>NC_092340.1:37882500-39127500 GCF_046630445.1 Rutidosis leptorrhynchoides
ATATATATATATATATATATATATATATATATATATATATATATATATATATATATATATATATATATATATATATATAATATTTTAAATAATAATTAGATTAATAATTAACTATAATAATAATATTAATAATAGTATTAATAATAATAGTAATACTTATAATATATTAATAATAATAATAAAAATAATAATACAGTTAATATTATTAATAATTATCGTGATAGTAATACTATTAATAACAATGATAATAATAATTGTTAATAATGATATTAATGACAAAATATAATGATAATATTAATAAATTATATAAATTTTATAATAATGATAGTCTATAATAATAATAATTCCAAACGATAATGTCTGATAATAATAATACAAGTAATATAAAAGATTTAACAAGTTTCATATATTCAATTTCATATATATGTATGTATGTATATATATATATATATATATATATATTTGATATTAGAAATAATAATAATTTTAGTAATACAAATGTTAATATTAATATTAAAATTATTAATAATAATAATGAAAGTAATGATATTACTATTAATATCACAATTATATTCGAGCTTGTACTTTAATATAATATCATTTATTTATGTAATAATATATTGTATGATGACATTTACATAATAGTTATTATTTATATATTATATATATATATTTAATAGAAATCATATATAGATTCATAATAACATATATAATTATATATCTATTTATTTTAACAATAGCTTATTTATTCTAAGTATTATTTTACATTTTAGTTTTCAATTAAATAGAATATAATTTACTAATTCAAAGTATTATATATATATATATATATATATATATATATATATATATATATATATATATATATATATATATATATATATATATATATATATATATATACTTATTTTTATTTATATAATATATAAACATCTTTATTTACAACAAATGTTCGTGAATCGTCTGAAATAGTCAAAGTCAAATGTATTCATGAAAATAGTTCAAACATTATGAGACTCAGTTTAATAGACTTTACTTATTGTATCGAAACCATATAAAGATTAAGTTTAAATTTGGTCGGAAATTTCCGGGTCATCACAAGTAGCGCTAGCATTTAACGGGTGTTTAATACTTCGTAAACTTACGCACTCACCAAGTGTACTTTTAGGGGGTGTTATTTACGCTAAATTAGTTACCAAGTGCCCACGGTTATACATATACTCTTCATACTGTTTTAAAACGCTGTTGAAGCACTGAAATCTCGTGGCCTACCTTACATTACTGCTATACTTAAACTATAGCTCACCAACCTTTGTGTTGATGTTTTTAAGCATGTTTTTCTCAGGTGCTTAAGGTTTGCTTGCTTCCGCTGTACTAGTCATGCTTTGTAGACACCCGCTGCACTTATTAGAGATGTCACCGCATGAAACGTTTAATTTGCATTCAAACAATGTTATTTTTGAAACGATGTATTTGTAACGACCTATGGGTCACATACTATTAATGCTTACTATTTGTAGAAGCATACTTTTGGTTGTTAAACATTTGACGTTGGTTAAGACGTCACATATATTCATGAATGCAAACTTCTTTTGAAACCGCATATAGTATTTGACCTTGTAATGATCCTGTAGTTGATGATTCGTACATGATAGTTTTGTACGGGGCATTACATGTACGACTACATAAGTAAATTCAAAACCCTAATTAAAAACTTGTTGTCTGAAGGTTTTTTCTGATCGAAGATAGGCTTTGGGATGGATTTTGGTAGCGAGTTTGAGGATGGATTTTGGGAGCAATTTAGAAGCGGCAATGGTGAACCAGTGGTGGTGGTTGATGAAGGAAGAAGATGGTGGTTGATGAAGGCTGAAGATGGTGGTGGTGATTTTTTGATTCGGGAGATGATTTTTAGGGAGAAAAATGATTTTGAAAGTGTATTGGAGAAGAAAGAAGAGAGCATGGTTTTTCTGTCAGGCACGCGTAATATTTTTAGATTCCCAATATATTTTTTAATTTTTAGATTATGCTATTTATTTTTTTCACGGGTTGTTTTTTACATTGTTTTTTTTATATATTAAGAATAATTCAAAAGTTAATAATATGAATGATGTAAGCAAGAGGGTTTAGATTAGTGACATGTGTCCTTCTTAATTTTTTAAGGTAAGGTTTATATTAGAAAGTGATGTCACTACATTGGAATTTTATTAGCATGTAATGTAATAGATGTGTGAAATAATAGACTTGAGCCCAATTCAACCCCAAAAGTTAACTCAAGGGGATGAGGAACCCAAGCTATTATAAGCACCACAATGTTTTTACCCAAGGCCGATGTGGGATGATTTACTCAACACGCCCCCCTCATACGAGGCGCAGATTACTGCGGGCGTGGTTCCAACATCAATGACCGGGCGTGGTCCCAACATCAATAACCGTAGCTCTGATACCATGTGAAATTGCGGAATTAAACATGAAATTGAAACGATTAACTAGAATTCATTCAATGATTGAAGAACAATTACATTTAGTAATACAAGAATCGTGTAATCAAAATCAACTAACTAACTAACCCTACTGTTACTTAAATAGCAAATTGGATCGACAATAACAAACTTCTACAAGTTTACACTTTACACCCTTAGAGTACTTATATTTACATTTTGAACACCAAACATAAATAAAGCATTATATTTCATAAGATGAGACAGTACAACACCCGTTTTCCATACACTCAACAACGCCTTAAACATCTCAATGGGGCATTTTTGAAAATTCTTTGGGGCTTTTATCATAAAGCAACACACAATTTCATAGGCATTCATCATTATTTTATTTTACTCGTATTTTTTTCACTGGATGGATAACTTTTTCATAATCCTCTTCTACAACATTCTTTCCATCCCACAATATTCCTATGTCACAATTATTTTACTCCAAAAATTCTCGAAACCACTCTGTGTTAGAAATATAAGAAATCAAATATCATCACAACTTGCAAATGTCAGAGCATCTAGAAGTTCAAACGGCCACCTCTTCAATATTTCAATACTTTACATAGTTGGAGTAAATTTGTATTTTTTACATAAATATTAAAGGCTCCTCGCCTTTCATGGCTTTATAGCCGTTAGCCTATCCTTGTATAAATAGATGTCCATGTAAAGTGCATATCCACTGTTATGAAAATCAAATTTCTTTCTCAATAAATTCAATCTTTCAAATTATTTACAAAAGGATGGATATGATCATAAAAAAAATATTTTTTTTTAACAACTGAAATTTTATTAAACAAGGGCTCCCCACTAGTAAGACACTATAGAGGATCCATCAAACAATTACACATGCATCAATTGCCAAGAGTCCCAGCACAAATTACAATTACTTCTACTTTTAACCAATAAAAAAAATTAATTGAATCAAAAAGGACTTCTTTCTTCATTCTCCGTGTGGCAAAAAGCATGCTATTACGATATCTCCAAATGTGCCAAACCAGAGAGGCGATTATGATATGTAATCGCATTTTAGAGTCGCTCGAGAGATGACTTGAATCAAGCCAATCTAACCATCCTCGCCAAGAATTACATGGAGCTAAACAAATGCCCCATAATCTTCACTCACTGTTCCAAGGTGCAGATGATTCACATCAAAAATAGAGAAGTGATTTAAGAGTTATTAACCTCATTATAAGGAAAAAACTTGTATTTATTTGGAGTTCAACATTCTCTAAGTTATTCTTTGCAATATGTTGGATAGACTCCTCGCTATCTTTGAATGACGATACACAACTGCAAAAAAGTTTAGATTAAGAATTAAAGCTATATGAACCAAACATGTTTCCGAAAAAGCGTGTAAGAGTTTTTTTTAACCCAGTTCAAAACAAATGAGCCCATTATCCCCATGAAGCAACAGTAAAAAAAAATACATGTAAACAGATATTAAAACAATCATTATACACATTGGTAGTGCTAACTGTCTTTTACGCTCTTTACTTGCCACATTTAACTGCAGCTACATGAAGTAAAATTACAACACATTATTTCCAATTCAAAAGGCCATCGAAGAAATTTTAGGGAATGTAATCGAAACAATACACGAAGCCATCGACACTATGATCAACAGAATCAAAACAACATCATGTATCCAAAATTTTCTTTTGTGTGTTCTTGGAAGCCATTATTTCAAGTAAAAATGTTGGACGAATGTTAAGTCGAAAACAAATTTCAAAAGAAACCAAAAAGAACAACACAAACTCCACAAATGTATATGCCATTATAGAACCAAATATCAACACAAACACTAAGTACGCAATTCTAGGTTTAGAAATTAGGTAACATTACCTTTAGCCTTATACGTGGTACCCGTCTTAAACCCGCGTCCAACTGCCTAACCGAGATCAATCTACTCATGAGCTTGGGAATGAACCTCACGTTCCTCAATATCCAAACATGACTCAAGTATCTTATGACAAGCTCACCAATACCCGCAACAACAAGTGATTTTCGTCTGCAACTCGAACCCTACCGGAATACCACCTAATATTTACTATCCCATTTGTGTACGGGGAAGTATGATACGAAGCACATGTATCCAAAACCCAAGATTCGTTTAGAAATTCCTCATGTCACATCAAAGCATCTTCAATCATTGTCGTCATGTTCTCAACCACCTTCATATCCGGGCACTGCGATCTAAAATGACAAACTTAATGACAATTCCAACACACAACGTTTCTAACCCGTGATGGATCTCTCTTATATATTGTCCTGCTTCTGCTTCTAGTTCTACCCCTACCTCTGCCCGCAACACTCAAAAGTAAACCCGATATCCCAGATGAACGACTAACTGCTGTAACCGTGTCAGACCAACTCTAGGGCAACAAAGAAAAAAGGAATAAAGCTTCCAAATCATCTTCAAACTTAACCCCAACCAATTTCAACCGATTTTAAATTAGTTTAAACTCGTTCACACGATCTTTTGTAAAAGACCCCCTCCTTCATCCTCGCGTTAACTAGCTTCCCGATTAAGAAGACTTTATTTAAAGCCAAAGGCTTCTCGTACATGTTATATGACTCAAATTTCACTTACTATCGTCATGTTTAGCTTCATGGACAACATTATACATCAACCATACTTAGTTTAACTACATTTTTTGTCTTTTATGTAGTAAAACTTCTATTACTATCAATTTATATTTTTAATCAATTTTTGGTATCATTTAATTTGCAACTATCATCTTATATAATGTTTGTTTTGCAAGCCGATGTGTTTTGTAGTCAGACTTTACAAAAGTTTGATGTCATAAGTGTTGGAAATATGTTCTCGGGTTGACTACGGTTCGACCGTGGTTTAACCGTGGTACATATATTCCGAAGATATGCCCATGACATTAAATAATAAAAGTCCATTTATCCTATTCGGTCACACACAAAGGCCAATCTAAATTGTTTGATATACCTTCTAATCGAAAATTAATTTATTAATCACTAGTTAATGGTTTAATAAATTAAGTTTTTTTATGTGTATACATATACTTAAAAATCTAAATATGTAGAGATTTGATTAGATTTTGCAAATCATATTTTATATAAAATATAAGATTTGATTTGATTTATAAAATATGATTTGATTTTGTAAATCTTATTTTATATAAAGATTTGATTTTCCAAATCTTTCTAAATATTTATTTATTATATTTGTGCTAGATGTATTTATTGTATCAATTATGTAATATATAATACCAAGTCTTGGTATTGAAAATGAGATGTTACAAAAGATACAAAAGACACATACAAAATGCTATTTTTCTTTCTCATTTTCAAGTAACCAAAATACTTGAAATCTATAATTGGGTTCGGTTTTTTGTGGAAATAACGAAGAAGAAAAGATCCGTTAAGTAGAAGGTATAGATCGAAGCAAGGTTAGAACTTTGGGTGTCTACCGTTTAGAGGAACTCTTCTTTGGGTTTTCAAATTCGATCTTCAAAAGGCTACAAAGGTTGTATTCTAATCTTCTCTTGTTCGGTTTCATTAATTTGTTTTGTTTACTAAAGTTTTGTATAATGATCCGTGGAAGAGTATGATTTTGTAAAGTTTTAAAAATGCTTCCGCTTGCTTTGAATTTGTATCATACTCCAACAGTGGTATCAGAGCCATCTTGTACAAGTTTTAGCAAACTTTTCTTATGATATTTAGTTTTGATGGATGCGTTGTGCATGATTCTTGGAGATGATCATGCATAACAAACACGCAAAACAAGTATCATGATTTATGTTTTATATTTCCTAAATACTAATTTGAATCTTGGATTTTGGCAAAATGTAAAATGGGTTAAACTCATTTTTTTCATTTAAATTTTTTTTCAGCTTGGACAGTCGGTTTTTGATGGACTGTTTGGGGCTTTAAACTCAATTTTATTGTATGAGACCAATTGCATTTGAAAGCTAACTGAAAGAACTTAAATTTGAAAAAAAAATTTATCAAAAACGGACTAGAAATGAGTAAGATATGACCATCTGAAGTTGCATGTATGAATCTGTCAAAATCCGAAAATTTTAATAGTAGCTTGCATGTTGACTATTAAAGACTCAATGTTTAGGAAAATAAAGTACATAAATTATATTCATATTTTACATGAAATGAGAAAATTAAAATTGTTAATTTTAGACTTTATGCCTTGTTAAAAAGTGAATAAATCTTCAACATATTTTGATTCACTTAATATGTTTGTTTGGATGGTTTTGGCATGAAAATCATACTTACAAATATGAAGTGGGTTTACATACATACATAAGTTATGTAAACAAGGATTGATTATTTTGTGTGCCATTAAGTGTTTAAATCAATCCTTATCGAAACATGTTTCATAAAATGGATGTTTGGCACTTCATTTGTCATGTATATGATTGTTGTATGAAATCAGTAGTATTTGCCTCTATAAGACCCTTATGTGGATGTTTAGTTATATGATTCTATTTATTATTTATTCGTGATGAATGTAATAATTTATTTAACGGCTTGCATGTCGTGTTTATTATTTATTCGGGATGAATGTAATAATTTATTAAACGACTTGCATGTCGTCTTTCTATTTATATTGTATTTGTAATAGTATAGAAAATAGAATAGTTATTTTGTAAAATAATGCAACCAAGATTGAAATCAAGATGACGATGTTCACAAGGCGGCCCATCCGAGCATATAATGGATGTGGCGGTTTTAGTGGGAGCCAATTCTCACACAAGGTTATGTCCCTAGTTGACCAAGTTTTTCCGTGTGTTGGCTCACCGGAAAAACGCATAGGACTCGAGGCATACTACCAATAATTGCGTGTCATGATTATTATTGTTTTATTATTTGTCTATGCCATGATAGCTAGAAAATGTTTAAAAACAAAAGGGACAATAATCATATAAAACGGTTTGGTTAAAATAAGTTTAACAAACGCAACACGCAAATACATAATTAGCAACTGTTTTAAAATGGTATAAACTACTTTTGCTAAAAGAAAACAAAAACCCGTTTTAAATGTAAACTTTACGCAATCCATGAGTAGTACACACATCCGAACCTTCTACCTGTTAGAGTTCGCGATACCCGAGAGTCTTGGGCCGGACTTTAATTGGGTGTTGGGAAGGGTGAGGTGAATTTCGCGATACCCGAGAGTCTTGGGCCGGATTTCACGTGTATCTATCACGGACGGTTTACAATCTGAAATCGTGGTTCGCGGTAAACCCGCCACGAGGAAGGATTAGCGTAGAAGGGATTAAACATGCCAAGTGAAATAATTGATTATCACTAAATCCCGCAGAACCTAAGAATTTCATAATGGATGAAATTAGTAATATAGTTACCTACCTAAATAGCTTATGATTGGCGATACGCGGTAAACCCGTCGTTACCATAAGTGAAATATGGATCTTAACCTTGTTAATTATAATTTTTTGAATATTGAACAGACTTGGGTGATTATCTTAACAAGGATTAAACATATCAAACTAACTAATACAACTTACTTTAAAAAATATGATAGATGTCTGCAACAAACACAAATCCTACTTCATCATCAATCACTAATTTCTGCCTTAAAGGGCTCCTTGAAAAGGACAAGCTTACGGGCTTGAACTACATGGACTGGCTTCGCAACCTAAGAATTGCTCTTAGGATGGAAGGAAAGATCAGGGAAATTGAGGAACCCTTACCGGCAGAACCCGGATCGAGAGCTACTCAAGCGGCTAGGGACGAGTTTGAAAAATGTCGTTCTAAGTCTAATGAGGTAGCATGCTTGATGTTGGCAACCATGTTTCCGGAGCTCCAAAAGGGCATGGAGAGCTTAGGGTCGTATGACATGCTTAACCTACTCAAGGACATGTTCCAACAATAAGCAAAGCAAGAAAGGTTTGACACCATGAAAGCTCTCGTATCTTGAAAAATGGCAATGGAAAGTAGCGTTAGTGTCCATGTACTACAAATGAAAGGGTACATAGACCGACTAGAGTGCCTTGGTTTTTTCATATGTCAAGAGCTTGCAACGGATTTTATCTTGAACTCGCTGACTAGTGCATATGAAGGATTCATTATGAACTATAATATGAACAATATGGAGAAAATAATCATGGAGCTCCATGGCATGTTGAAAACCGCTGAGGCTAACATGACCAAAGCTAAACCCGCAACTACCGTCCTAGCCATTCGTGAAGGTGGGATCAAGAAGAAGAAAAACAAAATAAAGAGCAAGAACAAGGGCAAGGGTAAGGTTGGCACGTCCAACTTCAAACCTAAACCTAAGGGCATTGCTAACTCTTCTACTTCAAAGATCCCGCAAACCAAGTCTCCTGAAGAAGCAATATGCTTTCAATGTGGGGATAAAGGACATTGGAGGTGCAATTGTACCAAGTACTTGAAGGAACTTAATGAACTATGGGCTAAGGGAGTCGCCGTACCTTCAGGTTTGTTCATGATTGAACTAAACAATACTACTATTTCTAATTCCTGGGTATTGGACACAGGATGTGGTACTCACATTTGTAAAAATGTGCAGGGACTCACAAGAAGTAGGAAGCTGAAGACCGGAGAGCTCAATCTAATCATGGGGAATAAGAACATTGCCTCTGTTGATATGATTGGAGAATATAAGCTCACTTTTATTTTGGTCTATGTATTGTTTTGTCTAATGTTTGCTACAGTGCCGAAATGGCAAGAAACATTATATCATTTGATGCTTTATTTAATGATGATTTTGATTTTAGTTTTAATAATGGATCAATACTTGTTTACAAGAATGGAATATTTTATTTCAAAGCTAGTCCTTGTAGAGGTATCTTGAAAACAACAATAAAGCTAAATGATAGTTCAATCTATAATGTTGATTCATCCAAAGATGGTTTGGATAAAACGTATCTATGGCATTGTCGTTTAGGCCATATAAACAAGAAACGCATAGCAAAACTCCAGTCAGATGGAATTTTAGAATCATTTGATGTTACATCATATGACGAATGTGAATCTTACTTGTTAGGAAAAATGAGAAAAGCACCTTCACGGGAAACTGTGAAAGGGGTAAGGATCTGTTGGAGTTGGTACACACTGATGTGTGCGGTCCATTCAGATAGCCTACTAGACACCAGGAACGATACTTCGTTACATTTACTGATGACTTCAGTAGATATAGTTATGTTTATTTAATTAAACAAAATTTTGAAACTTTGGGAGTGTTCAAGGCATACCAAAATGAAGTAGAAAATCAACTGAACAAAAGAATTAAGATTCTCCGATCTGATAGAGGTGGTGAATATCTTAATGATGAATTTCATGATCATATACGGGGTTGTGGGATAATCTCACAATTAGCTCCTCCTAGAACACCACAACATAATGGTGTGGCTGAAAGGAGGAATCGAACATTACTTGATATGGTTCGATCCATGATGAGCCGCACAGAGCTTCCAATCAGTTTTTGGGGTTATGCCCTACAAACTGCCGCAAGGATCCTTAACCTCATCCCAACCAAGAAAGTTTCTAAAACACCTTATGAGATATGGCATGGTAAAACTGTGTCTCTCTCATATCTAAGAATCTGGGGTTGTGAGGCTTACGTTCGTCGTGAAGCTCAAGATAAACTTGAACCCTGATCTGAAAAGTGTTAATTTGTTGGTTACCCAACTGATTCTTTTGGATATTTGTTTTACAACCCTACTGAGAACAAAGTCTTTGTGTCTCGAAGGGCAGTCTTACTTGAAAAGTATCTCATATCAAAAGGAACCAGTGGGAGCAAAATTGACCTTGAAGAAATTCAAGAATCAACCAACATGGAAATCGATATTGGAACCGATTCTCCTCAAGAGGTCGACGAGCCTGCAGTTGAAAGAGAAACTGACCTACAGCCACCACCCATACGTAGATCTGATAGAGTGCGTCGAACACCAAAGAAATATAATTTAAACATATTTGAGGGTGATGACGAAAATATAGATTCTGATGAACCTATTACCTATCAGGAAGCAATGACAGGCCCCGAGTCTGTCAAATGGAAGGAGGCTATGGACAACGAGATCCAATCCGTGCATGATAATCAAGTCTGGACCTTGATTAATCATATACCAGGTACTAAAACCATTGGGTGTAAGTGGGTCTTCAAGAAGAAGACTGATATGGATGAAAATGTACACACATTCAAAGCCAGACTGGTGGCTAAGGGTTACACGCAACAATATGGTGTAGACTATGATGAAACTTTTTCACCAGTAGCTATGTTTAAATCCATTAGAATACTTCTTGCCATAGCTGCATTTTATGACTATGAGATATGGCAAATGGATGTAAAAACAGCTTTCCTTAATGGTAAGCTAATAGAGGATGTGTTTATGACACAACCTGAGGGTTGTGTACATCCTAAGTATCCTAATAGTGTGTGCAAGCTTCAAAAGTCCATTTATGGACTTAAACAAGCTTCTCGTAGCTAGAATCTTTTCTTTAATGAGAAAATCAAAGAATTTTGTTATATTAGAGGCGAAGATGAGCCATGTGTCTATGTTAGGTCTAGTTGGAGTGTTGTAGTCTTCCTTGTACTATATGTCGATGACATATTACTCATGGGAAACGATATCCAGACATTGAAAGATGTCAACGCTTGGCTAGGGAAATGTTTCTCCATGAAAGACATAGGAGATGCATCATATATTTTGGGAATAAAGATCTATCGAGATAGGTCAAGGAGATTAATTGGGCTAAACCAAAGTGCATATATAGATAAGATACTGAAGAAATTCGGTATGCATAACTCCAAGAAAGGGTGCGTTCCTATGAACCCTGGAATGATATTGAGCAAGTCTCAATGTCCTAATTCTGACTTGGAGTCAGCTACCATGAGTCGGACTCCATATGCTTCATGAAAGGACCCGTCCTAATCTATCTGGACGAAGTCCATATTGATTATAAACGATTCACAACAGTTGATTACATCGCGAGGTACTTGACCTCTATATGATACATTTTACAAGCATTGCATTCATTTTTGAAAAGACAATCTTTCATTACATTGAAAGTTGACGACATGCATACCATTTTATAATATATCTAACTATAATTGATTTAATAATAATCTTGATGAACTCAACGACTCGAATGCAACGTCTTTTGAAATATGTCATGAATGATTCCAAGTAATAGCTTTAAAATGAGCAATTGCACAGCGGAAGACTTCTTTCATACCTGAGAATAAACATGCTTTAAAGTGTCAACCAAAAGGTTGGTGAGTTCATTAGTTTAACATAAATAAACATTTTCATCATTTTAATAGACCACAAGATTTCCTATTTCGATAAATATACGTCCCATGCATAGAGACAAAATAATCATTCATATGGATTGAACACCTGGTAACCGACATTCACAATATGCACATAAGAATATCCCCATCATTCCGGGATCCTCCTTCGGACATGATATAAATTTCGAAGTACTAAAGCATCCCGTACTTTGGATGGGGCTTGTTGGGCCCGATAGATCTATCTTTAGGATTCACGTCAATTAGGGTGTCTGTTCCCTAATTCTTAGATTACCAGACTTAATAAAAAGGGGCATATTCGATTTCGATCATTCAACCATATAATGTAGTTTCGATTACTTGTGTCTATTTCGTAAAAACATTTATAAAAATTGCGCATGTATTCTCAACCCAAAAATATAAAAAGGAAATAATGAAACTCACGCATATAAATATTGTAAAACAGTTAATAAAGCATTTGCATGTATTCTCAGCCCAAAAATGTAATGAGTAAAAAAGGGAGCAAATGAAACTCACACTACTGTATTTTGTAGTAAAAATACACATGACGACATTGAACAATGCAGGGTTGGCCTCGGATTCACGAACCTATATCATTTGTATATTTATTAATATATATAGTTGTAATCGAACAATATATATATATATATAAATTTATTAGTTATATACTTTTTATTTTAATAATATATATATGTTTCATATATTTATTTTGTTATATAATATATTACTTTTCGTTATGTTATATGTATTAAATATATTTTTATATATGTATATATTATTTGTTTGTAAAAAAAATATAGTAATAATAGTAGTATTATCATAATCTTAGAAATGGCAAAATTTATAACAGTGTTAATACTTAATATTATTAGTAAAGGTAGTAATGTTAATAATAACTCTATTAGTGATAATAATAGTGATATTAACAATAATATTTGTGAAAAGTATTAATTCTACTATTAATGATAGTTATAATATTGATTTTAGTAATTACGTAATAATAATTCATATAATAATACAATATTGGTACTTATGTTAATATTAACGTTCCTATTATTTACAGAAAGATACTACTACTAATATTTACGAAGATGATATTAATTTGTAATATTTTTATAATGATAATAATAATAAACCCTTTTATCATAAAGATAGTAACATTAAAATTATAAAAATCAATAATAATTTTATGATAATACTATCGATAATAATAATTTGTATTATGATAATAATAATAATACAATAATACTTAGTGATAGTAATAATGATAACAATATTGACCATATTAATAATCATGTTATAATGGTTAATAATAATAATAATTAACCTAATAATAATAATAATTGATAATAACATTAATAAAATAATAACCATAATAATAATAACAATATTAATAATAATAAAAATAATAATAATAATAATAATAATAATAATAATAATAATAATAATAATAATAATAATAATAATAATGGAAATATAAGTAAGAGTATATACCCCTAAAAGCTTTATCTAAAAAGAAGATATGCCACGAACCGGGCTCGAACCCGAGACCTCTCGCTAACCCATAAACTCCCATGACCACTCCACCCCTTCTCCTTTTTCTGAATTAAAACGCAACAGAAATTATTTAACCTGAGTAATCTGTTTTTCCCTTCTTCTTCCTAATTGCAAGTCGACTTATCACCATTTTTAATTTTACAACAAATACAAACTCGAATTTTGGATTCAATAATCATCATAAGAAAAATTTTATGTAATTAGTTTGATTAGCACAAAAGAAAAAAAAACGAAATTAAAAAAAAAAAGGCTGCTGATGCAGCGTAGTTTAAACAAAAAAAAAATGATTTCGAATTTGGAGAGCTTTTTAGTTGAAAATTCCTACATGAAAAAGATTTCAAATCACTCTTAAAAACTATCTGTAACCTCAATTGTACCTGTAACATCGTTTTGAACCCGAATTTTTCGATGAACAAAGTTTGACTTTTAATAACCAAAAGCTTTGACTCAACCATTCGTTCACAGTTTATAAAATTGAGACCTGAGATTAATCACACACGTTCACGAGATGAATTTCAAGGTATCTGCAATTTTACTTTTCTCCAATTTGATTCGAATCATTTTGAAGATTAATTGGTTTCGGTTATGGCTGAACGAGAGAAATAATAAAAAAACATTTTATAAATAAAAGAACCCAATTGCTTTAACAGTTTGTAGAAGAGGATTTGTTAGGTGTGGTTTATGTTAACTTCCAAAATTAATTGCTCCAAGTCTTCAAGGTAAGGTTGGTGATAGCTACAAGTAATGTCACGAGCAGAGGTTTAGGAAAAAAAATTAAATGAATAAATAAAGGAACTGATTAAACGCGTTTATATTTGATAATATATATCATACGGATTAATTTATTAATAAATATATTAATAAATAAAATTCCCTTAATATTTGTAATAATAATAATAAAAATACTAATAATACAATAATCATAATATTAATGATAATATTAATAATAGTACTAATAATGTTATAAATAATTAAAATATTGATAATAATAACTTCTAAATTTATAACAATAATAATATTATTATTAGTAATGCAAATAATAATACCAAAATTAATATTAATGTTAATAATGAGAGTAGTACTAATATTATTGATATAACAATTTATGCTTGCAAAAATCTCATTTTTTTATATATTATGTGTTAAATTAATGATATAAATAATACTGATATTGATGTTAGTAATGCAAGTAATATTCATTAATATAGTAACTACATTTTAATTTGTATTTATATATAATAGATTAACATTACTTATTATTAATTATGTAATATTCATATAACATATTCTAATACTTAATACAATATACATAGTGTGTTAATTGTGTACAAAAATCATATATATACATATTCATTTATAATCATTTGTTCGTGAATCGTCGAGAATAGTCAAAGGTCAAATGAATATATGAACATCGTTTCGAAATCTTCTAGACTCAACATTACATACATTGCTTATCGTGTCGAAATCATATAAGATTAAGTTTAAATTTGGTCAGAAATTCCTGGGTCATCACAGTACCTACCCGTTAAAGAAATTTCGTTCCGAAATTTGAGTGAGGTGGTCATGGCTAACAATAAAAATGTTTTCATGACGAATATGAGTTGATAACTTGAGTTTTATCATCATTGTGTAATATAAAAATAACTCGATTATTCGAAGAGTACGAATGAATCCATCACAAAGGAGTGAAATGAGTAAATGAAGATTCGACTTAACCGGTGAAGTAGTCACGATTGAATTCCGGAATTCAAGGGATTTAAAGAAAATCTTCGAAATCTAAAAGATTTGATTCTTCGGAGAGTAAGAAAATTAAGATCTCTATAATTAAATATGGTGATCTGCCTCGATTACTCTGTCTGATATTTCCATTATAAATTAAACTCTTCCGTTCCATTATTCTCACAATTTCTATACTTTCCTTCTTAGTTCATACATCCAAAAGATTGTGAAAATGCTTAATCCCGTTCTAGTCCTTGTTCTCATTCTGACTATCGTAATGTTCGTTCTTCTTTTCCAACTTTCACCAGAAGAATCTGTTTATTTCTACTATGCTCTAGTGATTATTGTAATTATAATCCTCCCGTGTCTTTATATTGCTATACGCACTGATGTTCACGGTTTGTAATTTATGTGTTGTTATTGGGCTTTATATCTTCCCTTATACTTTACAGTCCTTGCTCATGTTTTCTATAATCATTGTCATCCCCAGTTAATACTCCCCCTATTTGCTGCGATTTATACTCCAATTTCTATTTCGGAGCTTTGTCCCTTCATTTCTTCTTCTTACGATTGGCCATCTCTTGTAATTGTCCAGAATTTGCAGATATAAGTTTCAGAATGAACATTGTTAATGTCCTAAGAAAGAAATGGTAATAGCACAATTTGACTTGTCAAATTACCAGAATTCGAGGAAAGATAGGACTATCAAGAAAAAATATGATCTTGATATGTTTATAGATTAGACAGAACGTAAGAGCCGTGTAACATGGCACATGATGACGTTATGATCTGTGAATCATCATGTTCCATTAGAAACTCAGCATGAATTATTGTAATATAATCACGTTGATCAAGTGTCATTATATTATACTAACTCATGCATCAATTCCCAACATTACTTCAATAACATTCATATTTTGAGCTCGAAAGTTTACAGAATATAGAAACTAACAGTTTCTATATGATGTAATAATGATAGCACGAAGAGATTAATGATTTCAGATAAGAATAGTTATAAAAATATCTCCAGAAATATAGAGGATATTTATAATGAAAGATACGATGATATCTTGGAATTTCTAATATCGATGGGTGATGAAAAAGATTTTCCGCAAGATTTTAACATGAATACGGAGCAAGATATTCGTTAAAGGTTTCATCGGATCCAGAATTACCTGGATTCTTTGAATATATGGTATGGTCCTTGTATTTGTCCTTGGTCTCCTTTGTGGTTAGCTCAATCCGTTTTCCAGTTTCAACTTTCTGAGCTTTTCCAACATACTATTCTTTATCATCAAACTTTCGATGATTAAGGTCGTTTACGGTTGTCTATGGTTTCCGCTGCTTCATTCAACTTTTTCAACATTCATAGTATTGATTTGTGACTGAGTGCTTTTCAGAATTTCAGAATGAGATATCATAATTCTAAGAGATAAATGTCATACATATAACTGTTGATGTAGATATGATGTGAGTTTTCAAAATACTGATTGCTGATTCCCGGTAATTGGTATGGCAGTTCTCGTTACAAGATGTGGATGAGTATATGATAGGGTTTCAATGAATAAATATAATGATTTGTCAGAGAGATTTAAGCCGAGAAGCAACGAGGTTGCTGGTACGTCTGCTGGTAATATGGTGGAACATAAAAGAATTCTCTGGTATCAAAAGGGTGATCGTATATATATCAGGATTATAGTAAGGCTACTTCGAATGAAAAGTCGAAGTTGATTTGCTGGAGCTGTGACAAAATTGGCTACTTTGAAAAGGGATCGCAAAATTATTTTTGCTAATAAATGTCAAAGGATCTGACGCGGCTACGTGTTAAACTTTTACTCAGTTGCCGAGAGTTTCTCAGGTGCATAACTATATGTATAAATCCTTCCTTCCGTAGCTGAAGTGCGGTTGGTTCATCCTCTCGATTGAGGTGTTTTCAAGAATCATGAAAGGTTTGAACGCAGATTGTAATCGTCAAGATACAAATGAGGTTTATGATGAAATCAAGTGGCAAACTTGAAGAGATGTTTAGTTTCATAAGTTATAATCAATATTTTAATTCATTTTAATTGTCCAATGTTGGTAGTTCTCAGTTGATAGTCCACAGTTAGCAATTCAATAATTCATATATAGTTAATTTATAATATTCGGATTAATTAATACATATCGTGACCCGTGTACATGTCTCAGACTCGATCACAACTCAAAGTATATATATTATTTGAGAATCAACCTCAACCCTGTATAGAGAACTCGATCATTACTGCATATAGAGTGTCTATGTTGATCCCAAATAATATATATAGATGCGTCGATATGATATGTCAAAACCTTGTATACGTGTCCCGATATTTAAAGTGCGTAAAATAAATAACATAAATTAAATGACGATAATTAAAATTAAGAGAATGTAAATTGCGAGAATGTAAATTGCGATAATTAAATTGCGATAAATAAATTGCGATAAATAAATTGCGATAAATAAATGTAATCAGTTAGCTAGGAACAGTTAGCGTGGATTCTTAATAAAAATTTTCGTAGTTAATTTGTTTGTTTCTATCAAATTTTTATTTCGTCAAATGTTTTCTTCATTATGCCACTTGTTGGATTCTGATAGGTCAAAATCCAATTATGAATTTAAATAAAAATGGTTATTCTACGGTGAACGGATACGTATATCGGTGGTTGTAAGTATGATAGTAAATGACTGTTGAATCAGATTTGAAGAATGTACAGTGTAACTTATTAATGCGAAATCTAAATATTCCCCGGGTATTACCTACCCGTTAAAATATTTTCACCATTAACAGTTTGTACAATAAAAATTTTAATTACAATCCCTATGAAAACGTATATACATATATATTTTCTTCAGATATAATCATGGATTTAATGAGTCAATATGATATTAAACTCATTTGATTTACCGTTAGAATAAGAATATATAATCTCTAAAACATTAGAGATTACTTAATCGCCGTGTCGAACGAAGATAACGGATGTGGAACGTCATGTAGAACTATGATTATACTCGAGGTATAGATTGAGATGTTGAGGCATGTGATATTGAAACTTGGGTTGTTAGTGATACTATTGGTGCCGGTGATTTGGATGAAGCTGGCACGTTTTGCACCATATTTTCCAAGACTACAACTCGTGCGCGAAGTTCGTTAACTTCTTCTATTACACCGGGATGATTGTTGGTTCGGACGAGCGGATGAATGAGGTTTAGAATCTGAGATAGTATATGATCGTGATGAGATACTTTGGAAATGAGAGAGAAAATGGTGTCTCGAATAGGTTCGCCAGTAAACGTTTCAGGTTCATTGTCAAGAGGTGAATTCGATTGGTGGAAGGGATCGCCTTCTTCGCGTCTCCATTGATTAAGTCGACTACGAACCCATCAGATGAATTGGGGATGGCTGATTGGTTTATTCATTCTGGTTATACTGCTTTCGGAGTTCGAGTGGAAATCCATATCAGAATAGCTGTCGGAATAACTATCAGAATAGCTATCGGAATCTGAGGGACTCGAACTGGTTGAGGGATTCATCTCGTATGATCAGATGAAGGATTTTCGATAAGAAATAGATTATAGGATGTAGATTAGTATCCTGCAATACATAATTTACATATGCATATAAAATACTAAAATCTTATAAATTACGGAGGACTCTACGGAATCTGTCAAACAAGGTCTACAGTAACAGATATGCTAAGATATGAATTAACAGATACGCTAAGATATGAATTTTGTCTATACACGATTCATGCAATCAATGCAGTAAGATGTGTCTAGACTAAGAATGATAAGCAGATAATTTTCGACACGAAATGATAAGCAAAACTTTTGACATGCAGACACGGTCAAAGTCCGGACTCACTAATGCATCTAAACAACTATCAGTTAGACACACTAATGCAAGACCTGGTTCGCTAAGACCACCGCTCTGATACCAACTAAAAGGACCCGTCCTAATCCATCCGGACGAAGTCCATATTGATTATAAACGATTCACAACAGTTGATTACATGGCGAGGTACTTGACCTCTATATGATACATTTTACAAGCATTGCATTCGTTTTTGAAAAGACAATCTTTCATTACATTGAAAGTTGACGGCATGCATACCATTTTATAATATATCTAACTATAATTGATTTAATAATAATCTTGATGAACTCAACGACTCGAATGCAACGTCTTTTGAAATATGTCATGAATGATTCCAAGTAATAGCTTTAAAATGAGCAATTGCACAGCGGAAGACTTCTTTCATACCTGAGAATAAACATGCTTTAAAGTGTCAACTAAAAGGTTGGTGAGTTCATTAGTTTAACATAAATAATCATTTTCATCATTTTAATAGACCACAAGATTTCCTATTTCCATAAATATACGTCCCATGCATAGAGACAAAATAATCATTCATATGGATTGAAGACCTGGTAACCGACATTCACAATATGCACATAAGAATATCCCCATCATTCCGGGATCCTCCTTCGGACATGATATAAATTTCGAAGTACTAAAGCATCCGGTACTTTGGATGGGGCTTGTTGGGCCCGATAGATCTATCTTTAGGATTCGCGTCAATTAGGGTGTCTGTTCCCTAATTCTTAGATTACCAGACTTAATAAAAAGGGGCATATTCGATTTCGATCATTCAACCATATAATGTAGTTTCGATTACTTGTGTCTATTTCGTAAAAACATTTATAAAAATTGCGCATGTATTCTCAGCCCAAAAATATAAAAAGGGAATAATGAAACTCACGCATATAAATATTGTAAAACAGTTAATAAAGCATTTGCATGTATTCTCAGTCCAAAAATGTAATGAGTAAAAAAGGGAGCAAATGAAACTCACACTACTGTATTTTGTAGTAAAAATACACATGACGACATTGAACAATGCAGGGTTGGCCTCGGATTCACGAACCTATATCATTTGTATATTTATTAATATACATAGTTGTAATCGAACAATATATATATATATATATAAATTTATTAGTTATATACTTTTTATTTTAATAATATATATATGTTTCATATATTTATTTTGTTATATAATATATTACTTTTCGTTATGTTATATGTATTAAATATATTTTTATATATGTATATATTATTTGTTTGTAAAAAAAATATAGTAATAATAGTAGTATTATCATAATCTTAGAAATGGCAAAATTTATAACAGTGTTAATACTTAATATTATTAGTAAAGGTAGTAATGTTAATAATAACTCTATTAGTGATAATAATAGCGATATTAACAATAATATTTTTGAAAAGTATTAATTCTACTATTAATGATAGTTATAATGTTGATTTTAGTAATTACGTAATAATAATTCATATAATAATACAATATTGGTATTATGTTAATATTAACGTTCCTATTATTTACAGAAAGATACTACTACTAATATTTACGAAGATGATATTAATTTGTAATATTTTTATAATGATAATAATAATAAACCCTTTTATCATAAAGATAGTAACATTAAAATTATAAAAATCAATAATAATTTTATGATAATACTATCGATAATAATAATTTGTATTATGATAATAATAATAATACAATAATACTTAGTGATAGTAATAATGATAACAATATTGACCATATTAATAATCATGTTATAATGGTTAATAATAATAATAATAATTAACCTAATAATAACAATAATAATAATAATAATTGATAATAACATTAATAAAATAATAACCATAATAATAATAACAATATTAATAATAATAATAATAATAATAATAATAATAATAATAATAATAATAATAATAATAATAATAATAATAATAATAATAATAATAATAATGGAAATATAAGTAAGAGTATATACCCCTAAAAGCTTTATCTAAAAAGAAGATATGCCACGAACCGGGCTCGAACCCGAGACCTCTCGCTAACCCATAAACTCCCATGACCACTCCACCTCTTCTCCTTTTTCTGAATTAAAACGCAACAGAAATTATTTAACCCGAGTAATCTGTTTTTCCCTTCTTCTTCCTAATTGCAAGTCGACTTATCACCATTTTTAATTTTACAACAAATACAAACTCGAATTTTGGATTCAATAATCATCATAAGAACAATTTTATGTAATTAGTTTGATTAGCACAAAAGAAAAAAAAAATCAAAATTAAAAAAAAAGGCTGCTGATGCAGCGTAGTTTAAACAAAAAAAATGATTTCGAATTTGGAGAGCTTTTTAGTTGAAAATTCCTACATGAAAAAGATTTCAAATCACTCTTAAAAACTATCTGTAACCTCAATTGTACCTGTAACATCGTTTTGAACCCGAATTTTTCGATGAACAAAGTTTGACTTTTAATAACCAAAAGCTTTGACTCAACCATTCGTTCACAGTTTATAAAATTGAGACCTGAGATTAATCACACACGTTCACGAGATGAATTGCAAGGTATCTGCAATTTTACTTTTCTCCAATTTGATTCGAATCATTTTGAAGATTAATTGGTTTCGGTATGGCTGAACGAGAGAAATAATAAAAAAAACATTTTATAAATAAAAGAACCCAATTGCTTTAACAGTTTGTAGAAGAGGATTTGTTAGGTGTGGTTTATGTTAAATTCCAAAATTAATTGCTCCAAGTCTTCAAGGTAGGGTTGGTGATAGCTACAAGTAATGTCACGAGCAGAGGTTTAGGAAAAAAAAATTAAATGAATAAATAAAGGAACTGATTGCACGCGTTTATATTTGATAATATATATCATACGGATTAATTTATTAATAAATATATTAATAAATAAAATTCCCTTAATATTTGTAATAATAATAATAAAAATACTAATAATACAATAATCATAATATTAATGATAATATTAATAATAGTACTAATAATGTTATAAATAATTAAAATATTGATAATAATAACTTCTAAATTTATAACAATAATAATATTATTATTAGTAATACAAATAATAATACCAAAATTAATATTAATGTTAATAATGAGAGTAGTACTAATATTATTGATATAACAATTTATGCTTGCAAAAATCTCATTTTTTTATATATTATGTGTTAAATTAATGATATAAATAATACTGATATTGATGTTAGTAATGCAAGTAATATTCATTAATATAGTAACTATATTTTAATTTGTATTTATATATAATAGATTAACATTACTTATTATTAATTATGTAATATTCATATAACATATTCTAATACTTAATACAATATACATAGTGTGTTAATTGTGTACAAAAATCATATATATACATATTCATTTATAATCATTTGTTCGTGAATCGTCGAGAATAGTCAAAGGTCAAATGAATATATGAACATCGTTTCGAAATCTTCTAGACTCAACATTACATACATTGCTTATCGTGTTGAAATCATATAAGATTAAGTTTAAATTTGGTCGAAAATTCCCGGGTCATCACACTTCAGCTATAGGATCGATCATGTATGCGATGATATGCACTAGGCCTAACGTGTCGTATGCACTAAGCATGACTAGTCGTTATCAGGCCAATCCTGGTGAAGCTCATTGGATAGCAGTCAAGAACATTCTAAAGTATCTTAGGAGGACTAAAGAGATGTTCTTGGTCTATGGTGGGAATGACGAGCTGAGCGTCAAAGAATACTCTGATGCTAGTTTCCAATCAGATAGAGATGATTGCTCTTCACAATCAGGATATGTGTTTATGTTTAACGGTGGAGCTGTCACGTGTTACATCCGTCAACTAGTAGCAGAAAATGACATATTATTAAGTAGAGTAGACACGACTAAGAACTTGGCTGATCCTTTCACCAAGCCTTTGCCACAGACTAAGCATGATGCTCATAGCATGTCTATTGGCATTCGTATCATTAATGATAAAGTTTGATTATATTTTTTATGTTAAGTTTGAAACTTTAAATATTGGGAAATAATATATGTTGCAATTGATCTGATGATTAATATATTGAGATTATATTATACACACGATGCGATCATTTCATTGTATATTGCCATGTTTCATTTTGCATGTTTTAACTTCCAATGAATATTATTTCATAAACTTCCACAGTCGGTCATTCTCTAAGGAAGAAAAAATTGAATTAAGGCTGCTATGAAGTGTAGTAATATAGGCTTATATGAAACTACATTCATGAGGAACTTGATAGTTGATTCAAGGTTCTGGAATGACCACACTTAGACATTACTTCATGGTTTTAAGTCAAAAGTTAAGCTCTAAGATGGCAACATCATTTATCCTAGAGTGAATATGTATGAGAAATTCTGACACAAACTATGTTATACTTTGACCTGTTTCTAACGCTGTGCGTAGATGCCGGTCATAAGGGAGCAGATTGGGTATATCATGGAATGTGGTGGATGTCTATACAATTGAAGCAATTTGTTCCTTCTTCTTTAAGCGAGTTTAAGCGATATCTCTGGGCCCCTCGTTGATTTGTGCTGAATTAAATGCATGGCCATGCTACGACTGAATTAATGCAATTGCAGTCTATTTGATCACCACAAATCTCCATCGGGAAACATAATCTTGAACGATGATGATTGACACTTAACCATGTCGCACGTTCATATAGATATCTTGAACAAAAGGATGATTGATATAAATCAAAATATAGGAGTGTAACGTAGCAGACTAGTTGTTACACATGGTGTATCTTTTAAGAATGGCCAATATTATTAATGTCAGTGTAAGTGGAAGTTTGTTGGAAATATGTTCTCGAGTTGACTACAGTTCGACCGTGGTTTGACCGTGGTACATATATTCCGAAGATATGCCCATGACATTAAATAATAAAAGTCCATTTATCCTATTCGGTCACACACAAAGGCCAATCGTAAATTGATTGATATACCTTCTAATCGGAAATTAATTTATTAATCATTAGTTATGGTTTAATAAATTAAGTAAGTTTTTTTATGTGTATACATATACTTACAAATCTAAATATGTAGAGATTTGATTAGATTTTGCAAATCATATTTTATATAAAATATAAGATGTCATAACCCGACCTTAACCATAAGGACGAATACAATAACATATGATTTCATCGCGAGGTATTGACCTCTATATGCGACGTTTTTCAAAAACTGCATTCGTTTTTACAATACAAACCATAACTTTTATTATAAATACAAGGTTTAAACAAGATAATAATGATTATCGTTTAGCGATAATCTTAGACTTACAAACTTTACATGTGATAATAACAATACGACTTCCAACATATTTTACATTACAAATCCTCCGATATGCAGTTTTATTTTTGACACAAATATGCATACTCAAGATCTTGCTTAAATTCAACATGTTGCAGCTGAAGCTTTTAGTTATCACCTGAGAATAAATATGCTTAAAACGTCAACATAAAGTTGGTGAGATATAGGTTTAATGCCGGCAGCATTATGAATATAGACCACAAGATTTCATATATAAACGTTTTAATAAAAATATTCTAAGTTGTTGAGCACTTGATAACCATACTTAACATTTAATCAACGTCGCATATTCCCTTTATTATGAAATCTTACTACACCGTACCAAGTGTAGTCACCGAAATGAAGTACTGTGCAACCGTTGAATACTGGTCGTCCAGTCCGGTTGGGGTTGTCAGGCCCGATAGATCTATCAACAGGATTCGCGTTTACAATACCTCATGTAAATAATAGTTACCAAGTTACAGGGAAGTATGCCAGTGGTACAACTCAACGTAGAATATATATTTTTAATCACTTGTGTCCATAACGTAAATCATAAAATGCATGTATTCTCATCCCGAAATATTTAGAGTTTAAAAGTGGGACTATATACTCACTTTTGCCTTGAAGGTATTTATCACGACTTGGTCTCCGATAGATATCACGAACCTAACCATATATATAATATATTAACATATTTTCTTTTCAAGTAATTGTTACATATATATATATATATATATATATATATATATATATATATATATATATATATATATATACTTATAATACTTTTAATATTTTCTTAGTCCGTAGTTAGCAGTCTGTTGTTAATGGTCCACAATTAGTTGCTCAATAAAATAAATAAAGACCCCGTCGTATTCGTATTGATCAGAATTAATCTCGACCCATGGTACCATGTTGTCAAATGACGTGTTGCGTACATAAAGTACCGTGTTGTCAGATGACGTGTTGCGTACAATCATGAGGTCTTATGATTAATCTTCTCGTATTGTTTACGGGTGGTCCTGGAATATATAAAATCAAATCATAAGTAAATATATATTAAATATTATGTTAATTAGCCAAGATATGATTAATCCGATTTTGTCATAATATGATATATTACAGGTTTTGAAGTGTTTTAAAAATCAAATTAGAAGGATCTATTTAGTTTGCGAACAGGTTTGAAATCATTCAAACTATGTTCTTGTTGTTAAAAATTTTATAACACAAAATAAGATAGCTATATAAATATGAATCGAATAAGATTATGAATAAGGTTACTACCTCAAGTTACTTGGATAAAGCTACTGGAAAAGATAGAAAATAATCTTGATCAAACTTTCTTATGATGATTATAGGTTGTTCATGAAGCTAGTTCTTCATGAGTATTTGCTGAGATTGTGAAGAACACTTAGAGTTCCTAAGAGTGTGTTTTTGGTTAGAGAAAGATGGTTGTAAGAATGAAATGAAAAACCAAGGTGATGGTGATACTTATAGGACAGTCTGGTTGTTGAGAGAACAAGGACAAATTATTGTGTTGAATTTTTGAGTAATAATGTATGCTAGCTTACAAATAAGATTCCCTCTTATCTAGGGCAGATCTAAGGCTGATAAGGATATTGATTTGATGTGTATTTACCAATAGTAAATACGTATAGATGATGGGTATGATACGGTAAAATAAGCTCAAAATCGGGCTTTTATTTTGGGTCCAACCGGGCCAAAAATAAAATTTTAAGACATTTTTAATAAAGCAATGTTAGCCCAAAAAAAATTTTCCAAGCTGACCTGGCAGCTCGACCCCAGCCAGGGGCTCTGTCCCTTGGACCCCGCCAGGGGTTGCCACCCCTTGGACCCCGCTTATCGGGGGCGCTGCCCCCGAACCCCCGTCATAATCAAGATAAGTTCAAACAAGTGTGCACTCCACACTTCCCCAAACTTGTTCGATATTTATCAAGATTATTTTGGTTACAAATTAATCCCATTACACTTAAATCATATTGGTGACATAAATCACAACACATTATAGATTGTAAGTATATATGTCAAAGAACGTTACATATAGTTATCGTTTTGAAAACTTAAGTTAGTGGTCTCAAAGTATACTTATAACTCATTGTTGTTAGTTCACAATGAAATGTTAAACCATCCTTAAATCATGTTAAATATGTATAGATATGTACATATACATAATCGTATAACTATCGTGTGTTATATAGTTCGTGATATCATCGGTCAAATTGGACGGTCAAACGTTGTGTAAAACTCTTTTCAAAAATATAAGTCTCAACAGTTTGGATTGCTTATCATGTTGGTAAGGTTTAATTTATGTAAATATTAATCTCATAAGTATAGAACGATCGGAAAATTCCGGGTCGTTACAGTACCTACCCGTTAAATAAATTTCGTCCCGAAATTTTAAAATTGTACCTATTTTGCGTTCTCGGGAAACAAATGTGGGTACTTTTGTTTCATCTGATCCTCTTGTTCCCAAGTAAACTCGGGACCCCTTCGAGCATTCCAACGAACCTTAACGATTGGTATGTTGCTCTGCTTGAGTTGTTTAACTTCACGGTCCATGATTTCGACTGGTTCTTCTATGAATTGTAGTTTCTCGTCGACTTGGATTTCTTCAAGAGGAATGGTGAGGTCTTCCTTTGCAAGACACTTCTGAAATGTGAAATGTATTATGTACTCCGGCGAGTTGTTGTGGTAATTCGAGTCGATAAGCTACCGGTCCAATGCGTTCGATGATCTTGAACGGGCCTACATACCTTGGGTTCAGTTTACCTCTTTTTCCAAAACGTATTACACCTTTCCAAGGTGACACCTTTAACATAACCATGTCACCGATCTGAAACTCTAATGGTTTCCTTCGGACATCGGCGTAGCTCTTTTGGCGACTACGGGCTGTTTTCAATCTCTCCTTGATTTGCACTATCTTCTCAGTAGTTTCATGGATGATCTCGGGTCCAGTTAATTATCAATCTCCTACTTCGTTCCAACAGATAGGGGATCTACACTTCCTTCCATACAGTGCTTCGAATGGTGCAGCTTTAAGGCTCGCATGATAACTATTATTATACGAGAATTCTGCTAATGGTAGATATTTATCCCATCCGTTTCCAAAATAGATCACACATGCCCTAAGCATGTCTTCAAGAGTCTGAATTGTTTTTTCACTCTGCCCGTCAGTTTGCGGATGATATGTGGTACTCATATCCAAACGAGTTCCTAGGGCCTCCTGTAGTGATTGCCAGAACTTTGATGTAAATCTACTATAACGATCGGATATAATGGAAATAGGTATTCCATGCCTTGAAACAATTTCCTTTATGTACAGTCGTAATAGTTTCTCCATTCTATCCGTTTCCTTTATAGGCAAGAAATGTGCAGATTTGGTGAGTCGATCAACTATTACCCAAATGGTGTCATAACCCCAGGCAGTCTTAGGTAACTTTGTGATGAAATCCATGGTAATACCATCCCATTTCCATTTTGGGATTTCTGGTTGTTGAAGTAACCCTGACGGCTTCTGGTGTTCTGCTTTAACTTTAGAACAAGTTAAACATTCCCCAACATACGTTGCAACGTCTGTCTTTAAATTAGGACACCAATAATGCATCTTAAGATCTTGGTACATCTTTCCAACTCCAGGATGTATCGAGTATCTTGTCTTGTGCGCCTCATTCAATATCAACTTCCTTAATCCACCCAACTTCGGTACCCAAATACGGTTTGCAAAATATCGAATTCTGTCTTCCCGTATAACGAGTTGCTTCGCATACTTCTTCATTATTTCATTTCCTATGTTTTCTTTAGTAAGAGCTTCTCGTTGAGCCTCTTTGATTTGTGAGTTGAGATTCATGCGAATTTTTATGTTCATCGCTCGTACTCGAATTGGTTCTCGTTCCTTTCTGCTTAAAGCGTCGGCCACTACATTCGCTTTCCCGGGATGATAGCGAATCTCACAATCATAGTCGTTTATCAGCTCCACTCACCTACGTTGCCTCATGTTCAGCTGTTTCTGATCGAAAATATGTTGAAGGCTTTTATGATCAGTAAACACAGTGCATTTAACTCCATATAAACAGTGTCTCCATATCTTCAATGCAAACACTACTGCCCCCAATTCTAGATCATGCGTCGTATAATTCCGCTCGTGAATCTTCAATTGTCGGGATGCGTATGCAATAACTTTCTTTCGTTGCATAAGGACGCAACCAAAACCTTGTCGCGAAGCGTCACAATATATCTCAAAATCATCGTTCCCTTCAGGTAACGATAAAATAGGTGCTGTAGTCAACTTCTTCTTCAGTAATTGAAATGCACTTTCCTGCTCAGAAGTCCATTCGTACTTCTTCCCTTTTTGCGTTAACGCTGTTAATGGTTTAGCTATTCGGGAAAAATCTTGAATAAACCTTCTATAATAACCAGCTAAACCTAAAAATTGGCGTATCTGCGTTAGGGTCTTAGGAGTCTCCCATTTTTCAATGGCCTCAATTTTAGCTGGGTCAACCTGAATTCCTTTGCTACTAACAACATGACCAAGAAATTGCACTTCTTTTAACCAAAACGCACACTTAGAAAATTTGGCGTATAATTGTTCTTTTCTTAACAATTCTAATACCAATCTTAAATGCTGTTCATGCTCTTGCTCACTCTTGGAATAGATAAGAATATCGTCAATGAAAATGATAACAAACTTATCTAAATACGGACTACAAACTCGATTCATGAGGTCCATGAATACAGCTGGCGCATTCATAAATCCAAACGGCATGACCAAAAATTCATGATGACCGTAGCGTGTCCGAAAAGCAGTTTTCGGAATATCTTCTTCTTTGACGCGTAGTTGATGATAGCCCGACCTTAGGTCGATTTTCGAGTAAACACATGATCCTTGCAATTGATCAAATAAATCATCAATTCTCAGTAGTGGATACCGATTCTTGATAGTTAACTTATTTAATTCACGATAATCTATACACATTCGGAAAGATCCATCTTTCTTCTTGACGAATAAAATCGGAGCTCCCCACGGTGAAGTGCTCTGTCGAATGAAACCACGGTCCAGTAATTCTTGTAACTGGCTTTGTAACTCTTTCATCTCAGATGGTGCAAGTCTATATGGAGCACGAGCCACTGGTGCAGCTCCTGGTACTAGATCTATTTGAAATTCTACAGATCTAAATGGAGGTAATCCAGGTAACTCTTCCGGAAAGACTTCAGGAAAATCTCTTGCCACAGGCACGTCATTGATGCTCTTCACTTTCTCCTTCGTTTCGACTTTATTAACATGTGCTAAGATAGCATAACACCCTTTCTTCAAGCACTTTTGAGCTTTCAAACAACTAATGAGTTTTAGCTTTGAGTTACCCTTCTCTCCATAAATCATTACTGGCGTTTTATCCTTACGAGGAATGCGAATTACCTTCTTGGCACACACAACTTCAGCTCCTATTTTGGACATCCAGTCCATGCCGACTATTACATCAAAACTTCCTAATTCTACGGGTATCAAATCAATCTTAAATATTTCTCCGGCTAAATTTATTTTACAATCACGGCAAATTTTATCAGCTTTAATTAGTTTACCATTAGCTAACTCAATCATGTACTTAGCATCTAGAGGTAATGATGAACAATTCAATTTAGCATAAAAGTCTCTACTCACGTAACTTCTATCGGCACCAGTATCAAATATAATAGATGCGGATAAGTTATTAATGGTAAACGTACCCGTAACAAGCTCCGGGTCTTCACACGCCTCTCTAGCATTAATAACAAATGCTCTTCCACGTGCAGATCCATTATTCTTCTCTGGATTCGGACACTGACTCTTATAATGACCCTGTTTCCCACACCCATAACAGGTAACAGTGGCCAAGGCAGTTCTATTTGCATTAGTGGCAGGAGTCTTGGTACCGTTTGTATTTGTAGCGGGAACCCTACAATCTTCAGCAAGATGACCTTTTCAATTACAATTGTTGCACACCACATTACAATAACCAGAGTGATGTTTGTGGCATCTGTTACATAAAGGATTTCGTCCTTTGTAACCTGAGTTTGAACCGCTACCCGCACCTTGCGTGGTTTCTTGTTTCTTGTTGGATTGTTAATGATTACCTTCCCACTTTCTTTTGTTTCCCGATGTCTTGACATCGGTGTTCTTATCCAGAATAATCTGGTCCATCAATTCGTTCGCCATGGTGATAGCTTCATGAATAGTCTTGGGTTTGGATGCTGTAACATTTTCCTTGACCTTTTTAGGCAAACCGTCTTTGTACAGTTCAATCTTTCGTTCTTCGGTTGGTACCAATTCGGGACATAGCAAAGCTAATTCCATGAATCGCTGATTGTAGTTGGTGAGTTCAGTACCAACAGCTTTCAGGCTTCGTAATTCAGCTTCCAACTTCCTAACCTCGTTCCTTGGACAATATTCGTTGATTAGCATTGTTTTGAATTCTTCCCAAGGAGTATCATAAGCTACATCTCCTCCTACGGCCTTCACATAGTTTTTCCACCACATGAGTGCACTATCTTGTAGAGTGCACGATGCATACTTGGTCATGTCCTTCTCAATACAACCACTGATTTTAAACACAGACTCAATCTTTTCGATCCACCGGGTTAAACCGACCGGTCCTTCTGTTCCATTGAATGATGAGGGCTTGCAACCTTGAAAAGTTTTATAAGTGCACCCCACACGAGGATTTGGGTTAACTGCAGCACCTCTTGCAGCCTCGACCCATAACATTCTGTCGTTCACTCGCTGATTGATGAGTTCCTGGATTTCTTGTTCCGTCATTCGGTTCAATCGCGCCATAATCTTCAATAAGAATGAAAAAATAATTATTCACATGAAATATTATAGATGTAGTATGTATTTACAGTACATCGTAGCTTATTAATAATATGAACCAGTTATTATTATAAAAGCCTTTTCTTCTTATTAGCGTTTTATAATTATATCTAGGGTAGTACCTACCCGTTAAAGTTCATACTTAATAGCTTAGTACGAAAATCAATTACTACCACCCAAATAATACTTAACCATGGAAAATTATTGCATTTCACACTTCACTATTTTACATATGCTTATCTTACATCAAACATTAAGCAAACCACACTAGTAATATTATACAAAACATTATATGATCTCATGGTTTAAAACAACAGCGCATCATTTAACCCAAAGCGTTTATGTTCAAAGAAATCGCTTAAAGGTTATCCTGGTTGTCTCCCTGCGTTTTGGCTGAGGAACCGAAGAACTGGATGTCGGGATAGAACTAATAGGAATAGCGGGAATATGTGTGGAAGTATCTGGTGGAGTTGGTGCCACAACATCCTCTCTAGACTCGGGATTTAGATTTTCCATTTCAGTAGCCTTTCGTTTCTTTCCTCGTTCGAACTTGTCTTTCGTAATTTCCTGTATTTCTTCCTCCTCAGGATCACTTTCCGGTTCCTCTTCAATTGATTCATCTGGAACTTGTGAGTCTTCCCCAAAGGTGTCGTTTTCATCATCGGATAGATTAATGATTGGAACACCATCTGAAGAGTTTGGTTCGGAGTCGCTGAATGTGATAATAAGTTCTAAGCCAGACATCTATCACATAACAATTAGCACGTTAATACCACATAATATTTACATATTAATTTTTAACCAACAAGGATAAGTAATAGTTTTCGAAATCAAACACGGTCAAAGTCCAGACTCACTAATGCATCCTAACAAACTCGATAAGACACACTAATGCAAATTCTCTGGTTCTCTAAGACCAACGCTCTGATACCACATGTCATAACCCGACCTTAACCATAAGGACGAATACAATAACATATGATTTCATCGCGAGGTATTGACCTCTATATGCGACGTTTTTCAAAAACTGCATTCGTTTTTACAATACAAACCATAACTTTTATTACAAATACAAGGTTTAAACAAGATAATAATGATTATCGTTTAGCGATAATCTTAGACTTAAAAACTTTACATGTGATAATAACAATACGACTTCCAACATATTTTACATTACAAATCCTCCGATATGCAGTTTTATTTTTGACACAAATATGCATACTCAAGATCTTGCTTAAATTCAACATGTTGCAGCGGAAGCTTTTAGTTATCACCTGAGAATAAACATGCTTAAAACGTCAACATAAAGTTGGTGAGATATAGGTTTAATACCGGCAGCGTTATGAATATAGACCACAAGATTTCATATATAAACGTTTTAATACAAATATTCTAAGTTGTTGAGCACTTGATAACCATACTTAACATTTAATCAACGTCGCATATTCCCTTTATTATGAAATCTTACTACACCGTACCAAGTGTAGTCACCGAAACAAAGTACTGTGCAACCGTTGAATACTGGTCATCCAGTCCGGTTGGGGTTGTCAGGCCCGATAGATCTATCAACAGGATTCGCGTTTACAATACCTCATGTAAATAATAGTTACCAAGTTACAGGGAAGTATGCCAGTGGTACAACTCAATGTAGAATATATATTTTTAATCACTTGTGTCCATAACGTAAATCATAAAATGCATGTATTCTCATCCCGAAATATTTAGAGTTTAAAAGTGGGACTATATACTCACTTTTGCCTTGAAGGTATTTATCACGACTTGGTCTCCGATAGATATCACGAACCTAACCATATATATAATATATCAACATATTTTCTTTTCAAGTAATCGTTACATATATATATACTTATAATACTTTTAATATTTTCTTAGTCCGTAGTTAGCAGTCTGTTGTTAATGGTCCACATTTAGTTGCTCAATAAAATAAATAAACACCCCATCGTATTCGTATTGATCAGAATTAATCTCGACCCATGGTACCATGTTGTCAAATGACGTGTTGCGTACATAAAGTACCGTGTTGTCAAATGACGTGTTGCGTACAATCATGAGGTCTTATGATTAATCTTCTCGTGTTGTTTACGGGTGGTCCTGGAATATATAAAATCAAATCATAAGTAAATATATATTAAATATTATGTTAATTAGCCAAGATATGATTAATCCGATTTTGTCATAATATGATATATTACATGTTTTGAAGTGTTTTAAAAATTAAATTAGAAGGATCTATTTAGTTTGCGAACAGGTTTGAAATCATTCAAACTATGTTCTTGTGGTTAAAAATTTTATAACACAAAATAAGATAGCTATATAAATATGAATCGAATAAGATTATGAATAAGGTTACTACCTCAAGTTACTTGGATAAAGCTACTGGAAAAGATAGAAAATAATCTTGATCAAACTTTCTTATGATGATTATAGGTTGTTCATGAAGCTAGTTCTTCATGAGTATTTGCTGAGATTGTGAAGAACACTTAGAGTTCCTAAGAGTGTGTTTTTGGTTAGAGAAAGATGGTTGTAAGAATGAAATGAAAAATCAAGGTGATGGTGATACTTATAGGACAGTCTGGTTGTTGAGGGAACAAGGACAAATTATTGTGTTGAATTTTTGAGTAATAATGTATGCTAGCTTACAAATAAGATTCCCTCTTATCTAGGGCAGATCTAAGGCTGATAAGGATATTGATTTGATGTGTATTTACCAATAGTAAATACGTATAGATGATGGGTATGATACGGTAAAAGAAGCTCAAAATCGGGCTTTTATTTTGGGTCCAACCGGGCCAAAAATAAAATTTTAAGACATTTTTAATAAAGCAATGTTAGCCCAAAAAAAAAATTTCAAGCTGACCTGGCAGCTCGACCCCAGCCAGGGGCTCTGTCCCTTGGACCCCGCCAGGGGTTGCCACCCCTTGGACCCCGCTTATCGGGGGCGCTGCCCCCGAACCCCTGTCATAATCAAGATAAGTTCAAACAAGTGTGCACTCCACACTTCCCCAAACTTGTTCGATATTTATCAAGATTATTTTGGTTACAAATTAATCCCATTACACTTAAATCATATTGGTGACATAAATCACAACACATTATAGATTGTAAGTATATATGTCAAAGAACGTTACATATAGTTATCGTTTTGAAAACTTAAGTTAGTGGTCTCAAAGTATACTTATAACTCATTGTTGTTAGTTCACAATGAAATGTTAAACCATCCTTAAATCATGTTAAATATGTATAGATATGTACATATACATAATCGTATAATTATCGTGTGTTATATAGTTCGTGATATCATCGGTCAAATTGGACGGTCAAACGTTGTGTAAAACTCTTTTCAAAAATATAAGTCTCAACAGTTTGGATTGCTTATCATGTTGGTAAGGTTTAATTTATGTAAATATTAATCTCATAAGTATAGAACGATCAGAAAATTCCGGGTCGTTACATAAGATTTGATTTGATTTATAAAATATGATTTGATTTTGTAAATCTTATTTTATATAAAGATTTAATTTTCCAAATCTTTCTAAATCTTTATTTATTATATTTGTACTAGATTTATTTATTGTATCAATTATGTAATATATAATACCAAGTCTTGGTATTGAAAATGAGATGTTACAAAAGACACATACAAAACGCTATTTTTCTTTCTCATTTTCAAGTAACCAAAATACTTGGAATCTATAATTGGATTCGATTTTTGGTGGAAATAACGAAGAAGAAAAGATCCGTTAAGTAGAAGGTATAGATCGAAGCAAGGTTGGAACTTTGGGTGTCTACCGTTTAGAGGAACTCTTCTTTGGGTTTTTCAAATTCGATCTTCAAAAGGCTACAAAGGTTGTATTCTAATCTTCTCTTGTTCGGTTTCATTAATTTGTTTTGTTTACTAAAGTTTTGTACAATGATCCATGGAAGAGTATGATTTTGTAAAATTTTAAAAATTCTTCCGCTTGCTTTGAATTTGTATCATACTCCAACAATAATAACAACATGACACGTAACTCTAGCATTGGTGTAAAATATATATATATATATATATATATATATATATATATATATATATATATATATATATATATATATATATATATATATATATATATATATATATATATATATATATATATAATTTTTCAATGAACTTATAGTATTTACACCTCTTAAGAAAGCTCGTTTCACAACATGACATCAACATATTTGTATTAAACATTAAATTTTTCGCTAAATTTACCTATGTCACATCTAATATTGGTTGATATTGCTTTTTTTATTCATTTATTTTATATACTCGTTAGCATTAACATATGACCTTATTAGATTTACCTAAGTTTGATATACGGATGATATTTTGTATGTTGCAAAAATCATGATCGTGAACATTACTTAAAATAATATAGACTATTACAAACATAGAAAACACGTTTTATATCGGTATTACAATTACAATGATTGAATGTATTTCATAATTAATTAATTAATTCATAAGTATAAGAAAAATTTAGAGACAATTTCAGCAATACTTTAAATATGGAGGACTCTTGGTATCAAAATCAAAAAAGTACAATTTCAGGATTTCTCTTCCTCTCTCTCTTATAAGGCGCGAATGTGAAAACCTTTCCACAGTAACACACACAAAATGACGAAGACAGTATCAAGCGAAAAAGGAAAACCGCCTACCTAACAAGATGATACCTCGTGAAGGTATGATTAATGCGTATGACTGCCCTAAGTGCAATGATCTGATAATCGGAAATACCTATTTTGCTGATCGTCATCTGAAGAAGTGCCCGGTGAGTTTCAATTTCCATTTCCATTTTATATAAAATATAAATAAAATAATATTGAATCTATAATTAGTTATATACTTTGATATCGATTGAATACAGTATAAACTTAAGAAGATGCCTAATATCACTACTGATTCTGGAAAAAAAGCTTCGGATGATTCTAACGAGGATTCCTCTAAGTCCGACGAAGCTTCCTCCTCCTCCTCCTCCTCTGGTGGTAACGTAAGTAGTAGAAATCGTTTGTCTATTTTTGTTTCTTTGATTTTTTATATTTATAAATTATAATATACATGATGTTTCTCGATTGATTACAGAAGATGCCTAAAATTACTGCTGATTCTGGAAAAGAAGCTTCCGATGATTTTAACGAGGATTCCTCTAAGTCTGGCTCTGGTGGTAACGTAAGTAGCAGAAATTGTTTGTTCATTTTTGTTTCTTTGATTTTATATATTTATAATATACTTGATGTTTGTTCATGTTTTTCAGTCTGTAGATGTAGATATTTGTATTGATACTGCTATAATTTCAATTCGATGTAGTGCTATCAACTTCAATCATAGGCTCCTTTATTGACTTATTAATAGTGCTATAATCGATGATTATATGATATATATGACCTATATTAATTAATAGTGCTATAATCGATAATCGATGATTATATGCGATGTTACAATAAATAGTGCTATAATTTCAACATTTATGATTATAAATAATACATGTTTAAGTCGTTGAACCCACTATCATGATCCACAAACATATGTCACACCGTTGCATACACCAGATGTCACATCCTGTACTTGATTCTTCTCGAACCTCCTTAGAGTTTCTTAATGTTTCAAACCGAGAAAATTAAGAACGGTTAGAGAACTAGTTGGAAACCGATGTTACGTATTCTTAAGTTGCCAGACCTGAGCTGAGCGTTTTCATTTTCTAGAGGACGGCACTTACTACTTTGATACTTTTGGAGTTAGTGCGTTTTCGATAAACGTTAAATGCTTCTACTTAATAGATGTAGTTATTTAGTGAAAAATAGTTACGATCTGAGATACCTTAACCTTGAGCAATACCTGTTAAAATGGATTCATCCCAAGACGTGTACAAACAAGAGTTTATTAGGAGAGTTAGAGGCCAGCCAAGACTGATATAGGTGAAGTACCGAAGAGTGAATTAAGTGAGTGGTATATCCACCAAATGTGCCTTAGTTAAGATCACGTGCTAAGCTTTCATTTTTTCGAGGTTGATAAACATGTTCTGTACCCAATAAATGTGCCTTAGTTGGGTTTTCTTCACAGTACCTACCCTGTGCTGGATAAGGGATGGGTCAGTGGGGTACAGTCAAGGGTGGCTTTCATCTCTTATCTTCTATAGTTACTGAGTTCAGTTAATATACTACTCAGTCAAGTTCAGATCTTTCTGTAGTTACTGAGCTTATTCTTAAAGTTTTTTCTCTCTTATCTTAGTGACATAGTTGTTGATAGGTTGCATATTAATCAATTATCTGTGTCATAAAGTGCTTGAGTGAGCTTAATGTACGAGTCAGTCAGGTTCAGATCTTCCTATGGTTAATGAGCTTATTTTTAAGTCTTGCTTGCCAAGACATTGAAAGCTTAGTTTATATCATTTAAAGCTAATCAAAATATAAGGAACTTAAATATCGTGAATCATGAATCATGAATGGTTATATTTCATCCATGCTCATCCTTTATTTTTAAACTGAGATTTATCAGATTGTACAATCTGTTTTATTGTAGGCTTATTTGAAGACCTAAAGGGAGAAGAGTAAGGAAGTATGCTTTCAAAGAAGCTTAAGGGGAAGTCTATTATCGACAAGTTTAAACCTGTAGTTTACAATTTGATCAGAAATTATGTACTGTTTGATACATTTTCTTCATTGAGCTACTAGACACCTGAATTTGAGCATGCTTTTGATTTTTAATCGTAATAAATGACTTGTTTTGTTGAATTAGAGCCTTATGTGTGCTATTCACTCCAAAATCATGATTTGTTAAAGATAGCTTGAATCGCAGTCGGTATGGCTGTTGTTTGGTTCTTCATTGTCACACTTCTGTTGTGCATCTACCCAATGACATGATCTTTGGGACATCTTCGTTGTCCAACGTTCGATATTTGCTTCGTAAGGTATTGCTTACGAAGAGTCATGTTTGGTAATGTCTTGAAGGTAGGGTACACTATCACTTTTAGTTAATTATTTGTTACACTATTACTCTTAGTTCATCTGCAAATTCTCAATTTATTTCTCTGTATTAACTTTGTTATAATTTAAAGTATCTAAATTGTAGCTTGATGTTACAATAAGATAACAATCAATTGAATTAGCTCAAGCTCTTGTATTCAATATATAAAGGTTATGCTCAAAAGTAACATAGTTTGTAGAAAATTTGCATTTTTATCAGGGATCTTGATGTATGATTATGTTTTTGTTTAATTAGAACTTGTTTAGTTGATTATGGAGTTTAGACATAGAAAAAAGTTTGAATTTTATTTCTTTGTATGCAAGTATTCTAGTTTTTTGTTGTACAATTGGTCAATAGTACATACTTCGTCTGCTGATTTCCAATTTTAATTACATTTTCTTATCTTAGAAGTTTCCAATTAAAAGTTGGCGTGATAACAACCAACTAAATTAGTTCAATTTCAAGTATATTTAGTAGATTTAACTCATAAGTTTCATCATGCTATAATCTAGTTGAATGTGACAGTTATCATTTTTTAAGTTTTTAACCCAGTAATTATAATTATTGTTTATGTTTATGTTTATGTTTATGTTTATTGTCTATTTGTGTGTTGGACATAGTGTTGGTGATTTTAGTGTTATCAACAATCATTTTGGTTAATTGCGAATTACTAGAAAGCAAAGAGTTATTGAATTATACTCAATGACGAGTTTGGAGAGTGCGGAGTGCACGCTCGTTCGGGTTATTTCAATGATGAAAATGTATGAACGAAAAGTTACACCTTTTCGTTGAAAGGTTGTGTCCTTTCAATGTACCATTTCACTTCCTATATATATATGGGAGTAATGATACTTTGCTTAGATGATGAAAAGACATATAAAACACATTCTCTCATACACTTTGAATTTGTATCTTCTTGCCTGGACGCAAATCTCGTTCTTGTCATATCCCAATTAGGATTTCGTGATACCCGAGGCATGTGGGGTCAAAATACTTAATTGAGAAAGTGATTACACGATTCAAGAACCAGTCCATTATTATCAAACCAAACCCCATTTTCTAACACAGAAAAGGGACCAATGACTCCAACAAAGTATCAAAACCCTCTTAGTGAGCCATCACCATCACCTTAGTCATCTTCCGCCAAGGCTCCAGCACTCGTGCTTTCAAATTCCAGGAAGCGGATGGATCAAGCCGGAAAGAAAAAGTACGTCAAGCAAGTGACAGGTAGACATAACGATACCGAGCTTCATTTAGCAGCCCAACGTGGTGATCTTGCAGCTGTGAAGCAAATTCTTGATGATATCGATTCGCAAATGGTGGGAACTTTAAGTGGGGCAGGTTTTGTTACTGAGGTTGCCAAGATTCGTGCATCGGTAGTGAACGAGGTGAACGAGTTGGGTGAAACGGCCTGGTATACGGCTGCTGAAAAAAGGGCATCTTGAGGTTGTGAAGGAGCTGTTGAAGTATTCTAATAAAGAAACGATCATGAGAAAGAGTTGGTTGGAATTTGATAGTTTGCATATTGCTGCTAGTCAAGGACACGATGGTTTGTTTAAGACCGTCGGATTTGAATAGAAATGAAAGATGTTTCAGTAATTCGTATAAGTTCATTCGTAATGATGCTATCGCTAAAAAGGAGTTCTATAAGTGGCGAGTGTAGCTTAAGAGGGGTGGGTCATATCACTCCACTACATTTGAAATTTTAATTATAGGACCTATGACACCACTAAATTTAATTATAAGACCTCATATATTTTTAAAATTTGTGATTGTTTTGAAGTAAACAACTACTAAAGTAACCTTAAAATATATATAATTAGTTTTGAATAAAAAATTGAAACTCCATTGGAATTTCATCCTGGATTCGTCACTGAGTTTCTATTATATCCATTTGATTATTTTTTACTTTATTTTTTATTTTTTTTGAAAAGCAAGACTTCATTAAAAATCACGAAATTACAACCCGACTTGGCCCTTACAAGAACATGAGCCAAATCGTACAGGATAGGAGGTGTGAGACGAGCATACCGGTTGCAAAGTAAGCAACCTAAGAGCAAGCCTTCACCCCAACCGAGCAAAATAACCCAATATACAATACATACACATAAACATAGTAACACGAAAACTCGAAGAACATAACAACTATTTTAGGTAGATGCTTGGATTCGATAGTTTACTTTATTTATTAACACTGAATTTCAGGGGTTTAATTAGTTATTGTGCACTCAATTCAAGTTTTGTATTCAAAGAAGCGTAATTTTCATATTTTGGACTTCGTCTTAAGAAAATTAGAAGAGAATATATATCTTGATTATTGCGAATTCAAATGCAAGTTGGTCATTAGAAAGGGTCAAAGGTTATTGTGGTAATATGTATGATGTAATTGAATTTGTAGTTGCATATGTCTTTGTATATAATAACGAATTCAGGATTCTGTAACACTATGTGTTAAAAAAGTAATTCAAAATTTTAGTTTTTTTGAGCCGGGGTAAAATAAAATAATTCAAACTTTTAGGCTTAAAATTTGTTGGTCCACTGTTACACCATGCGTAAAGCTAGTTGTGCCCCTGTTTGTATGTAACGATCTACATGTTATAGTTTGACGAAATTATTTATTTATTTTTCAAAACAGGCCTATTAGGCTCAAACGCGGGTATCCTAAAAGGCCTATCAGAATCTTATAAACACTGTCTAATGTATACACAAAGTCAGGCCCAAAAACCAATAATGATCAGGTCCAACTTGAGATTAGTTATTTGGAATAACCATAACCATTTTATTTTATTTCAGATGATCAGATCACAGGTACACTATCATTTCAACCAATTGCCCTTTATATTGTAGCAGCCGATAAGTCACGAAGCGATAAAGGTGCCGAGCTCGTGAATTTTTTTCTGATAGGTATATAGCATCTCATTAGGGTCTGTCATCACAAAGAGCAATAAACTTGAAGCCACTATCCAGTTCAACAGAAATGTGGTTCAAATCAACATGCAGACTCGTTATTTGTTTTTGGAACTTGGAGTCAAATATAAAAAAGGGTAAGTTAAACATCTGACATGAAAATTTAAATAAAATCCCCAAAACTTATACAGAAATTCCTTCTCCTATCATAAATAAATAAACTAAAACCAAACAATTTAAATAATAAAATACATGACATGTTTACATGGACATAGCAAAAGGTTTTAACCCTTTGTTTGTCAGCTTTGAATTTACATATAAAAGTGCTCCACTTATGATTTTTAAGAAAAATAAAATAGAAGTTCGATGTGGTCTGCTAACTTATTGCTCCAAGGCCTTTCCTCAACTGATAACAACAATGATATATACAGGATCCAGGCCAAATGGTAATATACACCTCTCTAGATGACCGAAGAACCGAAAAGCTAACTTATTGATCCAAGGCCTTTCCTCGAGTGATAACAATGATGTTCCGGTGACGAGTTGAACCACATTCGTCGACGGTACCTAATTAAGTTAGCTAACACCAACTTGGTTCTATCCAAGCATGATAGTTGAAATGAGTCTTTGCTCCCAAGAAACCCCTGAAACATTTTTTGACGATTTTCCCATCAAATGCGTGATACATGCGTGTTTCGGGTGAGTACCTCACTAGTTGCGGGAAGTATATCTTGTTCTCCATTTCAGGTGTTTTGGCATCGACGCAAACAGATGTTGTACCACCAATATAAATCGTGTGCTTCCCTATACCGTCTATTTTCTCCCATTTATCTGCACAATCGTTTCGCTTGAATAGCTCAACTTCTCCAAACTCACCAACAATGACTATTAAAAGATGTTCACCACAACTCATCATGAAATATTGTGTCGCCATAGAGTTGCAACTACTTACCGGTGCTTTGGTTAAAACAAATTTTCGAATTTCTCCTTCACCTAAAGTTTTGAATACGATAACTTGTCCTTCTTTACCCAATGCGTAAAGATCTCGGCCAATAAATGTTAAAGAATATATATAATCATCGTCACCAAGATGGAGAAAACGCCAGGATGGATCCAGAGCTCCTACAGAGTAGATGAAATACCGTTGTCCTTCGTTAAATGAAAACCCAGCAACCATACAATCAGAGGAATTAGGTGGTGCCGAGAAACATAAGCTTTTAATGCAACCAAATTCTGGAAGCTTATGAAGATCACTTGTGAAGGGGTTTAAAAACACCGGGCAATCAAATTCTCCGCTCCCAAACAACAACCAACCATACCTCGAACAATACATTTGGTTGTCCACAATCGATAGCTTGGAATCCTCCACAAAGTAGGTATCACCAGAAAACGGATCTGTAAAAGTCATAATCCCTCGATATTTATCAACAACCATCAACCATGGTGAGCTTAACGAATAGTTACGCAACCTTCTTGATGATGACTCGTCTCTCCACCGTATCGGAGGTGCTGCTAGACGACAGAGTTTGCACGCAGCACGAAAGTTCAGGTACTCCACACCGACACAATGTCCCATAATCATCTTCAAAACATCAAACGGAATATTGTGCAGGCATGATTCGTTATGCTTGAAAACCTCATATGTTACCACCTGCCCATCCTTTTCGGGTTTGACGATATATGTACATCTGGCTTCTACGTGATCGTCTTCCAGCCTACAAGATCAAATCTAACTATTATTAATTATTATTGTTATTAATATTATTATGATTATTATTATGATGATTATTATTATTATTAACATTATTATTACTTTACTATTACTAATATTACGTAGTTAATAAACAAAATTACGTGGTAGGTCATCGAGTTTGGGTCAAACCCAAAATTTGAAAACACACAGCTACGTTAAAAAACAAAAAGTTAAATAGGAAAGTTCAGTTTGGCGCAGGAGTTTGTCAACGGAAGTACCAAAAAACTCATCTTCTCCAGCGGCCTACTCATCTTTCAGGCGGCGTGCAAATCCGACACCAAACCACTCATCTTCTCAGGCGGTCTGCTACTCCAACACAAGACCATTCATCTTTCCGGCGACCTGCTACGCCAACACATAACCGTGAGTGACTTCTTCTTGGATATTCAATGGTGGTGTGTTCACCACTTCAGATTGTAACGACATTAGCTTTTACCATTATTCTCGTTAATAAATGTTTGTTGATCACACCACATAACATTTCTCATAGTCAAAAAACCATTAATTTCAAAAATATATGTGGTCCTATTTTTGAATAAAGTAGTGTCCTATGAAATGTTACTAGTAAAAAGTTAGAAAAAAAAGTGGGGTCTTTGACCCCACACATTTATGTAAACTCGCCCCTGTAATAATCACACTTTTGTGACTCATATCTCTTCGTTTCCAGCGATCAAGTGAATCATCTCTTTTGTAATTTCGGTCAGTACATCGACGTTTCTGACCCGAAATTGATCACTATTCATTAACTTCATAAAGCCGGATCAGAAAGAAATAAAGCCTAATTGATTCTTCACCAAACCCAGAACTCATCAATAACGGCATTTTGAAAGTTTCCTTATGGATTCCCGGTGGTTATTAATTCAATTGCGGTGGATCAAGATGGTAAATTCCATTGAAAGACAGGTTGTTGCGTTTTGAGTGTGGAAAAAGTTTTTGTTGTAAGAACATGTTTGTTGTTAGTGTTGAAGAGAGATGAGATAGAGAAAAAAATGGAAATGATAAATAATAAATAAATATTTCGCAAACGGACAAAAGGTAGAAAGGAAAAGGAGAGATAAAACAAAAATACTCATCACATGAGACGCCCATGACTAAAATTAACGGGATTTATTAATGGTCGTCAATGCGAGGGATCAACCACGTAACTTAGTGGCGAAATTAGAATTTTAAACAGTTGGGGTCACAAAATAGTAATGAGATATTCTAGTTATAAAAATTTAGTTGAAAAACTATAGTAAGTATATGTATAAAAGACTAAATTACCTTTTATCTTTTAGTCGAGCCTACATACAAATTTTTATTCATATAATGGACCAAATTTTGTTAAGGCCACTCACATAAATGAATACACAAAACTAGAATACACAACCAGATCAGATTTTTACATTTTTACATACTCTTTATATTATTTCCATATATGGATCGCTCTTAGAACACGCCGATACGGCACGCTCCCCCGGGTCCCAAGCTCCCTGATTTGAGTGACGTACGATTCGTACGTACGCACACTCAAAAGACGACCTTGTGGATAATGGAGGGAGCCCCGGATGTCCCGGTACCCGTTGAGTACGGCCTGTGGATGGAGTGGGTTGAGTAGGACCCCACTGATTTGTATGTGGCTCCGCCACTAATAAACTGACGTAACTAGCGCAAACCTCGCAGACTAACCACGTCAAAAAAAAAAAAAGTGGTTATCATACAATATTAGACAAAAGTCAGGACCAACAACTTAATTTTGTCTTATTATCATTTTCAATACGGAGTATTATTTTTATTATTATTATTATTATTATTATTATTATTATTATTATATTATATTATTATTATTATTATTTGCAATATAGAAGAGGTACAAACAGCAATATACAGTAGAAGATAGAACATAATAAATCAACTAAAATCATTACCTTCCTTCCCACATCAACACATAGGTTGTTGCGACCACTCGTGGAAGCATAGGATATTCGATGATGGTTCTATCTTTGACATGGTACGAGTATAATATTCCGTCCAATTCGTCACGAAAGTGTATATAACCCCCTAACTCAGAGGCAACTGCGGGGTTATAAAATATGGAGCGATCACGACCAAGATCTGCATAAAAGACGGCGTCTTTCAAGTCATTAATTTCTTCCCACAAAACTCGAGTGAGGTTTCGACATCTTCCACTGTCATACCACTCACGTCCCACTTCTTGAGGCATTCCAATTGTTCCCACTGTATGCCAGCAGTGTTTAATCGAAACAAATACACATCACAAATTTTCTTAGTGTTAGAGTGATAACAAACGGTGATGCAGAACAATTCCGTACCATATCCTTTAAAAAAAGAATCCCGATTGTAACGAAGACTAGAATCAGACCAAGGGCAAGCCCCAAACATCAATAGTTGAATCAACACTTCTCTGCCCCCCTTTACTACAATCTCAACATGTATGACAATAGGACAGATAAAACCGTCGGAATTTAAGGCATAAATTTTACCATTGCAACAATTCAGGCTATGTAGTAATTCACCGTCATATGTTATTCTCTTGAGTTGTTTAGCGTATGACATCTCAGTCCATCTCATCCTCTTTCTTTTGCAATTTAGCTGGCAAAAGACAAATGTAGATGCATCATTTCTCGTTAACAGGAGGACTGAAGTAGGATCATCGGGAGGAGCCGTCAAACAACATTCATCGATACATTCACCATCTCCATCTTTCAAAATCAGAGGGGGAAGACGTACAATCTTCAAACTCACTGGGTTCCAAAGAGACCACATAACATTATGTGGATGGTTTGATAGGATCAACCAGCCATGGAAACAACCTCGGATACGTGTCCCATAAAACTCAGGGATTTGTTGACATTCATATTTGTCCACTATTCAAATGTATAACAAGGACCCTTCGAAGTACTAAAGCATTTTCACTATTCGAAAATGAGGGTGGTTGGTGCCCGTAGATCTACCTTTAGGATTCGCGTCAATTAGTGTTTTTCACTAATTCTTAGGTTACCAAGCATAATAATAATAATAAGTACAGATATCCGGTATAAAAAAACAATCGTAGAATGTAGTTTCATGAACTTGTGCTTATTTTGTAAAACATTTATAAATTTGCATGTATTCTCATCCCAAAATAATTTAGATAGTAAAAATGGGACTATAACTCACTTGTGATAATTTTCGAATAGATGGTGGTAAGACTTGGCCTTTGACAAATTCACGAACCTAATAATAATATTCTTGTGTCAAGATATATATATATATATATATATATATATATATATATATATATATATATATATATATATATATATATATATATATATATATATATATATATATATATATAATTAATATTCCATACTTATGATACTTGTGATAATTTTAATTGTCCATTGTTAGTAGTCCAACGTTCGTAGTCTAATAGTCTAATAGTCCAATAGTCCAACAGTATGAATATATATATATATATATTTATATTTATATATATATATACATATATATATATATATACATATATATATATATACATATATATATATATAAATGTGTATATTGTGTTAGAATTCACTAACACTATAATATATTGTCTTAATATAATAAGACACATAATATGTATATTGTCTGAAGCAATCCGCGACCCATTGTATACATGTCTCAGGCTCGATCACAACTCAAAGTATATAATATTTTGGAATCCAATTCGACCCACAGCTAACTCGAAATTACTGCCAATGGTGTCTTATAGTTCGTTCCAATAATATATATAGAAGAAATCAAAATGATATGTCAAAACGCTGTATACGGATCCACGGTGATCAAGTCATTTATATATATGGTGCCTTACGATCTTTATTAAGACTATAATATATTGTCGTAGAACTTAATCATGACTATTATAAACTGTATTTCCATAAGTTCGGGAACAAGACATGTATAAATACATGTAGGATACAAGGTAAGTTAGCTAGGATAAGGTTAGCATCCATTTTTATTAATCAAAACCGTAGCTAAAAACAAACAAAAATATCCAATTTTGTTTTACCCATAATTTCTTCGTTACAAATCTGTTTTGAGTGATTCGACTTGCCATGTGTGATGACCCAGAAATTTCGACTAAATTTAAACTTAATCTTTGTATGATTAACATTTTCGACACGATAAGCAAAGTCTGTAAAACTGAATCTCAAAATTTTTGAATTACTTTTATATATTTAAATACCCTTCGGTTGTTTTCGACGATTCGCGAACAATTATATGTAAATAGATACATATATACTATAACATGAAAAGGTAACAATGTATTAATTGTTTGATATCGTACATTAAACTTATTGGTTTAAATATCTATTTGAATGTATATGATAAGTTGAAATATTTATTATTAAAATTTATTTATAAATAACTTCCAATGTGTATTTAAAAACTGATTTATGTATATTAAAAAGATATATACATATATATAATAAACGATAGTAACATTCGTTTATTGATTCAATTGATATTTAGATAAGTTAACTAAAGCGTTTAAGATGAACCAGTTAAACACTAATTTGTTACAGTGTTTTCAAATTGCCACATTACTCAAAATGCTACAGTGTTTTCGAAAATCACTATTTGCTACAGTGAAATTGACTTTGCTACAGTGAATTGCTACAGTAAACTTTGCTACAGTAAACGCTATTATAAAAATGTATTTTAACAAATTAAAAAGGTTCAAATTATTGATGAAGAACGTCTAAAAATGACAAGAGTACAAGTTGCGGAACGCAAAGTACACGATATAAAATAGTACGCAAGGACGTCTGAAAATCCGGAACCGGGACCCGAGTCAAGAAGAAACACCCGACGCAACGGACCAAAAATATCTAGTCTACTATGCACAAGAATAAAATATAATATATAAATAATTATATTAATTATTTATATATTTATATTTATTTTGTATTATGTCGACAAGCTAGGAGCCAAAACAATGTGAGCTGTCCCTGGTCCTCATGCGAGTCGCATGGCCAGAAGGCCATTTCCATGCGAGTCGCATGACTCCAGATTTCAGGCCAGGTTCTATAAATTGCAACATTTTCTGCCGAGTAAAGAAAGAAAAAAAAACACACACATACATATTACTCCGTATTTATTTTATTTATTATTTATATTATTATTATTATTATTATTATTATTATTATTATTAATAAGATTATTATTAATCTTATTATTTTTTTTTATTATTAGTGTTATTATTTTTGCGATACAAAAATAATAATGTACATCAAATATTACGACGGAGTGCTGTCCAAGTAATTTTCAAAATGAGTTTTCGAGCAAGCTAGAGCTAAGGAAATTATGGGTTATTGCCAAGGAGGTTATGAGTAATGTTCGGGGGTATTTTTTGTGAATCAAACCTCGTGTTAATCATCTCCGATGCGTTTACGTGCTTTCCTGCAATATTGTATATCAATATTAAATAGTGAGTTTCATAAGATCCCTTTTACTCTCTACATTTTTGGGCTGAGAATACATGCAAATGCTTTATTAACTGATATATAATATTTATATGTGTGAGTTTCATTTGCTCCCATTTTAATTGCTTTTGCAATATATATTTTTGGGCTGAGAATACATGCGCAGTTTTATAAACTGTTTTACTAATTGGATACAAATACTAAAACTGATTTTGTGTGAGTTTCATATGATCCCTTTTACTCAATATATTTTTGGGCTGAGAATACATGCGACTGTTTATAAATACTAAAAATACTAGATTTATATGCGTGAGTTTCATTTGCTTCCTTTTTAATTGCTTTTGCAATCTATATTTTTGGGCTGAGAATACATGCACTTTATTTTAAACGCAATGGATACAAGTACATACTAAATTCTACACCGAGTTTGAACCGAAAATCCCTTAGCTTTGGTAACTAGTAACTGCCGGTTATAAGAACTGGTAGGCGCGAGTAGTTATATATGGATCCATAGGGCTTGACATCCCCGTCTGTTCCAGGTATAGAAAGAAACTCTAGCCTGAACTATAAAACAGACGTATACTATTTGAAGTTAGTACACGTTGGATTGCGTGTATTGTACATGTTGGTTGCATGTTAAACGAGGGGTACTTATTATAAACGTTAAAGTTTAGTTACCAGGGTTCTCAACTTTGTAGAACCGATTGATAAACGTTTCGGATGAAACAACTGAAATCTTGTGATCCACCTTTTATTTAAAACATAATGATAAACGTTTTGAATAAAACAACTGAACTTTTGTAATCCACATTGATATACGGATTATGTGTAATATTAAAACTATGAACTCACCAACCTTTGTGTTGACACTTGAAGCATGTTTATTCTCAGGTTTCTAGAAGTCTTCCGCTGTTTGCTCATACGTGATACAAGTTATGTGCTTGGAGTCATACATGCTATATACAAGAAACTTGCATTCATCAAACCATTACCATGTATCTTATTTTGACTGTATTGTCAACAGATGTATTATTGTAAACCATTTAAATGGTGATTGTCTATACGTAGGAATCATCAGATGTAAAAAAAACCTGGAATTTATATATTCATTTATGAAATACCTTTTCAAACGAATGCAATGTTACAAAACGTATCACATAGAGGTCAAATACCTCGCAATGAAATCAATGAATGACGTGTTCGTCCATATGGATTTGGAGCGATCGTCACACCATGGTTTTGTATCGAACCGTTATTTATTAATCTAAACAGAAAAGTATATGTTTATAGTTGAAAATACAGCTTAGGTGTCAAATACAAGAAGATAGTCATATCCGTCGTAAGAACGACATCTTGATGACCCTTTTGAAAAACATACTTCCAATTAGAGTTTAGCCATGGATTTTGGATATATTTCATATCCATATAAAATAAGATTTTTCACCAAAGAAAATCTTTTAATTCAAAGTTTAAGATAGGTTTTTAAAATTAAACCCAAAACAGCCCCCGATGATCTATGACGGCGTATGTTCAGTTTTAAGGTGTTGTTTGTGATGACCCGGGAATTTCTGACCAAATTTAAACCTAATCTTATTATGATTACTACACGATAAGCAAAGTCTGTAATGTTATAGTCTCAAAACATTTGAACTATGTTCCTGTATAGGATTGACCTTTGACTATTCCTGACGATTCACGAACAATTATTGTTAATTAAATATGTATGTATGTATATATATATATATATATATATATATATATATATATATATATATATATATATATATATATATATATATATAAATGTAATTATATATAATTTGAAATTATAAAATATAATCTAAACATTATAATTAAAGGGGTGAAATATGATACAAAATAATTAAGTGTAAATTTAAAATGAATTTATATATATATATATATATATATATATATATATATATATATATATATATATATATATATATATATATATATATAATTCTATGTGTTAATGTTAGAATATTAATTATGCGATGTATGTTAGTATACATATGTATATATTACATAATTAATAAATATGTAATATTATTATTTAATATAATAAGTATAATTATAAGTTAAATTATAGTTGTTAAGGTAATACTATATAATGTAATATATAAATGATAAGGATTCAATATATTATATAAAGTATATACATCTATATGAAATTAGGTAAGTATAACTTGTTATAATATTATTATTGTTAATATTATTATAACTAACAATATTATTTGTGCCATTAATAATAATACTACTTTTATTATTTTCATTAGATAATATATATATGAAGTTGATACATATAATTTGTGATAGTATTATTAGTACTAATATTATTATTATCATTATTAATATCATTACTATATTATTATAATGAGTATGAAAATTATGATTAAGATTATTATTATTACTACTTAGTGTTATTATTATTATTAATTAGTATTATTGTTAATCTTAATATATATATACAAATTATTATTGTTTATTTAATAAAAACAGAACTTGTTCAGCGAATCTGTTATATCAATATCTGTATATTTTTTTACTAACCATATTATTATTAACATATTTATTTATAATTATTAATTATTAATGTTAATTAATTAATTTTTGGATATAAAGTCTAAATCAGAATTACATCGATATAATCCATCTTTTTCTCTTCAATATTTGTTTTGTCTGCAAGAATCCAAATGATCGATCAATTTGTCATTCTAAAACAAAAGCAGTTAGAGGTATTATTCAACTTTTCATTTTTTTATCTATTTTACGTACGAACAAAATTCTCCTGTCGGATTCTTGCTATAAAGATTAGCTAATTCACGCTATAAGAGGTAAACCATCAAAACGTTACATCATCACCCTCAATTATCATTTGAGATAACTTCAAATCACTGAATTAAACTAATTTGGTTATCTTTTTTTTACAGCTCGAAGATATCCCTGTTTCATATTTTTTTTTCAAAACACAAAATCGAGTGAAACTGTAAAATCCAACAATGCAGTTGTCTTGGAAATCATTTATTTAATCTACCTACAAAATCTCAAACTCCAATTCTTTATCATGACTTCAAATTTTTGAGTCAAACTTTTGAAATTTAAAAGTCAACGAATGTTCTAAGATCGAATTGAAGCTGTAGTTGTTATTTCTGATAAAATTATTGATTCAGAAAGTTTCTAATGATAATTTAACATCTTTTTCATGTTGGAGTCGTGGTTTAAAACGTCCTCAATTTCAAAATCAATGTTGATGTTCATACGTTTTTTTTTTCTGTTACCGCTGTTCTATATTTTTTTTTTTTATAAATCGAAGTATTTAGCAACAGAGAGTAATGTTATTTCAATTAGAAGATATAAAAGTCGTTAAACTTGTTTGGGAATTGGATTAAACTCTGATCGATATTTTTTTTTACAAATGGAGAAGAAGATAAAGGAGATAATTAAATTAGGGGTTAAATAATTTTAGATGCTGTAATATTTCGGAAATAGGGCGACATCCCAACTGGTTTAGTGTGTTTGTAGGAGAGCGGGTGGTCACGGGTTCGAGTCTTGGCGGAGGCGTTATTCTTTTTATAAACTTAATGAGGTAGTCCATTATCAAATTATTGTTATTTATTATTATTATTACTATTAATTAATATTATTATTGTTATTGTTATTATTATGATTATAATTATAATTGTTATAATTAGTAATATAAGTGATATTAATGTTATTATTATTGTAGTTTATCAATTAAGTATTTTTATCATTATTATAGTTATTATGATTATTATTATTATTATTATTACAAGTATTATGAAAATAATATAAATTAGTATTATTTCCATAAACATTTGTATTAGTAACATTCTATAATTATTAGTATTATCATTACGTATTATTATTATTATTATTATTATTATTATTATTATTATTATTATTATTATTATTATTATTATTATTATTATTATCATTTTTAATAATGTTAACAAATCATTAAAAGCATTGTTATTAATATTATCACGAGTATCATTATTAGATAATTATTAAAATTTTATCATAAACATCTTTAATAGTAAAATTAGTATTTTTACAATTATTATTATTAATATCATTATATTTATCACTGAATGGATTTTTAACATTTTTATTTTTAATAGTAATAATAAGTATTATCAATATTATCATGTTGCCATTATAAATATCATTTTAGTATTAGTACAATTATTAGTTTTAACAAACAAACGATATATATATTTTATACATTAAACATAACAAAATTAATATTTTCACATACAAAATAAATACATGAAACACACACACACACACACACACATACACACACACACACACACACACACACATATATATATATATATATATATATATATATATATATATATATATATATATATATATATATATATATATATATATATATATATATATATATATATATATATATATATATATATTGATATAAAAAAGAATATAACTAATAAATTCATATGTATAATTATTCGATTACAACTATGTATATTAATAAATATACAAATGATATAGGTTCGTGAATTCGAGGCTTACCCTGCATTGTTCAGTTGTTCAATATAGTCATATGTATTTTTACTACAAAATACATTAGGTGAGTTTCATTTGATTCCCTTTTACTCTTTACATTTTTGGGGCTGAGAATACATGCAAATGCTTTATTAACTGTTTTACAATAATTATATGCGTGAGTTTCATTTGCCTTTTTACCCTTTATATATTTTTGGGCTGAGAATACCTGCGCAATTTTTATAAATGATTTACAAAATAGACACAAGTACGTGAAACTACATTCTATGGTTGAATTATCGAAATCGAATATGCCCATTTTTATTAAGTCTGGTAATCTAAGAATTAGGGAACAGACACCCTAATTGACGCGAATCCTAAAGATAGATCTATTGGGCCCAACAAGCCCCATCCAAAGTACCGGATGCTTTAGTACTTCGAAATTTATATCATGTCCGAAGGAGGATCCCGGAATAATGGGGATATTCTTATATGCATCTAGTTAATGTCGGTTACCAGGTGTTCAATCCATATGAATGATATTTTTGTCTCTATGCATGGGACGCATATTTATGAGAACTAAAAATGAAAATCTTGTGGTCTATTAAAATGATGGAAATGATTATTTATGTTAAACTAATGAACTCACCAACCTTTTGGTTGACACTTTAAAGTATGTTTATTCTCAGGTATGAAAGAAATCTTCCGTTGTGCTTTTGTTCATCTTAGAGATATTACTTGGAGTCATTCATAACATATTTCAAAAGACGTTGCATTCTAGTCATTGTGTTCATCAAGATTATTACTAAGTCAATTATAGTTAGATATATTATAAAATGGTATGCTTGTCATCAACTTTTGATGTAATGAAAGATTGTCTTTTCAAAAACGAATGCAATGTTTGTAAAATGTATTATATAGAGGTCAAGTACCTAGCGATGTAATCAACTGTTGTGAATCGTTTATAATCGACCTGGACTTCGTCTGGATGGATTAGGATGGGTCTTCACATTCTTCGTGTTTACAAGTTTTATATCCTTATGTTAGCTTGACATACTGTCATAATACATGTGTTGAAGTATTTTAAAAGTCAAGTTAGAAGGATTAAGTTTGTTTGTGAACAAGTTTAGAATTAATCTAAACTATGTTCTTGTTGTTGTAAGTTATAAACTCATAATAAGATAGCTATATGGATATGAATCGAAAAAGATTATGAATAAGGTGACTACCTAAAATTAAATGAACAAAGTTGCTGATAAAATAAGATAATAATCTTGTGATCAAAGATATCCTTGATGGCTTGTAATCCTTGGAGTAGAATCATAGAATGAACAAAAGTTCGAATAAGATTTCTATCTTGAATTAAGATAGTTATAAGTATATGAATTGAACCAAAACTTATATATGATTCTTACCTTGATAAAGAGGAGTATATGAGTTAACAAAGTGTTCTTGAAGCTAGTTTATGATCAAAGTGAATGAAGATTTTCTAGTACTTGAAGTATGTGTGTTTAAAGAGTGTTTAAAGAGTAAGAAATGGAGAGAATACTTGGAGTTATTGTGTGTGAGTATTATGATAGTGAAGGTAAGTTAAATAGCTGATATGAATAAGTAAAAAGAGTGTTAAAAGTCGTGGTTCATGCATATGGTTAAGAGACTTTATCAAAATTTGGAATATAACATAATAATGCAAACTAGAAGTTAAATGTTGGTTCCCACAAGTCTCCATCATGTTTATCCTTGTCTTGTGACTCATAGGGCTGCTAAGGAGGCTATAATTGGTATTTTATATTGGTATATACTCATAGTATTTAAGTATGGAAGTTGGGTATGATACGGGTGTAAATACCGAATGAATACGAATAGAATTCATGATGGAATTGAATGAGATTATGAGTATAGCTATCTTTGTTGAGTATAAGTATGTTAGTATATATGTTTAAGTCCTTTAAAAGTTTATTAATACATATTAATACAATACATATACATACATTTTAATTTAGAAGTTATTACAACGTTAATCGTTATATATATGTATATAGTCTTGAAGTCTTTAAGTTAGTAATCTCATTTTATGTATATAACCAATTGTTAATATATGTAATGAGATACTTAAATATCATTTAACAATCATGAGTATATATTTATATTCATATATACGTCATTAAATAATTTTTTTTATGAATTATGACGTTCGTGAATCGTCAGACGGACGGGGTGGCCAAATGTTTGTATAAAATTTATTTCAAATAACCAAGTCTTAATGAGTTTGATTGCTTAACATGTTGGAAACATTAATTATGTAAATATTAATCTTCTATATAGCGGAAAAATCCGGGTCGTTACATTACACACCCGTTAAATTAAATTTCGTCCCGAAATTTAGAATAGTACCTAGTTAACGTGCGATATCGGAAAACAAATGTGGGTACTTCAGCTTCATTTGGTCTTCTTGTTCCCAAGTGAATTCAGGTCCTCTACGAGCATTTCACCGAACCTTAACGATTGGTGTCTTACTTTGTTTGAGTCGTTTGACCTCACGATCCATAATTTCGACGGGTTCTTCGACGAAATTTAATTTCTCGTCAATCTTAATTTCGTCTAAAGGGATAATGAGATCTTCGGTAGCTAGGCATTTCTTTAGGTTCGAAAAATGAAAGGTGTTGTGAATCTTTTCTAATTGTGGAGGTAGTTCAAGTCGATAGGCCACTGGCCCAATGCATTTTTCGATCTTGAATGGCCCAATGTATCTTGGGCTCAATTTTCCTCGCTTTCCAAAACGAATAACACCTTTCCAAGGTGATGCCTTAAGCATAACCATATCACCCTCCTCAAACTCTAAAGGTTTCCTTCTAACATCCGCGTAGCTCTTTTGCCGACTCCGGGCTATTTTTCAATCGTTGCTGAATCTGAATGACCTTGTCGGTAGTTTCCTGGATAATTTCTGGACCTCTAATCTGTTTTTCCCCCACATCACTCCAACAAATCGGAGACCTGCACTTCCTCCCATAAAGTGCCTCGAATGGTGCCGCCTCAATGCTAGAATGATAGCTGTTGTTGTAGGAAAACTCAGCTAACGGTAGATGTCGATCCCAACTGCTTCCAAAATCAATAACACATGCTCGTAGCATGTCTTCGAGTGTCTGAATCGTCCTTTCACTCTGCCCATTAGTTTGTGGATGATAGGCAGTACTTAAATCTAGACGAGTTCCCAACGCTTCGTGTAATGCCTGCCAGAATCTGAAAGTAAATCTGCTATCACGATCAGAGATAATAGAGATTGGTATACCATGTATAGAAACAACTTCTTTTAGGTATAATCGTGCTAATTTCTCTATACCATCCTCTTCTTTTATTGGCAGAAAGTGTGCTGACTTAGTAAGACAATCGACTGTTACCCAAATCATATCATAACCACCTGCGGTTCTAGGTAACTTAGCAATGAAATCCATGGTAATATTTTTCCATTTCCATTCTGGGATTTCAGGTTGTTGGAGTAGGCCCGATGGTTTCTGATGTTCAGCTTTGACTTTAGAACAAGTCAAACATGCTCCTACATATGTGGCTATATCGGCCTTCATTCCTGGCCACCAAAAGTTTCTCTTGAGGTCTTGGTACATTTTTCCCGCTCTGAGATGTATTGAATATCTGGTTTTATGTGCTTCATCTAGTACCACTTTTCTTAAATCTCCATTCTTTGGTACCCAAATTCTTTCAGCTAAATACCTGGTTCCGTCTTCCCGATTATTAAGCTGTTTTTCTAATCCTTTGGGTATTTCCCTTCCAAAAATTCCTTCCTTCAAAACCTCCTGTTGTGCCTCTTTTATTCGAGTAGTAAGATTAGTATGAAGAATCATGTTCATAGCTTTTACTTGAATATGTTCTCTTTCCTTTCGACTCAAGGCATCGACTACCACATTCGCTTTCCCCGGGTGGTAACCGATTTCACAATCATAATCATTTAGCAGCTCAACCCATCTACGCTGCCTCATGTTTAGTTGCTTTTGATTTAAAATATGTTGGAGACTTTTGTGGTCGGTGTATACGATAAACTTGACCCCATATAGATAATGTCTCCACATCTTTAATGCAAAAACAACGGCGCCCAATTCCAGATCATGTGTGGTGTAGTTTTGTTCATGAATTTTGAGTTGTCGAGAAGCATATGCAATCACCTTCTTCCGTTGCATAAGAACACACGAAAAACCCATTCTTGATGCGTCGCAGTAAATAACAAAATCTTCCATTCCATCAGGTAACGATAAAATAGGTGCCGTAGTCAACTTCTTTTTCAACAATTGGAAGGCACCCTCTTGTTCTGAAGTCCATTCATACTTCTTCCCCTTATGTGTCAAGGCAGTTAAAGGTTTGGCTACTCGGGAGAAATCTTGAATAAATCTCCTATAATAACCGGCTAAATCCAAAAATTGACGAATTTGCGTTGGAGTTTTCGGGGTTTCCCAATTTTTGATGGCTTCGATCTTGGCGGGTGATGTGTAATTTCGTACTCTAAATCATTAGCAAAATACCTATCGATTATCACACAATACAGGCAACTATAACCAGTTCGTGTAGTAATTAAACAAGTATTTGACCAATTCGTTCCACAGAGAGCAGGTAATTGAAAACTTGAACTATTAATTATTCTAAGATTTAAAAGGGGGTTTTGTTGTAAAACTGATTAAACGCGAAAGTAAATTAAACTTAACTCAATAAGAAACAAAGGTATCCACTTAGCTACAATTCCCTAGGCTAGAATTGCTCGTTTAAACTCGTTAAGTAAAGAATTATGATGATGTGACACTGTATTTATCTGTCGATTCCTACAGTTTAAGACTAATAACCTAAGTATAACTGTCGTTAACCTAGAGTTACTAACCAATTCACAATGATATTACTCAAGATTACAATCTAACTTAGGTTGGTTTGGTGTCCCTTACAACCTCACAATTATTGCAACTAATTTCAAGCTCAACCACTATACGATTAATTTTATTATCGGTGTCCCTCATAAAATCTCACGTATTCCTAAATTATTCACGTTCAATAATCTAGTAAAAGCTATTAATCAATTTAACTGTCGTTAGTTAATCAATAACTTCCGTGATCTAACAATCAATAAGCTTTATTAATGGTGGATCTTAGCTAGACATAAACTTGTGTAATTTTAATTAATTGTTATTAACCAAAAGATCGCAATCCATCACCTAGGTTCATGCATCTAAGCGGATACTAAATATTTAGCTACTCATGGTAAAGTAAAGAACAAATAAATAAGAAGAACAATTAAACATAATCATTGAATTGAAGAACAAATTAATAAAAGTAATTAAAGTTAATACAAAGATTAAACTAACCAAGAATGATATTGTAGCTTAAACCCTTGTAAAATAATGAAGAAAGACAAAGAAATTCGTAACTAATGTTGATGCGGAAGAAAATTCGTAAATAAAACTGCATAACCCTAATTTGGGGTAAAAATCGTGTATTTATAGAAGCTGAAAAATAACTGGAACCGACCAAGGGTCGCAATCCGCGACACCTCTATCGCGATCCGCGATAGTCTGAAACGCGATAAGACAGCCTGGGTCGCGACATTTTGATCAGTAAGCCCTCCTTTTCCAAGTCGCGTTCTGGTGCATTTTGTCACGTATCATGATAACCAAAATGCGATAAACATCATCCTGAAGCGATGGAAACTGATTTTTTCACTCGAGACGCGTTTGTCTTCAACTCTAACTCCGTTTTGGCTATATCTTCAATAAAAATCATCGTTAATGAGCCAACGAACCATAACTTGACACTTTCTTCATATTAAGCTCAACTAACTCGATATCTCCATCAAAGTCTTTAAAATATCAACAAATGGACCAAGATAACGCCCAAAATATATGCATGAAAATGGCGTTATCAAAATCCCCCACACTTGAACCTTGCTTGTCCTCAAGCAAGTCAATCTCGAACCAATAAATGTACGTATAATCTTCAACAAATTTCCGCAAGATTCAAGCCTTCAAATCAATTCGCCACAAGCTCTCGTACTCTTCATCTTTTCACAAATAAGCTTATTTCCTCACAAAACAATTCCTCACATTCCTGTCACTTACAAAACAACATACAAACCATCAAACGCACCCCCTTTCTCCCCCCATTTTCATTCAAACACTTTTCAAAATCAATATCCTAAGTGGCCCTTATTGCAAACAAATTTTCATAAAACATCCTTTCTAGGTCATGAATTGAGATGTAAAGACAATTTGGGTTGAGAACTCAAACTCCAAAAATTTCCATAACTTTACTTCTTAACAAAAACCTTTCATCTCAAAGCCTAAACTCTTTTCACTTAACTTTCCGTAAAAATCACATTACTAGGCTTTCAATATCCTTCTTTTCTTTGCATCAATCAACCCTTAAGACCTACTTTCCAACCTCAATAACTAATCACCAATAAACATTCAAATACAATTGGTGTAAAATGATTACAAATGATAAAAAAACAATCTTACGTTATAAGGTTTAGTATTTGTAACATGACCCTTATTCGCATCAAGATAGTTCTCTAACAATATTTAAGGCACTATTGCAAATTTCAATACTTCACAATTTAATCAGAGATCCAGTTATAAATAGATTCATACCTGTGTTTATGTAGGGAAATCCGTTTAACTTTTTAACTCTCTTGATTCCATTTCATGCTTATAATTTCTAAATATGCAAGCTATCCACATACTGGTCACATCTCTCTTATCCAAAGTACCCTGCAAAGGTAACTCTTCCCAAGGTCTAGTCTTACTAGGTATTTCCCACATCATGAGCCAAAGAGGATCACTGCTACATAAATATGAGACGAGTACCTAAAGATGATCACCTTGCCTTGAGATAGTAACGTCCTTGACCCGTGTAGCGAACCTTCAACCAACCGATCTCAAACCGGAAAAAGGTCTTAGGTGGTTAGGTGATCTAGCACCCCAAAGGATCTATCGGCTCGAGTCTTAGAAACTACTACTTATGCTCGGATCTCATAAGCATTTTTTCTTTCTTTTTTTCATTTTTTTTTCAATAGTACTCTCTTTGAATGTCTTCCTCGTCTTCAATTTGTGACTTTGTAGAACCCGCAATGTATGATGTAGCGGATGGTTATATGATGTGATCGATGATAATGAATGATTTGTTGTAGGAAGTCTTTAACTCATGACATAAAGCAATACCATTCACACCATAGTCGGTAATAGCCACCCCTTAAAGGGTCCATTGGAGTCAGAGATTTGTGATTTTTCCTCTTCAAGCTTACATACCTAGCACTTATGAGCATAACACTTCTTTAAGGGAATCAAAAAGCCATAAACACAAAATATGAAGCCATTTATATCCTAATCTCTAATTAAACCATTTTTCTCGCATTTTACCCTAAAGCCCTAAATACCGTTATTCTTCATTTCTTGACACAAATAAGTTGCATTGTCATCTTTGAAACAAAAACTAAACTAGATAAGATAAGATTAAATTTTTAACATTTTTAACCAAATTTATCCAACATTTATCCCTTTTTACTTTCACCTTTCATCAATTATCTTTCCTCAAGCACTTATATACTCAAAATTCCTAAGTCATGGTCAAAAAGGTCCTTAATAAATAACAAACCACTAACAATTTGCTTAAAACTAATAAACCTCACCGGCCAAAACCAAAAATTCCAAGTCAATCCCTAATCACTACGGGTGCTCTCATGGGTAAACATCTCAATTATAACCTTAAAAAGTTTAAAAATTCCAAAAATTTTGACCACTAGGCAATTAAAACATGCAAAAATTTCAAAAATCCGCGAGAATTTATCTCTCCCCCCACACTTAAGATCATGTAATGCCCTCATTTACATGAAATCATAAAATCAAAAATAAATTCGAGAGGACAAAATAGTGAAAAAGGGAAAAGAAAAACCCAGATTTTTAGATCCGTATATCGCGGAAAGACGGTGCACGATGGCGCTGAACTTACTGCCAGCATAAGAACATAGGCATCCACTCGATCACCAAAACATCATAATCAAGTAAGGTGCTGAACTTACTGCCAGACTTTGAAAAATAATAAAGCACAACCACCGTGGAACCTGAAACGAAAACATACATACCATAACTAATGGGGTGGTACCACCATGGTACCGAAACGCCCCATTTAAAATCCAAAGTATTAAGTTTAAACACTAACAACTACCATCATCCTAATTAAGATTACAGTCATCCAAAATAAAAACTAATAAACGAAATTAAAAAGTTTTGTTTTTCTTGTCACCACACGATCACCACCGCATCCAATCACCAAGGGTTATACCCACCATAAGATCTATCATACTGCCCACCATAAGGACCTCCACCACCTGACTGACCTCCCTGGTTACCTTCATCATACTGAGAACTAGAACCTGCTCCTCTTCGTCGGACCATATCCTCCCAAACTTCCTGAGCTGATGTGCGATCATAAACCCGATAAGGACCTGTCGACTCCGGAGTCCATGGAACACGAGTGCCATAAGGAGTAAAGATGGTATTAGGAGAAACAAGCTCCATGTTGTGTCGATGCCAATCGTGATGATACGTAACCTCACTAATGCCATATGCAATCTGAATTTCCGAGCGTGCTCGGGTTTCCTCATTATAAAGCTGCATATTACGCATCTGTTCCATTAAATCCCGGTTTGTAAAACGTTGACCCCCGACACTTTGACCCGCATCTTGACCACCCTCGGCCATCTCTTCATCCTCCTCCTGTGCCCCCTGCCCATCTCGGGGACGACGACGATGAACCCTATACGGAATAACCTGACCATGCTCAATAGATATTACTCTTGCTCCTCGAAAAACATTTTCTCCTAACACAACCACCTCAGTAATAATTCGCTCCATATCCGATCTATCAATCTTAAAAACCGATGCAATCCTCGTGATAAAATGACCACCTCTAATCGGACTTCCAGCAGAAAGAAGTCCACTACCCTGATGTTTAAGAAAATAAGCCACTCCATAAGCAACCGAAGTAGGTGTTTTGGTTCGGAATTGGTTCACATACCAAAGGTCCGGTAAAGAGACCTTCTCGTTCCCACTTCTTCGATGTGTAATAGTATGCGCAACCATTCGTTGAATTGCACGAAGAGCGAGATCCATGATATGAACACAAGGACAGTTACTCGGGCTCCATTAAGAATCAGAAGCAATATCCCCCCAAACTCTAGCTGCATCAAATTCACGAGGATCAATCATATCAATTACCCTTTCAGCACCCCAAAGATAATCTCGAAAACTAACTCGTGTGCGTTCTTCATCGGTATAAATTCCCAAACAAATAGCTAATTGAAATAATGACATAGAGCGGTTAACCCCACCCAATCAAAAAGTCATAAACGTTGGATCATCAACGTTTTCAGGGTGAAGGTTCATCACATATGTGGCGTAAAATTCAATAACCAACTCCCGGTAAACTACTTCATGAATACCAAAGAAAGTAACCCAATCATTATACACATTACCACGCCATTCCAACTGCAAATACTCCATAACCGTAGCATGTAAACCACCCCTTTGCAAAATATTCCAATCAACCACCCGATGCGGTTCAAATTCTTTCCGAATCAATTCTTGAACATCCGCCTTTCTTTGCTTAATAACCTCCGATCGACCATTAAACCGTAAATTCACATGTAACTCTGTTTGAGGAATTGGAGGTTGCGGTTGAACCTCCTCAGCTGCACCGGCTGCAGCACCAGAACTTGAAGTACCCCTAGCACTACCACGTCCTCCTGTCTGAAAAACAAACACAATGACAAACCAAAAAGACATATCCCAAAGGACATGTTAGCGTTAGCTATAACCTGCATTCTTTCAAACATATACCTAAGGCACACAATGTCAATGGTCACTTAAAAACATGTCAAAAGCATAGATCATATAAGACTCCAACAACTATCATGCACTTATAACAAATTCCCAAGTATCATCCTTAATCATCATGAAAATTCGCACAGTTATAAACAATTCAAAGCATAGATGTCAAATTAAATCAACACAAATCAATCTACTAACATCATCCTCTCAGTAACATATGCAACTTTAACTAAGTAAATCATCAATCCAAACACGTAATCAAAGCATACACATCATCGGCACATGCTAAACACAATCCAAAAGTCAAACTGAGTCAAACCCAAGTCAACCAAGTCAAAATCCCTAATTACACATGAACCCTAGAATTCAAAAATCAAAATCAAGACAATTTAAACATGCATTCATGGTATTTATACTCAACTAACAATCATACCACATTCAAAACATATCAATTTAACTCACAAATTCAAAACCCCCAATTAATCATACCTAAGAACCCTAGAAATTAAAGAACGAAATTATAGAACAATAGGCATGAAAATCGAAGTAATAACATGTTAAGCATACATAATCTCCAATAAAAATCGAACAATAACACATAAACACACCCCCACACTTGTTTTTCACTTAAACCCTAATGAAATTCGAAATTAATCATGAGAAAAAAATGAAAACAAGCAAGAAAATGTTAAATCATACCCTAGCCATGATATTAGTGTTGATTAGATGAAGATTCGTGAGTAAATTGAAGATTTAATTGATGGGTTATGGTGTATTGAGAGCAAAAAAGTCGAGATAGATAAGAAATATAAGAGTGGTGGTGATGAATCAGGCTGGAAACAGCTAAAATACCCCGATCTGCCGAACCTGTCGCGTTTCGCGACAAGGTGTCGCGTTACGCGACAAACCGTATTCAGACGCGACAACTTAGGTTTAAACGCGACAACTTATGGGGTCCGGACTAATCATTCTGTCGCGTTTTGGTGGCTCCTGTCGCGTTTTGGTGACTTTTTTTTTTTTAAATTTTATAATGTTTTTGGATTGTTCATGGTTTAATAATTAAAGCAAAAATACACATAATTTACCTAACAAAGAAAAACAACAATACAAAACTCTACACGAATTGATTTTTTAACGAGTCGTTTTCTCGACTCATCCCCATGCTCATGTGTCTTTCGGGTAGAGGGTGAGGTCATCCCTCTCGGTGTTATCGAATGCCTCGTGATACAATTTCAACCTATGACCATTCACCTTAAAACTTCTACCCTCATTATCTAACAATTCCACGTGCCCGGCCAGAAAAGCTTTCTTCACCACGAATGGACCGGACCATCGTGACCTAAGCTTTCCGGCGGAGAATTTAAACTTAGATTGAAATAACAAAACTTTATCACCCGGTTCAAATTCTTTTCTCATCTTTAAACGCGCATCATGCCATAACTTCGTTTTCTCCTTATAAATACGCGAATTCTCATAAGCATGGTTTCGCAATTCCTCAAGTTCATGAATTTGCAAAAACCGATGTTCACCTGCTTCATTAAGGTCCGTATTACACTGTTTAAGTGCCCAATACGCCTTATGCTCCACTTCAACCGGCAAATGACACGCTTTTCCATAAATGAGACGGAATGGTGTAGTACAAATGGGCGTTTTATATTCCGTTCGAAATGCCCATAGCGCGTCATTCACCTTCCGGTTCCAAATCTTAGGATTGTTTTTCACCGTTCTTTCAAGAATGCGTTTTAGCGCGCGGTTAGTATTCTCAACTTGGCCACTCGCTTGAGGGTGGTAAGCCGTGGAGAAACGGTGGGTTACTCCATACTTCTTAAGCACCTTCTTGAGTAGTTGATTTGCAAAGTGCGTACCGCGATCACTAATCAAGGCTTTTGGAAGCCCGAAACGCGAAAAGAGACTTTTAAGGAAGTCATCGACGACTCTTGCGTCATTAGTAGGCAAAGCTTTGGCCTCCGCCCACTTTGACACGTAGTCAACCGCCACAAGGATGTATTTGCATTTGTTGGAAGCGGGAAAAGGTCCCATGAAGTCTATCCCCCAAATGTCAAATATCTCACAAACTTGAATACTCATTTGGGGCATCTCATCTCTTTTGGAGATGTTTCCCGCCCTTTGGCAAGCATCACAAGTTTTGATAAAGGCACTAGCATCTTTGAAAATGGTAGGCCAATAGAATCCCGAATCGAAGATTTTCTTAGCCGCATAATTAGCTCCAAGATGCCCACCTGTGGGTCCTTGGTGACAATGCTCTAGAATATGTCGAGCTTCCTTCCCATAAACACAACGACGAATCACTTGATCCGCCCCAATTCGAAAAAGATGCGGGGCATCCCAAAAGTAAAACTTAATATCCGCAAAAAATTTCTTCTTTTGTTGGTAAGTTAAACCTTTGGAAAGAATGCCCGCGGCTAGATAATTAGCAATTTTGGTGAACCAAGGAGTTTCAGATTCAATTTCGATACCCATAAGGGACTCATCGGGGAATGTATGATGAATGTCCGATTCATTGAGTTCCTCTAGGTTTGGATTTTCAAGACGAGATAAATGATCCGCGGCTAAATTTTCGGCACCCTTTTTATCCTTGATCTCAATGTCAAATTCCTGGAGAAGAAGAATCCAACGAATGAGTCTAGGCTTAGCATCTTGTTTGGAGAACAAGTACTTAAGGGTCGAATGATCGGTGTAAACGACCGTTTTAGACAACACCAAATATGACCTAAATTTATCAAACGCAAAGACGGCCGCAAGGAGCTCCTTTTCCGTGGTGGTATAGTTCAATTGAGCCCCCGTAAGTGTCTTACTCACGTAATAAATAGGTTTAAAGTGATTAACGTGGCGTTGACCTAAAACCGCGCCTAGCGCGAAATCACTAGCATCACACATAAGCTCGAAAGGTTGAGACCAATCGGGAGATACCATGATAGGAGCGTGTGTGAGTTTCTCTTTTAAGAAGTTGAAAGCGTTCTCGCATTCGATATTAAAGTCAAAAGGAACGTCCTTCTCAAGGAGTTTGGTCAATGGTCGGGCAATCTTAGAGAAGTCCTTAATGAACCGTCTATAGAATCCCGCATGACCAAGAAAACTACGAATGGCTTTAACGTTTGTAGGTTTGGGAAGGCCCGAAATAACATCAATTTTGGCCTTATCAACCTCAATAACTGCACGAGAGATTTTGTGCCCTAAGACAATGCCTTCCTTCACCATGAAGTGGCATTTTTCCCAGTTAAGAACAAGGTTTGATTCCTCGCACCTTTTAAGCACTTTTTCAAGATTAGCAAGACACGAATCGAAAGAGTCTCCAAAGACAGAAAAATCGTCCATGAAAACTTCCATGAAGTCCTCGATCATGTCATGAAAGATGGCGACCATACACCTTTGGAAGGTGCTCGGGGCATTGCATAGCCCGAATGGCATTCGCCGATAAGCAAAGGTACCGAAAGGACAAGTAAATGTGGTTTTATCTTGGTCCTTCGGATCAATGGGGATTTGGGAGTAGCCTGAAAATCCATCTAGGAAACAATAGAACTCCCTTCCCGCTAAACGCTCAAGCATTTGATCGATAAATGGATTGAAAAGTGGTCCTTCCTAGTTGCGTCGTTCAAACGACGATAGTCGATACAAACTCTCCATCCCGTGACAGTACGAGTAGGGACAAGTTCGTCCTTCTCGTTGAGAACAACAGTCGTGCCTCCCTTTTTGGGCACAACTTGAACAGGGCTTACCCACGGGCTATCTGAGATGGGATAAATTAACCCGGCATCGAGCAATTTAACCACCTCTTTTTAACGACCTCTTTCATATTCGGGTTTAGACGACGTTGCCTTTGCACCACGGGTTTAAAATCATCTTCCATTAGGATTCGATGAGTACAAAAGGCCGGATTGATGCCCGGTATGTCCGAGGTTTTCCAAGCTATTGCCCTCTTGTGGGATTTAAGAACGGAAACCAACCGACCCTTTTGGTCGCCGGTAAGTGTCGAAGAAATAATAACCGGCAATTGGGACGTACCTTGAAGATAAGCATATTCCATGTGAGGTGGAAGCTCCTTAAGCTCCAAGGTGGGCGGTTCTTCGAGAGATGTTTTGATGCGGAATTCATTTTTCAACCGGATAGTTTCAAATGATTCCGATTCTTTAAGCTCATCCTCTTTTAGCAAATCCTCCAACTCAACTTTCGGGTCGAAGTCACCGTTGACTTCACCCATCATGATTACATCCGACGTGTCTACACTTAACAATTCCTGCAAATCATGCTCAACACAATCGTCAATAACATCAATAGCAAAACATTCATCATCGGTTGAAATAGGGTGTCTCATGGCTTTATTAATGTGACAAATCACCCTCTCATTCCCAACACCTAAGCTAAGTTGTTCTTTTTGAACGTAGATGATAGCATCCGCGGTGTTAAGGAATGGTCGACCTAGAATAATGGGCACCTTAGTGTCCTCTCTTATCTCTAAGATCACGAAATCAACTGGAAATACAAGTGACTCAACCTTTACCAATATGTCCTCGGCTATTCCAATGGGGGTATCAAAAGAGTGGTTCGCTAAGCGAATCCCCATCCTCGTAGGTTTCAAGTCACCTAGGCCGAGTTTAAGATATAACTAATATGGCATAAGGCTAACACTAGCACCCAAGTCGACGAGTGCATCGTACACTTCCGAATTACCCATAGCACAAGGGATAAGAAAACTACCCGGGTCTCCCAATTTTGGAGGCATCTTGCTCTTTTTCAAGATGGCCGAACATTCCTTATGGAGGAATGCGGCGGATACCTCATGGTACTTACCTTTCTTGGAGATTAGATCTTTGAGAAACTTCCCATAGTTAGGCATCCCTTGGAGCACTTCCGCGAGTGGCATGTTCACGCTAATCTGCTTAATCATGTTTGCAAATTTCTGATATTGACTAGCGAGCTTATCTTTTTTTAACGCTTTCGGGTAAGGAATTGGTGCTTTGTATTCCTTCAACGGCGGTGATTTAGTTATGATCTCCGGCGGATCATCTTCCTTTTTCTCTTCGTCAAGCGACTTTTCTAACTCGGGCTCTTCCTCCTTTTCCTCCTCATTAATAGGTACCTGCAAAACATTAGAAGAAACAATAGGAGAAGATTTCGGAGTCTCCTTGTTAGTAAGCAAACCACTTTGAGTGGTTATAGCATTCACATGTTCATTTCTAGCCGGCACCTTGTTGTTGGGATTGGATTGCGTATTAGATGGGAGAGCACCCGGCGGTCTCTCCGATAAAGATTGAGCAATACGCCCCACATCCCATTTCAAGTTCTGAATAGAAGCCTGCTAATTTCTAACTTGCTGTTTTGTAGATTCCCCATCTTGTCTCAAAGCAGTGATACTCTCATCTGTTTTCATAATAAAACCCCTTAGCAATTCTTCCAATGGAGGCATCTTATTTTCTGGCTGCTGAACTGGTGGCATAGGCTGCTGGAAATTCCTAGGTGGTGCTTGCAGGTTTCTATTATTAAACCCAGGTGGCCTGTATGGATATACCTTCTGATTGCCCTGATAACCCTGATTACCTTGTTAAAGTTGATTACCACTCTGATAATTTTTACCACCCATATTGCTCGCCTGATTGAAAAACTGTCTTCCACCCGGAAATTCACCAAGGGCAAAATCACCCTTCTTAACATAACCCAGATAATTAGCCTGTTCCTCCATTGATGCTTGATCACAATCTTTGGTAAGATGCGGTCCTTGGCATAATTCACAACCCACCTTCATAGCATGCATCTCTTTAGTCATTGATTCCATTTGTCTTTTAACAGTTACTAGTTGTGCTCTAACCGATGCGAGCTCATCACTAGTTTCGGTACTAGCGACATGAGAAGAGCGAGAAACATCTAATTCTTGATGCCAATCATACGAATGCGTGGCAGTATCTGAGATGATTTCGTAAGGGTCATCCGGAGTCTTTTTCATCAAAGAACCACCTGCAGCAATATCAAGTTCTTTCCTTGTTGGCACATTAACACCTTCGTAGAAAATTTGGACCTTATTGAAGTTGTTCAACCCGTGTTGAGGACAATTACGTAACATTTTTCCGAATCGTGTCCAAGCATCATAAAGTGTCTCATGTGGCTTCTGAACAAAGTGATTAATTTTGCTCTGCAGTTGAGCGGCCTTTGCAGCTGGGAAGAAACGTTGCAAGAATTTATCTTCCATTGTAGCCCAACTATCAATTTCACCTTCAGGCAATGAGTCTAACCAATCCTTGGCGTCATCTTTCTAAGACCAAGGAAAAACCCTCAAATAGATAACTGTCTCCGCGATATTTGCAATCTTGAACAAGTTGCAAATGCTTTTAAAGTTCTGAAGATGCTCAAATGCATCCTCTTTCGGTGTACCCCTGAACTGACATTGATGAGTTATCATATTAAGAATCTGTCCCTTGACTTCAAAATCTGTAGTGACTGGTGGTTGTCTGATGGCGTGTCCGTTACCAGCCCTCGTGGCTTTAATCAATGCTTCCATAGTCTGTCCTGCTGCTCCTTCAGCCATGTTAACTTCTTCCTTAATATACTCAAAATCCGGAATATAAAAAGGTAACTCAGCGAAATCCTCGGTGATTTCCTGTTCTTCTTTAACTTTGCTGCGTGTGTAGTAAACTCTAGACGGTTCCAGAGTTATTTGTACCTAACCTGCGATCACACCACAACAAAACTGCGCGTAAAATCAAACAAAAATAACAGAAAAGGAACTTTTGCAAGAATTGCTTCTCACAAAAGGATCGAATAATCAAAAGCTTAACTAAATTTCCAATAATTACACCGCTCCCCGGCAGCGGCGCCAAAAAGTTGATGTGTAATTTCGTACTCTAAATCATTAGCTAAATACCTATCGATTATCACACAATACATGCAACTATAACCAGTTCGTGTAGTAATTAAACAAGTATTTGACCAATTCGTTCCACAGAGAGCAGGTAATTGAAAACTTGAACTATTAATTATTCTAAGATTTAAAAGGGGGTTTTGTTGTAAAACTGATTAAACGCGAAAGTAAATTAAACTTAACTCAATAAGAAACAAAGGTATCCACTTAGCTACAATTCCCTAGGCTAGGATTGCTCGTTTAAACTCGTTAAGTAAACAATTATGATGATGTGACACTGTATTTTTCTGTCGATTCCTACAGTTTAAGACTAATAACCTAAGTATAACTGTCGTTAACCTAGAGTTACTAACCAATTCATAATGATATTACTCAAGATTACAATCTAACTTAGGTTGGTTTGGTGTCCCTTACAACCTCACAATTATTGCAACTAATTTCAAGCTCAACCACTATACGATTAATTTTATTATCGGTGTCCCTCATAAAATCTCACGTATTCCTAAATTATTCACGTTCAATAATCTAGTAAAAGCTATTAATCAATTTAACTGTCGTTAGTTAATCAATAACTTCCGTGATCTAACAATCAATAAGCTTTATTAACGGTGGATCTTAGCTAGACATAAACTTGTGTAATTTTAATTAATTGTTATTAACCAAAAGATCGCAATCCATCACCTAGGTTCATGCATCTAAGCGGATACTAAATATTTAGCTACTCATGGTAAAGTAAAGAACAAATAAATAAGAAGAACAATTAAACATAATCATTGAATTGAAGAACAAATTAATAAAAGTAATTAAAGTTAATACAAAGATTAAACTAACCAAGAATGATATTGTAGCTTAAACCCTTGTAAAATAATGAAGAAAGACAAAGAAATTCGTAACTAATGTTGCTGTGGAAGAAAATTCGTAAATAAAACTGCATAACCCTAATTTGGGGTAAAAATCGTGTATTTATAGAAGGTGAAAAATAACTGGAACCGACCAAGGGTCGCGATCTGCGACACCTCTATCGCGATCCGCGATAGTCTGAAACGCGATAAGACAGCCTGGGTCGCGACATTTTGATCAGTAAGCCCTCCTTTTCCAAGTCGCGTTCTGGTGCATTTTGTCACGTATCATGATAACTAAAAAGCAATAAACATCATCCTGAAGCGATGGAAACTGATTTTTTCACCCGAGACGCGTTTATCTTCAACTCTAACTCCGTTTTGGCTATATCTTCAATAAAAATCATCGTTAATAAGCCAACGAACCATAACTTGACACTTTCTTCATATTAAGCTCAAATAACTCGATATCTCCATCAAAGTCTTTAAATTATCAACAAATGGACCAAGATAACGCCCAAAATATATGTATGAAAATGGCATTATCAGCGGGAACAACTTTGATTCCATTACTACTGACTATGTGGCCAAGAAATTGTACTTCATTTAACCAAAAAGCGCACTTAGAGAATTTTGCATAAAGCTGTTCTTTTCTTAACAATTCTAACACAAGTCTCAAGTGTTGTTCGTGTTCTTGGTTATTCTTCGAATAGATAAGAATGTCATCAATAAAGACAATAACAAACTTATCTAAATATGGACTACATACTCGGTGCATGAGATCCATGAAAACTGCGGGTGCATTGGTTAGACCGAATGGCATAACCATGAATTTCTAATGGCCATAACGAGTTCTGAAGGCTGTTTTTGGTATATCGGCTTCTTTAACCCTCAGTTGATGATAACCCGACCTTAAGTCGATTTTGGAGTATACACTCGAACCTTGGAGTTGATCAAATAGATCGTCGATTCGGGGTAAAGGGTATCGGTTTTTGATGGTTACTTTGTTCAGCTCACGGTAATCGATACATATGCGAAAAGACCCATCTTTCTTTTTAACGAACAAAATTGGAGCTCCCCATGGTGACGTACTCGGTTGGATAAAACCACGTTCTAATAACTCTTGTAGCTGACTTTGTAATTCTTTCATTTCGGTGGGCGCAAGTCTATATGGAGCACGAGCTATTGGTGCGGCTCCTGGTACAAGATCTATTTAGAATTCAATGGATCGGTGTGGAGGTAGTCCCGGTAATTCGTCCGGAAACACCTCAGGAAATTCTCTTGTAACGGGAACGTCATCGATTTTCTTTTCTTCTTTTTTAACCTTCTCGACGTGTGCTAGTACAACATAGAAACCTTTTCTTATTAGTTTGCGCGCCTTCAAACTACTAATAAGATTTAATTTGACATTACCCCTTTCTCCGTACACCATTAAGGGTAATCCGTCTTCTCTCAGAATGCGAATCACCTTCTCATGACAAACAACTTCGGCTTTCACCTTGGACATCCAGTCCATTCCAATAATTACGTCGAAGCTTTCCAATTCCACCGGTATTAAATCAATTGCAAACGTTTCGCTAACTAAACTAATTTTTCGATTTCGGCAAATTTTATCAACCTTAATTAGTTTACCGTTTGCTACTTCAACTATACACTTTTTATCCAAAGGCGTTAACGGGAAATTTAATTTGGCACAAAATTCTCTACTCATATAACTTCCATCGTCACCCGAATTAAATAAAACATAAGAAGGTGTATTGTTTATAAGAAACGTACCCGTAACAAGTTCCGGGTCTTCCTGTGCTTTCTCCCCATTAATGTTGAAAGCTCTCCCACGGCCTTGCCTATTTCCATTCCGGCATTGGTTTATGGTATGGCTCGATTTTCCACATCCATAGCAAACAACGCCGTATTATTTGTTCCGGTATTATTTGCTCCTTTGTTTCTATTTGGTCCGTAGACTTCACACTTTGCCGCAATATGGCCATTCCTATTGCATTTGGTACATAATTCTCTACAAAACCATTCCGGATGAAACGTATCAAACCTTGGGCATATAGTCCTTTTCTTTTTGTTGTCGTTGTTGTTGTTGTTGTTGTTGTTGTTGTTGTTGTTAGGGTTATTGTTGCTGAGACGTTTGTTGTTGTTATTATTGTGATTGGGATTGTTGTTGTTGTTATTATTATTGGGATGGTTGTTGCGGTTATTGTTGCGGTTGTTGTTGCGATTATTGTTGTTATTAGGGTGGTTGTGATTGTTGTTGTAATTGTTGTTTTGATTGTTGTTGTTGTACTGGTGACCCTGATCACAGCTTTCCTCCCACTTTCTTTTCCCCTGTTTCATTATGGCCTCCTCGACCGCTTCTTTCTTTATCCTTCCTGTAATTTGGCCTATCAATTTGTGGGCTATACGGCTCGCTTTCTGCATTGTTGCAGGGTCGTTAGCACCTACATGCTCTTGGATTCGTTCCGGCAACCCTTTTATGAATGCTTCAATTTTTGCTTCTTCGTCCTCAAATGCTCCAGGACACATTAAAGCCAGTTCATTGAAACGTCGCTCGTAGGTAGTGACATCTAACCCTTGGGTTGTCAGTGCTTTAAGCTCTGCCTTGAGCTTGTTGATTTCGGTTCTGGGATGGTACTCTTCCGTCATCATGTGCTTGAAAGCGGACCATGGAAGTGCGTAGGCGGTATTCTGTCCTACGTAATCCATGTAGGTATTCCACCATGTCAAAGCAGTACCCCTGAAAGTATGTGTGGCATACTTAAGTTTATCCTCTTCTGCACAGTTGCTGATTGCGAACACAGCTTCAACCTTCTCTGTCCACAGCTTTAGTCCAACGGGTCCTTCGGTTCCTTCAAACTCATTGGGTTTGCAGGCCATAAAAGCTTTGTAGGAACATCCTATCCGGTTGCCATTGTTTCCTCCACTGCTGGAACCCGATTGGTTATTGTTGTTCATTGCATTCACCACTGCAGCCACATTTGCAGCGAAAGCTTGAAGTTCTTCTGTGTTCAATTGTTGTTGTCTAGTAGCTGGAGGAGCCATTTCCTTCAAAAATAGCCGAATGAGTTAATCATATAGAATTTTTTTATTTAGAAGTAGCCAAAAAGTATTTTGTAGCTTAATATGAACTTATTATTATAAAAGTCTTTTCTTCATATTAGCGTTTTATAACTGTAATAATGTTCATACTTAGCAGCTAACACACAAATTAACTACTAAAATTCTAATATGAAAAACTATAGTAAGTTATTACGTTACTACGTAATAATAAGTTGTAATAATAATAATAAACCTTCCATGCTTATTCTTATTATTATACAATCATAAAGAAAATTACATTACGGATTTTCTTACAAACTTAAACACACAATATAATACATATTTCACAATGCATGGAATACAGGATAGCTGCCGATGGTTCAAGAACGGCGAGATTTCTTAGATGTTGACGTTGTTTCTTTCTCGACCAAACGTTTGGATTTTCGTTTGGATAGTTCTTTTTCCAATTCCTCCCAATTGGTTCTTTCGGCTAATTGTTTGGGAGCTAAACTAACAGTCGTTATACGAGCGGTCATTTTATAAACTGATCTCTTAGGTGGTTCAGGTGGATGATTACAAACATTTTGGGTCATAATAGGTTCATCGGGTTTGGGATCGGGTATAACAGCCAAAGATTTTCCCAAATCACGTTGTGGTTCGGTAATTTCCACAACTTCTTCAGGATCCTCTTTTTCGGGTTCCTCTTCGGGATCTTTTCTGGATCCTCTTGTGAAACCTCTACTGTAAATTATGAATCTTCCTAATTTTCCCAACAATTTTCCACTTTAATGGTAGCACCAAAAGTTAACTTTTCCGTTGGTTCATAAGTCGTGTGCTTTGACTCAGCCTCCGAATCACTTGATAAGTAAATAAAATCTGAATCACTAGAGATGCTTATATGATCAGATGAAGTCATCTATCACATAATAGCAGGCACTTTAAGAGAATGATATATCTTATAATATTTATATGTTAATAATCTTATGTTTCTAACAATTATATTAAGCAATTATTTTTAAACAATTATGGTCGAAGTCCAGACTCACTAATGCATCAAAAATCAGTTAGACACACTAATGAAAAATTTTCTGATTCTCTAAGACCAACGCTCTGATACCAACTGAAATGCCCCGTTCATATTAATTATAAACGTTTCATATTAATTGGTTTCTTTGCGAGGTTTTGACCTCTATATGAGACGTTTTTCAAATCTTGCATTCGTTTTTTAAAATAACCATAACCTTTATTATTGAATAAAGGTCTTAATGACATAATTTAGATTGTCTATCAAAGACAATCTCCTCAAATAAATAAGTTTTTACACAACCCATTACAATATGATCAAATATATTACAACAAATACTCCGAATGCAAGTTTAAACAATATAAACAATTATGCCGACTCCAAATCTTGACCTTGGGTAGGCATACGACAACGGAAGCATTTTTAATATTCACCTGAGAATAAACATGCTTAAAACGTCAACAAAAATGTTGGTGAGTCATAGGTTTAATTTCTATATAATAATCATAATATTTAATAAGCTACAAGATTTCATTTAATTAAATGCGCAGGATCATTACAACTGCAAAAATCATTCATACGATGAGTCGCCTGGTAATCGACCTTAATATAGAGCGCTTAAGATATCTGGCATCATACATTCCACTATTCAAATGTATGACAAGGACCCTTCGAAGTACTAAAGCATTTCCACTATTCGAAAATGAGGGTGGTTGGTGCCCGTAGATCTACCTTTAGGATTCGCGTCAATTAGTGTTTTTCACTAATTCTTAGGTTACCAATCATAATAATAATAATAAGTACAGATATCCGGTATAACAAAACAATCGTAGAATGTAGTTTCATGAACTTATGCTTATTTTGTAAAACATTTATAAATTTGCATGTATTCTCATCCCAAAATAATTTAGATAGTAAAAATGGGACTATAACTCACTTGTGATAATTTCCGAATAGATGGTGGTAAGACTTGACCTTTGACAAATTCACGAACCTAATAATAATATTCTTGTGTCAAGATATATATATATATATATATATATATATATATATATATATATATATATATATATATATATATATATATATATATATATATATATATATATATATATATAAATAAAATTAATATTCCATACTTATGATACTTGTGATAATTTTAATTGTCCATTGTTAGTAGTCCAACGTTCGTAGTCCAATAGTCCAATAGTCCAACAGTATGAATATATATATATATATATATAAATATAAATATGTATATTGTGATAGAATTCACTAACACTATAATATATTGTCTTAATATAATAAGACACATAATATGTATATTGTCTGAAGCAATCCGCGACCCATTGTATACATGTCTCAGGCTCGATCACAACTCAAAGTATATAATATTTTGGAATCCACTTCGACCCACAGCTAACTCGAAATTACTGCCAATGGTGTCTTATAGTTCGTTCCAATAATATATATAGAAGAAATCAAAATGATATGTCAAAACGCTGTATACGGATCCACGGTGATCAAGTCATATGTATATATATGGTGCCTTACGATCTTTATTAAGACTATAATATATTGTCGTAGAACTTAATCACGACTATTATAAATTGTATTTCCATAAGTTTGGGAACAAGACATGTATAAATACATGTAGGATACAAGGTAACTTAGCTAGGATAAGGTTAGCATCCATTTTTATTAATCAAAACCGTAGCTAAAAACAAACAAAAATATCCAATTTTGTTTTACCCATAATTTCTTCATTACAAATCTGTTTTGAGTGATTTGACTTGCCATGGTTTTTTATCGAACCATTATTTATTAATCTAAACAGCAAAAATATATGTTTATAGTTGAAAATACAGCTTAGGTATCAAATACAAGAAGATAGTCATGTCCGTCGTAAGAACGACATCTTGATGACCCTTTTGAAAAACATACTTCCAATTAGAGTTTAACCATGGATTTTGGATATATTTCATATCCATATAAAATAAGATTTTTCACCAAAGGAAATTTTTAATTCAAAGTTTAAGATAGGTTTTTAAAATTAAACCCAAAATAGCCCCCGATGATCTATGACGGCGTATGTTCAGTTTTAAGGTGTTCTTCGTGTTTACAAGTTTTATATCCTTATGTTAGATTGACATACTGTCATAATACATGTGTTGAAGTATTTTAAAAGTCAATTTAGAAGGATTAAGTTTGTTTGTGAACAAGTTTAGAATTCATCTAAACTATGTTCTTGTTGTTGTAAGTTATAAACTCATAATAAAATAGCTATATGGATATGAATCGAAAAAGATTATGAATAAGGTGACTACCTCAAATTAAATGAACAGAGTTGCTGATAAAATAAGATGATAATCTTGTGATCAAAGATATCCTTGATGGCTTGTAATCCTTGGAGTAGAATCATAGAATGAACAAAAGTTCAAATAAGATTTCTATCTTGAATTAAGATAGTTTTAAGTATATGAATTGAACCAAAGCTTATATATGATTCTTACCTTGATAAAGAGGATTAGATGAGTTAACAAAGTGTTCTTGAAGCTAGTTTATGATCAAAGTGAATGAAGATTTTTTAGTACTTGAAGTATGTGTGTTTAAAGAGTGTTTAAAGAGTAAGAAATGGAGAGAATACTTGGAGTTCTTGTGTGTGAGTATTATGAGAGTGAAGGTAAGTTAAATAGCTGATATGAATGAGTAAAAAGAGTGATAAAAGTCGTGGTTCATGCATATGGTTAAGAGACTTTATCAAAATTTGGAATATAGCATAATAATGCAAACTAGATGTTAAATGTTGGTTCCCACAAGTCTCCATCATGTTTATCCTTATTTTGTGACTCATAGGGCTGCTAAGGAGGCTATAATTGGTATTTCATATTGGTATATACTCATAGTATTTAAGTATGGAAGCTGGGTATGATACGGGTGTAAATACCGATTGAATACGAATAGAATTCTTGATGGAATTGAATGAGATTATGAGTATAGCTATATTTGTTGAGTATAAGTATGTTAGTATATATTTTTAAGTCCTTCAAAAGTGTATTAATACATATTAATACAATACATATACATACATTTTAATTTAGAAGTTATTACAACGTTAATCGTTATGTATATAGTCTTGAAGTCTTTAAGTTAGTAATCTCATTTTATGTATATAACCAATTGTTAATATATGTAATGAGATACTTAAATATCATTTAACAATCATGAGTATATATTTATATTCATATATACGTCATTAAATAATTTTTTTACAAATTATGACATTCGTGAATCGTCAGACAGACGGGGTGGCCAAATGTTTGTATAAAATTTATTTCAAATAACCAAGTCTTAATGAGTTTGATTGCTTAACATGTTGGAAACATTAATTATGTAAATATTAATCTTCTATATAGCGGAAAAATCCGGGTCGTTACATAGTGGCAGTCTTAATTAGTCTCTATTTAAAAAATTGATGATGTGTTAATTTATTAGAAAAAAGTTAAATTTTAATTGTTTATATTTGAAAGGTTTTAGATAATTTACATTATTATTTATTAATTACTATATTTAGTAGGTTTGGATATATTTACATTATATTATTTATTAAAAATAAATTTACTTTTTCTGTGATATATTAAATATTAAATTTATATAAATTAAAAGATAAAAATAGATGTTTAGATAATTGTTCAAATTATTATTATTATTATTACTTCTATAATACGGAGTACTATTTTATATACTAAATGTAGATCATAGATTTAATTACATAAAAAAGGAGATTTAATTAGAGGTATTTAATGGAAACTTAAATTCTTGTATTAACTTAAGATTATATAAAAATGGTAGAATTAGAACTTTAGTGACTTTGCGTTTTCACCTTATACTATTTTTAAAAAGTCGTGTATGGCATTATAAGATTTAATCTTAAACATTTAACATATTTTCCTTAATTACAATTAAATTTAATTTCATATATATATATATATATATATATATATATATATATATATATATATATATATATATATATATATATATATATATATATATATATTCATTATCTATAATATATTTAAACATCCATAATTAGAACTATAATCAGTAACTTACCCATGTTATTTCTACTATAATCAATTACCGTAGTAATGTTACAAGATTTATGTTCGAAAATATAAAATCGGGTTCTTCAATTTTAACTACACATGACATCATATTCAACAATCAATAGCAACAATGATGAATTGAAATAACAATTAAATCAAATTACAAACATGAATTAATTCAATCAATACTTACTCAATACTAATTAGTATTCCAGCAATATAATTTAAGCAATTTAACAACTAAAATCATACAGAATTAGATTCAACTCAAGAACAACTATAAAACATAATGGACACAAAATTTTCGACATTCAAATTCAAAATAGATGTTCTCGGGTAACAAAGTCCACATGAAATTTGTTCTTAATCATTAACCCAACACTCTAGAATCAGTAACTAAGCTCGAATCTAACAGAATCATTTCAATTTGATTTTCACTTTTATGATCTAAAAACTTAAATCACGCATCTCAAACAAAAGATGTTAGGGTTAGAAATTGACCACGGATGAAGCTAAATGACTGTGTTATGATGTATATGCACTTTTATTTTTTTCAAGTATATCTTGAATCGATCCTATGACGGCCCTCAAAATTTTTCATTTCTGTTATTATTGTTCCATTAATAGGACTTTATGTACTCGTAAACTTGGTTTAACAACCTTTGATTAAATAGTAACTTTTGATCAATAATTCCGTTAATATAAAGTTTATGTATTTTTTGTGTTCTTATATTATAAAACTATATGTATTAATAAAATTTATATGATATAACCTTTAAGGATTAGTATCAACTAATATGAACTTAATTAAAGTTAGGGTTAATAATTAAATAAAAGGTAATTAAATAAATGTAACCCTAATATTAATAATATTAATAATATATATATATATATATATATATATATATATATATATATATATATATATATATATATATATATATATATATATATATATATAATACAGTAAGCCGTATAAAAAAAACATATAAACTTAATAATAAATTAGTTGTTTGATTAGGGGAACTGTAGCTTGATCCCTAAGTATTTACAAATCCTAGCTTGATCTTAATCAGTGCCTTGATCTTCAAGAATCCTAGTTTAATTAGGAAACTAAATTAACCTATAAATACCCTCATGTGTTTCAAGTAACTCACCACAAATAAACTGCAAACAATCGAATAATATCCCTGCATTCCCTCTATTTTCTGTCGATTGTATCCTGCTTGTTTCCCTCCAATTCAGTCGACCAAACCACCCTAATCCAGCCTTCTTTTGTCGACTTAAAACCTTCACCAAAAACCCTGCTGCAGTCGCCAACCATCATCACTAAAAGCCTGCTCATTAGTTGACTAAAACCCCTTCAAACAGTCTCATTGGTCGACTAAAATTGTCACCAAAATCTGCTGCGTTTTCTTCTGTATCATGCTGGTTCTGTGCGTGATCAAGACAGTCCAAGAATCATCCTTTGTTGCTACTTGTTTCTGCTGCTGTAATCTGTTGTGTGCGTGATCAAGAAGACCCAAAACAGCCTCTTTTGGGTCGACTGTTGCTGCAGCTGCTTGGTTTCTGTTTCTGCATCGTATAATCATCATCCTAGGTCTCAATCTTAGTAAGGGATCCTAAAAACCCTAGTTTAATCTTTTTCTTAATTTAATTACTTATAAGTATTATATTAAGTATTATGTTTATGTATTGTTAATGAATATGAATATGAATTAAGAATGCATGACTGAATTATAAAAATTATGTTTTAAGTATTACATTAAGTAAGAACATGTTGTTAGATGTTAAAGGTTTATGTATTGATAAAAAAAATATGTTAAATTGTGATTAAAAGATAATGAAGGTTATGAATAATTATTAAGCTTATGATTTTATGTAAATGTTATTAAGTATTAATAATTTGATAACTATTAAGTATGATTAGATTAAAAGTATTATGATTATTAAAAAGTTTAGTTTATGAATATGAATAAGGAGTATATGATTTTATGTGTAAAGTTAATAAACTAGTTAATAATAATAGATGAAGATTATGATCATGAGTTAGATTATGAAAAAGAATTATTTATGAATATTAAGATTAGGGTTGGTGAATAAGGTATGATTTTATGTGCATGAGGGTAATTAGTAGGTAATAATAAAGTATCTACATGCATGCATACGTACATATGTGCGTGTATACATTGTAGGTATATGTGTGTGTGTGTATATGTAAATATGTTTGTATATGTATATGCATATATGTATGTATATGTACGTGTGTATGTATGTATGTTTGTATGTATGTATGAATGTGTATTATGTAAGGTATATAAGTTAGTAAACATAATAATAAAAAGTAATAAGTGTGTGTATATATATATATATATATATATATATATATATATATATATATATATATATATATATATATATATAAGGGCAGGATCAATGGGGAAGTAACCAATCGGGGGGAAGCGGGGGGAAGCAAAAAAAAAATTCGTTTTTTGAAAAAACTTTGTTCACGAATATTATAGATTGGATGAAAATAAGAACATTTAGAAGAGACACTTCGTGATGAATGTTATTATTTAGTCGGGAAAACGATCGACAAAAATAACATTCAAGATAATATTATTCATGAAGAATATGAACGTTTTTTTCTTCATGTTTTGTGAAGTAAAATTTAGCCCGATTTAGAGTTTAGGGTTTAGGGTTTAGGGTTTGGTGTTTTGGGTTTATTCCATAAACCCAAAACACCAAACCTTAAACCCTAAACCCTAAACACTAAACTCTAAACTGTTCGTGTTAAAAACTCAATCTAAATCCTAAATCTAAACCCTAAATCTAAACCCTAAACCCTAAATTTCTAAACCCTAATATCTAAACCCTATAAACCCTAATATCTAAACCCCAATAGCTAAAACCTCAACATACGTTCGAAAAACACGATAATTATTATATATTACTTCTTCGAGCGTTTTTCCGCCAAAATAAAAATATTTATCAAAAAGTGTCTCTACTAAATGTTCATATTTTCATCCCATCTATAATGTTCGTGAACAAAGTTTTTTCAAAAAATGAAAAAAAAAGTTTTTGCTTCCCCCCGCTTCCCCCCGATTGGTTACTTCCCTCTTGATCCTACCACTATATATATATATATATGTATACATATGTATACATATGTATACATATGTATACATATGTATACATATGTATACATATGTATATATATGTATATATATGTATATATGTATATATATATGTATATATATATATATATATATATATATATATATGTATCATCTTACACTTATATATATGTAACACCTACACCTAATATATATATATACCATATAGTTATGAATACATACATGTATAATAATAATAAAGAATATATATGTATATGTATGTATCACATAGAAGTATATTTATATATGTAACATATAATGATAAGTATACATAATAGTTGATTAAAGTAAATAATAATACTATTATTAGTATAACTTATACACCTAACTATATAGTAACACTTAATTACACTAAATATATTATCACTTATATATATATATATAACAAAATTTCATTCCTCGTCCCTGAACTTTACATCAACTTTGAGTCCTCGTCCCTTTTTTTTTTGTGCATCCCTCGTCCCTAATGTATCACAACTATACATCCCTCGTCTTCCCGTCTACTTTCTGTCAAATTCAGCCGTTAGGTGTTAGTCATGTGCTAAGCATGTAAGGGTATTTTAGTCTTTTTATTTTATTTCTTTTCTTTATTATTTAATTATCTTTTCACCCTCATCCTTATCATCTCATATTAATCATCTCCAAATTAAAAACCTTAATTTTATACTTTTATATAATCAATACCAAACCTATCTTCAACCCCCGCTACCGCCACCATCTTCAACCACCACCACAAATCTTGATCTTGAATCTTGATAGTGGAGATTATGTGTTACTCCATAAGATCAAATAATTATTGATCTGTTAATAAATAGGATACAGTTGAAAAATCAATTTATTCAATGAGAAAAAAAAAATTAATGAAAGCAGGGGAAAAAGTTGGATCGAATTTGGTTTATCCATTCTCCAATTTAAATCACGTTCTGAAATTTACAATATTCTCCACATAATCTCCACTATCAAGATTCAAGATCAAGAATTGTGGTGGTGGCTGAAGATGGCGGCGGTGGTGGGGGTTGAAGATAGGTTTGGTCTTGATTATATAGAAGTATAAAATTAGGGTTTTTAATTTGGGAATGATTAATATGAGATGATAAGGATGTGGGTGAAAAGATAAGTTAAATAATAAAGAAAAGAAATAAAATAAAAAGACTAAAATACCCTCACATGCTTAGCACATGACTACACCTAACAGCTGAATTTGACAGAAAGTAGACGGGAGGACGAGGGATGTATAGTTGTGATACATTAGGGACGAGGGATGCACAAAAAAAAGAAAAGGGACGAGGACTCAAAGTTGATGTAAAGTTTAGGGACGAGGAATGAAATTTTGTCTATATATATAACTAATAAGGATATAAATAACTTGTTATGTGTATACACTTATAACGTGAAGGTTATAATTTAAGATATCATACAAAGACTACAAACATCACCGCTACTTGTGGCCTAGGGTGATCCTTGGTACCATTATGGGATGCTTGTGGATCTCGAATGCCATGACTTAGATTCTGGTCAAGAGGTCCTGGGCCGCTCGGTAACAATAGATCATTCGAGTGACTTGCATGGTAGCAACGAAGTTTTGGTGAGATTGTACATCATCTTTGTTAAGGATTATAACTCGAACATTCTTAAATTAGAAGCCTACTATAAGTGGAAGCTTTCCATAAATAGTAGGTTTCCAAATATATAAACTTTTGAGAAATAGTAACTTTTCTCGAAAACCGTCACTGTTAATATAGTTTGCTATATTAATAAACAAACTTTATGTCTATTAGACATTAACTAATTGAACATTATATCTCTAGGTTGAGATCTCAGGTTCAACACTCCAATCATATAACTTGCGTGGAATCTTGCTTGCTATTAAGGTGAACTTCATAGCCCCACTTTTTCATTATCATTATATACTTGTTTTGAACTTTGGGGTGAGACACATGCTTGCTTTTAAACTATTTTACGCTTATACACGAGTACATGAAAACTTTATTTTGATTAGTTCAAACTGTGCTAACATGCTTTGATTCATGCTAAATCCCAGCTGTGACGACCTGGAAAATTTCGACTAATTTTAAATCAAACTCTCGATACGATTTAATATTTTTAACACTATAAGCAAAGTCTGTTAGGTTGAGTCTCAAAAATGTTGAACTATATTTTTTTTCACATATGCAATTACCTTTCGACTCTCTCCGACGATTCACGAACAACTATTTGTGAATAGATGCATATATATATATATATATATATATATATATATATATATATATATATATATATATATATATATATATATAACATTTAAATTGTTATATTATTATTAATATTATTGTTATCATTATTAATATCATTATTATTATAATTAGTAGTAAAATTACAATTTTAGTTATTATTATGATTATTATTATTATGATTACTAAAAATTATCATTTTATTTAAAATTATTATTATTATTATTATTATTTAATTTACTTTTACCATTATTCTTATTATTATTAGTATTATTTTGATATTATTATTATTATTATTATTATTATTATTATTATTATTATTATTATTATTATTATTATTATTATAATTATTATTATTATTATTATTATTATTATTATTATTATTATTTCTATTATGATTATGATTATTATTATTATTTTTATTATTATTTAAATATCTATATTTAGTTATATTAAATATAATATGTAAAAACAAATTAGAACGTATAAGTTGTTACATATCACAATCATTTATATATAATTATTGTTCTCTTTTCTGTATTTCTGTTTTACCCGTGATTATATGTTGAACCTTTCCATCACTATATGACCAGCGGCTATACTTGATTCAAATCTATAACAAATTATTATGTATTATTAGATTATGATTGAACAACTTTAAATTACTGTATCACTTTTTATTTAACAATAACTCCTCTCTTTCTCATATATAGTCCTACATATACATATACTTACAAAGACCCTATCACTTCAATATTGATACAACCATCACCTTATTATTTTCTTATTACTTTGTGAACTATCATTTTCACTCATCAAAAACCCAACATCCAAGATTACCACTTTAGTGCAACCCCAATCCACCAAGACCACCCCATCGAACTACAAGCGATAACGGTTGCTATGTTGTCTCCTGTTACCGCCACCATGTGAGACCACCTCAACCGTCACCTCTGGCCATCATAACCACCTTCTACAACCACTAAACCGTCTCTCTCCTTTTCTCTCTACTATCGTTCAAAAATCAACTCGTGCACCTTCATAACCATCGTTCATCATCTCTTTCACCTTCCACACTCTCTCTCGTTCAATGACTATCAACACATCACTACAACCGACTGTTTTGCTACAGCCACCATCACAACCGCCATAATTTTAATTGTTCTCTCTTCCTACGCTGCATTACTGCTTCTATTTTTTTTATTTTGGCGTGTGCTCTTATTTTAACATTAATAAAGATGATGATGATTAAAGAAAGGATGAAGTGATTATCACCATCGAATTCTTTTGTTTAAAATACTCCCCACTAGTTGGTTAAAGAGTATGGTGGTCCAAGGTTGGTCTTTTCTTTTACGTTCATGCTCCTGGTAGACATTTATAGCCGAAAAACCTTGGATGCTAAATAGATTGGCTTTTAATTTTGGGCTTATATTAAGTTTTGGGCCGTGAGTATTCAAAATCTTGGGCCATGAACTTGGATTCCATGTTGGGCCGTAAAAGACTGCAGGGCTGCTATTTCACTATTCTTCTTGCTTAAACCGTACTCAAAAACCAAAACCAGCTGCTCCTATTTTGCAGCTCCTATGGATGTGTTTTTCTTCTGTTTTGCCGTCGCTAGAACCACAAGCCTTCAAGTGGCGACATGAATTGCTTAGGAAGTAACAAGTTGATAAATTATTAAAGATGGTTATGAGATATGATGTACATGTTGATGAACATGTATGATGTAAGATGTACGCGATGATGGTATCGGTTATGAGATGATATATTGATGTAGATGATAAATAAGATGATAACTATAATAATGATAATGGTATCACGTTCCTGTTTTTCGCAGAAGACACCTGCCTGCTATATTTTTTTTCTCGTTCTACTTCACTTCACCAATCAAACCCATCGACAATCATAATCGAGCTCCATCATACCTGCAATTCATTTTTATTATTTTTCCTCTTGTTTTAATGTTTCTGTTGGAGATTCAAACGAGAAAAGAAAAAAAAATGATGAGCTGTGAGGAGAAAGACAAAGGAGAAAGCGAAATGATGATGATTAAAGTGATGGTCACGATTGTTTTTCTTTTTGTTTCCTGATCTGTCTCTATTTAAAAAAAATCAAACCCAAAAGCAATCTCAAAACCCACTTGCAAGTTTTCATCTTCTGTTTCATGTATAAACCGAAATTCCATCTGATTATCTATTGGGCCGAATATCTATTAGGTTGTTGGGCCGAGACTAGCATTTCTGTTGGGCCATGGAGACCTGGGCTATCGGTTGTAAATGATAACAATAGGGTGAGGATACAATTCATTAATAATAAAATATTATGATTAATTAGAAGTAAGAAAGTGATTATGATAATTACGGGTTAGTAAGAGTTGGCGATGAGGATTATGGATATGGAAATGATGATGACGAGGATGCTAAGTTAAGATGATTGGATGATTTGGTTTAGTTGATATCGATAATGATTATAGATTTTAGCGAGTTGATATTGATGTGGTGATCAAGACAATATTAATCAAAGATGAGATAGATATTAGAGTAAGAATAATGAAGCCGAGTTTAATGATCGAAATCATTAATATGGGACGACTTAATAATCATGGTGTATGATGACGATGTTCTAAGAATGATGATGGTAACAGAGTTTGAAGAAAGAAAAATGAGACAGACGAATACATTAGTTAAATCGATGTGGTGTGTGAATTAAAATAGAAATGAAAATGTAGCGTAGTGGTTTAGGTTGTTACGGGTTAGCGGGTCATCGCGGGTTCAAACCCGGACTTGGGCATTTTTGTAAGGGTTACTTCTTTGAGGTTCGTGAATCCGAGGTCAACCCTACACATGTTCAATGACGTCATATGTATTTTTACTACAAAATACAGTATTGTGAGTTTCATTACTCCCTTTTTAAATGTTTTTGCAATATATATTTTTGGGACTGAGAATACATGCGCTTTTATAAATATTTGACGAAATAGACACAAGTAATTAAAACTACATTATATGGTTGAATGATCGAAGTCAAATATGCCCCTTTTGCTTGATAGCCTAAGAATTAGTAAATTGATCTACTAATTGACGCAAATCCTAAAGATAGATCTATCAGGCCCAACAAGCCCCATCCAAAGTACCTGATGCTTTAGTACTTCGAAATTTATATCATGTCCGAAGGATGTCCCAGAATGATGGGGATATTCTTATATGCATCTTGTGAATGTCGGTTACCAGGTGTTCAATCCATATAAATGATTTTTATCTCTATGCATGGGATGTTTATAAGAAATGGAAATGAAAATCTTGTGGTCTATAAAAATGATTGAAATGAACATTGATGATAAACTAATGAACTCAGCAACCGTTTGGTTGACACTTTTGAGCATGTTTATTCTCATGTATGAAAGAAATCTTCCGCTGTGCATTTGCTCATTTTAGAGATATTACTTGGAGTCATTCATGACATATTTCAAAAGACGTTGCATTCGAGTCGTTGAGTTCATCAAGATCAATATTAAGTCATTTATAGTGTGGATATATTATGAAAGGATATGCATATCTGTCAACTTTCGATGTAAGGGAAGTTTGTCTTTTAAAAACGAATGCAATGTTTGTAAAATGTACCATATAGAGGTCAGAACCTCGCAATGAAACCAAACATTGGAGACTTCATCCAGATAGATTAGGACGGGTCACTACACCTGCCATGATATCGTTAGTTGCTGGAATTTTGGCAAGCTTAGTTATTGTGAGTAGCGCTATTGAGAGTGACGTCTCTATCCGGATGACCGCTGGTCAATGGATACATAATAATGATTCAACGACACGAACGTGATGTGTTTAGGGTAACTTATGGTTAGTTTCGATATCATATACCTCAACACTACTACCGAACTGATTAATCTTTATAAACGAAATCTTGTGGTCTAAAAACTTGTTATGATTATTAAACCTATGTTGTTCACTCAACCATTTTGGTTGACACTTTAAGAATGTTTTGTCTCAAGTGAAGATTGCTAAAGATTATTTGCTATTTGGACTTTGCTGCTTTTGGAGTCCGCATATCATCACTCATATTATTGCATTAAAACATTTTAGATTACCTTTAAATTTTAAAGAGTCATTTGTAATGACTTAATACTTTCCGCTGCTTATTATACATTGGTTTTTAATTAAAACATCTCATATAGAGTCGTTCTCGTTTATACATACTTGTGTTGTGATTCCTCGACCCTATTTTGGGGTATGAAAGAGTGGTATCAGAGCCAGGTTTGTTATAGAGAACCAGGATTGCATTTTATGTGTGCCTTATATGTTAGTTAGGTGCCTTAGCAATCTATAGGACTATAACCTTTCCTGCCTTAGTTTAAGCACCATACTTATTTGTCTATATTCTTGCCTTAGTTAAAGTGCAATCCTCATTTCTATGTTTGCCTTACTATGCTCTCCTTATATCTTTACCGTCATACCGTGCCTTAGAATCTTGTTGGTACTCCTTCTCTAGGATGTCTAGGATCACCCAGTTATAGTTTTGAACACCGAAGGATATATCCGCACACCTAATTACTCACTTGCTTCATCATCATTATCAATAACTAACCCATACTACCTTTTCTTATCCATTGGTGCTGCTACCCAGTGCACCATAAACTCTTCAACTAATACTGTTTTTGTGTATTGAATATCATGTCTTATCAAACTTGCGGTGCTAACACTCTTCCAAATGTCACTTTGACTCCCGCACAATTTCAACAACTACTTGATGCCGCTCAAGGCAACAATAATCAAGGGAACAACCAAGGGAACCCACCTACATCATGCACCTACAAGGATTTTATGAACTGTAAGCCCCCATCCTTCAATGGAAATGAGGAAGCAGTCGAATTGACTCGTTGGTTTGAAAAACTTGAATCAATATTTCGCATCTGTAACTGCGCAGAGGTCGATCGAGTGAAGTATGCCACTCATACACTAAGTGGTCTTGCTTTGACTTGGTGGAACGCTTATACCCAAACTGTAGGGCTAGATGCTGCTAATGCTATTCCATGGGCCGTAGTGAAAAGAATGATGACTGATAAGTTTTGCCCAAGGAACCAAATCTAAAAGCTAGAAGTAGATTTTTGGGAGTTGAAGGTTAATGGTACCAATATTGAAGCTTATACCAACAGGTTTATAGAGTTGGTTTCATTGTGCCCGGATATGGTGCCCACTGAACAAAAGAAGATCGAGCGATACATAAAAGGTCTTCCTAACGAGATTCAAGGAAATGTTATTGCTGCAGGTAAAGAGACCTTAGATGCAGTGATACTTATGGCTCAAAACTTGATGATGGCTAAGAGGAGAAAGGCTGCAGCTAATAAACAAGCCGAGGCTAAGACTAGTGAGGCAAAAGGAAATTTGAGCCTACTCAGGAATTGTAACACCCCGTTTTTCCCCGTATGTGATTTACAGGTGTATCGCGTATGTACGATAGGTGTACGAAGGATTTGAGACATATTCGTGTGTTAAGTTCATGCAGGCGAGAAGTGATCAGACCACGCTTTGGATCGCGGCGCGACAGAAAGAGCTGCAGCGCGGTAATTAACAGATTTCAGGATCAGGAGGCATGGTAAGACAGGCACCAGACAACGTTATATGTCGCGGCGCGACGATGGGGGTCGCGGCGCAGCGTTCTGGGCGAGCTGGTACCAGATTTTTGTAATTTTAAATAAGGTTCAAGGGCATTTTCGTCTTTTCACGTGTGAGCCAGATTTGAGATCTTAATTCTATCCACTCATTTCATTTCTCCATTTCTTTTTCCTTTTCTTTCCTATTTTACTCTAAAAACATAAAACCCAATTAGATTCAAAGTGAGATTAGAGAGTGAAGAGTTGAGAGTTGATTTTTGGAGCAAGAATTAAAGTTATTCTCCTCGTTCTTAGCTACGAGTGGATAGTGTCAGTAAGTCTTAACTCTGTATTTTGGGTTTAGTTAATTTATGACTAGGGTTTGGCCATTTGAGTCTTGTAAGACCCATTTGGGGATTTAATGGGTGTATTTGGGTTAATTTGATGTAAGAAAACTTAAATGGTGTTAACCTAGGGTTTGTTCATGTAATTGGGATTTTGTAAGTGTTAAATGTGTTGTTAGACACTAACACACTTGTTAATTGATGAAAGAATTGTTAATGGGTCAAGTTTGACTTAAATTGTGAGTATAAGTGTTAAAATGGGTCAAATGAGTCAAGGTTGACCTAATTGGGTGAAATGGGTAAGAAATACCCTAAGTTTATGTTAGTTGGTGTTAGTTGATTCTAAGCACTAGCTTTTAGTGATTTGTAACGAGTCATGGCCATATATGGGCGGTTTTGGGTGTAAGTGAGTTATTTAATGCTTTTGGGTCATTAAATGCTCAAGAGTAGGTATTGTGGTTAATTCCACAAGTTATGTATTGAATGTGTACTTATGTATTAGGTACCTTGCTTGAAGCATTCGGGAGTAATTAATCACCACCGACGTGATAAGGTGAGTGGAATAATTATGCGTGTATGTATATAATGTATTTATTTGTGTAGCGTGAGATGTGAAGTGTCGACGTGTTAAGACACTGATAATGCTAAAAACGAACATATATTTCATAGCATTATCCCTCAAGAAAGACAAGCTTTTAGTTGCAATTGTTCTATTTACAAGTGATATTCGTTTAAATAATAAAAGGTGAAGACAAAAGACAGATTCGACGAATTAAAGACGCAAACGACCAAAAAGCTCAAAAGTACAAAGTACAATCAAAGTGGTTCAAATTATTGGTGAGAAACGTCTCAAAATTACAAGAGTACAAGTTGCAAAACGCAAAATACAAGATATTATATTGTACGCAAGGACGTTCGAAAATCCGGAACCGGGACCAAAGTCAAATCTCAACGCTTGACGCAACGGACTAAAAATTACAAGTCAACTATGCACATAAATATAATATAATATTTAAATAATTCTTAAAATTATTTATATATTATATATATTTATATAAACCATCGGCAGAATGCAAACAAGCTCATGTGAGCTGGAAAAGCAGGCGCATGGCCTGGCAGTTACAAAACCATGCGATCGCATGGTGAATAGTAACTGGCCACACCCTATAAATTTCACAGTTTTGGTTGATGTTTTACACCATCTATCTCTCACTCGTATACATATATATATATATATATATATATATATATATATATATATATATATATATATATATATATATATATATATATATATATATATTATATTTTAATTTTAATTTTAATTTTAATTTTAAATTCTAATAATAAGGGTATGTTAGCTAATGTTGTAAGGGTGTAAGTCGAAATTCTGTCCGTGTAACGCTACACGATTATTAATCATTGTAAGTTATGTTCAACCTTTTTAAATTAATGTCTCGTAGCTAAGTTATTATTATGCTTATTTAATGCCGAAGTAATCGTGATGTTGGGCTAAATATTAAAATTGGGTAATTGGGCTTTGTACCATAATTGGGGTCTGGATAAAAGAACGACACTTGTTGAAATTAGACTATGGGCTATTAATGGGTTTTATATTAACTAAAAGATACCTCGTTGATTTAATATATAGACTTATAATTTGACGTATTTATATATAACCACATACGCTTGACTGGGTACGGTGAGCGGAATATCTATAAATACCAATAATTGTTCATTTTACCGGACACGGAACTGGATTAATAGTTAATAAACTTGTTGAAACAGGGGTGAATTACATTCAAGGGTAATTGGTGTAATTGTTAACAAAGTAGTAAAACCTTGGACTACACGCAGTCGATAACCTGGTGTATTCATTAAACAAAGTATTAAGACCTTGTTACAATTCGAATCCCCAATTAGTTGGAATATTTGACTTCGGGAATAAGAATAATTTGACGAAGACTTTCGCACTTTATGATTATGACTGATGGATTATTATGGACAAATCCGTATGGACATATCGAATAATCCAGGACAAAGGAAAATTAACCCATGGGAATAAACTAAAAACAACACGTCGAACATCATGATTACGGAAGTTTAAATAAGCATAATTTCTTTATTTCATATTTAATTGCACTTTTAATTATCGCACTTTAATTTATTGTCATTGTATTTAATTGTACTCTTTAATTATCGTATGATAATGCTAAAAATGAACATATATTTCATAGCATTATTCCTCAACAAAGACAAGCTTTTAGTTGCAATTGTTCTATTTACAAGTGATATTCGTTTAAATAATAAAAGGTGAAGACAAAAGACAGATTCGACGAATTAAAGACGCAAACGACCAAAAAGCTCAAAAGTACAAAATACAATCAATAAGGTTCCAATTATTGATAAGAAACGTCTCAAAATTACAAGAGTACAAGATTTAAAACGCAAAGTACAAGATATTAAATTATTTGCAAGGACGTTCGAAAATCCGGAACCGGGACCAGAGTCAACTCTCAACGCTCGACGCAACGGACTAAAAATTTCAAGTTAACTATGCACATGAATATAATATAATATATAATTAATTCTTAAAATTAATATATATATTATATTATATTTAAAAACCGTCGGCATAAAAAAACAAAGACTTTTGAGTCTCCCCAGCTGGCCATGCGATCGCATGGCCTGGAAGGCATAAATCCATGCGATCGCATGGTGCACAGTTCCAGCCCGCATGCCTATAAAAATCGAGCTTTGGTGCACCACAAAAACACATCTTTTTCTTCTCCTCATTCAACGTATAATATTTATATTTATATTATAATTTTAATTTTAATTTATAATAATAAGGGTGTGTTAGCGAATGTTGTAAGGGTGTAAGTCAAAATTCTGTCCGTGTAACGCTACGCTATTTTTAATCATTGTAAGTTATGTTCAACCTTTTTAATTTAATGTCTCGTAGCTAAGTTATTATTATGCTTATTTAAAACGAAGTAATCATGATGTTGGACTAATTACTAAAATTGGGTAATTGGGCTTTGTACCATAATTGGGGTTTGGACAAAAGAACGACACTTGTGAAAATTAGACTATGGGCTATTAATGGGCTTTATATTTGTTTAACTAAATGATAGTTTGTTAATTTTAATATAAAGATTTACAATTGGACGTCCCTATAAATAACCATATACACTCAATCGAACACGATGGGCGGGATATTTATATGTACGAATAATCGTTCATTTAACCAGACACGGGAATGGATTAATAGCCACTAGAATTATTAAAACAGGGGTGAAATTATGTACAAGGACACTTGGCATAATTGATAACAAAGTATTAAAACCTTGGGTTACATTCAGTCGACATCCTGGTGTAATTATTAAACAAAGTATTAAAATCTTGTTACAGTTTAAGTCCCCAATTAGTTGGAATATTTAACTTCGGGTATAAGGATAATTTGACGAGGACACTCGCACTTTATATTTATGACTGATGGACTGTTATGGACAAAAACCAGACGGACATATTAAATAATCCAGGACAAAGGACAATTAACCCATGGGCATAAAACTAAAATCAACACGTCAAACATCATGATTACGGAAGTTTAAATAAGCATAATTCTTTTATTTCATATTTAATTTCCTTTATTTTATATTTAATTGCACTTCTAATTATAGCACTTTTATTTATTGTTATTGTATTTAATTGCACTTTTAATTATCGTACTTTTTAATTATCGCATGTTTATTTTATCGCACTTTTATTTATCGCAATCGTTATTTACTTTACGCTTTAAATTAAGTCTTTTATTTATTTAATATTTTACATTTTGTTTTAACCGTGACTAAAGTTTTAAAATCGACAAACCGGTCATTAAACGGTAAAAACCCCCCTTTATAATAATAATATTACTTATATATATATATTTGTATTTTTATAAAATAAAACTAATATAGCGTTAAGCTTTGATTAAAAGATTTTCCCTGTGGAACGAACCGGACTTACTAAAAACTACACTACTGTACGATTAGATACACTGCCTATAAGTGTTGTAGCAAGGTTTAAGTATATCCATTCAATAAATAAATAAATATCTTGAGTAAAATTGTATCGTATTTAATAGTATTTCCTTGTAAAATATAAGCTATTTTATATACACCTCGCATAACATCATCATACTTTTTATTTATCGCATTTTTATTTATCGTAATTTCATTATCGTTATTTACTTTACGCTTTAAATTAAGTCATATTTATTTTTAATATTTTACATTAGGTTTTAACTGCGACTAAAGTTTTAAAATCGACAAACCGGTCATTAAACGGTAAAAACACCCTTTTATAATAATAATAATACTACTTATATATATTTTTGTATTTTTACAATCATAAGTTAAAAATATAGTGTTAAACTTGGCTAAGTCTCCCTGTGGAACGAACCGGACTTACTAAAAACTACACTACTGTACGATTAGGTACACTGCCTATAAGTGTTGTAGCAAGATTTAGGTATATCCACTCTTTAAATAAATAAATCACTGCTGTAAAATTGTATCGTATTTAATAGTTTTTCGTAGTAAAAATATAACTATTTTATACACCACCTCGCACACATCAAGTATTTTTGGCGCCGCTGCCGGGGACACTAAAACGCCAAAAGCGGGACGCTATATATATAAAAAAGTCTATATATTTGTTGTTAAGAGTTGTTAAAAATTTATAAAAGTATTTTTATTTTAGTTTTTAAAATTAAATTTTTATTTAAGTTATTTATATTTTATTTAATCTAAAACAGAAAACAGAAAAAAAAAAATATAAAATTACTCGGTCTAGTACTGTAACAGCCCAACCCTGGCCCGAAAACCTAGCCCATACGATCGCATGAGCCCGAAGGCAAAAATTCATGCGACCGCATGAAACCATCTGACACGCCAGAGTTGACTGGTAACAGCATTAATTACGGAGTATAATATTATTATTATTATTAAAACCCTAATTAGGGTTTAGTTTTTAATTAATTAGTTTAGTTTTTATTATTTAATTTGTATTATTTAGTTTAATTAGTTTTAATAAATTATAAAATTAATAGTTTTATAAAATAAATAATATAAAAATAATATTTTTATAAAAATTGTACTTTTTACAACTTTAAGTTTATTTTTATATTTTGTATCTTTTTATTTGTTTTAGCGTAATATTTGTATTTTATCACTAGTATTTAGTTTTAAGTCATAGTTTTTGCCATAGTTATTTTTATTTCTAGATTTTTAGGTTTTGCCGCAAAATCCCTTAAGTGCTTTTTCTTTAGACTAAGATTTAGGTGCTTTAGAGTTTTGCGACGCCATTTTTTATATTTTAGTACCTTTTTAAGTTATTGCCGTTTTGGAATATAGTATTTCTTTTAAGCTTTAATATTTTTAGACGCAACTTTTAATTCTTAGTTTTTAGTTCATTTTTAAGTTTCAACGCGCTACTTTCTTATTTTTATTTTTCGACGCCTATTATTTTTTCGACCTTTTATTTTTCGACGTTTTCCGACGCGCTCTTTTTCTTTCTTATTTCTCGACGCTCTAGTTTTTAGGACTTAGAATTTTCTCTACTTCTTCTCTAAAATTTCTTTAAATTTCAAAGAAAAATTATTTTAAGTGGTTAAATTGATAGACATCCAAAATTTTCTGGTTCGTAGTAATAGTTGGATTTGTTAGTGGCTGAGTTGTGAGCTTCCGATTTAAGGGGTTCTGGCTCCCTGCTACATCTTTTGGCTATTCGAAACGTGAGCAAAAGCAGAAAAGTCTATTAATTTGATAACTTATATAATTTTTATCTTTTATAACTAATAGAATATTCAGTGAATGCACCGAGCAAAACGTTCACCACCTTTTGTACGTTCACCACCTGTAACTCGATCAAGACATCTAGCCAATATTGTCGACGTTGATTTTTCTTTAGAATCGTTATCCAGTCGACCAATTACTCTAATTCAAATTTCCGATAATCCATTTTTTGAACCCGACCTCACATTGAGAATCCGGAGGATCTTCAGGGATAATTCAGAGATCTTGAACCATTAATCTTTCCTCCGGAACCACCAATCATTCAAACGGAGATTGTCGAGGAACAACCCATTAAATCAGAATCCTCTAGTGATTCAGATTCAACAAATTCAATCATGGAAAATCTGGAACCTCTAAGTATGGAAGACCGAATGAGAACTAAACGCACTGGCCAAGGTCACGCAATTACTCAACCAGACATTAATGCGCCAGATTATGAAATCAAAGGACAAATTCTACACATGGTAACTAATCAATGCCAATTTAGTGGTGCGCCGAAGGAAGATCCAAATGAACATCTTCGTACCTTTAATAGGATCTGTACTCTATTTAAAATTCGAGAAGTTGAGGATGAACAGATATATCTCATGTTATTTCCCTGGACTTTAAAGGGAGAAGCCAAAGATTGGTTAGAATCGTTACCTGAAGGGGCGATTGATACATGGGACGTTTTAGTTGAAAAATTTCTTAAACAATTCTTTCCAGCATCTAAAGCCGTAAGACTTCAAGGAGAAATTGTTACGTTCACACAAAAACCAAATGAAACTCTATATGAAGCGTGGACAAGATTTGGAAAGTTATTAAGAGGATGTCCGCAACATGGTTTAGACACTTGTCAAATAGTACAAATATTCTACCAAGGATGCGACATCACTACAAGAAAAGACATAGATATAGCAGATGGTGGTTCCATTATGAAGAAAACCACAACTGACGCTTACAAAATTATTGATAACACTGCTTCCCACTCACATGAGTGGCACCAAGAAAAATATATCGTTAGATCATCTAAAGCAGCTAGATCCGATTCTAGCCATGACTTCGATTCCATTTCTGCAAAGATAGATGCTGTCGAGAGACGAATGGAAAAGATGACTAAAGATATTCAATCAATACGAATTAGTTGTGAGCAGTGTGGAGGACCACATTTGACAAAAGATTGTCTCAGTATTGAACTAACAATGGAACAAAGAGAGAATGTTTCATACATAAACCAAAGGCCTGGAAATAATTATCAGAATAATTATCAACCGCCAAGACTAATCTACAATCAAAATCAGAACTATAACCGATATGTTCCATACAACAACCAACATGGTCCTAGCAATCAACAAGTATCCAATAATACTTACAATCAGCAAAGACCTAATTTTCAAAATAAACCACCACAAACCGATGATAAAAAGCCAAATTTAGAAGATATGATGTCGAAGCTAGTTGAATCTAAAACGCAATTTTTCACATCTTAGAAACAAACCAATGAACAAAATGCTCAAGCATTTAGAAATCAACAAGCTTCGATTCAAAATTTGGAACAAGAAGTAAGTAACCTAGCAAGGTTGATAGGTGAAAGAAAACCGGGAAGTCTACCTAGTGATACAAATGCTAACCCCCGGAATGAAACAGCTAAAGCCATTACCACAAGAAGTGGTATTACACTTAAACCACCTGAAATACCTGTAATTTCTGATGAAACTATTCCTACTCCAAAAGAACCACAACCTGAGCAAGATAAGGAAACAGAACCGGTAGTTGAAAAGGTTAATGAAGATAACACAGTTAAGGTAAAACCTTATGTTAAACCATACCAACCACCACTTCCTTACCCTAGTAAAATAAGAAAAGAGAGACTTGAAGCCGATCAATCCAAATTCTTGGATATGTTTAAACAAATAAATGTAAATCTTCCTTTCATTGATGTGATTTCAGGAATGCCTAGATATGCTAAATTTCTGAAAGATCTAATCATAAATAGAAAGAAAATGGAAGAACTCTCGGCTGTTACTATGAATGCTAATTGTTCTGCAGTGCTGTTGAATAAGATACCAGAAAAATTATCAGATCCAGGAAGTTTCACAATTCCATGTTTTCTGGGTAGTCTTAGTTTAATAGAAGCATTGGCAGATTTAGGTACTAGTATAAATTTAATGCCGTATTCACTATACGCTAAACTAGACCTTGGAGAATTGAAACCAACACGAATAAGTATACAACTAGCCGATCGATCAGTAAAATATCCTAGAGGGATAATGAAGAATATGCTAGTTAAAGTTGATACTTTAGTATTTCCAGTAGATTTTGTTATTCTGGATATGGAAGAAGATTCTCGAGTTCCTCTCATATTAGGAAGACCATTCTTAAACACGGCTAAAGCAATAATAGACGTGTTCGGTAAGAAATTGACCCTAAGTATAGAGGACGAGAGTGTTACCTTTTCTGTTGATAGAGCAATGCAACAACCGCAATCTGCAGATGATACATGCTATTATATTCAAACTATAGATTCACATGCATAATTATTAGAAGAATTTCCAGAATTACAAGGAACAGGAGAATGTTCTTTAGGAGAAGGAACTGAACCAATTGATGAAACTGAAATGTTAGCTACACTTATGGCTAATGGATATGAACCAACAACAGAAGAAATTCAAATGCTAAAAGAAGAAGACAGATATCGATATAAATCATCGATAGAAGAACCGCCGACATTAGAATTAAAGCCACTTCCAAACCATTTGGAATATGCTTATTTACATGGTGAATCTGAATTAACTGTAATAATATCGTCTTCTCTTACTGAAAATGAAAAATCTCAACTCATTTCTGTGCTAAAAGCTCATAAACCAGCTATTGCATGGAAAATTCATGATATTAAAGGAATAAGTCCTTCGTATTGCACACATAAAATCCTTATGGAAGAAGATCATAAAACGTATGTGCAACGCCAACGAAGACTAAATCCTAATATGCAAGATGTTGTTAAGAAAGAAATTATTAAACTGCTTGATGCAGGTTTAATTTATCCAATCTCTGATAGTCCATGGGTAAGCCCAGTTCAATGCGTGCCTAAGAAGGGTGGCATGACTGTCATCACAAATGAGAAAAATGAGCTTATTCCTACTAGGACTGTAACAGGATGGCGTGTTTGTATTGATTATAGAAAATTAAATGACGCCACCAGAAAAGATCACTTTCCCTTACCTTTCATTGATCAAATGTTGGAAAGATTAGCCGGAAATAGTTACTATTATTTTCTTGATGGTTTTTCCGGATATTTTCAAATTCCAATAGCACCCGAGGACCAAGAAAAAACCACATTCACGTGCCCTTATGGTACTTTTGCTTACAAACGCATGCCATCTGGACTTTGTAACGCCCCTGCAACCTTTCAAAGGTGCATGATGGCGATTTTTCACGACATGATAGAAGAATGCATGGAAGTTTTCATGGATGACTTTTCAGTCTTCGGTGATACTTTTGAATCATATCTAGTTAATCTTGAACGAATGCTTATTAGATGCGAACAATCAAATCTAGTACTTAATTGGGAGAAATGCCATTTCATGGTTAAAGAAGGCATCGTTCTTGGTCATAAAATTTCAAAGGAAGGAATTGAAGTGGATAGAGCTAAAGTAGATGTAATTGCTAAACTTCCACATCCCACCAATGTTAGAGGAGTTAGGAGTTTTCTAGGGCATGCCGGTTTTTACCGACGTTTCATAAAAGATTTTTCTAAAATTGCCACTCCTATGAATAAACTCCTAGAAAAGGATGCTCCATTCATCTTTTCAGATGAATGCATTAAATCTTTTAATATTCTTAAAGAAAAACTCACTAATGCGCCGATCATGATAACTCCAAATTGGAATCAACCGTTTGAACTAATGTGCGATGCAAGTGATTTTGCAATGGGAGCCGTTTTAGGACAAAGGATTGAAAAACGATTTCAACCTATATATTATGCTAGTAAGACATTACAAGGAGCACAAACGAATTATACAACTACTGAAAAAGAACTCCTTGCTATTGTCTTTGCTTTTGACAAATTTTGTTCATATCTTGTTCTAGCTAAAACTGTGGTCTATACCGACCATTCTGCTCTTAGATACCTATTTTCGAAATAAGATGCTAAACCACGATTAATCCGTTGGATCTTACTCTTACAAGAGTTCGATATTGAGATCCGAGATAAAAAGGGAGCAGAAAAGCTCGCCGCTGATCATCTTTCTCGTCTTGAAAATCCTGAATTAGAAGTTCTAAATGAATCGACCATACAAGACAACTTTCCTGATGAATATCTATTGAAGATAGATTATAATGAAATTCCATGGTTTGCAGACTATGCAAACTACTTAGTATGTGGATTCCTTGAAAAAGGGTTGTCGCACCAAAAACGAAAGAAATTCTTTAGTGATATAAAACACTATTTCTGGGAAGATCTACATTTGTTTAAAAGTTGTCCTGATGGAATAATACGCCGATGTGTATTCGGAGATGAAGCTAGTCAAATCTTAAACCGTTGTCACACAAGACCAACAGGAGGGCATTATGGACCTCAACTCACAGCAAGAAAAGTTTACGATGCTGGATTCTATTGGCCTACAATTTTCAAAGACGCACACCTTCTTTGCAAATCCTGTGATGCTTGTCAAAGGGCTGGAAAATTAAGTCAACGTGATGAAATGCCACAAAATGTCATTCAAGTATGTGAAGTATTTGACATTTGGGGTATTGACTTTATGGGTCCATTTCCAAAATCTCATAATAATCTCTACATTCTCGTTGCCATTGATTATGTATCTAAATGGGCGGAAGCACAAGCTCTCCCAACTAACGATGCACGAGTTGTAGTCAACTTCTTAAAACGTCTTTTTGCAAGGTTCGGAACACCGAAAGCTTTAATAAGTGATCGGGGTACTCATTTTTGTAACAATCAACTTGAGAAAGTTCTCAAAAGATATGGAGTAACTCATAAAATCTCCACTGCTTATCATCCACAGACAAGTGGACAAGTTGAAAATACCAACCGAGCTTTAAAACGTATTCTAGAAAAAACCGTAGGATCAAATCCGAAGGAATGGTCCATGAAATTGGAGGATGCACTCTGGGCTTTTAGAACAGCCTACAAAACTCCAATTGGAACCACACCTTTCAAACTCGTTTACGGAAAATCATGTCATCTTCCAGTAGAAATTGAACACAAAGCATTTTGGGCTTTTAAGACATGTAATCTTGATTTACATGAAGCTGGACGTCTACGATTAAGTCAACTAAACGAATTAGAAGAGTTAAGACATGAAGCATTCAAAAATTCGTTAATCTATAAAGAAAGAACGAAGAAATGGCATGATAAAAGAATCAGAAGTTCAAAAGAATTTAAAGAAGGAGACAGAGTTCTTCTTTTTAATTCAAGATTCAAGCTATTTCCTGGAAAATTGAAATCAAGATGGTCTGGACCATTCATATTCAAAAGAGTTTTCCCGTATGGAACAGTAGAATTAATAAATTCAAATGGGATTGAATTTAAAGTTAATGGTCACAGAATTAAACATTACATACATGGTCCGATGGAAGTTGGCAATGAAGTCAATCATAATTTCACCACCCAAGAAAACCTTCAAAATGAAAACATAAATATGTTATCAACAACATATGAAAAATCAAAATTGGAAAATAGGGAGGATTCAAATTGGAGTGATGAAGAAGAATTCTTATACAAACCTCCCATTCCAAGAAACGAAGAAAAATGTGAACAAGAAGAAAAAATAGAAGTGAAAGAACCAAGAAAAGAACACTCAAAAAAGGTTTACAAACCAACTCGACTTACTAAAGCAGGAGACCCGGGTGAATTTATCATTTCTTTCTTGCTTAATGATGGTGCTGTATATAATGGACTCGCAGATTTAGGAGCAAGTGCAAATATTATGCCTCTTTCCTTATACAAAAGATTAGGTATGGGAAAATTAAAACCAACCAAAATAGGTGTTCAATCATTTGACCTAACCATTAAACACCCGGTTGGAATAGCAAATAATTTACTTGTTAACGTGAGAAGTTTGACCTTTGTTGCAAACTTCATAGTTATTAATATGGAGGAAAACCTTGATATTCCTCTAATTTTAGGTCGCCCATTTTTAGCAACCACCGAGGCGTTCATTGAAGTAAGAGAAGGTAGAATGACACTTAGGGATGGTGATAAATCGATCACCTTTGTGAACCGAAAGTTTAGATCTCCACCAACCAAAACTGTTAAACCAATAAAAACAAATAAGTGTGGGGAAGATGAAGAAACACTTAATGATGAACCAATCACAAAGAACCCTGTTGATGATATGAAATTAGATGAACTCGTTTTTAACAGTTCAACGAAGAAACTTTATAAACGGATTCACGATACTAAGATTAAGGGAAACTTTAATTTATGTAACTGATTAGTATCCAATTTATCACCAAAAGAAAAGGCAATGTTAGTTGAATTTGTGAAAGTTACGGAGGAAATCAACAAATGTATTGAAGCAAAAGTCAGAGATATACAAGTTGTTGATGATCCAATTGAAAATAACGTTAATCACAATTTCAGCACCACATCTAACTAAGTGTGGGAAAGTTCGAATCTTTTTAGGATAATATATATTTCTGTTAGAGTTAGATATTCTGTTTTCGTGTAGTTCTCGAGAATGGATTCTGAATGGTCTTTCCCTAGCAGACCCTAAAGAACTAGTCTTCTCCCCCCATTCTGAATTTTTATTTTTTTAGGTTTTACGAGATGAAGAATTCCTTTGATCTGAACCATGGTCTAATGCTACACGCCTTTGATCACTAAACGTAATAATGACACACTCCCGAGTGACCTGGTATCAGTAATAAGAGCCAAATTGGACGGAGTAAGAAAAGAACTCAGAAACGATCATAATAAGTTACATTTTGGTAAAGGAAAATCAAAATCCACAGCGAAAAGAAGAGCACGACACCTTGAAAGATGTCAAAAATGCAGAAAATGATCACACGAAGGAAAATGCTCGACGAATCAGACATATTCCAATACCGAGTTTGTTACTTTATGCAGAGAAGGATCGTTCATATGTTTCGAAGAAAAATCGTTGAATGCTCGAGGTTATGCCTATGTAGCTATGGAAAACCAATTAGTCCGACTATCTTATGAGTGGGCTAAAGCAGGTCACTGAGAATTCTATCTCACAGGTAAGTATGTACAGTTTTTATTTTTATTTTTATTGCTTTTAACCTTTTGATAATAAACGCTAAATCGTTCGCTATAAAGTATTAAATTGGTATTCAATAAAATTAGGTTTTGCGACCGAAATTATTGATATCATACAAAAATTTATTACATCACTGCGAAATTTACCGTTTATTCTTAAGGTATAAATATCTTTAATCAATAAACCCAAAATATTTCAGAAATTCGTCAGGAGTAAAACTAGGTAATATAGCCGAAATTACTTTACCGAAAAAGAGGGGCGTATATTTTTGATAATATTTGATTGATTAAAGTGGGATAAAAGACCAAAAAGATTTTTAATTTTATTTTTACTTGTTTTTAAAATTAATATTATAAACTTTTTAAAATCAATATATTTAAGTTTGTAAATATTTAAAAAATTAATATTTTTAATATAAGTTTGTATGTATAAAATCAAAAATATAATATTAGTTTGGTGTGAATTTTTAAAATTTTAAATATGAATTTTTAACTTTATGCAATTTAAATTTAAGTTTGGTGTGAATTTAAAAAACAAAAATTTACTTTATTTCACTAAGATAAAAATATGATTTTTAAAATTCATCGTGAGTTGAAAACTAGGTCGTTGAACCGAAATTGCTCTACCCAAGGGAGGGACGAGAACTTTTATTATCATTATTTTTTTGAATTAAAGTATGCCAAAAATATTTAAAAAACCCAAAAATCTTTACTTTTAAAACCGCGCTTAAAAAATGACAAATTTTAAAATTTTGTCGAGGGACGGACTAGGACATCGTTCCGAAACGCCCTCATCCTAAAAACAAAATTTTAATTTTTAATTAATTATATGTTTTATTAGTAAAGGTTTCATAAAATAAAAAAAAAATACCTGACCCCATGCGATCGCATGGGGTTTGCACAGCAAAGCCATGCGATCGCATGACCATAAAAAACTGGACAGGATCAAATATTCCAGTCGCCTGTCTCTGCCTCACTCCAACACACACAAAAACACACGAACACACACACACACACACACACACAATTCACCCTAAAATCACCATTTTAACACCAAATTCAACCAAATTTCTCACAAAACTTCACTACAATCATGCCTAGGTTCGGATTTTTCAACAAGAAGGTAAAAATTACACCCCTAAACTATTAAATTTTCTAGTTTTTGTAATATTTACCAATATTTTACCTAATTTAATTTTGTTAATTTCTAGTGTAATTAGAGTTAAATTGTTAGTGTATTATGCATGTATAACCTAGATTGATGCAATTTAAAATGATTTGAAGCCATAAACTTCAAAATTTTTAGAAATCTAGGGTTTGTGTTCTTGAGCAATTTGGGGCTTTTTGATATAAACAGGTTATGGCCGATTTTTGTCATAAATTATTGCTAAATTAAGTCGTGTAACATGTTTAGGTAGCTAAATGATCCAAACTTTGATCCTAAACATGGTTTTTGAAGATTAAAGTGGACTTTTTAAGTCTAAAATTCATGAACTTGATTAAATTGATGTAAATGTCATTTGAGACTTGTTTAATTGCTAGTAATGACTATTTTGACATGTTATTTGAGTTAAATGCTTATGAACTTTGTATACATTTTCATATATGCTTATTTGAAAAAGTGTAGAATTGATAAAATTGTAAAAATGAGCACAAGTTTAATTTTGATTAAACATGTCATTATGATTATTTTAAGTTGTTATCTTGCTAACACTAATGCATATTTGGATGCACAAATTTGGTGTTTAATGTGTTTTACAGAAATATACTGAAACTGGAGGTGCATCATCATCATCTAGACAACCACAACCAGAATCTGAACCAGAATATGAGCCGCAATACAAGCCAGAACCCGAACAGGAACAACAACAGGAACCACAACAACAGCCTGATCAACACGTACCTTATTATGATCCGCTACAATTTGTTGATGCCTTTATAGTATTTCCGATGCATCCGCCAGTAGAATACCCAATGATTCCTGAACACACGTTGCATCCTAATCTAAGATTTGAAAGAAGCTGGAGAGATTACCCGACATATCAAAGTAACAAATTCAAACTGATACCGAAAAATGTAAAAGTGCCAAGGGTAATCGATTGGGAGCCTTTAGAAAGGGTCCAACTTGCTAACTCTGTTAGGGAGAATCTGATCCAAAGGTATGGCAGTTCTTCTTTTCATGATTGGGAACGTCTATTCACCATTCGTAGACCTGTATATAAGGAATGGTGTATTAAGCTGATGAGTACTATAGCATTAAATGCAGATGTAGATAGGTTAGATGATAAAAGTTTTCTTAGATTTATACTTGGCCGTAGGATGTACAGGATGTCCATGCTGGACATGGCCAGGGCTTTGCAGATATATACTCCTAGTGAATTACTACTACCCAATTGTATGAATTTGATTTATCGTGGTGAAAGGGTAGATAGGAATTTTGATGCAAACGCCGTTTGGAGGCGTATGTCAGATTATAATATTTTCATGCTGGGAGGAAAACACTCCTACTTACATATTAACAAAGCCGAGCTTCGTATAATTCATAGATTTTTGGCTAACTCGATTACACAGAGAGGTCACAATAAGGAGAAAATGACCTTACATGATTTATTTTACCTAAAGTGTATTCGAGACCCAAGAGGCTTTGTTAATATCCCTTACTGTGTTGGTTTTTATTTGGCTAAGATGGTAGAAGGAATACAGGAAGGGGGGATAATAGGAGGAGGTATTTTTGTTACTCTCATTGGAGAGTATTTGGGGATAGATAGGGACCAAGGGGGTCCACTTTTGGAATGTAGGGAACATGTTGAGCCTTTAGGATTGAAGGTCTATCAGGGTGCTAAGGTATTAAAGAGCAGACGAAACCAGGCAGTACCCTATGAAGGTCGTCATCCACAGGTAGAGAGAGGATCAGATGAGGAAATGGAGGAAGCGGATGACAATAGGGATGTCATTAGGGAGGCTATGACTGACGTCTACCAGCATGTAGATGAGGTAGATATGACAAACGGGGAGAGATTTAGTCGGATGGAGCAGTGGTAAGCCCGAAATGATTACGAGCATTCAAGGCAATGACAGCATGATAGATGAGACTTTCATCAGCGTCAGATTATGAGTCGGCTGTCACCTCAGGATCACTACGTACCGACTCGACCCGCTTACTATCCTCCACACCAGCCCGAGATGAGACCACCATATACTCTCTACGACCCTAACCAGGCCTATCAGTACACCTATCACCAACCATGGAACCCGGACGACAACATGAACCGGAACCCCTATCCAGATTGATATAGTTCCTGTTGGAGATTTCTATGATTTATATCTTTTTATTTTTTTTATTTATTTATGTTTAAACACATTATATTTTGATACTTTTATTGTAATATTTAATATTTCTATTATGTTGTACTAATATTTCATATTTGATGTGAAAGTGGGATTTTAAGTCCAATTTCAAATTACCATGCATGTTTATATTTGTATGTATGTATATTGTCAATTGTACACAACAGGGTAAAACAGCGCATTTTCAAAGACTGACATTAAGTTCAGCAAAAGCTACTAATTTTAACGATAACATGAAAAACAAATGTGATGTAACAACAAAACGGAATGAACAAATGATGTGCACCATTTACCATTCAGCAAACAAACGCCAATATGTTTGGAAACTTTGGTAAAATTTAATCATTTTTCTACGCTAATCACCCTTAATAATTTAAATTGTTACTGATTTCTTGCAAATGAGAGCATTGCAAGATCTTAAGTGTGGGAAGGGGTTAAATTCTTTCGGATTTTTAAAATTTTTAACTTATACACTTGGTTACCATTAAAAATACTAGTAATGCAGTAGTTGTATTAGAATCTAGTGCTCTCTGATAATAAAGAACAGCCCTAGTCTTATATACTGACTACCCAATTCTAGTAAAATTTTTCATAAATTTTTAATTAAATGAATTCAAAATCATGTTTATACGTATTTATGAACGATAAAACTAGGTGTTAACACCGAAATTATTGTTATCTCAGAAAGGACATAAATTGAGAAATAAACCAAAATGTTAGAATTCATTTAAAATGGAATAGAGGACAATAAAAACGAAAATAAAAGCCAAGTGTGGGAAAAATTTACCAAGTTATTTAAAAACATATATCACATATTTTTGTACAAATAATTGAAGATACTTTTGTTTTGGACAAAATTAACTGTTTTACCCGAAAAACTGTAATATATTTGAAAGAAAGATGGATCTACACGATGAATCAATTTCATTATTAAAAGGAAGTAAAGTCTTCCAAAAAAGACACGCGCTTCTTGATTTAGATCAGGAAGTTGTCGTCCAGACCAGTTGTAGAGTTTACGAAAAACCTTGAAAAGTTTTCTCGAAAATCAACTGGAAATCCACGGATCTCAGCATCAAACAGGGTCGCCAAGTGGTCAGACTTATCCTAACCATGAGAGGATCTGTCTCGTAAAATGGGGAGGACGCCGTGCAATTTAGCTTGATAAGACTAATGAATCAGACCCCCAAAAAGAATAATCTCCTTAAAAGATCAAAAATCAGCTTTTAAGACTGATATTACTCAATCCTTGAGATTGACTTTTAAAGATTGAGAATTACAAACTCATGGAATTCAATGATATCTAAACTCGAGCTTGAACGAGAAAATATTTTGATCAAAATTACAAACCGATTTGTTTTCTGAAAAACCCATTTTTATTGCGTTCATTACCATTGAATGTAAAATCCTAGGAATTCACTTGAAATTCATTAGGTCACCTGAACCAAATCGAGTGTCAACCGTAAGAATGGTGGTTGCATAGCATGGTCGAAGACAGGACCTTGTGCCAGACCGAAAAAACCATAAGGGTGAGCTTTACTATTGCTCCTACCAAGGATAGTAATTGCATCCGACACGTTATAGACCATAATTAAAAGCATGTCAGGGGACATTACCTTAACAGTTGCTTGTTCAACGCTTTCCTTTACAACCGGACGGTAGTTTACCGAAAGGTAATATACGGAGCAAGTACACTGGATGTGTTGCTTTCCCAATACAAGGTTAGCAAGTGGGTGACACAAAACCGCAAGTTTTGAGCTAAAATTTTCAAATCTGAAACCCACCAAACCCACAAAAACATTTTGCAAACACCGGTGAAGGGTTATTTCAGAAAACTAATCTAGGGTAAAAGCTAGATTGAATTTTCAAAAAGATCAAATGTTTTCATAAAGATCCAATTTCCTAAAGGATCTAATTTTTCATAGTCATGTGGGACTGTAAACCACATCGTTACTACCATTGTTCATACCGCCGTATAGAAATCACTGATGTACAAAGTGTGAACAATAAAGAAGTGATTCTAGTATTTTTATTTCAAGACTATATTGCTTGAGGACAAGCAACGCTTAAGTGTGGGAATATTTGATAATGCTAAAAACGAACATATATTTCATAGCATTATCCCTCAAGAAAGACAAGATTTTAGTTGCAATTGTTCTATTTACAAGTGATATTCGTTTAAATAATAAAAGGTGAAGATAAAAGACAGATTCGACGAATTGAAGATGCAAACGACCAAAAAGCTCAAAAGTACAAAGTACAATCAAAGTGGTTCAAATTATTGGTGAGAAACGTCTCAAAATTACAAGAGTACAAGTCGCAAAACGCAAAATACAAGATATTAAATTGTACGCAAGGACGTTCGAAAATCCGGAACCGGGACCAAAGTCAACTCTCAACGCTTGACGCAACGGACTAAAAATTACAAGTCAACTATGCACATAAATATAATATAATATTTAAATAATTCTTAAAATTATTTATATATTATATAAATTTATATAAACCGTCGGCAGAATGCAAACAAGCTCATGTGAGCTGGAAAAGCAGGCCATGCGATCGCATGGCCTGGCAGTTACAAAACCATGCGATCGCATGGTGAATAGTAACTGGCCACACCCTATAAATTTCACAGTTTTGGTTGATGTTTTACACCATCTATCTATCTCTCACTCGTATATATATATATATATATATATATATATATATATATATATATATATATATATATATATATATATATATATATATATATATATATATATATATATATATATATTAATTTTAATTTTAATTATAAATTCTAATAATAAGGGTATGTTAACTAATGTTGTAAGGGTGTAAGTCGAAATTCTGTCCGTGTAACGCTACACGATTATTAATCATTGTAAGTTATGTTCAACCTTTTTAAATTAATGTATCGTAGCTAAGTTATTATTATGCTTTTTTAATGCCGAAGTAATCGTGATGTTGGGCTAAATATTAAAATTGGGTAATTGGGCTTTATACCATAATTGGGGTTTGGATAAAAGAACGACACTTGTAGAAATTTGACTATGGGCTATTAATGGGTTTTATATTAACTAAATGATATCTCGTTGATTTAATATATAGACTTATAATTTGACGTATTTATATATAACCACATACGCTTGACTGGGTACGTGGGCGGAATATCTATAAATACCAATAATTGTTCATTTTACCGGACACGGAACTGGATTAATAGTTAATAAACTTGTTGAAACAGGGGTGAATTACATTCAAGGGTAATTGGTGTAATTGTTAACAAAGTAGTAAAACCTTGGACTACACGCAGTCAATAACCTGGTGTATTCATTAAACAAAGTATTAAGACCTTGTTACAATTCGAATCCCCAATTAGTTGGAATATTTGACTTCGGGAATAAGAATAATTTGACGAAGACTTTCGCACTTTATGATTATGACTGATGGACTATTATGGACAAATCCGTATGGACATATCGAATAATCCAGGACAAAGGACAATTAACCCATGGGAATAAACTAAAAACAACACATCGAACATCATGATTACGGAAGTTTAAATAAGCATAATTTCTTTATTTCATATTTAATTGCACTTTTAATTATCGCACTTTTATTTATTGTCATTGTATTTAATTGTACTCTTTAATTATCGTACTTTTTATTTATCGCATTTTTATTTATCGCAATTTCATTATCGTTATTTACTTTACGCTTTAAATTAAGTCATATTTATTTTTAATATTTTACATTAGGTTTTAACTGCGACTAAAGTTTTAAAATCGACAAACCGGTCATTAAACGGTAAAAACTCCCTTTTATAATAATAATACTACTTATATATATTTTTGTATTTTTACAATCATAAGTTAAAAATATAGCGTTAAACTTGGCTAAGTCTCCCTGTAGAACGAACCGGACTTACTAAAAACTACACTACTGTATGATTAGGTACACTGCCTATAAGTGTTGTAGCAAGATTTAGGTATATCCACTCTTTAAATAAATAAATCACTGGTGTAAAATTGTATCGTATTTAATAGTTTTTCGTAGTAAAAATATAACTATTTTATACACCACCTCGCACACATCAGACACCACTTTTCACGTGATGAGTGAAGTGTCGACGTGTTAAGACACCACTTGGGGTGAAGTATCGACGTGCTAAGATGCCACCCCAAGTAGTATGAAGAGTGAAGTGTCGACGTGTTAAGACACCACTCGGAGTGAAGTATCGACGTGTTAAGATGCCACTCCAAGAAATGTAACGAGTGAAGTGTCGACGTGTTAAGACACCACTCGGGGTGAAGTGTTGACGTGTTAAGACACCACCCGGGGTAAAGTATCGATGTGTTAAGATGCCACCCGTGGGGTTAGTGTACGACGTGTTAAGTGCACTAACGGTTGTTATGAACACCGATGGAAAATTCGAGTACCATTCCTTGTACGATTGGTTAACCATGGTTGTGTGTTGTATTGTAGCATATTATATTGTTCGAGTTATATGCTTTGTTATGCTAGCTTATGTGGTCGAAGGTTTGTTATTATACTTGTGATGGTATGATTATTTATATTGCTATCATGTATGCGGTAAATGCGTAAGTGATTGCAAGTAAGTAGGTTGTATATGTAATCGTATAATTGTTGCACTCACTAAGCATTAGCTTACCCCTCTCGTTGTTTATCTTTTTAGATGCAGGTGCGGAAAAGGGAAAAGGGGTTGTTGGGCACTAGGTGTCCCTTGATGGTGCTTGTTGAAGCCTTTTGAAGTTGGCCTAGCATTTTGGGTAGTTTAGCCCCAAACCATGCTCGAAGTGTTGTTTGGATTAAAATTATCGTTTTTGAATGGGTTAAACTTGTATTACATTTGTTAATGGCCTTCGTGCCTTTTGTAAACAATTAACTTGTGATGTTGTTTAAATGGGTTAAATGTAACCGTTTATTGGGCGCTATCGGTTTGTTAAAAAAAAAATTGTCATATGTAATGCGGGTTGGGTTGTTTCAAGTGATATCAGAGCATGGTCTAAGGGATTTAGGCGACTTGAGATAGGTGCCTAGACTTAGACGTTATTGTGTGTGCGTTTTATGCGGGACTTGTAGGACATCGAGTCGGATATGGTTTTGATTAGTGCATAGGTTTATGTGAACTAACCTTGCGCTAATTATTTTGTATGGTGTTTGTAATCATCAAGCGAGATAGACGTTGTACTAGCAAGTTAACGCGGCGTGCTCGCGTAACAATGATTAACTACCATTGTTATGGGTTCAAATCGTGTTAAACGAGCGATGTACGATGATTGTAGAGCAAGATGGGGCATTGTAGTGCGAGTAAAATTATATGCGTTCTTGGTTTAATCGTTTTTGCATTCCTTAGAATGAAGACGGAAGGTGGATACAGAACGGACGGGCCTATCCGTGAAGGGAAGAATGAGTTAACGTTAAGGATTGAGGCCGAGTTCGAACGCTATATTTCGATTTTCACCGACAAGGTTAAACAAGTTCTCCAAGAGTCATTCGAGGGAATAGTAATCGAGATGGTCCGAGACCAAGTGTCTAAGGCCGTAAGGGAAGAGTTTGAAAAGAGGTTTCTTAAACCTCAAGGTAGTGGTGATGAAGAATTACTTTCAAGGTTAGAGTCGCATGGTGCTCCTGTTAAAAGGGCAAGAAGTACGCCCGAAGATGTCGGGAACGTGAGTAAGAGAAGTAAGAGAGGTTACGGACCTACGTGCTATAATTGTTGACAACGGGGTCATTTTTCGCGTGATTGCATAAATGCACCTCCTAACAACGAGACATGTTTTAAGTGTCCCTAGTTGTTTAATGATCAAGGTAAAAGTGTAGTGGAGAGCACGAGTAGCATGGTGAAGGGAGTGTCGGGGTTCAGTGTGTCAAAGTACTACAATTGTGGTCAAAGGGGACATAAGTATCGCGAGTGTCCGTCGGACAAGACGGTATGTTTTTACTGTCGAAAAGAAGGATACCAGAAGTCAGAGTGTCCTGAATTGGTTGTTAAATGAAATTACAAGTTGGGAGATTTCGTGCCTACGTGTTATGATTGTCTACAACGAGATCATTTGGCACGGGATTGTGCAAGTATACCTTTAAGCACGATCAAGTGCTTTATTTACCAGAAGGAGGGACACCGAAAGTCAGAGTGTTCTGAATCATTTGCCGACCGGATTAATAAGTTAGAGAGCGAGTATTCGATGGATAGTGAAGCACGGAAGTCCAACGATGCTGCTTCAGGTACTTTCGGTTTCGGTATAAATATGCCTTGATATTATTTTTTATGTGCCGATGGATTCGGTTAAGAATTAGAGACTTAACTCTCGTTTTGAGATCTAACTAGTCTCGAGTGATCGTGTATGTAATTAGTACCCATAGGTATATAGGGTTAGTAAACTCGGTGATGATTTGATTCGTTAGTGAGTTCGGTGGCGGTGCACCGGGGTGATGCTTGAGTTGTTGACTCGTGATAGTGTGACCTGGGTCAGGTGCATTGTGTTGATATGTAGTATTATTATGGGTAGCATTCCTAATGGAATTACCCTACGATTAATGGGTGGTTATAATTGAAGTCATTTAGTCGTAAGACTAGTAGCACGGGACGAATGGAGCAATGTGATGTGACGTGCGAATCGTGAGGTACTAAACTGGTAAATTTCATTTTTCCTTTTAACGAGATGGTTGTGCAAGATCGTTGGAAATGCAGGCACGGACTTGACGGTCGAACAAGTTAAGAATGGTGTTTGATGGCCAGGATGCGGGTAACGAAATTGCTAAGGTAACATTATTCACTCTTTTTCCTAGAGGGGAAGCATAGGTGTATTGTCGGTCGGACAATTTCGGGTGAAACGAGTCGAGAGAAATCGCTGGTTGGAAAAGTCTACCCTGCGGGTAGCGGCGTTCTTGATATACGAGGTACGAATTGTGTTGGCGGTAGGTCGTTGCTTAATTGACTCTAACGGTCAACAGTTGAGCGTTGATGTTATGGTAAGAGAATTCGTGAGAATTTGTGGGCTATGATCGATGAGGCGATTGGTCGTATAGGTCGTTGTGTTGTGCCTTGACTCGGTTGATTGAGTCTTGGGTTGTCTAGGCTTTTTACGTTGTGGCTTTTGAGTCGTAAATTCGTTCGAGTGAGACCCGTAGGATTTGTCGAGTATGTTGAGCATTATGGTGAAACTAATTAGGGCATAACCGGAGTGCAGTTGTATGTTTGACGATAATTACATGCTAGGAGGCATACACATGTTAATTGGTGGTTCGAATTCGTTGGCTTGAATACGATGTGGCGAGCATGGTACGCTCTTGACGGCCACTCTTTTCTTCTATGATTTTCCGGTGTATGCGTGGTATGCCATTAGGGAGGCATTTTTGTTAACCACGATTGAGGTTCGATGCGGTACGTGTAGCGGGTGTTCGTGGAATCTATGTGAGAAGGTAACCGTAATGATGTTTATGACGGAGTTGGAAGAGTATAAGCCTTGGTGTTTTCAAGCACCTCTTTAGTGATGGTGTGATTACTTTGTATTAGAGTGCCGGTGAGGAACACGAAGATACAACCGTGGTTTACTACGGTGTTTAGCGGCCATTAGCGCTGACCGAATTGAAGGATCGGGGTTCGAATACGTTGTTATAGGTCCGCGAAGGATCGTTGAGTGTGACCAGCGTCGAGGCCGGGCTTGTGGGGTTTGTGTAATGTCAGGATTTCGCGAAATGTTATCACTTTGGTGGTGGGTATATGGGGTTAGAACCCTAAGTGGGGGAGTAAATACCGGAGATTTCGGAATAATCCCTATCTAGTAGACGTGATGAGCGAACGAGAGTCGCTTATTTAGGAAAGGAAGACTTCGATGGTCTTCGGAGAAGTCCCAAGTTAGACTTTGGAATGAATTGTGAATGTATTTTTGGCGACATGAGCTAAAATGGCGAAGTTCCCGAATGGCGGATACGAGAAATTATCGGAAGGTGTAGGGATGAATCCTTAATACACCACGAGTGAAAGGCACGATGACGATGATTGCCATGAATTGTTGTACTTTAAGACGATTGTGAAGTGTATGGTACGAGTTTGGATACTCGGCGTAGGAGCAACGGTTGTGGTGTTACTAGCAATGTACGTGGTATGGCAAGCTAGGAGTTGATATCTCGGTACGAGATTGGTTGAGTTTTTCCCGATGTGAGGGATTGAGAAAGTTTCTGTGCTCGGAATTGTGGATTTTGATAAATCGCGGGTGACGATTTCGTTGTTAAGGGTAACTCTATGAGAAGAATTGCCTAGAGGGGTTGGAAGGATACGTGGCGATTTCGCGTATATTAAGTGATCGTAATAGACTTCGGATGATTTGTGCATTGCATGTCTCGAAATGCATGCACGTGTATATTTTGGTAATGGATAAATCTTTGGATTGATGAGAAATGTGTTGGAAGTCGGATTGGAATGTTTGTTCGAGAACCGTAGCGTGTAGGTTCAGATTGGTTATGTGACGAGGATCACGAGGACGTGATCGAATCTAAGTGGGGGAGAGTTGTAACATCTCGTTTTTTCCCGTATGTGATTTACAGGTGTATCGCGTATGTATGATAGGTGTACGAAGGATTTGAGACATATTCGTGTGTTAAGTTCATGTAGGCGAGAAGTGATCAGACCACGCTTTGGGTCGCGGCGCGACAGAAAGAGCCACGGCGCGGCAATGAACAGATTTCAGGATCAGGAGGCATGGTAAGACAGGCACCAGACAACGTTATATGTCGCGGCGCGACGATGGGGGTCGCGGCGCGGTGTTCTGGGCGAGCTGGTACCAGATTTTTGTAATTTTAAATAAGGTTCAAGGGCATTTTGGTCTTTTCACGTGTGAGCCAGATTTGAGATCTGAATTGAAGGTGTTTCGTATGCCCAAGAGACATATTAAATTAATGTGGCTAATATGTTATGATCCAAGTCGGGTCATACCCAATAACAAGCTTACCGACACTTTACAAGTATTTAATCTTAACGGTTGAATCGTTAAATAAATATGCGACACTTGGATTTTAGAAAATCGGTTTTCTAAAATATTATCACTTGAGATAAATTATTTGGATAATTTATATATAATTGTTTATAAGTTTTAAATGATTATATTATGTTATATTTTATAAAAGGTTTATAAAATATGAAAGTAACATAAAATATATATATATATATATATATATATATATATATATATATATATATATATATATATATATATATATATATATATATATATATATATATATATATATATATATATATATATATATATATATATATATATATATATATATATATCATGTTTATATATATGCAAATACATTGTTATATAAAAATATAAGTGGCAGATTTTGGGACTCCAAGAGAGCATCTCATGCTTGTATGTTGTTACTTTTGAGATCACAACTCTTAATAAAAATGCTAGTCTCAATACCATGCATTTTGACTCAAGTGAGAGGGTGATAATACAAGTAAAATAAGCAACAAAAATTCTGCTGCAGTCCACCATTCTGGCCGAACTGTTTAGGGATAGTAGGAGAGTTCTTTGCTTGCTATTTTAACACATTCAAGTGTCTAAAGTCCTAACAATTCAAAGGTTGTGTTGGTGCATCAAAAGCTTGGGGTATTACACACTTGAGGCTTCAAGTTAGAAGCTATATTCTCCATCATCTTCTCCTTCATTTTGCTGTCCAAAATTCAACCCTCAAACAATCTTTGAGGAGATATAAACACTCTTCTTTACTTGTTATATTTGTAAGCATATTATCAAGACTTGATATCTACTTGGAATTCAAATAAAATGGTTAAATATATACACTTGTTTTCTTAATAAATCATGCTTCCGCTTGCTATATATCTTACTAAATTGGTTTAGTAATTATGTTAACATTAAGAACATGTTGTTATATTGAATTCCAACATGAATCTCATCCACTCATTTTATTTCTCCATTTCTTTTTCCTTTTCTTTCCTATTTTACTCTCAAAACATAAAACGACAATTTAAATGGTTAAATTAAAAACGGCTAAAAGGACATTAATAAACGGTTATTAACATCATGATAAGGATCATATATATAAAATGGTTTATATCATGTAATTGGCTAAAATTACAAGACTTGAAAATGGATTTCAAATGAACCATACACTAAATGCATGTTGGTGTATGACATGAAAGTTTTCTTAAACTAGAATTAATGGAAACTTAAAATCCCTTTATTAACAAGGTAAACAAGTTAAACGCCATCCTTTTGTGCAACACCTAAAAATATTAGGGAACTCATAATGGGATAAAGGTCACCTAACCGTTATGAGCAAACTAATATGATTAAGGTAAATTTCGCACACTTGTTGGATAAAGGTCACCTAACCACTTGTATGTTGAATTTACACGTTAGCACAAGTAGGACAACTTGATTTGGGAATCATGAACTTAGGGTCACCGAAGCATGAGGAACAAATAGGCGTTGATGGGATAAATATGCCATGCAAAAGGATTGCATGATCCCATAACTTAGAAGTTGCAAAAGGATTGCAATTGTCATATAATGACTACCTAGCTAAATCAAATGACGGGATAAAGGTCACCTAACCGAAATTTGGTATACCGTTGGATTCTAAAATTTAATAAATATCAATTGGATTTAAAGGGTATTGATTGTTAAATTAAAATTGATACTTAAATAACTTTGTTAAATTTTGTAGATGACCGCCAATAACAACAACATTTCAAACGCACGAATAAACTTTAACAACCTATCGTTGAGGTCAATCCTCGAAAAGGAAAAACTCAACCATACGAACTTCATGGATTGGTTTCGCAATCTAAGAATTGTCCTCAAAATTGAGGATAGGGCGTATGTGTTGGAAGACCCCATTCCCGATCAACTAGACGAGGATGATACGGAAGACATGGCTTATTGAGAGAAATATTGCACCGATTCATTGCAAGTTTCTTGCCTTATGCTCGGGACTATGATACCCGAACTCCAAAAGGACTTTAAGCATCATAGTGCATATGACATGATCACACAGTTGAAGGAGATGTTCCTTCAACAAGCTCGTGTCGAGCGCTTTGAAACGGTTCGAGCGCTTCATGCATGTCGGATGAACGACTCCCAATCCGTTTCATCTTATATCCTTAAGATGAAAAGCCTAATTGATCGAGCGAACCGTTTAAATTGCAACGTGTCTAATGAATTAGCCACATACCTTATCCTTAACTCATTGTCAAAGAGGTTTGACACATCCGTGTTAAATTATAACATGAATGGTTGGGATAAAAGCATTGGCGAATTACATGCCATGCTTAAGACGGCTGAAACGAGCATGGGTAAAAGGGCTTCACCCATGTTTATGATCAATGAAGGCGGGTCCAAAAACCATAACACTTCTAAGCCGAAGGCGGCTAAGAGGAAAGGACCCTCCTACCAAGGCAAGGGCAAGGGAAAATGGAAGATGGTTACCCCAACCATCAACAACAAGAAGCAAAAGGTTGCCGGAAAAGCTAACCCCAAGGAAGATCCGTGTTTTGGTTGCGGTGAAATGGGTCACTGGAAACGCAACTGCCCGGTCTACCTTAAAGAGTTGAAGGAAAAGAGGGATGCAGGGCAAACCTCAGGTAATGTATATATGGTATACATTGAGCTTAGTATTACTTCTTCTAATACATGGGTATTAGACACAGGATGTGGAACTCATATTTGCAATACTTTGCAGGGGTTCAAAAGAAGTGATCAAGATGCAGGAACAACAAGTCTCTTCATGGGAAATGGAGCAAGGGTGCAAGTGAAAGCTCAAGGAGACTTTGTTTTAAAGCTACCAAGTGGTTTGGAGCTTGTTTTGAAAAATGTTTTGTATACACCCGATTTATCTCGAAACATTATTTCTGTATCCCGTTTGAAACAATATGGTTTTAATCTTAATTTCATTAATGATGATATCCATGTTTCTTTAGATAAAGTGTTCTATTTTTAGGCTTCGCCTTCGAATGGTATTTATGAATTGGTTCATGATGACACATCATACAATAGCTCAATATACCATGCAAACACCAAGAAACTCAAAAGGGATTTGAGTGATTCCTACTTATGGCATTGTCGCCTTGGTCACATAAACAAGAATCGAATGCATACACTTCAAAAGAATGGCCTTTTGAAATCAAATGAACTAGACTCGTTTGATGTATGTGAATTTTGTTTACAAGGTAAAATGACTAAAGCACCTTTCAAAGGGACCTATGAAAGGGCTAAGGACTTATTGGGATTAATACATTCGGATGTATGTGGACCCTTTAAGCCCATAACTAGGAATGGTGAAAGATACTTCGTTACTTTCATTGATGACTTCAGTCATTTTGGATATGTCTACTTATTAAGACACAAGGATGAAACTTTTGAAGCATTCAAAGAATATCAAAACGAAGTACAAAATCAACTCAATAATACAATCAAGGTACTTCGTACCGATAGAGGAGGTGAATACCTAAGCGATGCTTTCCAAGATCATCTTAAAGGTTGTGGGATTATCTCACAACTTACTCCTCCTGGAACACCCCAACTTAATGGAGTTTCCGAAAGGAGGAACCGAACCCTAATAGATATGGTTCGATCTATGATGACTAGAAGCTCGTTGCCTCTATCATTTTGGGGTTATTGTCTATGCTCCGCGGCTCGTATTCTAAATATGGCCCCAACCAAGAAAGTGGAACGAACTCCTCATGAGATGTGGTTTGGAAAGCCTCCATCTCTATCATACTTAAAGGTATGGGGATGTGAAGCTTATCCTAAGCGTTACGTCCCTAATAAGTTGAATTCTCGATCCACGAAGTGTATCTTCATAGGATATCCCAAGGATGATATGGGATACTATTTCTATGATCCAATCGAGCAAAATGTATTTGTTGCTCGAAAGGCTGAATTCCTTGAAACTAAGTTTCTAATAGAAGGAAATAGTGAAAGGAAGATAGATCTTGAAGAGGTTCAAGATCAAGTAGATGATACACAATTGGTTGACACTAGCACTCAACATGAAAATGTTGAGAATGATCAAATGGATGATCAAAATACACAAGACGTTCATAGATCTGGTAGGATCAGTAATCCTCCTGAGAGATATGGGTTTCTCATGGATGGTTACTACGTGGTTGATTTGGATGAACTAACGAACTATCAAGATACTTTATCAAGGATTGATAAAGATAAATGGCAGGAAGCCATGAACGCTGAGATGCAATCCATGTATGACAACCAAGTTTGGGAACTTGTTGATCAACCTACTGGCTCAAGGCTAGTTGATTGTAAATGGCTTTTCAAAATGAAAACCAACATACATGGAAACTTGGATACATATAAAGCTAGACTTGTAGCAAAAGGTTTCACTCAAACTCAAGGGGTTGACTATGATGAAACTTTTTCGCCTGTGGCAATGCTAAAGTATATTAGGATATTATTTGCCATTGCTGCTCATTATGATTACGAAATATGGCAAATGGATGTCAAGACCGCCTTCCTAAATGGATATCTTGTGGAAGATGTCTATATGGTTCAGCCTGAAGGTTTTGTTGATCCGAATTATCCTAAAAAGGTATGCAAGTTAAAGAAGTCAATCTACGGATTGAAACAAGCATCTAGAATGTGGAATCATCGTTTTAATGAGGAAGCCGAGAAATTTGGCTTCATTAAAAATGGTGATGAAGCTTGTGTATATAAGAAAGCTAGTGGGAGCACTGTCATGTTCCTTGTACTATATGTGGATGATATATTGTTATTTGGGAACGATCTTCCGGCAATGCAAGGAGTTAAAACTTAGTTAAGTAAATGCTTCTCCATTAAGGATCTTGGAGAAGCACAATACATTTTGGGTATTGGGATCTACATGAATAGATCCAAGAAACTGATAGGTTTAAATCAAAGTGCATACATTGAAAAGATCTTGAAAAGGTTCAAGATGGAGAACTCTAAGAGTGGTTTGGTACCTATTCAAAGAGGAACGCCTCTCAGTTCATCTCAGTGCCCTACCATGAAAGATGAACTTGAGAGAATTAAGAGAGTCCCTTATGCATCTGCTATTGGGTCAATCATGTATGCAATGATATGCACTAGACCGGATGTGTCATGCGCCCTAAGCTTGACAAGTAGATACTAGAATAACCCTGGAAACAGTCATTGGATTGCAGTTAAAAGTATATTGAAATACCTTAGGAGGACTAAGGATATGTTTCTGATATATGGATCTGGTGAGGAGGAACTCGCTGTAAAAGGTTACATGGACGCGAGTTTCCAAACTGATCGAGATGATTCTCGATCACAATCCAGTTATGTATTCACATTAAATGGAGGTGCGGTCTCTTGGAAGAGTTCAAAACAGGATGTTGTTGCATTATCCACTACAGAGTTGGAGTACATTGCCACCTCATTGGCAGCTCAAGAAGCTGCATGGATGAAGAAATTCATCGACGACTTAGGAGTAGTCCCTTCCATTCAGGACCCTCTTGAGATCTTTTGTGACAACGAGGGTGCGATTGCTCAAATCAAGGAACCTCGTGCTCACCAAAAGACCCGTCACATTGAGCGGAGATTCAACTACATAAGGGATGAAGTTGAAAAGGGAAAGATATGTATTCGCAAAGTTCACACAGATCTTAACATAGCGGATCCACTCACGAAGCTCTTACATGGATCAAAACATGCAGGACATGTTTGTACTTTAGGGCTTCAATATTCTAGTGATTGGTCATGATCTTTTTTAAGTATTATATCGGAACGAAATTGTTCAAACTCATTAATATAATTATGGTATTAATTTATTTTGAGTCATGTTCCTATTTTGCATATTTTATCCATGAATAAGCAATTATTCTAAATTCCGTAGTCGATCACATTTGTGGGAACAAGTGTGAGGTTTAGACTATTATGAACTTGGATTGGTATGCATTCACGGGATGAATGTGGGGCAAGGTTGCAACCAAGGTTCATAGATATTTGTGGGATACAAATATTGGAAGACCCGCCCTTAAGATTCACTAAATGGAGCCTTTGTGGTTAATCACATGTAATCTTGAGTAAAGGCGAATATCATTGTATCTTCTGACCTGAGATACATATTGGGTTCGGATATTTACTAAGTATTGTACCTTGATTCTTTCCTACGCTATTCTGAAATATGGTAGTTCACAAGGAAGAGCTCAGGTGTAATACAAAGTATGTATCTGGGACATATGTAGTCAAGATGGAATTCGTCCCTCTTATTCGTTGAGAGTCAGATGCCTAAGGCCTGATAAAGTTAAATCTATAAGAGAGTGATCACTCTGTATCTCTTGGATTTAACATGACATCTAGGATGAAAGGATATAATGAAAAGATTCACCTATTCATATTCGAGATGGGAACTCGAAAGGGATGATGTTATTGAATGGCACAAAGTCATAACATATTGGGGGTGATGGACGGTCGTTAGAGGGTATCCATCACTTGCATTAATTTCTTATGTTTCTCGTGCAAGTGGGAGATTGAAGGTATTTCGTATGCCCAAGAGACATATTAAATTAATATGGCTAATATGTTATGATCCAAGTCGGGTCATACCCAATAACAACCTTACCGACACTTTACAAGTATTTAATCTTAACGGTTGGATCGTTAAATAAATACGCGACACTTGGATTTTAGAAAATCGGTTTTCTAAAATATTATCACTTGAGATAAATTATTTGTATAATTTATATATAATTGTTTATAAGTTTTAAATGATTATATTGTGTTATATTTTATAAAAGGTTTATAAAATATGAAAGTAACATAAAAAATATACATGTTTTATATATATATTTATCGTGTTTATATATATGCAAATACATTGTTATATAAAAATATAAGTGGCAGATTTTGGGACTCCAAGAGAGCATCTCATGCTTGTATGTTGTTACTTTTGAGATCACAACTCTTAATAAAAATGCTAGTCTCAACACCATGCATTTTGACTCAAGTGAGAGGGTGATAATACAAGTAAAATAAGCAACAAAAATTCTGCTGCAGTCCACCATTCTGGCCAAACTGTTTAGGGATAGTAGGAGAGTTCTTTGCTTGCTATTTTAACACATTCAAGTGTCTAAAGTCCTAACAATTCAAAGGTTGTGTTGGTGCATCAAAAGCTTGGGGTATTACACACTTGAGGCTTCAAGTTAGAAGCTATAATCTCCATCATCTTCTCCTTCATTTTGCTGTCCAAAATTCAGCCCTCAAACAATCTTTGAGGAGGTATAAACACTCTTATTTACTTGTTATATTTGTAAGCATATTATCAAGACTTGATATCTACTTGGAATTCAAACAAAATGGTTAAATATATACACTTGTTTTCTTAATAAATCATGCTTCCGCTTGCTATATATCTTACTAAATTGGTTTAGTAATTATGTTAACATTAAGAACATGTTGTTATATTGAATTCTAACATGAATCTCATCCACTCATTTCATTTCTCCATTTCTTTTTCCTTTTCTTTCCTATTTTACTCTCAAAACATAAAACCCAATTGGATTCAAAGTGAGATTAGAGAGTGAAGAGTTGAGAGTTGATTTTTGGAGCAAGAATTAAAGTTGTTCTCCTCGTTCTTAGCTACGAATGGATAGTGTCGGTAAGTCTTAACTCCGTATTTTGAGTTTAGTTAATTTATGACTAGGGTTTGGCCATTTGAGTCTTGTAAGAGCCATTTGGGGATTTAATGGGTGTATTTGGGTTAATTTGATGTAAGAAAACCCAAATGGTGTTAACCTAGGGTTTGTTCATGTAATTGGGATTTTGTAAGTGTTAAATGTGTTATTAGACACTAACACACTTGTTAGTTGATGAAAGAATTGTTAATGGGTCAAGTTTGACTTAAATTGTGAGTATAAGTGTTAAAATGGGTCAAATGAGTCAAGGTTGACCTAATTGGGTGAAATGAGTAAGAAATACCCTAAGTTTGTGTTAGTTGGTGTTAGTTGATTCTAAGCACTAGCTTTTAGTGATTTGTAACGAGTCATGGCCATATATGGGCGGTTTTGGGTGTAAGTGAGTTATTTAATGCTTTTGGGTCATTAAATGCTCAAGAGTAGGTATTGTGGTTAATTCCACAAGTTATGTATTGAATGTATACTTATGTATTAGGTACCTTGCTTTAAGCATTCGGGAGTAATTAATCACCACCGACGTGATAAGGTGAGTGGAATAATTATGCGTGTATGTATATAATATATTTATTTGTGTAGCGTGAGATGTGAAGTGTCGACGTGTTAAGACACCACGTTTCACGTGATGAGTGAAGTTTCGACGTGTTAAGACACCACTCGGGGTGAAGTATCGACGTGCTAAGATGCCACCCCAAGTAGTATGAAGAGTGAAGTGTCGACGTGTTAAGACACCACTCGGAGTGAAGTATCAACGTGTTAAGGTGCCACTCTAAGAAATGTAACGAGTGAAGTGTCGACGTGTTAAGACACCACTCGGGGTGAAGTGTCGACGTGTTAAGACACCACCCGGGGTGAAGTATCGATGTGTTAAGATGCCACCCGTGGGGTTAGTGTACGACGTGTTAAGTGCACTAACGGTTGTTATGAACACAGATGAGAAATTCGAGTACCATTCCTTGTAAGATTGGTTAACCATGGTTGTGTGTTGTATTGTAGCATATTATATTGTTCGAGTTATATGCTTTGTTATGCTAGCTTATGTGGTCGAAGGTTTGTTATTATACTTGTGATGGTATGATTATTTATATTGCTAGCATGTATGCGGTAAATGCGCAAGTGATTGCAAGTAAGTAGGTTGTATATGTAATCGTATAATTGTTACACTCACTAAGCATTAGCTTACCCCTCTCGTTGTTTATCTTTTTAGATGCAGGTACGGAAAAGGGAAAAAGGGGTTGTTGGGCACTAGGTGTCCCTTGATGGTGCTTGTTGAAGCCTTTTAAAGTTGGCCTAGCGTTTTGGGTAGTTTAGCCCCAAACCATGCTCGAAGTGTTATTTGGATTAAAATTATCGTTTTTGAATGGGTCAAATTTGTATTACATTTGTTAATGGCCTTCGTGCCTTTTGTAAACAATTAGCTTGTGATGTTGTTTAAATGGGTTAAATGTAACCATTTATTGGGCGCTATCGGTTTGTTAAAAAAAAAATTGTCGTATGTAATGCGGGTTGGGTTGTTTCAGGAATCAAACCAAGGTTCAAATAAGAAAGTTGCCAAAAATTTAAGAGGAGGTTATTTAGGGAAACAACCTTATTGTAATCGTTGTGAGAAACACCATTCTGGGTGGTGCAAGGCTGAGTGCACCAAGTGTAAGAAGATTGGTCATATAGCCAAGACTTGTAGGGTTACAGTTCCTTCGACCAATACACCTGCAACAAAATCCAACACAATCGTTCCTACATTCTATGACTGTGGAGAAAAGGGGCATTTTCGCAACCAGTGTCCATAGAAAAAGGATAACACGGGAAATGCTAAGGGCCGAGCGTTTGTGATGACTGTCGAGGAAGCTCAGGATAATGAGGAAGAAGGGGAAGAGGCACAATGAAGAGTTTTTGACAACTACAAGAGTCATTTAAATTTCTCATACTGTTCTTTATGTTATCATTTAGTACTTCTATATTTTGGAAGATTTCGTTAAGTTTCTGTAATATTCTGGTTATTTTCTTTTTAAATGAATGAATGATGTTGTTTTCTTTTCTTTCATTTTCCATTGAATCATTCACCTCGAAGAAGATGAATATTGACTAGATGACATAGTAGTAACCTTATGGAGTGATAAAAGTATGATTTAGTATAATATAATGGCGCTTGATCAACGTAGTTATATTATGATAAATCATGCAGAAATCCTAATGGATTATGATGGAAATAAGATTTGATCAACCTTAGGACCATTGTGTACCGTTACCTACTCCTTATCTATAATTGTCAACTAAAAATATCAACCCTAAATATTATATTATCCTTTACTTATAAAGTATCCACGACCGGTGTTGTGCCTATTGCATAGGTATCATACCGATTAGCTCCATCTGAAATGAAGAAATCATCCAGCCAACTCCAAGAGCTTTTGGAGAAAGGTTTTATTCGTCCTAGCTTGCCTCCGTGGGGAGCACTCGTTCTTTTCGTTAAGAAGAAAGGTGGCACGTTGAAAATGTGTATTGATTACCGAGAACTCAACAAGCTAACCACCAAGAATCTTTACCCACTCCTATGTATTGATGACCTGTTTGACCAACTGCAAGGGTCAAGTATCTATTCGGAGCTTGATCTTAGGTCGGGTTATCATCAATTGAGAGTCAAGGAAATTGATGTTTCTAAGACTACTTTCCGAACTCGTTATAGACACTATGAGTTTCTTATCATGCCTTTTGGCTTAACCAATGCTCCTGCTGTATTCATGGATCTTATGAACCATGCATGCAAACCTTATCTTGATAAATTCGTGATAGTCTTCATCAATGACATCTTAATCTATTCCAAGAGCGAGAAAGAAGATGAGCAACATCAGCGATTGATTCTAGAGCTCTTAAAGAAGGAACAATTGTATGCCAAGTTTTCCAAGTGTGAACTTTGGCTGCGAACCATACAATTTCTTGGGCATGTAGTTGATAGTGAAGGAATACATGTCGATCCTATAAAAATTACCGCTATTCAGAAATTTTTCGAGAACTAGTCATGGATGAAGTCCATAAGACTAGATGTTCTAATTACCCAGGCACTTTTAGCTGAAATTTCATACAATACCAACTCTCACTCAAATAGATCCCCACTGTAATTAAGTGTAAGCTTTGCTTTAACAAAACGTTGACCGAATGGTAATTTTTAGTCAACACTTCCTGTTAATTAAAGTTCATACATTTCACATTTCGAATCTTAAAAAGTGTCTTGTTGATGACATGCATGTTATTCCCTTGGATGATCTTAGTAATTAAAATGACCCGTCCTAATCCATCCGGACAAAGTCCATATCGATTATAAACGATTCATAATAGTTGATTACATCGCGAGGTACTTGACCTCTATATGATACATTTTACAAACATTGCATTCGTTTTTAAAAGACAAACTTGCTTTACATCGAAAGTTGATGGCATGCATACCATTTCATAATGTATCCAACTATAATTGACTTAATAATAATCTTGATGAACTCAATGACTCGAATGCAACGTCTTTTGAAATATGTCATGAATGACTCCAAGTAATATCTCTAAAATGAGCAAATGCACAGCGGAAGATTTCTTTCATACCTGAGAATAAACATGCTTTCAAGTGTCAACCAAAAGGTTGGTGAGTTCATTAGTTTATCGAAATCAATCATTTCCATAATTTTAATAGACCACAAGATTTCGTATTCCCATTCCCCATAAACATCATGCATAAAATTCATTCATATGGATTGAACACCTGGTAACCGACATTCACAAGATGCATATAGAATATCCCCATCATTCTGGGAAACCCTTCGGACATGATAAATTTCGAATTGCTAAAGCATCCGGTACTTTGGATGGGGTTTGTTGGGCCCGATAGATCTATCTTTAGGATTCACGTCAATTAGGGGCCATTTCCCTAATTCTTAGGCTACCAATCTAAAAGGGGCATATTCGGCTTCGATCATTCAACCATATAATGTAGTTTTAATTACTTGTGTCTATTTCGTCAAACATTTATAAAAGCGCATGTATTCTCAGTTCCAAAAATATATATTGCAAAAGCATTTAAAAAGGGAGCAAATGAAACTCACTATCCAATATTTTGTAGTAAAAATATTCATACGACGGAACTAAACAATGCAGGGTTGGCCTTGGATTCACGAACCTATATCATTTATATATATATTAATACATATAATCGTAATTGAACAAATTCATATTTTATATCTTTACATTATATTTTATATATATTTTATTTGTGTATATATTTAATTTGATTAGTTATATATATGTTTGATTAGTATTATATTAAAACTATCTAATTTTTTTATATATGAATATTTACATAAAAAAATTGTTAATATGATTAATACATACTTATGTGCAATATTACTTACAAGTATAGTTTTATATACAACATACATATTTGGTAAAATAATATTAATAATAGTAATAAAAGTTGTATTTGATTGTAATGATAGCATTAAATATAACAATACTGATAATAATAATAATAATTATAATAATAATAATAGTAGTAATAATAATAATGATACTAGTAGTAAAAATGATATACTAATAATAATAACATAGTTTTAGTGATAACAAAATGATAGTCATTTTAATAATACTTATGCTAATAATAATAATATTAATAATAATACTAATATCTATAGAATAATACCAATAATAATATTTATGAAAATAATACTAATACTAATATTAATGATAATAATAATAAATTATTATTGTTTTCATAATAGTAATATTAATGATAACCATAATCATAATAATGATAATAATACTTAAAATGATAAATTAATAATAATAATAATAATAATAACATTATTAATACTTACAATAATAATAATAACGATTGTTATAATACTTATAACTATGATATTAATAATAGGTTGTATTGTTTTCTTAATAATGATAATATTAATCATAATCATAATAATAATGTTAATACTTATACTAGTAATAATAATAATAATGATAAGAATTATATATATAGTAATAATAACAAAAATAACAAAAATACTAGTAATAATAATATTAATAGTAATAATAATACTAATAAATATCAATGATGATAAATAAAAATATGCTACCTTTCCAAATAAGCTTTAAAAAGAATAAACGCCACCGCCCGGGCTCGTACCCGAGACCCCTCGGTCGCACACTAACACTCATCACCACTGAACCGTTTCCAATTTTCTGTAATATATCACTTCAATATAATTATAACTCTTCTATCCATTTTCTAATTCTTCCCCTTCTGAAAAAAAAAATATCAAACGACTGATAACAGCTACACTTCATTTTATTATTGAAATTGAAACATAATCAATTTATAACTGTGATTAAATTGTTTGAATTAGATTAACAGATAGAAAAGTGAAATAAGAAGTAGCTGCAGTCGTATTTTTTTTATAATTCAAGAACTCAATTTTAACTTCAAAATTTTAATATGTTTCAAACTAGGTTTATAACATGAGAAGGTTTTAATTCGTTCACCTAAATTTTCTCCATTATCATCTTAACTTAAAACTTAACAGTAATCTCGAATTTAATTGAAGATCAGAGGTTAACTTTTTAGTTTCAAATCTTTGACTCTAAAATTCATACTCATTTTAGAGAATTGAAAATTTAAACTCTGCAGAAGGTTTCAATAAAAGATTTCTAATGTATCTGCATTGTTACATTTCGTTAACTCATTCGATTTTGAATTTTTGTTCATCCCATTCACAGACCATATGAACACTAAATCAAATATTAGATTTTAAATGTTTTAGGTAATAATTACAACATAAATTGTGTTATAAATAACTCCTAGAAACTTTCTGGATCATCAATTGATTCATAAACTTCAAAACGAATTCTAATTTTACGATGAACAAAATCTTTGACTTTTAAAATTTTATCTTTGACTTCAAAATTCGAAATTAATAGCAAAAATTAGACAATGAAAACTTACAGATATTCTACTTAGATCATTCCTAATAGAACTACATTGTTACTTTTTGAAAATTCATTCGAAATCAGGATTTTGATCATAGGATGCAAGAACAGAGCAGGAAACATTTTCTTTTCTGTTTATATATATATATATATATATATATATATATATATATATATATATATATATATATATATATATATATATATATATATATTAATTTTCTGTAATGCAGTAGCTATAGGTTATATAGTGTACAAGTGAATGATTGAAAATAGAATCAAAGGACGATCGCTTTGGTTTGTATGTAAGACCCAAATATTTATTGTACATAATGTAATTATGGTGTACGATGTGTGTATGAAGTGTACGAAGCACGTACGTGTTGCTTGCTCGAACGTCGAAGGAAACTGAACGTTGTCTGAAGTGACAAGGAGTACGTATCTTTTCAACCCCAAATAAAATTTGTGTTGATGTTTCAAAGCCTTACCATTGGAAATAAAATATTATTACATTTCCAACGATATTTGATTCATCAAAAACGGAGCTACGGTCAAAAAGTTATGGCTAAAACAAGATTCTGAAAACTGACCTGCAGGTTGGAGCGGCGCTCTACCATTTGGAGCGGCGCTCTGATTGCTGTTGATGCAATTTTCAGCCTTTTTAAAAGGTTTAAATGAGGGGTACTTTGGTCTTTTCATTTAGGGTCGGTTTAGGGTAACCAAAACTGATCTAGAACTCCATTGGAGCTCATTTCTCACCCACACAAACACTCTCATCCATATCTAGAGAGAGAGGAAGGGTTCTAGAGTGAGAGAGCTTGAATTGGAGAAGAAGGAGTTGGATTCTCACCAAAGCTCGGGTTTTAAAGTTGTTCATCTCGCTCCTAGCTATGTTTTAGTAGTATTGGTAAGTTCTAACTCCGAATTTCATTTGTTAGATTTGATATTCAAGTTAGGGTTTGAGATTGTTAGTTGTAAAACCCATTTGGTTGATGAAGAGGGTTTATGGAAACTTGCTATTTTGATATTTCGCGGGTTTTGGGTTGGTTAATGATTTAACCATGTTTAAGACTTGTAAATGGTGTATAATCACTAGTGTTAGTGATTATTGGTGTTTTGGAAACCATTAGGGTTCTTATGGTTGACTAATTTTGACTAGAGTCAAAATTAGGGTTTGTTGATGATTATGACTCAATTACCGATTTAATAAGGTTTATAAACTTAAAATGGATTAAGTTGAAGCATAGAACCGAGTTAAATATGTTTTGGTGTCAAAACTTGCTAATGGCATGATATTGACTTCTTATGAGTCAAATTAGGGTTCAAGTGTCATTTTGGGTAAGATAGATGTTTAACACCTATGATTGGGTTTGATTGGCATATTAGGACCATTCTCACTTGTGTTAGTGATTATTGGTTAGTTTGGGCGCGATTTGTGCTTGGAAGTGCATTTGGGTCGAAATTGCAGTAGTAAGTCAATTGGGTTGATTTGTATATCCACCCTAATTGTGTTACTTGTTATGTGATAAATGGAATATGTACATTCCATCGGCGATTGCGGATTATTCAGTGGCTTTCTTCAAGACTTCAAAGTGAGTGGAATAGTTATACATGTATGTATATAATTTATTTGCTTGTGCGCGATGTGCAAAATAGCCGGGTTTTAGTGCACATCGATGCGACGATAGCCGTTTAGACACCTTTGGGAATAGTGTCACAATAGCCGGATTTTGTGCACTACATGTGACTTAAGATTTGTGGACCCGATATATTTATTGTAATGCTATTATTTGACGATGAGTCACATCGCCGTTTTTGTGACCATTGAGGTGTTGCATAGCCGTTTTTGCACACATTAATTAATGGTGTCACATAGCCATTTTTGTGACCATAGTTGTGGGACGTAGCCGTTTTATCCAATTGATAATTATGCACATAGCCGTGTTTGTGCATATGGTGGTGAGTAATAGCCGTGTTTTACTCCCACGTCGTTGCCCGTATAAATTGTTGCACATAGCCGTGTTTGTGCACATGATTGTGAGTAATAGCCGTGTTTTACTCACACATTGATCAAGTGATGCCATAGCCGTTTTTGGAACACTTGGGGGTGATGCCATAGCCGTTTTTGGAACACCTCGGGGGTTAGCATACCATAGCCGTGTTTGGGCGCTAACGGTTGTTATGAACATCGATGACTTGTTTTGCGAAGTCATTCCCTTACGAAGAATTGGTTAACCATGGTTTATAGTTGTTGTGTAGCATTTAATTATTATTATGATTATTATGCTAATGATGTTGCTAGTTGTACGATTTTGATGATACTAGCTTTGTTACGAGTTGATATGCGAGATTATGCTAAGGTTTATGCTAGTTGTATGTTTGATGTTACTAGCTTGTGCGAATTGATACACGAGGTAATTGTGGTGCGTTTGATGTTACTAGCTTTTACGCTTGTTATACGAGTTTATTGTGGTAAGATTGTTGATGCTCGTTTCTTATGCTTTAACATGCGGGATTAATGTGTGGTTTGGGTAAGGGAGTGCAAGTAGGTAAATTATATATGTATGTGTGTAACTATTGCACTCACAAAGCTTTACCTTACCCTCTCGTTGTTGATTTTTTTTTATAGATTTGCATGGATGCGGTGGCTCGGGTAAGCGCGGGGACTAGTGGACTTGCGTTGTGACAACTCGGAAATTTTTGACCAAATTTAAACTTTATCTTTAAATGATTTAACGTTTCCGACACGATAAGCAAAGTCTGTAAAACTAAATCTCAAAATTTTTGAACTACTTTCATATATTAAAATACCTTTCGATTATTCTTGACGATTCGTGAACAATTATATGTATATAGATACATATATATATATATATATATATATACTATAACTTGAAAATGAAACAATGTATTAATTGTTTGATACCTTACATTAAACTTATTGGTTTAAATATTTATTTGAATATATATGATAAGTTGGAATATTAATTATATGAATAACTTGCGACGTATATTTAAAACGTGTTTATGAATGTTGAAAATATATATTAACTTGGTCATAAAACAATTTGTTATTATATATATATTAACAAATAGCGAGACAATGATTTATAGAAGTAAATGACCAAAACACTCGAAAGTTTAAGATACACTTTGAATGATATAGTTTATTGATAATTTAAAACTATATTTTGACAAAGGTACGAGTCACAAAACGTAAATTGCGAGTTTTCTAAGCGTACGAAAATGCGTTCGAGAAACCGGAACCGGGACATAAGTCGAGTGACAACGTACGAGTCATCGAAACGAAAATTACAAGTCAACTATGCACGAGAATATAATATAATATATAATTAATTAATATAAATTATATATATTATATATTAATAAATAAATATGTCGACAAACAAGAAAACAAAAGTTTGTGAGCTGGATCAGAGGGCCATGCGATCGCATGGCCTTGAAGCACAAATCCCATGCGATCGCATGGGGTACTTTTTCAGAAAAGGTTCTATAAATTCAAACGATTTCATTTCAATCACACACATATATTTATCTATACTCCATTTATAATTATTATTTATATTATTATTATTATTATTATTATTATTATTATTATTATTATTATTATTAATATTATTATTAATATTATTATTAATTTTATTATTTTTATTAGTAGTATTATACATAAAATACTATGACGAAGTCATGAGCGTTCACTTTCAAAATGGGTTTTCAAGCGGGATAGAGCTAAGGAAAATATAGGTATTGTTCGAGGGTTTTGCTCGTGAGTCAAACTAGTGTTTATCATCTCCGTTACGTCTACGTACTTTTTTGAAATATTGAATCACAATATTGATATGTAAGCATTTATATTTTATCTTTTATATACTAATATTGTATCCATGTCTAGTGCTCGAGTATATATATTTATACAAGCTTGTATACTAAATTTCGTCATTAAATAGTTTATGATGAATCACGAATTAAATACATATATTACTGGTAAAAGGTATATGATATACATGTTTTTGGAAAGCTGGCGAAAATCAATAACTTTTCATTTAGACACCGAATAGTTTCGATGAACGGATTAAAAGATATGATCAACTGAATTATGATTGACGTTAATTGAAATTGCTTTTGAATCTGCAATTAAGATTTAAACAACTTGTTTACGAGATTGATAAAATGGATTTTTTGAATATTACCAACCGAGTAAATGAATCCTTATATAAGGTACATCTCGTTTTGTTGAACTTTTGTCAAAATTGACTTTTTGAAATAACTTTTGATAACTTTTGTATGTCGATCTCGGGCATTAGAATTGTGATACACTATGACCAGACCTAGCTTGATAGACATTTATTGACCAACATATGTTCTCTAGGTTGAGATCTACGGTTATTTGGTAATCCGAGTTTCGGTCACATTTTGATGAACGACTTTATATGCTGCTAAGGTGAGTTTCATTTGCTCCCTTTTTAAATGCTTTTGCAATATATATTTTTGGGCTGAGAATACATGTACTTTATTTTAAACAATGGACACAAGTACATACTAAATTCTATACTGAGTTTGAACCGAAAATCCCTTAGCTTTGGTAACTAGTAACTGCCGGTTATAAGAACTGGTGGGCGCGAGTAGTAGTATATGGATCCATAGGGCTTGATATCCCCGTCCGAGCTAGAGCACTAGCCTTTTAACGGACGTATGCTATTTGAGAAGCGTACACGTTGGTTTGCGTGTATTATTAAGATGATTATACAAAGGGTATAAATTATATATACGTTAAGTTTAGTTATCAGGGTGCTCAATCTTGTAGAATATTTTGATAAACGTTTCTGGATGAAACCACTGAAATCTTACGATCCACTTTTATATACATATTATGCGAAACACTAAAACTATGAACTCACCAACCTTTGTGTTGACACTTGTTAGCATGTTTATTCTCAGGTTTCCTAGAAGTCTTCCGCTGTTTGCTTATATGTTAGACAAGCTATGTAGATGGAGTCGTACATGGCATATTTTTCAAGGAAACATTGCATTCACCAAATCATCACCATGTATCTTATTTTGACTGCATTGTCAACAGAAGTACTATTGTAAACTATTATTTACGATGATTTTCTATATGTAGAAATCATCAGATGTCGAAAACCTTTGATTTAAATATTCATTTATGGTGTGCCTTTTCAAAAGAATGCAATGTTTACAAAACGTATCATATAGAGGTCAAATACCTCGCAATGAAATCGATGAATGACGTGTTCATCCATATGGATTTGGAACGATCGTCATAGTTGGTATCAGAGCGTTGGTCCTAGTGAACCAGGTCTTGCATGAGTGTGTCTAACTGATAGTTGTTAGGATACATTGGTAAGTCTGGACTTCGGCTGTGTCTGAATGTCAAAAGTTTTTCTTATCATTTCTTGTCGGAAATTACCTGCTTATCATTCCTAGTCTAGACACGTTTTACTGCATTGATTGCATGAATAGTGTATAGACAAAATTCATATCATAGCGTATCTGTTACTTTAAACTTTTCCTGACACCTTTCGAAAATTTCTCCGTGATTTATGGAATTTAGTATTATATATACATATGTAAATTATGTATTGAAGAATACCAAACTAAATTCTATAATCTAATTCATATCAAAAATCATCTCCCTAATTATACAAGATGGATCCTGTATCTAGTTCAAATTCCTTAAACTCTGACAGCCATTCCGATATGGATATTCACCTGAATTCCGAAGACAGTGTAACCGGAATGGATCAACCAATTAGCCATCATCTATTCTAGATGAATTAGGGATGGGTTCGTAGCCTACTTAATTATTGGAGACAAGAAGAAGGCGATCCCTTCCATCCACCACATTGCCCTCTTGGCGAAGAACCTGAAGCACTTACCGGCGAACCTGTTCATAATACCATTTTCTCTCTCATCTCCAGAATATCTCATCACGATAATAGACTATCTCAAATTCTAGATCTTATTCATCCGTTCGTCCGAACCACCAATCATCCCGGTGTAGTAGAAGAAGTAAACGAGCTTCGCTCTCAGGTAGTGGCTTTGGAGAATATGGTGCAAAGGTTACAAGCACCAGCAGCATCACCGGCATCAACAGTACCACCGACAACAACACCAACAGTACCATTACCACCACCAAAAACATCCGCATCGCAAACCTCAACTTCACAATCTGTTCCACGAGCATCAACGTCATACGCACCATAGTTACCAAGAAATACCAGCAACAATAACCGATGAAGTATTAACTCATTTTCCCTGAAGAAATTTTATGTATATTTAATATATATGAATTTTGAAATCAAAATAAATCTTTTCGTACTAAGCTATTACGTGTGAATCATAACTGGTAGGTACTACTCGGTTAGTTCACATTACTAATATGCAATGATGTACATCCTTCCTTAACAACTTAACCATTGTTAACTACAATCTCTGTTTCAACTTAATGAATTCCATTTCATAATAAACCAAGTGTATTATTCAATTACATAATTGATTTTACATTTTCATTTTCGATATACTCGAAACTTTCCAGAAAATATCATTTGTACCTTGCGAAGTTAGCAAGAGTTCCATAAGCACCAACATGATTCACTGAGGAACTATCAATAAAACTAAATAACAAAGTATTGATTACATTAGTAAAATACTCCACAAAGATTATGAAATCTTTAATGTTTTAGAGATTATTCATTTCTAATCCAGCCAAAAATTAAATGAGCTTAATATGATATTAACTCATTAAATCTGTGTTATATCTGAAGAAAATATACATACATATATTTTCATAAAGACGGTAATAAAAATTCTTTTGTACAAAATATTACTTGTGAAATCTTTAACGGGTAGGTAATATTCGGGAAATATATAAGTTCACAATTAATATGTTACACTGTACATTCTTCAACTTTGATTCAAAAAATTATTAACAATACTCACAATGATATACAATCGTTTTCATACAAATTCAATTACATATTCTGATATTGACGGATCAGAATCCAAGTCATAACTCTGAACCAGTGACATCATTCTTAGATCTCTACATCTTTCAAAGCTATACTTTGACTTCAAAACTGTGCAAGATCCTTTAATGTTGTTAATACCGAAAATAATCTTGCAATTCTTTTCAAGATATCAATTTTCATCACACTTCCAACCAGTCAACTTCGAATTTTCAGATTAGCCTTATTGTAACTTTGATATATACGTTTTTGTTACTGGGGAACCTTTCATGTTCCACCACATTAGCAGTAAATTTACCAACAACTTCTTTGATATTTGACCTTCAGAAAAATCCTTATACTCATTGAAACCGTATCATGTACTCATCCACATCTTGTAACGGCAATTGACATACCAACTATCGGGAATTAGCAATCAGTATTTTGAAATCTTGTAACACGTCTACGCCAACAGTTATATCTGTACATATAACGTCTACCTCATGGACTTACATACTTCGAATGTGAAGTTTCCGAAAAAAACACCCCAAACTACGAAACTAGTTCTCCGAATTTTGGAAAAATGTTGAGGAAGCAGCAAAAACTGTAAACGACCTTAACAGTCAAAAGTTTGATGATAAAGAATAGTATGGTGGTAAAGCTGAGAAAAAGAGAAGGTTTGGAACTGGAAAACGGATTGGGCAGACCATGAAGGAGGCTGTGGACAAATCACAAAGACGAAATCTACCTTCAAAGAATCCAAATGGTTCAGTGTCTGCTGAAACCATTAGTAAGAACCTTACTTCTTATTCTAAACCTTCACAGACAGATTTTTTGCATCATCCATAGATATTAGAAATTCTAAGATATCATCGTATCTTCCATTATAAACATCCTCCATATTTCTGAAGATATTTTCATAACTATTCTTATCTGAAATTATTTATCTCTTCACGCTATCTTTGTTACATCATAAAAGAAACTATTTTAGTTTCTAAAATCTGAAAAATTCGAAAAATGGATGTTTTGAAGTAATGTTGGGAACTGAAGCATGAATTAGTGTAATATAATGACACTTGATCAAAGTTATTATATTACAGTAAGTCATGCTGAGTTTCTAATGGAACGTGATAAAGGTTTACAGATCATACCCTCATCATGAACCATGTTACATAACTCTTTCATTCTATTTAACCTCTAAACATATCAAGAAAATATTTTTCTTGATGATTCGGTCTTTTTCGGATATTCTAGTAATTTGACAAGTCAGATTGTGCCATTACCGTTTCTTTCTTAGAACATTAACTATGTTCATTTCAAAATCCATACCTACGAATTTTGGACTATTATTCGCTTGACTTAAAGTCGTGAAGAGAAAACGAAATCATGAAGCTCCGAAATATAATGGAAAATATAAATCCCAAAAACAATCCCGAAATTACAAACCGTGTATATCGATGCGTATAGCAATATAAAGACACGGGAGAATGAAAAACACTATAACCCCAAGGTAATAGTAGAAGAAAATAACCTCCTCTGGTGGTAGATGAAAAAGAAGAATGAAGGATACGATAGCCAAGAAAATATCAAGAATCAGAACTGGATTAAGCATTTTCACAATCTATTAAGAAGTATAAAATAAGAAAGAAGATTATAGGAGTGGTGAAAATAAATGAAACGGAAGAGGTCAATTTATAGCAAAATATCAGACATAGCAATCGAGGCAGATTACGCATTTAATCAAAGGAAATCCTAATTTCCTTAAATTCCGAAGAATCAAATCTTATTTAAATTATGAAGATTTTCTATTCCTTAAATTCCAGAAATCAATCGTTTCTACGTCAACAATTAAGGCGAATCTCTATTCCTTCAATTCACTATTTTACGATAACTTCTCGCATACGTTTCGAATAATCGGATTGTTTTATCCATATTATTCAACGGTGATAAAATTCTATTTACCAACTCATATTCGTCATGAAAACATTTTTATTGTTAGTCATGACAACCTCACTCAAATTTCGGGACGAAATTTCTTTAACTGGTAGGTACAATGACAACCCAGAAATTTTTGACCAAATTTAAACTTTATCTTTAAATGATTTAACGTTTTCGACACAATAAGCAAAGTCTGTAAAACTAAATCTCAACATTTTTGAACTACTTTCATATATTAAAATACATTTCGATTGTTCTTGATGATTCGTGAACAATTATATGTATATAGATACATATATATATATATACTATAACTTGAAAACGTAACAATGTATTAATTATTTGATACCGTACATTAAACTTATTGGTTTAAATATTTATTTGAATATATATGATAAGTTGGAATATTAATTATATGAATAACTTGCGATGTATATTTAAAACGTATTTATGAATGTTGAAAATATATATTAACTTGGTCATAAAATGATTTGTTATTATATATATATATTAACAAATAGCGAGACAATGATTTATAGAAGTAAATGACCAAAACACTCGAAAGTTTAAGATACACTTTGAATGATATAGTTTATTGATAATTTAAAACTATATTTTGACAAAGGTACGAGTCACAAAATGTAAATTGCGAGTTTTCTAAGCGTACGAAAATGCGTTCGAGAAACCGGAACTGGGACATAAGTCGAGTGACAACGTACGAGTCATCGGAACAAAAATTGCAAGTCAACTATGCACGAGAATATAATATAATATATAATTAATTAATATAAATTATATATATTATATATTAATAAATAAATATGTCGACAAACAAGAAAACAAAAGTTTGTGAGCTGGATCAGAGGGCCATGCGATCGCATGGCCTTGAAGCACAAATCCCATGCGATCGCATGGGGTACTTTTTCAGAAAAGGTTCTATAAATTCAAACGATTTCATTTCAATCACACACATATATTTATCTATACTCCGTTTATAATTATTATTTATATTATTATTATTATTATTATTATTATTATTATTATTATTATTATTATTATTATTATTATTAATTTTATTATATTTATTAGTAGTATTATCCATAAAATACTACGACGAAGTCATGAGCGTGTCACTTTCAAAATGGGTTTTCAAGCGAGATAGAGCTAAGGAAAATATGGGTATTGTTCGAGGGTTTTGCTCGTGAGTCAAACTATTGTTTATCATCTCCGTTACGTCTACGTACTTTTCTGAAATATTGAATCACAATATTGATACGTAAGCATTTATATTTTATCTTTTATATACTAATAGTGTATCCATGTCTAGTGCTCGAGTATATATATTTATACAAGCTTGTATGCTAAATTTCGTCGTTAAATAGTTTATGATGAATCACGAATTAAATACATATATTACTGGTAAAAGGTATATGATATACGTGTTTTTGGAAAGCTGGCGAAAAATCAATAACTTTTCATTTAGACACCGAATAGTTTCGATGAACGGATTAAAAGATATGATCAACTGAATTATGATTGACGTTAATTGAAATTGCTTTTGAATCTGCAATTAAGATTTAAACAACTTGTTTACGAGATTGATAAAATGGATTTTTTGAATATTATCAACCGAGTAAATGAATCCTTATATAAGGTACATCTCGTTTTGTTGAACTTTTGTCAAAATTGACTTTTTGAAATAACTTTTGATAACTTTTGTATGTCGATCTCGAGCATTAGGATTGTGATACACTATGACCAGACCTAGCTTGATAAACATTTATTGACCAACATATGTTCTCTAGGTTGAGATCTACGGTTATTTGGTAATCCGAGTTTCGGTCACATTTTGGTGAACGACTTTATATGCTGCTAAGGTGAGTTTCATTTGCTCCCTTTTTAAATGCTTTTTCAATATAAATTTTTGGGCTGAGAATACATGCACTTTATTTTAAACAATGAACACAAGTACATACTAAATTCTATACTGAGTTTGAACCGAAAATCCCTTAGCTTTGGTAAATAGTAACTGCCGGTTATAAGAACTGGTGGGCGCGAGTAGTAGTATATGGATCCATAGGGCTTGATATCCCCATCCGAACTAGAGCACTAGCCTTTTAATGGACGTATGCTATTTGAGAAGCGTACACGTTGGCTTGCGTGTATTATTAAGATGATTATACAAAGGGTATAAATTATATATACGTTAAGTTTAGTTATCAGGGTGCTCAATCTTGTAGAATATTTTGATAAACGTTTCTGGATGAAACAACTGAAATCTTGTGATCCACCTTTATATACAGATTATGCGAAACACTAAAACTATGAACTCGCCAACCTTTGTGTTGACACTTGTTAGCATGTTTATTCTCAGGTTTCCTAGAAGTCTTCCGCTGTTTGCTTATATGTTAGACAAGCTATGTGCATGGAGTCGTACATGGCATATTTTTCAAGAAAACGTTGCATTCACCAAATCATCACCATGTATCTTATTTTGACTGCATTGTCAACGGAAGTACTATTGTAAACTATTATTTACGGTGATTGTCTATATGTAGAAATCATCAGATGTCGAGAACCTTTGATTTAAATATTCATTTATGGTGTGCCTTTTCAAAAGAATGCAATGTTTACAAAACGTATCATATAGAGGTCAAATACCTCGTAATGAAATCGATGAATGGCGTGTTCGTCCATATGAATTTGGAGCGATCGTCACATGCGTAGTTGCTTTAAAGGTATGCTTTTGGATTCGATTAGGATTGGGTAGCGTATCCCCAATCGCCATGCTCGGCCTTTATTTTGTATTACAAATCATGTGGTTGAAAACTTGTATTTTCGTACGAAAGTCGTAAAATGGCCGATGTGGGCCCGGTCTCGTAAAACTTATTTTATGAATGGAATGTGTTAGTTTTTCATATATGACTATGTTGTGAAAAGCGTTTTGTCTAAATACGTCGGGAAGTGGTCAAACATTTTCACGTTTTAAGACTTTTTGGACAGACCAGTTTGGCGCGCCGCGCGGGGTTTTGGCGCGCCGCGCCAGTAGCTGAACAAACAAATTTTTTTTTGTGATACTTTAAGCGGGTTCGAACGTGGTTTGGTTTGGGTTGGTACAAGTGGTATCAGAGCATGGTCTCAGGGATTTAGGTGACTTGAGATAGGTGCCTAGACTTAGACTTTTGTGTGTGCTTAATTTGTTGCGGGACTTGTAGGATTACGGGTCGGAATGGGTTATAGTTAGTGCCTTGTTTGTAAGTGGACTAACGTTTATATTAGTAATGCGAATATTATTAATATATTATTGTGTTGTGATAATAATTCTCGCGTGTGTTGTTGTCGCGTAGAATTTATTTGTGTTTGTTTATGACATCAAGCGGTGGTCGTTGTACTAACAAGTTGATACGGCGTGTACACGTAATAAGGACTTGCAAACCTTATTACAGGTGCAAATCATGTCTAACAAGTGATGTACGATGAGTATTTAGCAAGATGGGACGGTGTTGTGCGTGTGGTCTATACGTTCGTGATCTAATCATTTGTATCCCTTAGAATGAAAACGGAAGATGGATGCGGAACGAGTGAGCCTATTCAAAAAGTGAAGGATGAGTTAACGTTAAAGATTGAGGCCGTGTTTGAACAATATGTCTCAGTTTTCACCGGCAAAGTTAGAGAAGTAACCAAGGAGTTGGTCGAAGGACAAATGACAGAAATGGTCCGAGACCAAGTGACTAAAGTTGTAAAGGAAGAGTTTGAAAAGAGGTTTCCCAAACCTCGAGATAGCGATGATGAAGATGTACTTGCAAGGTTAAGATTACATGGTGCTCATGATAAGAGGGCTCGAAGTACGCCTGAAGGCGTCGGGAATGTGAAGAAGAAGAGTAAAAAGGGTTGCAAGCTCACGTGCTTTAAGTGTGGGGAACGGGGTCATTTAGTACAAGATTGTACGGTGGTGCCTTTAGGCTCAATCAGGTGTTTCATTTGTCGGATGGAGGGACACCGGAAGTCAGAGTGTTCCGAATCGCATGACGATCGGGTTAGGAGGTTAGAGCGCGAATACATGATGGGAAGTGGAGCACGGAAGCCCAACAGCGCTACATCAGGTACTTTTAGTACGAAATTATATGTTGTTCATTTGTAATAACATGCGGTATGTGCGTAAGTCTTAGCTAAACTTTATTCTCCGTTGGAGATAATTCGTAGCTAGCGGGCGGTTTATGTTTATGGCTCCGGTTTTCTCTCAATATAGCGTATAAGTGGTGTGTTGTGCCTTGACTCTATGGTGTGAATCCTTGGGCGCTTAGGCATTTTGGTTGGTACCGGGTCGTTAAGCTCGTTCGAGTGAGACCCTTAAGGTCTCAATTGTGTTGTGCATGTTATTGATATGGGTGACGTTCCTAATGGAAGTACCCTATGGTGACGTTTGATTGTCAGGCGAAGGGCGTAAGACTTGGTGCAACCAAGCATTCCTTAGTATTTGGGAAATGTTTCTACCAAACCATGGAAATGGGTTTTGGTGTTCGGATGCTAGAGCGTGTTCGCTCTCGTGTTGAAGTTGATGAACCATGAGGTTCGACGGGTGGGATGAAACCCGAGAAATCGAGTGTTTCGGATCTCGATGTATGTTGGTAAAGGAGTCTACGTGACGCGACATTAGGTGCCTCTTTTATACCTACTAGCGTGGTGTTCAACTCCAATTATGTTGCGGTTACATTGTACTTAGGGCGAAGTGAAACCCTTAGTTACATGAGTGACTGGGTGAAGTTTGACAAGCTATAGCAATTGGATGATTGCGAGAGTGGAGTTGTGTAATTTGCGGTACAATTTTCGTTCGAAGTGTTAAGGATTGGTTGAAATCCTTTGTGTGCTCAAGATTGGAGCAAGACGTGGTGATGGGCCGTGTGAACCCAATTATTGGTAAAGTCTACCTTTGGTAGCATTGTGCGGGTGTACGAGATGCGGTTATGGAACGTAGTTCCAAGTGGGGGAGTTACACTCCCGCACGAGGAGGTTTTTAGTGTGAGATTTCGGATAATGCTTTTGGTAGATCCGAAATTTGTGTCGGGACCTAGATTTGGTCGATTAGTGGTAGGGTACAATTTCGGTTAAATTGTACTTATGATTTTGGATTTGAAATATCACCAAGGTAGTAATGTGGTAAATCTCGTTGAGAGATAATGGACGGGTATGGTGAGCAAGGTGAAATCCCTCGGTTAAGGTATGTGCGTATCGGATCCTCTTTTAGAGAATTATTGTTTTGTGCCTATGTTTGATATAGGCGGTTCTTGCTCGATTGTGTGAATGGTTAGTGGTATCCGTTCGGATTCACTATGGCGTAGCAGAGCGCGATGTTACGCTACTCGTTGTTCGAGGCCAAAAGGGATCGTTGACTGGTGAAGCATGACCTTCGGGGTCCTCTAACTTCATCATGAGATCATTGATTGGTGAAGCATGACCTTTGGGGTCCGCTGACTTCATCATGGGATCGTTGATTGGTGGAACATGACCTTCGGGGTCCGCTGACTTCATCATGAGATCGTTGATTGGTGAAGCATGACCTTCGGGGTCCGCTGACTTCATCATGGGTGTAGTGTTATATCGGTGAAGCATGACCATTGACGGGGTCCGCTGACTTCATAAGGTGTTGAGATTTGGGAAGTGGGTCGCGTGTAGTTTTCTGCCAGCCTTCATGTTGTTGGATGTGTGATCTATTGGTTGTTTTATACGCCAATGGTGGGGTCGTAAGGACAACGTTGTGTGAACTAACGGTGGTTTTATATGCCGATGTTGGGGTCGTGGGGACCATGTCGTGGGATTAGTGAGGTGATAGCCGTGTTTCGCTCACATGTTGTTACGGGTGTGACAATAGTCGATTTTGTACACCTTAGGTTTAGCGTTGCCATAGTCGTTTTGGGCGCTTTTGGTCTTAGCCGTTGTTTATGATGTTAGGTTAGTGGCGTATTGGTTGTATTGCGTACTACAAAGGATGTTTAGTGGTAAGTGTAATCCGTAAGGATTCGGGTGGTTCGATCTTCAACGCTCGGATTATTAACTTTAGGTTGAGACTTGGTCGTTTTTAGCGTTGTCCTTGGTAAAGGTACGCTAAGGAATTGATATCTCAGTACGAGATTGGTTGAGTTTTTCCCGATATGGGGACTTGAGCAGGTTTTAGTGCTAGGAATGTGGTTTTGATAAATCGCGGGTGACGATTTTAGTTGTTAAAGGTGTTTCATTGGGAAGAATTGTCTAGGAAGGTTCGGATTGGGACTTATGATTGAGGACTGTTGAGTAGGTCCGGACTGGTTAAGTGGAGAAGATCACGGGGACGTGATCGAGTTTAAGTGGGGGAGAGTTGTAAGACCCAAATATTTATTGTACATAATGTAATTATGATGTACGATGCGTGTATGAAGTGTACGAAGCACGTACGTATTGCTTGCTCGAAAGTCGAAGGAAACTGGACGTTGTCTGAAGTGACAAGGTGTGTACGTATCTTTTCAACCCCAAATAAAGTTTGTGTTGATGTTTCAAAGCCTTACCATTGGAAAGAAAATCTTATTACGTTTCCAACGATATTTGATTCATCGAAAACGGAGCTACGGTCAAAAAGTTATGGCCAAACAAGTTTTTGAAAACTGACCTGCAGGTTGGAGCGGTGCTCCACGATTTGGAGCGGCGCTCCGATTGCTGCTGATGCAATTTTCAGCCTTTTTAAAAGGTTTAAATGAGGGGTACTTTGGTCTTTTCATTTAGGGTCGGTTTAGGGTAACCAAAACTGATCTAGAACTCCATTGGAGCTCATTTCTCACCCACACAAACACTCTCATCCATATCTAGAGAGAGAGGAAGGGTTCTAGAGTGAGAGAGCTTGAATTGGAGAAGAAGGAGTTGGATTCTCACCAAAGCTCGGGTTTTAAAGTTGTTCATCTCGCTCCTAGCTATGTTTTGGTAGTATTGGTAAGTTCTAACTCCGAATTTCATTTGTTAGATTTGATATTCAAGTTAGGGTTTGAGATTGTTAGTTGTAAAACCCATTTGGTTGATGAAGAGGGTTTATGGAAACTTGCTATTTTGATATTTGGCGGGTTTTGGGTTGGTTAATGATTTAACCATGTTTAAGACTTGTAAATGGTGTATAATCACTAGTGTTAGTAATTATTGGTGTTTTGGAAACCATTAGGGTTCTTATGGTTGACTAATTTTGACTAGAGTCAAAATTAGGGTTTGTTGATGATTATGACTCAATTGTCGATTTAATAAGGTTTATAAACTTAAAATGGATTAAGTTGAAGCATAGAACCGAGTTAAATATGTTTTGGTGTCAAAACTTGCTAATGGCGTGATATTGACTTCTTATGGGTCAAATTAGGGTTTAAGTGTCATTTTGGGTAAGATAGGTGTTTAACACCTATGATTGGGTTTGATTGGCATATTAGGACCATTCTCACTTGTGTTAGTGATTATTGGTTAGTTTGGGCGCGATTTGTGCTTGGAAGTGCATTTGGGTCGAAATTGCACTAGTAAGTCAATTTGGTTTGATTTGTATATCCACCCTAATTGTGTTACTTGTTATGTGATAAATGGAATAGGTACATTCCATCGGCGATTGCGGATTATTCGGTGGCTTTCTTCAAGACTTCAAAGTGAGTGGAATAGTTATACATGTATGTATATAATTTATTTGCTTGTGCGCGATGTGCAAAATAGCCGGGTTTTAGTGCACATCGATGCGATGATAGCCGTTTAGACACCTTTGGGAATAGTGTCACAATAGCCGATTTTGTGCACTACATGCGACTTAAGATTTGTGGACCCGATATATTTATTGTAATGCTATTATTTGACGATGAGTCACATAGCCGTTTTTGTGACCATTGAGGTGTTGCATAGCCGTTTTTGTACACATTAATTAATGGTGTCACATAGCTGTTTTTGTGACCATAGTTGTGGGACGTAGCCGTTTTGTCAAATTGATAATTATGCACATAGCCGTGTTTGTGCATATGGTGGTGAGTAATAGCCGTGTTTTACTCCCTTGTCGTTGCCCGTATAAATTGTTGCACATAGCCGTGTTTGTGCACATGATTGTGAGTAATAGCTGTGTTTTACTCACACATTGATCAAGTGATGCCATAGCCATTTTTGGAACACTTGGGGGTGATGCCATAGCCGTTTTTGGAACACCTCGGGGGTTAGCATACCATAGCCGTGTTTGGGCGCTAACGGTTGTTATGAACATCGATGACTTGTTTCGCGAAGTCATTCCCTTGTGAAGAATTGGTTAACCATGGTTTATAGTTGTTGTGTAGCATTTAATTATTATTATGATTATTATGCTAATGATGTTGCTAGTTGTACGATTTTGATGATACTAGCTTTGTTACGAGTTGATATGGGAGATTATGCTAAAGTTTATGCTAGTTGTACGTTTGATGTTACTAGCTTGTGCGAATTGATACACGAGGTAATTGTGGTGCGTTTGATGTTACTAGCTTTTACGCTTGTTATACGAGTTTATTGTGGTAAGATTGTTGATGCTCGTTTCTTATGCTTTAACATGCGGGATTAATGTGTGGTTTGGGTAAGGGAGTGCAAGTAGGTAAATTATATATGTATGTGTGTAACTATTGCACTCACTAAGCTTTAGCTTACCCTCTCGTTGTTGATTTTTTTTTTATAGATTTGCATGGATGCGGTGGCTCGGGTAAGCGCGGGGACTAGTGGACTTGCGTAGTTGCTTTAAAAGCATGCTTTTGGATTCGATTAGGATTGGGTAGCGTATCCCCATTCGCCATGCTCGGCCTTTATTTTGTATTACAAATCATGTGGTTGAAAACTTGTATTTTCGTACGAAAGTCGTAAAACGGACGATGTGAACCCGGTCTCGTAAAACTTATTTTATGAATGGAACGTGTTAGTTTTTCATATATGACTATGTTGTGAAAAGCGTTTTGTCTAAATACGTCGGGAAGTGGTCAAACATTTTCACGTTTCAAGACTTTTTGGACAGACCAGTTTGGCGTGCCGCGCGGGGTTCTGGCGCAACGCGCCAGTAGCTGAACAAACAAATTTTTTTTTTGTGATACTTTAAGCGGGTTCGAACGTGGTTTGGTTTGGGTTGTTACATTGTAGTTACTTATGGTCGACAGCATCTTCAACAGAAGAAGAAATCAGATGAAAAAAATAAAATACTTAAAGTTGATTACGATGGGTAACTGAATCAAATTATATCTGATATATCATTTGTATTTAATTAATAAATATAAACATATTACAAATAATGATACTTGTAATATTATTAATAGTAATAAAAATAATAATATTAATACAAAGATAATGATAATTATTAATACTAATATTAATAATAACATTAATAATAGTAATAATATTATTCACAATAATAATAATAATAATATCAAAATAATGTTAATAAAAATAATGATAAAAGTAATAAAAGTAATGATAACAATCATTTTAAGTGAAAGTGATAATTTTTAGTAATAATAATAATGATATTAGTAATATTAATAAAGATAACACTAATGATATTATTATAACAAATTACTCTTATCAAATCTTATATCTATATATTATACATTAATTTAGTAATATTAATAATACTGATATCAATAATGAAAGTAATATTTATTAATATAATAGCTATGTTTAAATTTGTAATTATGTTTAAGTTATTCATATTACATGTTATAAATTTGTAATACTTATATTATATAATAAAATATTTGAATATTTATTATTTACATATTTTGTATATATTATAATATACATATAATAATAATTATGTATAGAATTCATATATGTTTATATAGATTGATTTTAATAACAACTTTATTATCTTGCATAATATTTTACATATTTGATTTTAATGTTTCAATTATATTTAATTATTATATATACATACATTTATATTTATTAATTTTTATATATACATATTTAGTTACAAACAATTGTTCGTGAATCGTCGAGCACAGTCAAAGGGTAATTGATTCTATGAAATAGTTCAAATATTTTGAGACTCAACATTTCAGACTTTGCTTATCGTGTCGAAATCATATAAAATTAAGTTTAAATTTGGTTTGAAATTCCCGGGTCGTCACAGTAATGGTGATAAATCGCACTTCACTGAAAAACCTATAGAAGTTATGGATTGTGAGGTTAAACGTTTGAAACAAAGCTCTATTCATGTTGTCAAGATCAGTTGGAATTCATGAAGAGGCCCCGAGCATACCTGGGAACGTGAAGACCAAATGAGATGGAAATATCCCCATCTCTTTTTAACCGCAGATGCATCCGAGAAGTCCACCTAAAACTTCAGGACGAAGTTTTTATTAACGGGGAGGTACTATGATGACCCTCAAAAATTTTCATTTCTGTTATTATTGTTCCATTAATAGGACTTTATGTACTCGTAAACTTTGTTTAACAACCTTTGATTAAATAGTAATTTTTGATCAATAATTCCGTTAATATAAAGTTTATGTATTTTCTGTGTTCTTATATTATAAAACTATATGTATTAATAAAATTTATATGATATAACCTTTAAGAATTAGTATCAACTAATATGAACTTAATTAAAGTTAGGGTTAATAATTAAATAAAAGGTAATTAAATAAATGTAACTCTAATATTAATAATATTAATAATAATAAAAAAATATATATATAAAATATATATAAATAAATACAGTGAGCCGTATAAAAAAAACGTATAAACTTAATAATAAATTGGCTGTTTGATTAGGGGAATTGTAGCTTGATCCCTAAGTATTTACAAATCCTAGCTTGATCTTAATTAGTGCCTTGATCTTCAAGAATCCTAGTTTAATTAGGAAACCAAATTAACCTATAAATACCCTCATGTGTTTCAAGTAACTCACCACAAATAAACTGCAAACGGTCGACTAATATCCCTGCATTCCCTTTATTTTCTGTCGACTGTATCCAGCTTGTTTGCCTCCAATTCAGTCGACCAAACCACCCTCATCCAGCCTACTTTTGTCGACTTAAAACCTTCACCAAAAACCCTACTGTAGTCGCCAACCATCATCACCAAAAGCCTGCTCATTAGTCGACTAAAATCCCTTCAACCAGTCTCATTGGTCGACTAAAATCGTCACCAAAACCTGCTGCGTTTTCTTCTGTATCGTGCTGGTTTTGTGCATGATCAAGACAGTCCAAGAATCATCCTTTGTTGCTGCTTGTTTCTGCTGCTGTAATCTGTTGTGTGCGTGATTAAGAAGACCCAAAACAGCCTCTTTTGGGTCGATTATTGCTGCAGATGCTTGGTTTCTGTTTCTGCATCGTATAATCATCATCCTAGGTCTTAATCTTAGTAAGGGATCCTAAAAACCCTAGTTTAATCTTGTTCCTAATTTAATTACTTATAAGTATTATATTAAGTATTATGTTTATGTATTGTTAATGAATATGAATATGAATTAAGAATGCATGACTGAATTATAAAAATTATGTTTTAAGTATTACATTAAGTAAGAACATGTTGTTAGATGTTAAAGGTTTATGTATTGATAAAAAAAATATGTTAGATTGTGATTAAAAGATAATGAAGGTTATAAATAATTATTAAGCTTATGATTTTATGTAAATGTTATTAAGTATTAATAATTTGATAACTATTAAGTATGATTAGATTAAAAGTATTATCATTATTAAAAAGTTTAGGTTATGAATATGAATAAGGAGTATATGATTTTATGTCTAAAGTTAATAAACTAGTTAATAATAATAGATAAGATTGTGATCATGAGTTAGATTATGAAAAAGAATTGTTTATGAATATTAAGATTGGGGTTGGTGAATAAGGTATGATTTTATGTGCATGGGGGTAATTAGTAGGTAATAATAAAGTATCTACATGCATGCATACGTACGTATGTGCGTGTATACATTGTAGGTATATGTGTGTGTATATGTAAATATATACATACATGTATATGTATATGTATATGTATATATGTATGTATATGTACGTGTGTATGTATGTATGTATGTATGAATGTGTATTATGTAAGGTATATAAGTTAGTAAACATAATAATAAAAAGTAATAAGTGTGCATATATATATATATATATATATATATATATATATATATATATATATATATATATATATATATATATATATATCATCTTACACTTATATATATGTAACACCTACACCTAATATATATATACCATATAGTTATGAATACATACATGTATAATAATAATAAAGAATATATATGTATATGTATGTATCACATAGAAGTATATTTATATATGTAACATATAATGATAAGTATACATAATAGTTAATTAAAGTAAATAACAATACTATTATTAGTATAACTTATACACCTAACTATATAGTAACACTTAATTACACTAAATATATTATCACTTATATATATATATATATATATATATATATATATATATATATATATATATATATATATATATATATATATAGCTAATAAGGATATAAATAACTTGTTATGTGTATACACTTATAACGTGAAGGTTATAATTTAAGATAGCGTACAAAGACTACAAACATCACCGCTACTTGTGGCCTAGGGTGATCCTTGGTACCATTATAGGATGCTTGTGGATCTCGAATGCCATGACTTAGATTCTAGTCAAGAGGTCCTGGGCTGCTCGGTAACAATAGATTATTCGAGTGACTTGCATGGTAGCAACGAAGTTTGGACGAGATTGTACAACATCTTTGTTAAGGATTATAATCCGAACATTCTTAAATTAGAAGCCTACTATAAGTGGAAGCTTTCCATAAATAGTAGGTTTCCAAATATAGAAACTTTTGAGAAATAGTAACTTTTCTCGAAAACCGTCACTGTTAATATAGTTTGCTATATTAATAAACAATCTTTATGTCTATTAGACATTAACTAATTGAACATTATATCTCTAGGTTGAGATCTCCGGTTCAACACTCCGATCATATAACTTGCGTGGAATTTCTTGCTTGCTATTAAGGTGAACTTCATAGCCCCACTTTTTAATTATCTTTATATACTTGTTTTGAACTTTGGGGTGAGACACATGCTTACTTTTAAACTATTTTACACTTAGACACGAGTACATGAAAACTTTATTTTGATTAGTTCAAACTGTGCTAACATGCTTTGATTCATGCTAAATCTCTGCCATGATATCGTTAGTTGCTAGAATTTTGGCAAGCTTAGTTATTGTGAGTAGCGCTATTGAGAGTGACGTCTCTATCCGGATGACCGCTGGTCAATGGATACATAATAATGATTCAACGACACGAACGTGATGTGTTTAGGGTAACTTATGGTTAGTTTTGATCTAATATACCTCAGCACTACTACCGAACTGATTAATCTTTATAAACTAAATCTTGTGGTCTAAAAACTTGTTATGATTATTAAACAAATGTTGTTCACTCAACCATTTTGGTTGACACTTTAAGCATGTTTTGTCTCAGGTGAAGATTGCTAAAGATTATTTGCTATTTGGACTTTGCTGCTTTTGGAGTCCGCATATCATCACTCATATTATTGCATTAAAACATTTTAGATTACCTTTAAATTTTAAAGAGTCATTTGTAATGACTTAATACTTTCCGCTGCTTATTATACATTGGTTTTTAATTAAAACATCTCATATAGAGTCGTTCTCGTTTATACATACTTGTGTTGTGATATTGTGAAGTCATATTTCCCCGGCCCTATCTGGGGGTATGAAAGATCCGGTGAGTAAAAGTTGTTGATTTTTGTTGAACGATGAAGAACACCAGATTGAAGTTCGATATGTTGACGAAAATTGAATCCAACTTTTTAGAGTTGATTTTGATGCAAGTGGACGATTGAATCAATTTTTTTGGGGGCAAGATGCCTAGGGTTTTTTATGTTGAAGGTCGTAAGTGATTGTTCTGGAACCCTGTTCCGATTACTCTGTGAATGAAATGTTATGCGAAGAGCCCTAATTTGTTTCGTTTATCCAGTGTCTGTGAGGTTTAGCAGGGGTAATTTGGTATGTTTAACTCCTAATCAATGACTAATCACGTGACTAATTGTGATTCTTATTAATTGATGGTTTAGATTGAATGGTTATTATATAATGGATGGTTAGGAGGACGGTTTTTACATGATTTATCACTCAATATTGGTTTTATTTTACATATAGCGGAGATTATTATTATTATTATTATTATTATTATTATTATTATTATATTATTATTATTATATTATTATATTATTATATTATTATATTATTATATTATTATTATTATTATTATTATTATTATTATTATTATTATTATTATCATCATCCATATATACTAATCACAACCAAGTTTTTGGTCGTTTTTACCCACCCCACCCAATTTGCGATCAAAACGACAAGAGGAAAAAGGGGAAAAAATCAAATCATCCCCTAAAAAATGTGCCAACTTACACCACAACCCTCAAACCAGAGGTATATAGTGTAAAATTAATATTTTAATTAAAAATCTTAACTAAACTTCACCCATATTTTCAACGGGACATATCTTTCCGTTCGCCTCGCGTTAAATTTTTTCGAACCCACCGTTCAACTCAAAAAAATCTAACGAACACAACGGGACTAACTATACGCGAAACAGACACATCTAAAAAAACGCTAAATACCTTGTACTATATTCAATACTCAACGGAACATATCTTCCCGCTCGCCTCGCGTTAAATTTTTTCGAACCCATCGTTCAACTCAAAAAAATCTAACGAACACAACGGGACTAACTATACGCGAAACGGACACTTCTAAAAAAATGCTAAATACCTCGGACTATATTCAATACATACACAACCTATAACAAACTCCCCAAACTAACTACATCATATCGATAATTCTGTTTCCCTTTCTTTTACACAATCTACCTGCCGATAAAAGCGCATAGGCCATTAGGTACACTGGATACTAACTACGTGTATCTAAAAACACCCGTAGCAAAACATTTTTATTTCTGTTGAGAAAAGAGACACCGAATTATAGCAAACCGCTAGTAATAATTAAAATAGCGACAATACAGAGACACCAAGATTTAACATGGAAAACCCCAATAGGGTAAAAACCACGGGCAAGGAAAGAAACGTTTCACTAATAAGAATAATAGGAATTACACTTCTCTCTAATTACAAGGATAAGCACAAATCTTTATATCTCTTGTAATTAGGAGACTAACACTCACTAACTCTCTATTAACTCTTTTAGTACATAAGATTGAAAGAAGTATTTTTTTGAGATGCTGAATGACCTATCTCATACCTCTATTTATAGTAAATGAGAATGGGGTTGGTGAGTCTAAACCTGAAACAATTTTGATACAAAATGGTAGGCACCAACCAAAAAATGGTAGGTGTGGTTTGCCAAGTTTGACTATCTTTATCAACCATTCATCGTCCAACTTTTATTTCAATATCCACCAACCACCCACTTTAATATTTCAACAATCTCCCACTTGAAGATTTGATTGAAGCCCAATAAATCTTCACACGATAATCCTTCCTTGCCAATGATGTTGCTTTCGTCTCTGCTAGGCCGCATGAGAAACGACACCAAATAAACTTGTCACGGTTGATTGACTTTGTTAGAAAATCAGCTACATTGTCGTCAGTATGAATTTTCTGCATATCCACGGTTCCTTCTTCCACTTTCTCACGAACGAAGTGATACTGAACTTGTATATGCTTTGTCTTTGAATGAAATGCTGGATTCCTTGCAAGATGCAAGACACTCTGGTTGTCACAAAATAGAGTGATATTCTTTTATTTGTGCCCGAGTTCCTCCAACAACATTTTCAACCATACTGCCTCTTTAGTAGCTTGAGTAGCTGCTACATATTCTGCCTCTGTTGTTGACGTCGCCACAACTGACCTTTGACAATAAATTTCGGTTCCCCATAACATAATGCAACATCTAAGGTTCTCTTGATGTATTTAATGATACTCTTTACCACATTCCAATACTCTTTAAAAGGATTCGCCATGTACCGACTAACTACTCCCACTGCATGTGCAATGTCTGGTCTTGTACATATCATTGCGAATGTTAAACTTCCCACTGCTGATGCATACGGTACGCGAGAGATATCCTTCCTCTCGTATTTACTGCTAGGACACATAACTGAGGATAACTTGAGATTAGTAGGAAGTGGGGTTGAGATTGGCTTACTATCTTGCATATTGAAACGTTCCAAGATTTTCCTCAAATAATTCTTTTGAGAAAGCCAAATCTTCCTATTATCTCTGTCTCGGTGAATTTGCATCCCTAGAATCTTGTTTGCGGCACCCAACTCTTTCATTTCAAACTCCCTAGCCAATTGAGCCTTCAGCTTATTAATACGATCTTTGTTGGGGCCTGCAACCAACATGTCGTCTACATATAACAGCAAAATGACAAAATCATTGTCCCCAAACTTCTTGAAATATGCACAAGGGTCTGCATAAAGTCTGTTATATTCAAGGATCATTATGAAAGAATCAAATCTCTTGTACCAACATCTCGGCGCCTGTTTGAGACCATACAGAGATTTTTTTAACCTGCAAACCAAGTTCTTTTTTCCTTGTAGTTCAAAACCTTCTGGTTGAAGCATATAAATTTCTTCTTCAAGATTTCCATGAAGAAATGCAGTTTTCACATCTAGCTGCGCTAGATGCAAATCAAATGTAGCACACATTGCTAGAACTACTCGAATTGTTGTAAGTCGAACTACAGGAGAAAATATTTCATTAAAGTCCGTACCTTCTTTCTGAGCATATCCTTTAACCACCAGTCTTGCACGATACCGCTCCACTTGATCATCGCCATTTCGCTTGATCTTATACACCCATTTATTTCCAATAGGTTTTCTACCTTTCAGCAATGGCACAAGTTCCCATGTTTTATTTTTATGAAGAGCTTCAATTTCTTCCTGCATAGCTGTCATCCACTGAGATGCATCTGAATGATTTAGTGCCTCACGAAGAGTTGTTGGCACTCCTTCCTCTGTTAGAAGACAATATGCAACATTGCTTTCCATAATATAATCTGAGTGCCACCCTGGACGTTTCCTTTCCCGATTAGAAATACGAGTCGCTGGAGCTTCATCAACGACTACTTGATTTTCATCGTGCTATGGTACTGCTTCAGAAGAATCTTTATGAAATTCGTTACCCATCTGTATCGGTATAGTTTCTTTTGAAGTGCTAACATCTTCAAGATCTTTGTCTTCTGTAAAGACAACATCTCTGCTGATGACTACTTTGTGGGCAGTGGGGTCCCACAAGCGATACTCCTTAACTCCATCAGCATACCCCAAGAACAAACACTTTCTGGACTTCGGATCCAACTTTGTCGTTTCTTGAGAATTGTACATTGCGTACACAGGACTTCCAAATACATGAAGGTCAGAATAATTAACTGGTTTTCCAGTCCACATTTCCATCGGCGATTTCAACTCAATTGCAGTTGATGGTGACCGATTTATCACGTAACAGGCAGTACTTACTGCTTCTGCCCAGAATGATTTTCCCAAGCTTGCAGTTGCCAACATCGCCCTTGTTCTATCTAACAAGATTCTGTTCATCCGTTCTGCCACTCCGTTTTGTTGAGGAGTGTATGCTGTTGTGAACTGCCTTTTGATACCTTATTGTTTGCAAAACTTTTCAAATTCATCACCAGTGTATTCTCCTCCATTATCTGTCCTCAAACACTTGATCTTTTTACCAGATTCAAGTTCAACCCGCGCTTTATAAACTTTGAAAACTTCAAACACATCTGCCTTCCTCTTGATTGGGTACACCCAACATCTCCTAGTGTAATCATCAATAAATGATACAAAATACTTTGCTCCTCCTAGGGATTGAACTGGTGCTTGCCACACATCAGAGTGAACCAATTCTAGAATCAATTTACTTCTAGAATTTGACGTATTAAACTTCAGGCGATGCTGCTTGCTGATTACACAATGCTCACAGAAAGGTAGTGATACATTTGTAAGACCAGGAATAAGATTTCTTTCAACAAGAATCTTCATACCTTGCTCAGACATGTGTCCAAGCTTTTGATTCCATGTCATAGCAACTTTATCACTTGAACTATTCGAAGCAATAGATGCTTCTAATTCCTGTACCGTCTCGCCTTTCAGAATGTATAAATTAGCACCCACCTTTTCTCCTTTTATAAGTACAACCGCACCTTTCTTGATTATCATGATCTTCTCATGTATCACCATCTTACAACCAAGATCATCCAATTTTCCTAAAGACAATAAGTTCTTCTTCAAACCCTCCACGTGTCGTACACCTTGAATAGTACGAATTGTACCATCGTGCATCTTCAGAATGATATCTCCAATTCCAATGATCTTTAGTTCATGATCATTTCAACTGTATACAGATCCTCCTGAGATACGTTCATATTGTTTGAACCATTCTCTTTTAGGGGTCATGTGAAAAGTAGCTCCCGAGTCAAATAACCAGACATCAACAAATGTCTTTCTGCCTTCATTTGCTACCACTGCCTCACTAACCAAAGCAGTCCCATCATCTGAAGTGCTTGCAATATTTTCTTGAGGATTTGAGTTATTTAAACTCCGACAATCCTTCTTCAGGTGACCTTTCTTGCCACAATTGTAGCATGTATAGGTCTTCTTCTTTTTAGACTTCGGTTTACCATGATTGTGACTCCCACTTGGGCCACGTTCCGTTGATCTCCCTCCTGACACCAATAAGGCCTCCACTTGTCGTGAACCGGCCTGTTTGTCCTCCTTGTTATTGCGCCGATTTTCTTCTTCTAGAATAGCAGCAGCAACTTCATCATAGACTAGATACTCCGAGAGAACATTATTGGTTAAGTTAATAATGAGTTGATCATACGAATCAGGTAGACTCTGAAGTAAAAGTTCAGCATGTTCTTTTGGCTCTATATTGCAACTTAATGAAGCGAGTTGAGAAAATAGAGTATTCAAAGAATTAATGTGCTCATTAACTGAAGTACATTCATTCATGCGTAGCGCATAAAGTTTCCTCTTAAGGAATATCTTGTTATGAAGTGATTTGGTCTCGTACAATTTTACGAGGAGATCCCAAATCTCTTTCGCCGTCTTCTTTCCTTCTATGCTAGACAAAACGCCATCTGCTAGTGCCAGATGAAGATTTACGATAGCCTGGCCGTCCATCTCTTCCCATTTTTCATCAGTGACTTCGGCGGAACGTCCACTGATGGCCGCCAAACACTTATCCTTTCTCAGGATAGCTTTCATCTTTAGTTTCCATAACGAGAAGTTACTCACGTTGAACTTTTCAATTTCAAATTTCGTAGACATTGCTATAATTACAATCTTCTTTTCGACAATACTATTTTTCTTGAAATAACACCCAAGGACTTTTACCGAGTGAAAATAATCTTAGTTATTTTCTGATGTGGACGATCCACTCCCATGGCAACCACAGAGCATACGATAAGTAGATTAATACACACTAGATATTAGACCTTAGCTCTTGATACCACTTGTTGAGAAAAGCGACACCGAATTATAGCAAACCGCTAGTAATAATTGAAATAACGACAATAAAGAGACACCAAGATTTAACGTGGAAAACCCCAATAGGGTAAAAACCGCGGGCAAGGAAAGAAACGTTTCACTAATAAGAATAATATGAATTACACTTCTCTCTAATTACAAGGATAAGCACAAATCTTTATATCTCTTGTAATTAGAAGACTAACACTCACTAACTCTCTATTAACTCTTTTAGTATATAAGATTGAAAGAAGTATTTTTTTGAGATGCTGAATGAACTATCTCATACCTCTATTTATAGTAAATGAGAATGAGGTTAGTGAATCTAAACCTGAAACAATTTTGATACAAAATGGTAGGCACCAACCAAAAAATGGTAGGTGTGGTTTGCCAAGTTTGGCTATCTTTATGAACTATCCACTTCCAACTTTTATTTCAATATCTACCAACCACCCACTTTAATATTTCAACAATTTCTGTAAATACATAACGCTCCGTTAACTATGAATACGCACCCCAAAGGCCCTGCGGCATCCCGCGGGCCCGTTTTACTAGTTATTATTATTAAGGATTGTAACACAATAGTTGAATTTTAAGATTGAAGGCAAGTAGTTTCCTTATTTACTAATTAGATTAGGAAAGGAATCCTTCCTCATTGCCATTTGCCAAATTAAACGTTGAATCTTATTTATTGTATTTTACGGTTCTCCGATACTCTTCCAACAATTACATAAAAAAATAAAAAATTACATAACAATATTACGTAGTATTATATACCTATATCTAAATGGCAAAGGCTAAATGAATAGTACTATTATTTTTTCCGCTTTTCGCAAACTTAATCCCCCAACTTTTATTAAAATACAAATCGCACCCCCACTTTATACATATATTTTTTCCCCACTTTTATTAAAATACAAATCGCACCCCCACTTTATACTCTTATTAAAATACAAATCGCACCCCCACTTTATACGTATATTTTTTCCCAAATTTCACAAACTTAACCCCCTAACTTTTATTAAAATACAAATCGAACCCCCATTTTACTAACTTTTTTTTTTTACTAATATTCAATTTTCACAAACTTAACTCCCTAACTTTTATTAAAATAGAAATCGAACTCCCACTTTATACGTATATCTTTTTCAAATTTCACAAACTTAACCCCCTAACTTTTATTAAAATACAAATCGAACCCCCACTTTACTAACTTTTTTTTTTAAATAAAACCCGAACGCTAAAAGAAGCAACTTTCACAAAAGGAACAACCCTTCAATGTTAGATGTCGAAAAAAATTCTAGGCCAAATGAATAGTACTATTCCTTTTTTCACTTTTCGCATACTTAACCTCCAACTTTTATTAAAATACAAATCGCACCCCCACTTTATACTCTTATTAAAATACAAATCGCACCCCCACTTTATACGTATATTTTTTTCCAACTTTTATTAAAATACAAATCGCACCCCCACTTTATACTCTTATTAAAATACAAATCGCACCCCCACTTTATACGTATATTTTTTCCCAAATTTCACAAACTTAACCCCCTAACTTTTATTAAAATATAAATCGAACCCCCACTTTACTAACTTTTTTTTTTACTAATATTCAATTTTCACAAACTTAACCCTCTAACTTTTATTAAAATAGAAATCGAACTCCCACTTTATACGTATATTTTTTTCAAATTTCACAAACTTAACCCCCTAACTTTTATTAAAATACAAATCGAATCTCCACTTTACTAACTTTTTTTTAAATAAAACCCGAACGGTAAAAGAAGCAACTTTCACAAAAGGAACAACCCTTCAATGTTAGATGTCGAAAAAAATTCTTTTTTACAAAATAGATCAAAACTTTTTTTTTAACTCGCATTCAAAACGGAGCCCCCGGCGCGAAGCGAGGGCTCCACAACTAGTTAGAATTTCTAATTACTTACTCTATAACTACAGGGACTTATATATGAAAATCCACAAGTTAATGAGTTTATATTTAAGTTTATGATTTTCTTTTATATTTAAATAATGTACTTTTAGCCTCTCGTGTATCGTTTTAGTATTAACTAGAAAAAATTCGATCGCGCGTTGCTGCGGTTGTATTCGACGCGCGGTCGAATTTGGATATACGTTGTTTGGTACCTAATATATCTAGTAGGTTGGGTTGTTTGTTGGACGTGTATGTATATGTATGTAATATAGCTCGAAATTTTTAGCTTTTTTAACGATGTCCGTTTCGCGTATAGTTAGTCGCGTTGTGTTCGTAAAATTATTTCGAGTTGAACGGTGGTCTCGGAAAAATTTAACTCGCACCGAGTGAGAATATAGGGCCCGTTATTTAGTTTTTTTTAACGATGTCCATTTCGCGTGTAGTTAGTCCCGTTGGGTTCTTGAGATTTTTTTGAGCTGAACGGTGGTCTTGAAAAAATTTAACTCGCATCGAGGGGGAAGATATGCATTTTTGAAAAATCGAGTGGAGTTTATTAATAAAAATAAGGATTTGACAGTTTGTACCCCTGTTTTGGGGGGTGAAGGTGCATAGTGTTAAAACTTGGAGGGAAAAAGTTGATTTTTTCCCTTTTTTTTATTTTATTTGCATTTGTCGTTTGGTTATGTTTTTTTTGGCCCAAAACGACCAAAACCCTCAGGAGTTTTAGTTTATAAAAAAAAAATATAAATATAATATATATATATATATATATATATATATATATATATATATATATATATATATATATATATATATATATATAGTGGTAGGATCAAGAGGGAAGTAACCATTGGGGGAAAGCGGGGGGAAGTAAAAACTTTTTTTTTTTTTCGTTTTCTGAAAAAACTTTGTTCACGAACATTATAGATGAGATGAAAATATGAACATTTAGTAGAGACACTTTGTGATAAATGTTTTTATTTTGGCGGGAAAACGCTCGAAGAAATAATATATAACAATTATCGTGTTTTTCGAGCGTATTTTAAGGTTTTAGCTATTGGGGTTTAGATATTAGGGTTTATAGGGTTTAGATATTAGGGTTTAGAAATTTAGGGTTTAGGGTTTAGATTTAGAGTTTAGATTTAGGATTTAGATTGAGTTTTTAACACGAACGGTTTAGAGTTTAGGGTTTAGGGTTTAGGGTTTGGTGTAAACCCAAAACACCAAACCCTAAACCCTAAACCCTAAACTCTAAATCGGGCTAAATTTTACTTCACAAAACATGAAAAAAAAAAAACGTTCATATTCGTCACGAACAATATTATCTTGAATGTTATTTTTGTCGATCGTTTTCCCGCCTAAATAATAACATTCATCACGAAGTGTCTCTTCTAAATGTTCATATTTTCGTGTAATCTTGATGTCGGGAAAAAAAAATTCAAAAAAAACGAAAATTTTTTTTTTTTGCTTCCCCCGATTGGTTACTTCCCCATTGATCATGCCCATATATATATATATATATATATATATATATATATATATATATATATATATATAGGGGCAGGAAAATGAAATTTATCTTGCGTTTAAAAAAAAAAAAAAGGGGGAGTATAATTCAATTAATTTTCAGATCACCGATTAGTCCTCCAAAGTACAAATCGAGTACTCAACAATTGCAAGTACTCCCAAGTCTTTTTTTGCGTTTACCCACGTGAGAAGTGTTCACCTTCGTTTGATTGTCGTTTTCTGTTTTTTTTTTTTTTTTTTTTTTCCTTCTCTCTCTCTAACAAACATTCATTCCTGGCATCCAAGATTCATCGAAACTTTACTATTCCCATTCCCAATTCAATCTCTTTTCAGGGTTTCTTCAGTTATCTTCTTAATCCAAACATGGCTTCACCTATTGATGAAGGTACTATTTCTCTAAATTGCTGTCTTCTCAGTTCTCTGTACGTATATGTGTTGTTAATTATTAATTACAATATTACATAGTTCACCTGCAGATTTTCAATTCACTACTATTAACTTTGTTATAGTTTAAAGTATCCAATTAAAGCTTGATGTTACAATAAGATAACAATTAATTAAATTAGCCCAAGCTCTTGTATTTGATAGCTTAAAGTGTTATATTCAAAAGTAACATAGTTCATAGAAAAGTTGCATTTTTATTAAGGATCTCGATGTATACTTATGTTCTAGCTTAATTAGAACTTGATTTGTCAATTGTGGACTAAACATTGAATAAAGTTTGAACTTTAATTATTTGTATGTAAGTATTATAGTTTTTGCTGTACAAATAGGTCAATAGTACATACATCATCTGCTGATTTCTAACTTTAATTACATTTTCTTATCTTAGAAGACTCCAACATATAATTGATGTGATAACAACCAACTAAATTAGTTCAGTTTCCAGTATTTAATAGATTATGCTCAAAAATTAACCTAGTTCTTAGGAAAATTTTGAATTTTGTTGTATGTGATGGTGTTATTTTATTAACCCAGTAATTATTGTTTATTTGTGTACTAGACATAGAAAAGGGACTAATGACTCCAACAAAGTATAATCAAACTCAAAACCATCTTAGTGAGCCATCGCCTTCGCCGTCTTCCGCCACGGCTCCGGCACTGGTGCTGTCACATTCCGGCAAGCGGATGGATCAAGCTGGAAAGAAAAAGTACGTCAAGCAAGTGACAGGTAGACATAACGATACCGAGCTTCATTAATGCAGCCCAACGTGGGGATTTATCAGATGTGAAACAAATTCTTGATGATATCGATTCGCAAATGGTGGGAACTTTAAGTGGGGCCGATTTTGATACTGAGGTTACTGAGATTCGTGCATCGGTAGTGAATATGGTGAACGAGTTGGGTAAAACGGCCTTGTATACATCTGCTGAAAAGGGGCATCTTGAGGTTGTTAAGGAGTTGTTGAAGTATTCTAATAAAGAGGCGATCACTAGAAAGAGTCGGTTGGAATTTGATAGTTTGCATATTTGCTACTAGTCAAGGACACGATGGTTAGTTTACGACCCGTGAATTTGAATAGAATCGAAAGATGTTTCAGTAATTCATATAAGTTCATTTTTAACGATGTGATGTTGTCACTAAATGGAGTTTTTATATCCATTTGAACTCATAAAATATAAATATTATTTGGAAGGTATAAAGGAGATATTTTGGGGGGAAATTACTTGATTAAAAAGAAATCTATAAAAAGGATTTTTCTGACGACAACTCTTTTTTAAGGCTGTCGTTAAGGTGTATTATTAATGTGTTGTACAAAGCGGTTATTGTTGACTTTTACTTGATGGTTATTGAGAAGTACAAGTGTGGAGTATTTTTTGCATCTTAACGACAACCCTAAGGGCCATACTAGAGAAAGTCTTAACCAAATAAATTTTGCAAATCATTTTGAGGAGTACCATTTCTTCGGGAAAGTGATTTTTTTGAAGAATATAACAAGTTTTTGTGAAGCTTGAATTTTTCTTGTAAATTTGACTATTTCTGTAAATATTTAATTTCCTCCCTTTTAGCAAAATTCCTTAGCATGTTAGGAGGATTATTATAATGAGATGGTAGTAGGAGAAATCATTTTTCTTCTAAAAATATAACTTTTTGGGAAATTTTGAATTCTTTTGTTTTTTGTTTTTTGTTTTTTTTTTTTTGTTTTTTTTTTTTTTTTTTTTTTTTTTTTTTTTGAGAAGTTCTGACTTTTTTGTCAAATTTGATTTTGTGCTAAACACTGATATTTTTCTCAAATTTTGATTTTTTTAAAGTTTTTTTTTTTTTTTCTTACTAAATTTTGATGAACCTGATAAGCTTGAGATAAGGAAACTGATTCTTGAATTTAAGTTAAAATTACCTATATATCCATGACACTTTTGTCAACAGATACGTTGTTGCATATCCAAACATTTAAATTTTGCATTTGTGTTTATTTCCTTTAATTCATGCCAATTTATATTATGTCACTCTATATTGTAGATGTGGTCAAACTACTACTTGACCATGACTCATCTCGGCAAACAAGATCCCAAGGAAACGCAACCCCTCTCATAACGGCAGCCACAAGAGGACACACAGCTGTCGTCAAGGAACTACTATCGAAAGATCGTAGCTTGTTAGATATTCAAAGATCTAACGGAAAAACGCATTGCATTTATCAGCTAGATCAGGGCACGTTGAGATTGTAAAGGCCTTACTCGATAAGGATCCACTGCTGGCTCAAAGGACCGACAGAAAAGGACAGACTGCGTTACATATGGCTGTGAAAGGGGTTAGTAGTGAAGTTGTGAAATTGCTATTGGAGGCTGATGCAGCTATTGTTATGTTGCCTGACAAGTCGGGTTTTACGGCGTTGCATGTGGCCACGAGAAAAAAACTGGCAGAGGTATACTTTATTTTGAACATTGTATAGTGCTGGTCATTTACTATATGTGGCAAGATGGCCGGGTCAGGTGGGTTGGGTAATGGGTCAAAACGGCTCGTGTTTGGTTGATTGACAAACACTTTTATGTTCACTTTGTAATTCCTTTTAATTGATTGATATTATATATTATATTGTTAAAATTTTAGTTACAAAAACAATACGTATTATCGCAATAAGAATCCGAATATATAAAATAGTAACGAGTTTTTTCCATGTTCGGGTTACCCGAGAGGGCGAGTATTCAACCCATACTCAAATGTATGCGGCCCAGTCGGATTACTCTCTGTTTCCAACGCTTCCCTGACCACCACAAGATTCGAACCTGAGACCTTATGCAAAATGTGAGGGCCCAACCCACTAAGCTATCATGTGATGGTTAATAATCAAAATATATGAATTATGTAATAATAGGATGATAAGGTATGCATAAAGCAGGATAGACTTTGGAAGACTTTCGAACCGTTTGATTTGTTCCATCCTTGTCTAAACTTTTGTAATTGCCAACTTTCGGATAAATCATAACAAAAATTGACTCATTTGTACGTAAATGTGTCGAAATTACCATCTCTACAAATTGCATACATGAGACATATTTTCTTGCTGTTGCAGATAGTGAATGAGTTGCTTAGCCTCCCTGATACTAGTGCTAACGTAAATGCACTAACCCGAGATCACAAAGCCGCTCTCGATATAGCCGAAGGCCTTCCTTTATCTGAAGACTCTTTCGACACTCGTGGTGCAGTCAGAGCAAACGAACTAAACCAACCTAGGGACGAGCTAAGAAAAACAGTAACTCAGATTAAAAACGACATCCACAACCAACTTTTGCAAACCAAGAAGACAAACAAGAACGTTCAGCATCGCTAAAGAGCTCCGTAAACTCCACGGTGAAGGAATCAACAACGCCACTAATTCAGTAACCGTGGTGGCGGTGTTATTCGCAACCGTTGTGTTTGCCGCCATTTTCACCGTCCCTGGCGGCAATGACGATAACGGGATGGCGGTGGTGGTGGACAGGGCTTCGTTCAAAATCTTTTTTATATTTAACGTGATTGCGCTTTTTAGGTCGTTAGCAGTGGTGGTGGTTCAGATTACGTTGGTTAGAGGTGAGACGAAAGCTGAAAGAAGTTGTTGAGGTGATTAATAAACTCGTGTGGTTGGCTTCTGTGTGTACTTCGGTTGCTTTCAAGGCTTCTTCTTATATAGTCGTTGGTCGTAAATATGAATGGGCTGCGATTTTGATTACGGCTGTAGGTGGAGTTATAATGACAGGTGTTCTTGGAACCATGACTTATTACGTGTTTAAATCGAAGAAAATGCGATTGAAGAGAAAGAAGGAGAAGATAGCGAAAATTGGTTCGAACTCATGGCATCACTCTGATTTTTCAAATTCAGAAGTCGACAGAACCTACGCCATTTGAAATAACACGATGTAGTCGTTACTCTGTTGTTTATAGTTGGGTTTAGTCAACAATCGAAACCCCCGAAGTTATAGAACACTGAACAAATTGACCCAGTTAGTGATCTCAAAAGAGTTGGGGTGGTTATTGATGTGTTATATTCTGATATAAATTTCAGATCTTTATTGTATAGTGTGACTCTTGATAGCACCTTTTGTAATGGTTTTCATCAAGTAAATATGCATGATATAAGAACAAGAGACTGACAATATTGCTACCATGATATATCGGCTATTTGTTACCTAGTTTTTTTGGAGCTTGTAGGAAATTTTAGCTTCTAGCTTTTATGAAAAAAACTCTCATATAATAAAAGGATTCGTTTGATTAAAAGAGCTTAAAGTTTTTAAATGGATGGAAAAAGCTAGAAACTAAAAGCTACAAAAACTAGCGTTTCAGAAAAAGCTACAGTTAACAAACATTCCCGTTGAACCGGATATTTCATTTTATAGCAAAAATTTCAATACGATCAAAGAAAGGGTAGTTGTAAACGGGTTCTGGTTCGGGTTTGAATGCTGCATCGGTGGATGATTCAAATATGAGGATGGATGTGGCGGATAAGTTAGAGTGACCTTAGATTTGGTAGCTTTAATGGTGTAATAATTTAAGACGATTTATTGGTTTCCCTGTTGTAGCGAGCCCATTGAAGGTGTTTAAGGTACCCCTGAGACACCTATTTTATGGAGGGAGTTTTCGAATAGTGCGGGTATTAATAGAGTTGCGGACATTATGAGTGGTTATAAGAAGTCGAGGGTTTTGGTGAAGATTCGGTCATGAATGATTCGTCTCCTTCAAAGGATGGAGCGGGTTTAGTTGAGGTGTCATGGTCATGGATGGAGCTTCGATTCGTTTTGGCGTACGTGAGGTCGGATTCAAGAACAATGAGAAAGGTGATGCATTTTATCTGTATGATCTTGGTGTTCAAGAAAGAAATAGGTTGAACTCAACCACCGAGGCATTTGCCTGAGTGGTATCGCGGTGGTGTTTAACACCCTCGCCGGGTAAGAGGTCCAGGGTTCGAACCTGGCTTCTGAATGACCAAATTAAACATGGACTGAAATAAGCTCCATTGAGGTCAGCCCAAAGGGAAGGTTTTACCGAACCGATCCGAGACTAAGGTCCGGCCCGCCTGCCCCTCGGGATGGTTTAAGGGTTCGGATCCCTGTGATCGTGGTTCGGGTTTCCTGCCCGAACGTGTGTGTGTGTGCAAATGATGACTAGGCTTCGGTCCTGACTGATGCAATCTTGCCGTTCAAAAAAAAAAATATAGGTTGAACTCAGCTTTGAGGGAATGAAATAAGCAGAAGACTCCTACCTGCATTCTAATTAGTTGTTTTATTTCGTTTCAATTATAGTTGAAAAAGGAATGTTCCATTAGCTAGTATTCAAACCCTCGTTTTTTATTGTTTTCATTCAGTTTTTGATTGATTAATAAAAGAATAGACGTTGTCGCCTATTATCTTGAACTGGGTAGGTTCTCTACGTAAAATCGTGAAGTTTTTGACGATTATTTATCTTTTCTGTTTAAGCAATCGAACTTTAATCCGCATTATGTGGCATCGGAAATGGCTAAACAAGAACATAGTGGTCGGTATTACAAGGAATCAAATCACAGAATCCCCGAGAGAGGCAGTAATAATGATTTTCTTGATGCTGTCATATGGTATTACAGGGGAACGAGTCACAGATCCGCTGAGAGAGGCAATGATAATGATCCTCGTGATGCTGAGACCGAGAGATTGAATCGCAGGATTTAAGAGTTGGAATTAAACTCTTTGGACAAGTACGAAGGTAGTGATTTAGAGCAAATCTTTAACCCGAGATACATTCCCGCACATATTGTAAATGAAGATTTCGAACCCATATGTGATACAGATGGTGAGGATGAAGAGCCACAAGTGTATACAGATGTTGAAAATCCGAACTCAGCTATGATACCAATGGTGAAAAGGATGTGGATTTTATGAATTTCATTGCGTTGATGATATGATGATACAGGCATCAAATATGTTTGTTTATGGTGTAAAAGCTAAAATGGGAGGTGAAGACATAAAAGTCGAATCTTGTGCTGTTGTCTCTATTGATGGGAGTATTGATGGGAGATCTGTTCTTGCTCTTCATCATTACTTTAAGTGGATCCATGAGAACTCCCTTACGTATGCACATAAGGTTTACTTTGAGCTCAAACACTAAGGGTCTCAACTAAAAAAAATCATTGATGAACAGCCTTCTCATTTACGTGAAACATAACAGAAGCTAGCAAAGATTGCAGGGAGCATGAAGAACAATGGTAGCAATGATGTAGAATCGATGACGAGCCTTTATGAAGAAGAGGAGGATGATGCATATTATCCATATGAACCCAGTGGGCCGCAAAGCTTGCGAGCTGGATTGGGTCATGTGCTGCTGATGGGTTATTGTGAAGACTTTTGGGCCGTTTGTTTGGTAGCCAAGAAAGGAATAGGTTGAAGTCGGCTTGGACGGAAAGAAATAGCAGATGACTCCAACATGCATTCTAATTAGTTATTTTACTTCGTTTCCAGTTATAATTGCATAAGGAATGTTCCGTTAGCTAGTATTTAAACCCTCATTTATTAATGTCTTCGTTCGGTTTTTGATTGGTTAATAAAAGAATAGAGGTTGCCCCTTGTTATTTTGAATCGAGAAGGTTCTCTAAGTTAAACTGTGAAGGTTTAACGGTTATCAACCTTTTTAAGCCATCAATCCTTAGTCCGCATTTAAAGGTTTTTCAAATAAGAAGGTTTCGGAAGTTGGCCATTTCACTCTTAGGGATCAAGACGAGGAGGTTGAGGAGGCTAATGGCGAAGGTTTTTTTTATGGTTTATTAAGACGTGGGTTATTACCCCGTTCATCGGGTGTAAGTATTGATAATTGTTAATCTAATGTGATCTCCTATTCCTTTAATTCTCGCTCGGGAAAACCGCTTCGTCGAGAAACCGTTGATGGTAAGTTGAAAAAAGTGTTACCAATGATCGCAACACTTCATCCTCGACCGATTAATTTTCTTGGGTTGTTTTTTTTAGTTGTCGTGTTGTTTGTATGTTAGTATAGTTTAGTAGCGGGTAGTGGTTTATGTATCTGTTGTTTTTCTTGTAGTGTTTGCATGTTTGGTGTTGTTTAGCTTGTTTTCTTTTTGGTTTGTCTTGATGGTAAATAGTGCGCGTTCGGTGTTGTTTTAGCGTTTTGTTTTCTAGTTTCGAGTCTTGCCTATTCGGATTAGTTGTATTCTCGTTGGGTTATCTCATTTTTTGATGAAAGAACTTTAGTTATATAGTTTTATTTATTTATTTAATTTTTTTTTTTTTTGAAAAGCAAACATGATTATATTAACCCAGGAAAAATACAACGATAAGATGATGCATCACCACAAAAAGAGATCTAAAAAACACGACACCTAACAAGATATGATGTGGGTTGCAAAGAGAGCAACCTATCCTAACAACCTCGGCCAACAAACACGAACAATAGTAATACAAAGTTACAACATATTGAGATATATACTAGGATTCGAAAGCCACGAAAGCCACTCGATATACACTAGTTTTCTTTATTTTTTAAAAAGAAATAAAAGGTTTTATCCTTGATAAATAAATACAGCTTCCACCTTACGTATTCACCACATTTCTTTAGTTTATAGCAATAGTCATAACCAATACGCATATTTATTTAATATCATTAATTAAAAAAAATTCCAGATGTGCTCATCGATTCAACACACACTGAAACGCAGGATTAATGTTTGTGTATTGCTACCCGCACAGTCGATCTATAACAAACTATTCGAAGGCCAATCATAGTTGTACTACCCACATATAACAAACTAGCATCAAGCCATAGACGTTATTGATTTTTGATGTATAAATTCTTAATTTTCAAAGTGAGGAATAGTTGCACTGTAATGGAAATTTGGTCACTAGCTAGTGTTTGATCAACAATTTGTGTTCAAATTTTAATACAATTTTGTAAAAGTTAATCATTACGGAGTACTTTATAGCACTAAGCAAACGAGATGATGGTGGATAACATCTAAACTTAGTTTAAGATTTTGGGTAACCCAATGATTATTAAATTAATCAAACTAAAGCAGAGTTATAAGGGGTTTATGTCTGGTTTATGGATCACTTTTTCTGCTTTAATGTGTGTTTGTCGACAAGATTATGCGAACTTATGAGAGCTTATAGGAGCTTGAGATTATGATTTTATTAAATTACAAGTCATAAACCCTGTTTGGCATGCAACCAAAAGTAGAGTTTATGTAAAAAAGAAGTTATAGAAAAAGAAGCTTTTAGAAGTAGCTTCTTGAAAAAAGTAGAGCGTATGATAAGCTCCAGCTCCGGCTAGTTCCGTCCAAACGTACCCTTAAATTGAATGTATTACTATTATACTTGCATTATATCGTTTCTTAACCTTATTTGGTGTCTGTCACATGTTGTTAAGAGGCGCGCGCACATGTAGCTTTAATTGTTGATAAACAATTACGAACCACTACCTTATTAAATGTGATCTTCCAAAAGCATTTACATAAGCCAAAATTACTCAAAAAGCATGCAATAATTAACTAAACAAGATTTTCTAGTAGTTGAATGTTAAAAAGTGGGAAATAGATACAAGATGACTTGGTTTGGCCACTTGTATCCACTAGTGTAAAAATTTGAGTTACTCCTGATTAGTCACCGATTACTTCTCTTTAATTAATAACAATTCATTTTAATTTTTTAAAATTCGTTTAATTAATCGATTAATGTTGATTAATTGGTCAAAATCATATTTGTAGATCAACGTCAGGTAAACATTTAACGAAACATTTCTATAAATAAATTATAATTACTTTTTAAAAAAATAAAAATAAAGAGAGAGAAAAGATACAACTTTTATGTATGTCATTATATGTAGTAATTTTCCAAGCCACTTATTTCACTTTCCTGGTCTCTGTTGCATTCTTTGTTTTCACTACTTTGTTTGACTACAACTATAGTCTATATGTACATACACTATTAACAAAACACCTATCTTCATGAAAGTTAAACTTGATTCATAACTTTGTTTACTTTATTATGAGTACAAAAATATCCCATATTCTGTTTAATTAACCCAATTAATTGATCTAAACTTCTAATTCTGATTGCCGATGTTAAAATCAAAACAATTATATAATCATATTATTTATAGATCGACTATAATAATATTCAGTTATTAGTTTGTAGTTTGTTGAGAGTAGTGAATAAGTGATATATACTCCGTACCATATTATCTTTTACTCCGTATATTGATCATGATAAATATAACTATGTTAAGGGTCCATTTCATTTATAGAGTAAATCAGCTTAATACGTAGCATAACTATAGTGATCTGTTTGATTAATTAAAGCTTCATTATAATTTAACAATATGAAAATATTACTGTAAGCAAAGTATAAGTAGGATTTTAGGAACACCATGCAAGTTTGAATATATGCAAAATTGACACCAAACTTTTCAAATTATAGCATAAATTTTTCTTTCTCATCAACCCCTACAAAGTATTTGTCTTTCTTGATCATCACATACAATTCTTGAAGCACTTAAAGAACAAAAGCCCATTTCACTTATGGTCTTATTTCTTGAATGTAACACATGTTGTTGTGACTTTTTGCAATGAGCAATCGCGCTTTGTATCTGGTTTTCGATCTCAAAACTCGTATTGATTCTTCTATGATGAATTGCCAACTCACTAGAGCCATTAGAATTACTCAAATTTGAAATTGAAGAAGGCCCGGTTGGAGCGTTTGTAGTCGAAAATCTCTTGATTGCTCCTGAAAATGATCTTCTATGATGTCGATGACCACTATTGTTACTATCTAGTTTCTCTTTTTGCTTCTTTCCACTAGTTCTTGAAACTTTGGTTCTAGATTCATCTAGACCATTCGATTTACCAAAGAGAGACTTGAGATAATCTTTAGACGCCTTTATCTTCGATCCAAAAGAAGATGGTTTGGTTAGAGTAAGCTTCTTGGTCCAAGACTTCTTAGGGTTTTCAATTGTATTAAGATTATCAAGAAAATAGTCTTTTGGATTGAGTTCCCTACTAACTTGACAAGATTCTGAAGGTGAAATATTGCAAGATCCAAATGGGGTATTCTCGATAGGTGTAGTGTAAGCACTTGTGCCTAATGGGGTGCTAAAGAATTGTTCGAAAGTGTCCTTGTTTTTATCTTGAAGAATTTTTTCAACCATTTGTAAACGCGGTGGGAGATGAAGGGGAAGAAGTTTTCCTTTGTAAAAGAGCTCATCAGCCGGAGAAGTTGAGGTTAATTCTTTGTCTGACGAGCTCGAAAACATCTGAAACTCGAACTCATTTTGATTCGGGTGACAGAATAGATTTTGGAACGAGCTTACTTCCATATCTATATATTCTTCTTCTTCTTCTTCAACGTCGTTATTGAAAACTGAATTTAAAACCGCATCAAAGACCATTGTGAAATGAGGCTAAATGATGCTGTTGAAAGAGGGTGATTTAGAAAGGGTATAGAAGTGCAAAATGGTGTTAAAGCTCTTATGTAGAATCATCTTATATAAACATCAAAATAATGTGTGGTACAAATATTTAAATGAGTTGATAATAAAGGTATATAACAATATATGTGACTATTTAACATGATACAACACATGAATGGCTAACGAATATGTTTTCTTGAGAACCTTGATGCGTGTTTTGTGGTGATTTCTATTTTAAGGACAAAAGCTACTAGTATTGGGTAACTTTAAATCCTATAATCATTGAACCTAAGATGTTACTCCGTATATCTTATAATGTGACACGTGATTGTACATGATCACTTTAAAAGTTAACATGAAATCCATAATTTGTTAATTGTGTGATGCTTTAATTTGAACTTCGACCATTCTCAACGATGACATTTTTACTCACTCAAACCGCCACATTAGCATGTTCTTATTTCCTACCCAGAACATGAACACTAACGTCAATAACATACTTCCTCACCAGAACATGACCCCACCAAATTAATTAAATAAACTAATGTACAAGTATTGAAATCAAAATACAAATAAATATATAAAGTGTCATTGTTTCTCTCGTCATGGAATATGCGAGGGGAACAAATAATGCAGCATGAGGAAATTGAGGGCTAGGTGATGACGGGGGAATGATACTAGTGTCCTCGAGGGCCATGTATATATATTTAGAGGCTAACCTCACTTATGTGGGATTGAGTGTTGTTATTGTTGTTGTTGTATTTAAAGATCTTTTAGTTATTAACGTTTTGACTTTTAAATCAACTAAATAAGAGTCTGTATGGCAAAGATTTGACTAAAAGGATGAAGGCTCGCAGAATCTGCAAGTTGTCACTGTTTTCATCATATCTTCTTTATATGGATTCTGATTTAGTTAATTCTAAAGCTCATACGTTCGTAACTCAAAAGACTACAAATTTCATTTTTAGTTGGATGGGCCAAATGATATGCCCCGTTCATATACAATATAAACGATTCACAATAGTTGATTACATCGCGAGGTAATTGACCTATATATGATAGATTTTACAAATATTGCATTCGTTTTTAAAAGACAAACTTTCTTTACATCGAAAGTTGACGGCAAGCATACTATTTCATAATACCTCCAACTATAATTGACTTAATAATAATCTTGATGAACTCGACGACTCGAATGCAACGTCTTTTGAAATATGTCATGAATGACTCCAAGTAATATCTCTAATATGAGCAAATGCACAGCGGAAGATTTCTTTCATACCTGAGAATAAACATGCTTTCAAGTGTCAACCAAAAGGTTGGTGAGTTCATAGGTTTATCATAAAACAATAAAAATCATCATTTTGATATACCACAAAATTTAAATGCTGCATGATACAAATAGGCCCGAATCCTATACCCACCTGTAATGTACATGCGATATCTTTTAAATACAGTACACCTTTCTCGTGTACGAAACCATTTTTCATAAATCTTAGTAACCGTACACATATCTCGTGCACAAGATATCATACACTTAACCTGTGTATAAAAATCATTCTCTCGATACATAACATTCACTTTGCTTTCATAGCTTGGCTTGGTAACCGACCTTAACATATAATGCGCATAATAATATCCCCAAAACAGAACATCTCGTCTGTATAATAATCATATAAACTTCAAAGTACTAAACACCACGCCCACTAGCCCTTCCGTCTAGTGAACATTCTGGGTGGGGGTGTTAAACCCGGTAGCTACCTTTAGGATTCGCTTGAATTAGGCGTGCACTAATTCTCAAAATTAGTGATGTTCCCTAATTCCTAGGTTACCAAGCAATAATAATTAGGGGAAAAATATTCATATCAATTGTGGCAATTATCACGTCCACATAATTCAATGGTGGCAATTATCACGTCCACATAATTCATTCGAGGAATGTTTTGCTTGTGTCTATCTCGTCAAACATTTATAAAAGCATTTCATGTATTCGCAGTTCAAAATATATTTCAAAAGCATTTAATAAAGCAGTTGTAAAAGTAGCGCATGTATTCTCAGTCCCAAAAATGTAAAGAGTAAAAGCGAATCAAATGAACTCACCTAATGTATTTTGTAGTAAAAATACATATGACTATATTGAACAATGCAGGGTTGGCCTCGGATTCACGAACCTATATCATTTGTATATATTATACACATATTCGCAATCGAACAATTATATATATATATATATATATATATATATATATATATATATATATATATATATATATATATATATATATATATATATATATATATATATATATATATATATATATATGAGTTTATAAGTTATGTCATTTTTATATTAATAATATGTATATGTTTCCCTATTTTTATTTTATATGTAAAAATATAAATTTTTGTTATGTTATATGTATTAAATATATATATTTATGTATATCATTTGTTTGAAAAATAGTAATTATACTACTTAAGTTTTCTAATAGAGGTAATAATGTTAATGTTTCTATTAGTGATAATACTAATAATGATATTAATGATAATAACTATAAAAATATTAATTTTACTGTTAATGATTGTTATGATAATGATTTTAGTAGTTACATAATAGTAATATTCATGATAATACTTGTAATCATATTAGTGGTAATAACAATAATAACTAATATTCATAATACCTATTAATAATACTAATAATAATAACAATTTTATTATTTAATGATAATAATAATAATAATAACAATAATGAAAAGTGTAATAATAACAATAATAAGAATCATAATCATAATAACCATAATAATACTTGAATGATAAAAAAAAATATACTAATGATAATAATGTCTCTAATACTTATAAATATAAATATGCTTTTAGTAATAATAATTATAATTCTAACTTTCATAATATTAATAATCATAATAATAACAATAATTATTAATAAACCTAATAATAATAATAATAATACAAATAAAAAAAATAAAATAAAAAAAATAAAGCTACCTTAAGGGAATCGGCCTAAAAAAATATAGTGCAGCTCCAGGGACTCGAACCCCCGACCTCTCAAAACCCGACACCATCCTAAACCGTCTGGGCTATGCCCATTTTCTGTTTTATAACCCAATCTCTGAATATATAACCCGTAAAATTTATTTATTCATCTTCTTCTTACAATTTCAATCGGCCAAATTCAATTTAATCACCAATCAATAATTCTGATTCTTCAATACAATTAGAAGTGATCTTTACTAAATGTTTGCAATAATAAAAAAAATAAAAAAAATAAATAAAAACCCGTTTCTGCTGTACGCGTAAGAGTAAGAAGAAAATAAACTTTGATTTTGATTTTGAGAAAGTTTTACATTATATTTAAAACATAACATCTGTTGTAAATCATCATTAGAAGCTATTTGAATCGTTAATTTTAGCAGAAACATCAAAATGATCTTAAATTTCACGATGAACAATTAAGTTGACTTTTAACTTCAAAACTTTGACTCCTAAATTGAAACTCAAATCGATGAATTGAAAAGCGAATTTTTGCAGAAAGATCCTTTAATATATGCCTAACAAAACTGCAATAATAGAGTTTAAAATATCAAACAACTTTGAGCTTTTCAAAATTTTAAAACGCGAGCAGAGTAACTACGGGTTCCTTTAAATTTTCTGTTTCCAATTCAATGATTTGTAGCTGTAGGTAAAGTGATTGATAATGGAATAAAAAAAATTGAATGATTTCCTAGAATAACCAGTTGTATTCATTTGTTTTGTACACCAAAGGTGTCAACAGAATCAATTCAAGAACAGAGAAAAAATAGATAAATAATTAAAAGGTGAAATAGATTGATAATAGATTTTGGATGTTATTGATGATGTAATCTGTGATTTGTACTGGATTTGATACATAAAGCAAGAATCACTATAGTCTGATATTGATTGAAAAAAAAGAATATGATTTTGATGTATATACATATACGTATATATATTGAAAACAGAATAAGGTTGTAGTATATATGTATTTATATACTTACTAATCTGTATATGTACTATATATATATATATATATATATATATATATATATATATATATATATATATATATATATATATATATATATATATATATATATATATATATATATATATATATATATATATATATTTGTATGATGTATCAGTGCAGATATCTGTTGCACATATATCGGATGTATATATCTATCCATTTTATGTATTACAATTAATCTTTTTATTTAATAAATCTAATTATAATAATAATACTCTTAATAATATAATAATGATAATGATGATATAATAATAATAATAATATTATTATTAGTAATGATAATAATAATAAGTAAAATTTTTTTTACCTATAATATTATTAATAATAATATTATTTATATTAATGTTATTTTTATTAATGATAATAATAATGTTAGTAATATATATATATATATCAAACTTCATATCTATATGTTATATATTGAAAACATTACTATTAAAAATACTGATTTTAATATTTATATTAATATTGACAATAATAAAGAGAGTAATAATAATATTAACATAACGATTATATTTCTAACTTGTGATTAAACTTAACATATAAGTATTACATATTATTAATTATGTAATACTTAATAAAAATATATATTATATAACAACATATTTGAATATTTACTATTTATATATTTTTTATATATAACACAATGGATATATTAATTATGTATTTAATGAAATAAATAAACTCATTTAATACTTTGTTGGCAAATAAAATAAAATCATTTACATTTAATATACCTTTTATAATTAACTAAACAGTTTCAAATGACAAGTTATAAATTATCTTTCATATTAATTAAATCATATATTAGTTTAATTTATAATATATAATTATTTACATATGTCATTATTTATATATACATTTCCAATTACAATTAAAGATTCGTGAATTATCGAAATGGTCAAAGGTCAAATGTAATTGAATTCATGAACATAGTTCAATATTTTAAGACTCAACCTTACAAACTTTGCTTATCGCGTCGAAACCATATAAAGATTAAGTTTAAATTTAGTCGGAAATTTCCGGGTCGTCACAGTGCCTACCCGTTAAAGAAATTTCGTCCCGAAATTTGAGTGTGGTCGTCATGGCTAACAATAAAAATGTTTTCATGACAAATATGAGTCAATGATTAAAGTTTTATCACTATCAGTTGATTTGAATAAAACAACTCGATTATTCGAAGCATACGAGTGAAGTCATCACACAAGATTGAAATAGGAAAAGTAAAGATTCGTGTTAACTTTTGACAGAGTCAGGGTTAAATTCCGGAATTCAAGGGATTTAAAGAAAATCTAGGAAATCTATAAGATTTGATTCTTCGGCGAGTAAGGAAATTAAGATCTTTATAATTAAATACGGTGATCTGCCTCGATTACTCTGTCTGATATTCCCATTATAAATTAAACTCTTCCGTTCCATTATTCTCACCATTCCTATACTTTCTTTCTTAGTTCATATATCCAAAAGATTGTAAAAATGCTTAATCCAGTTCTAATCCTTGTCCTTATCCTTACTATCACAACAATCATTCTCCTTTTCCAACTTCCACCGGAGGAATCTGTTTTCTTCTACTTCGCCGTTGAGGTTATAGTGTTTTTAATTCTCCCGTGTCTTTATGTTGCGATAAACATTGATATATACGGTTTGTAATTTCCGTGTTGTTATTGGGCTTTATATTTTCTAGTATATTTTGAAGCTCTATGCTTTTGTTTTCTCTTTTCGATTTCAAGTCAAGCGAATAATGGTCCAGAATTTGTGGATATAGAGTTTCAAATGATTATAATGTTCTAAGCAGGAAGGAACGTGATAGCACGATTTGATTTTCAAATTTATCAACATCACAGAAGATAGAACCATCAAGAATACATTTTCTTGATGTGTTCAGGAGTTAAGTAGAATGAAAGAGTTATGTAACATGACACATGATGACGTTATGATCTGTGAATCATCATGCTCCAATAGAACTTCCAGCATGACTTACTGTAATATAATCACATTGGCCAAGCGCATTATATTATACTAACTCATGCTTCAATTCCCAACACTACTCCAGAAACATTCATAATTTATACTTAGGTTTTACAGAAATTTCCGATATAATGTAATACAGATAGCACGGAGAGGTATATAATTTTGGACGAAAATATTTAAGAAAATATCTTCAGAAATATCGAAGATATTTATGATGATATTTTCGGAATTTCTAAGATCTAAAGTTGATGAAGAAAGATTTTCCACAAGATTTATCATGAATACGGAGTAAGATATTCTCTAAAAATTTTATCGGATACAGAATTATCTGAATTCTTTGAATATAGGGTTCGGTCCTTGTATTTGTCCTTGGTCTCCTTCAGAGTTAACTCAATTCGTTTTTTAGTACTAAATTTTCTATCGAGCGTTCCCAACACTCCATTCTTTATCATCAAACTCTTGGCCATTTAGGCCATCTACAATTTTACTGTTTCCTCTGCATTTAATGCAGCCATATCTGAATCGTTGGTTATCAATCTGAGGTGGTTTCAGGAGAATTGTGTTTTAAATGATTAAACGCTGATGGTAATATGGTGGAATATAAAAGGTTTCCCGGTAACAATAAAGAGCACGCATATATATATCAAAGTTATAATAAGGTTGTTTCAAACGAAAATTCGAAGTTGATTTGCTGGAGCTGTGACAAAATTGGCTAATCTGGAGAGAGATTGTAAAATCATTTTCGGTAATAACAACGCCAAAGGAGCTATCACATATACGTGTTAACGTTTACTCAGGTCCGAGTGTTTCCAGGTGCATAACTATATGCATCTTTCCTTCCGTAGATGAAGTGTGATTGATTCATCCTCTCAATTGAGGTGTTTTCAAGAATCATGAATGGTTGGAATGCAGATTATAATCGTCAAGATACAAATGAGGTTTAAGATGAAATCAAGTGGCAGACTTGAAGAATTGTTTAGTTTCATATGTTATAACCAATATTTTAATTCATTTTAATTGTCCAATATTGGTAGTCCACAGTCGATAGTCCACAGTTAATAGTCCAATAATTCATATATTGTTTAATATATAATATTCGAATTAATTAATACGTATCGTGACCCGTGTACATGTCTCAGACTCGATCACAACTCAAAGTATATATATTATTGTAGAATCAACCTCAACCCTGTATAGCTAACTCGATCATTACTGCATATAGAGTGTCTATGGTTATTCCAAATAATATATATAGATGCGTCGATATGATATGTCAAAATCTTGTATACGTGTCCCGATATTTAAAGTGCATAAAATAAATAACAGAAATTAAATGACGATGAATAAAATTGCGAGAATATAAATTGCGATAATTAAATTGCGATAAATAAAATGTAATCAATTAGCTAGGAACAGTTAGCGTGGATTCTTAACAAAATTTTTCATAGTTAATTTGTTTGTTTCTAACAAATTTTATTTTGTCCAATGTTTTCTTCATTATGCCACTTGTTGGATTCTGATAGGTCAAAATCCAAATATGAAATTGAATGAAAATGGTTATTCTACGGTGAATGGATTCGTATCTTTGTAGATGTAAGTAGGATAGTAAATGAATGTTGAATCAGATTTGAAAAATGTACAGTGTAACTTATTAATGTGAAATCTAAATATTCCTCGGGTATTACCTACCCGTTAAAATATTTTCACCATTAACAGTTTGTACAAAAGAATTTTTAATTACAATCCTTATGAAAATATATATACATATATATATTTTTTTCAGATGTAATCATGAATTTAATGAGTTAATATAATATTAATCTCATTTGATTTACCGTTAGAACAAGAGTATATAATCTCTAAAATATTAGAGATTACATAATCGCCATGTCGAACGAAGATAAATGATGTAGAACGTCACGTAGAATGATAATTATACTTCGAGGTATAGAATGAGATGTTGAGGCATGGATTGTCGATGGTACTCGTTCTGTTACTGATGATACTGTTGGTGCCGTTGATGTTGCTGAAGCTGGTAAATTTTGCACCATATTCTCCAAATTGATTACTCGAGCGCGAAGTTCGTTGACTTCTTTTATTGTTCCGGGATGATTGTCGGTCAGAACGAGCGGATGAATAAGATCCAGAATCTGAGATAGTATATAATCGTGATGGGATACTCTATGAGAGAGAAAATGGTATTACGAACAGATTCGCCGGTAAGTGTTTCAGGTTCTTCGCCAAGAGGTGAATTTGGTTGATGGAAAGGATCACCTTCTTTTTGTCTCCAATGATTAAGTAGGCTACGAACCCATCAGATGAATTGGTTGATTCATTCTAGTGACACTGATTTCGGAGCTTAGGTGAAACTCCATATCAGAATAGCTGTCGGAGTCCGAGGAATTCGAACTGGTTGAGGGATTCATCTCGTACGATCAGATGAAGGATTTTTTATAAGAAATAGATTATAGGATATAGATTAGTACACTGCAATACATAATTTACATATGCATATATAATACTAAAATCCCATAAGTTACGGAGGAATCTACGGAAGCTATCAGGCAAAGGTAACAATAACAGATACGCTAAGATATGAATTTATCTATACACTGTCTATGAAATAGAGGCAGTTAGATGTGTCTAGACTAAGAATGATAAGCAAGTGATTCCCTAAGAATGATAAGCAGGAAATTTTCGACACGAAATGATAAGCAAAACTTTTGACATGCAGACACGGTCGAAGTCCAGACTCACTAATGCATCTAAACAACTATCAGTTAGACACACTAATGTAAGACCTAGTTCGCTATGACCACCGCTCTGATACCAACTGATATGCCCCGTTCATATACAATATAAATGATTCACAATAGTTGATTACATCACGAGGTAATTGACCTCTATATGATACATTTTACAAACATTGCATTCATTTTTAAAAGACAAACTTTCTTTACATCGAAAGTTGACGGCAAGTATACTATTTAATAATACCTCCAACTATAATTGACTTAATAATAATCTTGATGAACTCGACGATTCGAATGCAACGTCTTTTGAAATATGTCATGAATGACTCCAAGTAATATCTCTAATATGAGCAAATGCACAGCGGAAGATTTCTTTCATACCTGAGAATAAACATGCTTTCAAGTGTCAACCAAAAGGTTGGTGAGTTCATAGGTTTATCATAAAACAATAAAATTCATCATTTTGATAGACCACAAAATTTAAATGCTGCGTGGTACAAATGGGCCCGGATCCTATACCCACCTGTAATGTACATGCGATATCTTTTAAATACAGTACACCTTTCTCGTGTACGAAACCATTTTTCATAAATCTTAGTAACCGTACACATATCTCGTGCACAAGATATCATTCACTTAACCTGTGTATAAAAATTATTCTCTCGATATATAACATTCACTTTGCTTTCATAGCTTGGCTTGGTAACCGACCTTAATATATAATGCGCATAATAATATCCCCAAAACAGCACATTTCGTCTGTATAATAATGAAATGCCCCATTCATATTAATTATAAACGTTTCATATTAATTGGTTTCTTTACGAGGTTTTGACCTCTATATGAGACGTTTTTCAAATCTTGCATTCGTTTTTAAAAACAACCATAACCTTTATTATTGAATAAAGGTCTTAATGACATAATTTAGATTGTCTAATCTCCTCAAATAAATAAGTTTTTACACAACCCATTACAATATAAGCAAATATATTACAAAAAATACTCCGAATGCAAGTTTAAACAATATAAACAATTATGCCGACTCCAAATTTTGACCTTGAGTTGGCATACGACAGTGGAAGCATTTTTAATATTCACCTGAGAATAAACATGCTTAAAATGTCAACAAAAATGTTGGTGAGTCATAGGTTTAATTTGTATATAATAATCATAATATTTAATAAGCCACAAGATTTCATTTAATTAAATACGCAGGATCGTTACAACTGCAAAAATCATTCATACGATGAGTCGCCTGGTAACCGACCTTAACATAGAGTGCTTAAGATATTTGGCATCATACATTCCACTATTCAAATGTATGACAAGAACCCTTCGAAGTACTAAAGCATTTCCACTATTCGAAAATGGGGGTGGTTGGTGTCCGTAGATCTACCTTTAGGATTCGCGTCAATTAGTGTTTTTCACTAATTCTTAGGTTACCAAGCATAATAATAAGTACAGATATCTGGTATAACAAAACAATCATAGAATGTAGTTCCATGAACTTGTGCTTATTTTGTAAAACATTTATAAATTTTGCATGTATTCTTATCCTAAAATAATTTAGATAGTAAAAATGGGACTATAACTCACTTGTGATGATTTTCGAATAGATGGTGGTAAGACTTGGCCTTTGACAAATTCAAGAACCTAATAATAATATTCTTGTGTCAAGATATATATATATATATATATATATATATATATATATATATATATATATATATATATATATATATATATATATATATATATATATAATTAATATTCCATACTTATGATACTTGTGATAATTTTAATTGTCCATTGTTAGTAGTCCAACGTTCGTAGTCCAATAGTCCAATAGTCCAACAGTATGAATATATATATAAATATAAATGCGTATATTGTGTTAGAATTCACTAACACTATAATATATTGTCTTAATATAATAAGACACATAATATGTATATTGTCTGAAGCAATCCGCGACCCATTGTATACATGTCTCAGGCTCGATCACAACTCAAAGTATATAATATTTTGGAATCCACTTCGACCCACAGCTAACTCAAAATTACTGCCAATGGTGTCTTATAGTTCGTTCCAATAATATATATAGAAGAAATCAAAATGATATGTCAAAACGCTGTATACGGATCCACGGTGATCAAGTCATATATATATATATATATATATATATATATATATATATATATATATATATATATATATATATATATATATATATATATATATATATATATATATATATATATGGTGCCTTACGATCTTTATTAAGACTATAATATATTGTCGTAGAACTTAATCACGACTATTATAAATTGTATTTCCATAAGTTCGGGAACAAGACATGTATAAATACATGTAGGATATAAGGTAAGTTAGCTAGGATAAGGTTAGCATCCATTTTTATGAATCATGTCCGTAGCTAAAAATTAAGAAAAATATCCAATTTTGTTTTACCCATAATTTCTTCGTTACAAATCCGTTTTGAGTGATTCGAGTTGCCATGGTTTTGTATCGAACTCAAAATTATTAATATTAACAGAAAAAGTATAGGTTTATAGTCGAAAATACAGCTTAGGTGTCAAATAAGAGAAGATAGTCATATCCGTCGTAAGAACGACGTCTTGATGACCCTTTTGAAAAACATACTTCCACTTAGAGTTTAACCATGGATTTTGGATATATTTCATATCCATATAAAATAAAAATTTTCACCAAAGGAAATCTTTTAATTCAAAGTTTAAGATAGGTTTTTATAATTAAACCCAAAACAGCCCCCGTTCGACTAAGACGACGTATATTCGATTTTAAGGTGTTCTTCGTGTTTACAAGTTTTATATCCTTATGTTAGCTTGACATATAGTCATAATACATGTGTTGAAGTATTTTAAAAGTCAAGTTAGAAGGATTAAGTTTATTTGCAAACAAGTTTAGAAATAATCTAAACTATGTTCTTGTTGTTATTAGTTATAACTCAAAACAAGATAGCCATATGAATATGAATCGAATAAGATTATGAATAAGGTTACTACCTCAAATCAAATGAATAAAGTTGCTGGAGAAATATGGAAAATATCTTGAGTTCAAAGATATCCTTGATGGCTTGGAATTCTTGAAGTAAAATCATGGAATGAACAAAAGTTCGAATAAGCTTTTTATCTTGAAATAAGATAGTTATAAGTATATGAATTTAACCAAAGCTTATATATGATTCTCACCTTGATTATAAGATGAAAAGCTACTGGAAATGAAGTAAGATTCTTCATCCTAAAGATTGGTTGAGTTGGATTGAAAGATTGGAAATAATCTCCTTGAAATCGGATGACTATCTTGATACGTTCTTGAGTGATTCTTTCTATGGTGTTTTAAGCTTGATCTTTGATGTAGTTTATGATCAAAGTGAAGGTTGTTTACTGAGTTCTTGAGTAGGTAAATGAAGAGAGATTAGAGAGTGAATTAACTTGGAAGAAAATTGGAAATGAAATTCTATGTGTGTGTGCAAATTGACGTGAAGATGGGATGGATATATAGAATATTTAGCTTGTTTTCTTGCATATAAGTCATACATGAGGTTAAATAGTTGGTTCCCACATGTAACATCTTGTCTAATGGCTGATAATTGGAACTTATTATTGGTATATACCAATAGTAATTACATCTAGTAGTTGAGTATGATATTGGTATAAATACCGAATGAATACGAGTAGAATTCTTGATGGAATTGAATGAGAATATGAGTATAGCTATCTTTTTTGAGTATAAGTATATTCATATATGTACTTAAGTCCTTTAAAAGTGTATTAATACATATTAATACAATACATATATATACATTTTAATTTAGAAGTTATTACAACGTTAATCGTTATATATATGTATATAGTCTTGAAGTCTTTAAGTTGGTAATCTCATTTTATGTATATAACCAATTGTTATTATATGTAATGAGATCCTTAAATATCATTTTAACAAATCATAAGTATATATATATATATATATATATATATATATATATATATATATATATATATATATATATATATATATATATATATATATATATATATATATATATATCCATATATACATCATTATATAATTATTTCAAATTATGACGTTCGTGAATCGTCAGACAGACTGGGTGGCCAAACGTTTGTATAAAATTCATTTCAAATAACCAAGTCTTAATGAGTTTGATTGCTTAACATGTTGGAAACATTAATTATGTAAATATTAATCTTCTATATATTAGCAGAAAAATCCGGGTCGTTACATTACACACCCGTTAAATTAAATTTCGTCCCGAAATTTAGAATAGTACCTAGTTAAAGTGAGATATCGGGAAACAAATGTGGGTACTTCAACTTCATTTGGTCTTCTCGTTCCTAAGTAAATTCAGGTCCTCTACGAGCATTCCATCGAACCTTAACGATTGGTATCTTACTTTGTTTGAGTCGTTTGACCTCACGATCCATAATTTCGACGGGTTCTTCGACGAAATTTAGTTTCTCGTCAATTTTAATCTCGTCTAAAGGAATAATTAGATCTTCGGTAGCTAGGAATTTCTTCAGGTTTGAAACATGAAAGGTGTTGTGAATCTTTTCTAATTGTGGAGGTAGCTCAAGTTGATAGGCCACCGGCCCAATGCGTTTTTCAATCTTGAATGGCCCAATGTATCTTGGGCTCAATTTTCCCCGCTTTCCAAAACGAATAACATGAAATGTCCCGTTCTTATTGATTAAAAACGTTCCATATTAATTGATTTCGTTGCGAGGTTTTGACCTCTATATGAGACGTTTTTCAAAGACTGCATTCATTTTTAAAACAAACCATAACCTTTATTTCATAAATAAAGGTTCAAAAAACTTTACGTAGATTATCAAATAATGATAATCTAAAATATCCTGTTTACACACGACCATTACATAATGGTTTACAATACAAATATGTTACATCGAAATCAGTTTCTTGAATGCAGTTTTTACACAATATCATACAAACATGGACTCCAAATCTTGTCCTTATTTTAGTATGCAACAGCGGAAGCTCTTAGTATTCACCTGAGAATAAACATGCTTTAAACGTCAACAAAAATGTTGGTGAGTTATAGGTTTAACCTATATATATCAAATCGTAACAATAGACCACAAGATTTCATATTTCAATACACATCCCATACATAGAGATAAAAATCATTCATATGGTGAACACCTGGTAACCGACATTAACAAGATGCATATATAAGAATATCCCCATCATTCCGGGACACCCTTCGGATATGATATAAATTTCGAAGTACTAAAGCATCCGGTACTTTGGATGGGGTTTGTTAGGCCCAATAGATCTATCTTTAGGATTCGCGTCAATTAGGGTGTCTGTTCCCTAATTCATAGATTACCAGACTTAATAAAAAGGGGCATATTCGATTTCGATAATTCAACCATAGAATGTAGTTTCACGTACTTGTGTCTATTTTGTAAATCATTTATAAAACCTGCATGTATTCTCATCCCAAAAATATTAGATTTTAAAAGTGGGACTATAACTCACTTTCACAGATTTTTACTTCGTCGGGAAGTAAGACTTGGCCACTGGTTGATTCACGAACCTATAACAATATATACATATATATCAAAGTATGTTCAAAATATATTTACAACACTTTTAATATATTTTGATGTTTTAAGTTTATTAAGTCAGCTGTCCTCGTTAGTAACCTACAACTAGTTGGCCACAGTTAGATGTACAGAAATAAATCGATAAATATTATCTTGAATCAATCCACGACCCAGTGTATACGTATCTCAGTATTGATCACAACTCAAACTATATATATTTTGGAATCAACCTCAACCCTGTATAGCTAACTCCAACATTCACATATAGAGTGTCTATGGTTGTTCCGAAATATATATAGATGTGTCGACATGATAGGTCGAAACATTGTATACGTGTCTATGGTATCTCAAGATTACATAATATACAATACAAGTTGATTAAGTTATGGTTGGAATAGATTTGTTACCAATTTTCACGTAGCTAAAATGAGAAAAATTATCCAATCTTGTTTTACCCATAACTTCTTCATTTTAAATCCGTTTTGAGTGAATCAAATTGCTATGGTTTCATATTGAACTCTATTTTATGAATCTAAACAGAAAAAGTATAGGTTTATAGTCGGAAAAATAAGTTACAAGTTGTTTTTGTAAAGGTAGTCATTTCAGTCGAAAGAACGACGTCTAGATGACCATTTTAGAAAACATACTTCCACTTTGAGTTTAACCATAATTTTTGGATATAGTTTCATGTTCATAATAAAAAACATTTTCCCAGAATAACAACTTTTAAATCAAAGTTTATCATAGTTTTTAATTAACTAACCCAAAACAGCCCGCGGTGTTACTACGACGGCGTAAATCCGGTTTTACGGTGTTTTTTGTGTTTCCAGGTTTTAAATCATTAAGTTAGCATATAATATAGATATAGAACATGTGTTTAGTTGATTTTAAAAGTCAAGTTAGAAGGATTAACTTTTATTTGCGAACAAGTTTAGAATTAACTAAACTATGTTCTAGTGATTACAAGTTTAAACCTTCGAATAAGATAGCTTTATATGTATGAATAGAATGATGTTATGAACATCATTAATACCTAAAGTTCCTTGGATAAACCTACTGGAAATGAGAAAAATAGATCTAGCTTCAAAGGATCCTTGGATGGCTTGAAAGTTCTTGAAGCAGAATCATGACACGAAAACAATTTCAAGTAAGATTTCCACTCGAAATAAGATTGTTATAGTTATAGAAATTGAATTAAAGTTTGAATATGATTATTACCTTGTATTAGATAGATAACCTACTGTAAGTAACAAAGGTTTCTTGATCTTGGATGATTACTTGGAATGGATTTAGAAAACTTGGAAGTAAACTTGCAATCTTGAAAGTATTCTTGATTTTATGAAACTAGAACTTTTGGAATTTATGAAGAACACTTAGAACTTGAAGATAGAACTTGAGAGATATCAATTAGATGAAGAAAATTGAAGAATGAAAGTGTTTGTAGGTGTTTTTGGTCATTGGTGTATGGATTAGATATAAAGGATATGTAATTTTGTTTTCATGTAAATAAGTCATGAATGATTACTCATATTTTTGTAATTTTATGAGATATTTTATGCTAGTTGCCAAATGATGGTTCCCACATGTGTTAGGTGACTCACATGGGCTGCTAAGAGCTAATCATTGGAGTGTATATACCAATAGTACATACATCTAAAAGCTGTGTATTGTACGAGTACGAATACGGGTGCATACGAGTAGAATTGTTGATGAAACTGAACGAGGATGTAATTGTAAGCATTTTTGTTAAGTAGAAGTATTTTGATAAGTTTCTTGAAGTCTTTTAAAAGTGTATGAATACATATTAAAACACTACATGTATATACATTTTAACTGAGTCGTTAAGTAATCGTTAGTCGTTACATGTAAATGTTGTTTTGAAACCTTTAGGTTAACGATCTTGTTGAATGTTGTTAACCCATTATTTATTATAACAAATGAGATGTTAAATTGTTATATTATCATGATATTATGATGTATAATATATCTTAGTATGATATATATACAGTTAAATGTCGTTACAACGATAATCGTTACATATATGTCTCGTTTCGAAATCATTAAGTTAGTAGTCTTATTTTTACATATGTATTTCATTGTTAATACACTTAATAATATATTTACTTATCATTTAACATAATTAACCAAGTGTATCAATATCTTAATATGATTCATATGTACCTAGTAAGACGTTGTTATAACGATAATCGTTATATATATCGTTTTCGAGTTTCTTAAATTAATAGTCTCATTTTTATGTATATAACTCATTGTTAAAATACCTAATGAGATACATACTTATAATAAAATCATGTTAACTATATATATAACCATATATATGTCATCGTATAGTTTTTACAAGTTTTAACGTTCGTGAATCACCGGTCAACTTGGGTGGTCAATTGTCTATATGAAACCTATTTCAATTAATCAAGTCTTAACAAGTTTGATTGCTTAACATGTTGGAAACACTTAATCATGTAAATAACAATTTCATTTAATATATATATAAACATGGAAAAGTTCGGGTCACTACAGTACCTACCCGTTAAATAAATTTCGTCCCGAAATTTTAAGCAGTTGGAGGTGTTGACGTATCTTCTGGAAATAAATGCGGGTATTTCTTCTTCATCTGATCTTCACGCTCCCAGGTGAACACAGATCCTCTACGAGCATTCCATCAAACCTTAACAATCGGTATCTTGTTTTATTTAAGTCTCTTAACCTCACGATCCATTATTTTGACGGGTTCTTCAATGAATTGAAGTTTTTCATTGATTTGGATTTCGTCCAACGGAATAGTGAGATCTTCTTTAGCAAAACATTTCTTCAAGTTTGAGACTTGGAAAGTGTTATGTACAGCCGCGAGTTGTTGAGGTAGCTCCAGTTGGTAAGCTACTGGTCCGACACGATCTATAATCTTGAATGGTCCAATGTACCTTGGATTTAGTTTCCCCCGTTTACTAAATCGAACAACGCCTTTCCAAGGTGAAACCTTAAGCATGACCATTTCTCCAATTTCAAACTCTATATCTTTTCTTTTACTGTCCGCGTAGCTCTTTTGTCGACTCTGGGCGGTTTTCAATCTTTGTTGAATTTGGATGATTTTCTCGGTAGTTTCTTGTATTATCTCCGGACCCGTAATATGTCTATCCCCCACTTCACTCCAACAAATCGGAGACCTGCACTTTCTACCATAAAGTGCTTCAAACGGCGCCATCTCAATGTTTGAATGGTAGCTGTTGTTGTAGGAAAATTCTGCTAACGGTAGATGTCGATCCCAACTGTTTCCGAAATCAATAACACAAGCTCGTAGCATGTCTTCAAGCGTTTGTATCGTCCTTTCGCTCTACCCATCTGTAACGACCCGCACTTTTTCGATCATTCTATACTTATAAGATTAATATTTACATAAATTAAACCTTGCCAACATGATAAGCAATCCAAATTGTCGAGACTTATATTTCCGAAAAGAGTTTTACACAACGTTTGACCGTCTAGTTTGACCGATGATATCACGAACTATACAATATATGATAATTATACGTTTGTGTATATAAATGTATATATACATATTTAACATGATTAATAAATGTTTTAATATCTCATTTTGTATTAATAACAACAAGTTATATGTGTATTTTGAAACTACTAACTTAAGTTTTCAAAACAATAACTATACGTAACGTTATTTGACATAAATACTTAAGACTTATAATGTTATACATATATTGTATAAGTAATGTATTTAATTACTTTTAAAGAACTTAAATACATAAAACCATATAAGTGTATTCACAAAAGATAGCTATATTTGAATCCTCATTTCATTTTTCACAAAATTTCTATACGTATACCTAGAGTATTTGTACTCGTATCATACCTAGCTCCTATACGTATTTACTAATAGTAAATACACATCAAAATCACCACCTAACCAGCCATTATTCATGCCCTTAGAGCTAGGTAATTACTTTTGGATGATTACTTGACTAATTATACAAGAAAACAACTAAAACTTTTGTCCTTGTACACCATCAAAAACGCCACCATCACCACCTTAAATACTTCCATTCATTTCCCATTTTTGATTCACTTTCACTTCAATTATCTTAGCAAAAACACACACTCTTTCAAGAACTCTAAACTCCATAACACTTCAGCAACTTACCAAGAAGATCTAGCTTCAAAAACCATACTAAAACACCATAAGAAAACCATACAAAAACACTTCAAGAAAACCCTCCAAGAACACCAACTTACTTCCAATCTTTCATCCACTTCTATCACCCTTGTGATTCTAGCTTCTTACTTCTCTCTTACAGCAACTTCATCCAAGGAACTTGAGGTAGAATTTATGTTCATAACCTTATTCGATTCATATATATATAGCTATCTTATTTTGTGGTACAAAAGTTTAACAACAAGAACATAGTTTGAATGTTTTCAAACTTGTTTGCAAACTAAATAGATCCTTCTAACTTAACTTTTAAAATACTTCAAGACATGTAACATAACTTATTTATATGTTAATTTAACAAGGTAAAACTTGGTTTTTCAAAGTATAAGTATTTTTGGAAAAATGGTCATTAAATGATTTTGTTGTAACAAAAATGTTTAACTTCATATGTTTCACTAAACTTTCACCTATGCCGTATGATTTTGAATACAAACCAAGGTATTTACAGTTCATAGTCTTAAAGAAGAACTCGATCCAAGAAGATGGCAATTTGAATCAACGAAAACGGACTTGTAACGAAGAAACTATGACCGAAACAAAATTGGTTATCCAAGACTTAATTGACTTCGGGATTCATTGGAAAAATTTACATAAAATCACATCTTTATAAGATAACATGATATTTTATATATATGTACTCATAATTCAATTTCATATGGTTCAGGATCACCCGTAAGCAACACGAGAAGATTAATCATAAGATCCCATGATTGTACGCAACACGTCATTTGACAACACCGGTACTTTATGTACGCAACACGTCATTTGACAACACCGGTACCATGGGTCAAGATTAATCTCGACCAATACATATACGATGGGGTTTTATTTATTTCGTTGGGGGTTTTATTTATTTCATTGCGGGTATATTAAACATCTAAAAATGAACCATTAAAATTGAATTACTAACATCGGACTGCTAACTACGGACTAAGGAATTATTCAAAGTATTAAAAGTATAATAAGTATATATTTATAATGTTTGTTTAAAAATGAAAACATATTGATATATTATATATGGATAGGTTCATGATATCAACCGGAAGACCGAGTCAAATTATTTATATCATCAAGACAAGAGTGAGTATATAGTCCCACTTTTAAACTCTAAATATTTCGGGATGAGAATACATGTATTTTATGTTTTACGATATGGACACAAGTAACTGAAAAATATATTCTACGTTGAGTTGTACCATTGGCATACTTCCCTGTAGCTTGGTAACTAATATTTACAGCGGTATTGTAAACGCGAATCCTGTTGATAGATCTATCGGGCCTGACAACCCCAACCGGACTGGACGACCAGTATTCAACGGTTGCACAGTACTTCGTTTTGTGACTACACTTGGTACGGTGTAGTAAGATTTCATATTAAAGGGAATATGCGACGTGAAAATGTTAAGTATGGTTACCAAGTGCTCAACCACTTAGAATACTTTTATTAAACTGTTTATATACGAAATCTTGTGGTCTATATATATATTGCTGCCGGCATTAAACCTATATCTCACCAACTTTATGTTGACCTTTTAAAACATGTCTATTCTCAGGTGATTACTAAAGCTTCCGCTGCATTATGTTGAATTATGTTGAATTTGAGCAGGATCTTGCGTACGCATATTTGTGTCAAAAATAAAACTGCATACCCAAGGATTTGTGTTGTAAAATATGCTCGAAATCGTGTTGTTATCATTATATGTAAAGTTTGTAAGTCGAAGATTATCGCTAAACGATAATCATCTTTTTATTGTCTAAAGCTTGTAACAAAAATAATGGTTATGGTTTGTAATGTATAATATATGCAGTTTCTCTTTTAAAAATGTCGCATATAGAGGTCAATACCTCGCAATGAAATCATACGTTATCTAACACGTTCTTATGGTTAAGGACGGGTTATGACATGTGGTATCAGAGCGTTGGTCTTAGCGAACCAGGTTTGCATTAGTGTGTCTAACCAAGAAGTCGTTAGGATACATTAGTAAAGTCTGGACTTTGACCGGGTCTGATTTAAAAAAAAAAAACCATTGCTTATCACTGTTGGTTAAAATTTATATGTAAATATTATGTAGTACTAATGGGTTAGTTGTTGTGTGATAGATGTCGGGCTCGAAACTTATTATCACATTCAGCGACTCCGAATCAGAACCTTCAGATTGTGTTTCAGTCATTAACATATCCGATGACGAAAGTGGTATTTTTGGGGAAGACTCACAATTTCCGGATGAACCAACTATAGAAATATCGGAAAGTGAACCCGAGGAGGAAAGTGAACCCGAAGAGGAAAGTGAACCCGAAGAAGAAAGTGAACCCGAGGAAGAAATACTAGAAATTACGAAAGAAAAATTCGATCAAGGAAAGAAACGAAAAGCAAATGAATTAGAAAATTCAAATCCCGAACTTAGTGAGAATGACGTAGCACCAATTCCACTCAACACTACCACCCCTATTCCCGCTATTCCTATTAGTGCTATCCCCGCATCTAGTTCTTCGGCTCCTCAGCCAAAACGTAGGCAGACAGCTAGGATAAGCGTTAGGCCATTCATTGGAACTAAACGCCCTAGAAAATAGACCGAACGATGCACTGCCGTATTAAGCCATGGAATCATATAATGTTTTGTATAATATTATTAGTGTGGTTTGCTTAAAGTTTGATGTAAGATAAGCATATGTAAAATAGCGAAGTATGAAATGCAATAATTTTCCATGGTTAAGTATTATTTAGATTGTAGTAATTGATTCTGTACTAAGCTATTAAGTATGAACATTAACGGGTAGGTACTACCCAAGATATAATTATAAAACGCTAATAAGAAGAAAAGGCTTTTATAATAATACCTGGTTCATATTATTAACAAGCTATAAATGTACTATAAATACACACTACATCTATAATATTCCATGTGAATAATTATTTTCTTTCATTAGGAAATGGCGCGATTGAATCGAATGACGGAACAAGAACTCGAGGAACTCATCAACCAGCGAGTGAACGATAGAATGCTATGGGTCGAAGCTGCAAGAGCTGCTGCAGTTAACCCAAATCCTCGTGTAGGATGCTCCTACAAGACGTTTCAAGCTTGCAAGCCATCATCATTCAGCGGAACGGAAGGACCTATCGGTTTAACCCGATGGATAGAAAAAATGGAGACGGTGTTTAAAATCAGTGGTTGTGATGAAAAAGACATGACCAAGTTTGCATCGTGCACTTTACAAGATAGTGCACTCACATGGTGGAAGAATTATGTGAAGGCGGTAGGAGGAGATGTAGCTTATGATACTCCATGGGAAGAATTCAAAGCAATGATAATCACCGAGTATTGTCCAAGGAATGAGGTTATTAAGTTAGAAGATGAGTTACGAAGTTTGAAGGTGGTTGGTACTGAAATCACCAACTACAATCAGCGATTCATGGAATTGGTTTTACTATGTCCTGAATTGGTTCCAACCGAAGCACGGAAGATTGAAATGTACAAAGGTGGTTTGCCCAAAAAGGTCAAGGCAAACGTTACAGCATCGAAACCTAAAACAATTCATGAAGCTATAACCATGGCGAACGAGCTAATGGATCAGGTCATTTTGGACAAGAAAGCATTCAATACTGAGGTGAAGGTATTGGGGAACAAGAAAAAGTGGAATGGAGGTTATGATCGAGGTAACCAACAACAACCTTATAAGAAACAAGAAACCACGAAAGGTGCGGGTAGCGGTTCAGGCTTTGGTTACAAAGGACAAAGTCCTTTATGCAACCGTTGTCACAAACATCATTTTGGTTACTGTAGTGTGTTGTGCACTAAATGCAATAGACAGGGACATCTTGCTGAAGATTGTAAGGCTCTCGTTACAAATGCAAACGATAGCAAGACTCCTGCCACCAACGCAAATAGAACTGCTTTGGCTAACATTACTTGTTTTGGGTGTGGAAAACAAGGTCACTATAAGAGCCAGTGCCCGAATCAGAATGGTGGACCTGCACGTGGAAGAGCGTTTGTTATTAATGCTAGAGAGGCACGAGAAGACCCGGAGCTTGTTACGGGTACGTTTACCATTAATAACTTATCAGCATCTATTTTATTTGATACTGGCGCCGATAGAAGTTACGTGTGTATAAATTTTTACACTAAATTGAATTGTTCATCATTACCTCTAGATGCTAAGTACTTGATTGAGTTAGCTAATGGTAAGCTAATTAAAGCCGATAAAATTTGTCGTGATTGTGAAATAAATCTAGCCGGAGAAACGTTTAAAATCGACTTAATACCCGTAGAATTAGGAGGTTTTGATGTAATAGTCGGCATGGACTGGATGTCCAAAATAGGAGCGGAAGTTGTTTGTGCCAAGAAGGCAATTCGTATTCCTGGTAAGGATAAAATACCGGTGATGATTTATGGAGAGAAGGGTAATTCAAAGCTAAAACTCATTAGCTGTTTGAAAGCCAAGAAGTGTTTAAAAAAGGGATGTTATGCTATTCTAGCACATGTTAATAAAGTTGAAAAGAAAGAAAAGTGTATCAACGACGTGCCTGTGGCAAGAGATTTTCCTGAAGTTTTTCCGGAAGAATTGCCGGGATTACCTCCATTTAGATCGGTAGAATTTCAAATAGATTTAGTACCAGGAGCTACACCAGTGGCTCGTGCTCCATATAGACTTGCACCGTCCGAATTAAAAGAACTTCAAAGTCAGTTAAAAGAATTACTAGACCGTGGATTCATACAACCGAGTACTTCACCGTGGGGAGCTCCGATTCTATTTGTTAAAAAGAAAGATGGATCTTTTAGGATGTGCATAGATTATCGTGAATTAAATAAGTTAACTATCAAAAATCGGTATCCACTACCGAGAATTGACGACTTATTTGATCAACTCCAGGGATCATGTGTTTATTCGAAAATCGACCTAAGATCGGGCTATCATCAACTACGTGTCAAAGAAGAGGACATTCCGAAAACTGCTTTTCGAACACGTTATGGTCATTACGAATTTTTGGTCATGCCATTTGGGTTGACAAATGCGCCAGCTGTATTCATGGACCTCATGAATCGAGTTTGTAGTCCGTATTTGGATAAGTTTGTTATCGTTTTCATTGATGATATTCTTATCTATTCCAAGAGTGAGCAAGAGCATGAGCAGCATTTAAGGTTGATATTAGAGTTGTTGAGAAAAGAACAGCTATACGCTAAATTTTCTAAGTGTGCTTTCTGGTTGAAAGAAGTGCAATTTCTTGGTCACGTTGTTAATAGCAAAGGAATTCAGGTTGATCCAGCAAAAACTGAAGCTATTGAAAAATGGGAGACTCCTAAGACACCAACACAGATACGCCAATTTTTGGGTTTAGCCGGTTATTATAGAAGGTTTATTCAAGATTTTTCCCGAATAGCTAAACCGTTGACAGCGTTAACGCAAAAAGGGAAGAAATATGAATGGACCTCGGAGCAGGAGAACGCATTTCAAATACTGAAGAAAAAGTTAACTACGGCGCCTATTTTATCGTTACCAGAAGGGAACGATGATTTTGAAATATATTGTGACGCTTCGCGACAAGGTTTTGGTTGTGTTCTTATGCAACGAAAGAAAGTAATTGCATTTGCATCCCGACAATTGAAGATTCACGAGCGGAATTATACGACGCATGATCTAGAATTGGGAGCAGTCGTGTTTGCATTGAAGATGTGGAGACACTACTTGTATGGGGTTAAATTCACTGTGTTTACTGATCATAAAAGCCTTCAACATATTTTTGATCAGAAACAATTGAACATGAGGCAACGTAGGTGGGTCGAGTTAATAAACGACTATGATTGTGAAATTCGTTATCATCCCGGAAAGGCGAACGTGGTGGCCGATGCTTTAAGCAGAAAGGAACGAGAACCAATTCGAGTCCGAGCAATGAATATAAAAATTCGCATGAATCTCAACTCACAAATCAAAGAAGTTCAACAAGAAGCACTCAGTAAAGAAAACATAAAGAATGAAATAATGAAGAAGTATGAGAAGCAACTCGTTATACGGGAAGACGGAATTAGATATTTTGCAAATCGTATTTGGGTACCGAAGTTGGGTGGATTAAGGAAGTTGATATTGAACGAGGCACATAAGACAAGATACTCGATACATCCTGGAGTTGGAAAGATGTATCAAGATCTTAAGACACGTTATTGGTGGCCTAACTTAAAGACTGACGTTGCAACATATGTTGGGGAATGTTTGACTTGTTCCAAAGTCAAAGCAGAACATCAAAAGCCGTCAGGGTTACTTCAACAACCAGAAATCCCAGAATGGAAATGGGATGGTATTACCATGGATTTCATCACGAAGTTACCAAAGACCGCCTGGGGATATGACACCATTTGGGTGATTGTTGATCGTCTCACCAAGTCTGCACATTTCTTGCCTATAAAGGAAACGGATAGAATGGAGAAACTATTACGATTGTATATAAAGGAAGTTGTTTCAAGGCATGGAATACCTATTTCCATTATATCCGATCGTGATAGTAGATTTACCTCAAAATTCTGGCAATCACTACAGGAAGCACTAGGAACTCGGTTGGATATGAGTACCGCATATCATCCACAAACCGATGGACAGAGTGAGAGAACGATTCAGACTCTCGAAGACATGCTCAGGGCATGTGTGATCGATTTTGGAAACGGATGGGATAAATATCTACCGTTAGCAGAATTCTCGTATAATAATAGTTATCATGCGAGCATTGGAGCTGCACCATTCGAAGCATTGTATGGAAGGAAGTGTAGATCTCCTATCTGTTGGAATGAAGTAGGAGATCGACAATTAACTGGTCCCAAGATCATACATGAAACGACTGAGAAGATAGTGCAAATCAAGGAGAGATTGAAAACAGCCCGCAGTCGCCAAAAGAGCTACGCCGATGTTCGAAGGAAACCATTAGAGTTTCAGATCGGTGACATGGTTATGCTAAAGGTGTCACCTTGGAAAGGTGTGATACGTTTCGGCAAAAGGGGTAAATTGAACCCAAGATATGTAGGTCCGTTCAAGATCATCGAACGCATTGGACCGGTAGCTTATCGACTCGAGTTACCGCAACAACTCGCCGGAGTACATAATACCTTTCACGTCTCAAACCTTAAGAAGTGTCTTGCAAAGGAAGACCTCACCATTCCTCTTGAAGAAATCCATGTCGACGAGAAACTACAATTCGTCGAAGAACCAATCGAAATCATGGACCGTGAAGTTAAACAGCTCAAACAGAGTAATATACCGATTGTTAAGGTTCGTTGGAATGCTAGAAGAGGTCCCGAGTTTACTTGGGAACGCGAGGATCAGATGAAACGAAAGTATCCGCACTTGTTTCTCGATGACGCAAAATAGGTACAATTTTAAAATTTCGGGACGAAATTTATTTAACGGGGAGGTAATGTAACGACCCGCACTTTTTCGATCATTCTATACTTATAAGATTAATATTTACATAAATTAAACCTTGCCAACATGATAAGCAATCCAAATTGTCGAGACTTATATTTCCGAAAAGAGTTTTACACAACGTTTGACCGTCTAGTTTGACCGATGATATCACGAACTATACAATATATGATAATTATACGTTTGTGTATATAAATGTATATATACATATTTAACATGATTAATAAATGTTTTAATATCTCATTTTGTATTAATAACAACAAGTTATATGTGTATTTTGAAACTACTAACTTAAGTTTTCAAAACAATAACTATACGTAACGTTATTTGACATAAATACTTAAGACTTATAATGTTATACATATATTGTATAAGTAATGTATTTAATTACTTTTAAAGAACTTAAATACATAAAACCATATAAGTGTATTCACAAAAGATAGCTATATTTGAATCCTCATTTCATTTTTCACAAAATTTCTATACGTATACCTAGAGTATTTGTACTCGTATCATACCTAGCTCCTATACGTATTTACTAATAGTAAATACACATCAAAATCACCACCTAACCAGCCATTATTCATGCCCTTAGAGCTAGGTAATTACTTTTGGATGATTACTTGACTAATTATACAAGAAAACAACTAAAACTTTTGTCCTTGTACACCATCAAAAACGCCACCATCACCACCTTAAATACTTCCATTCATTTCCCATTTTTGATTCACTTTCACTTCAATTATCTTAGCAAAAACACACACTCTTTCAAGAACTCTAAACTCCATAACACTTCAGCAACTTACCAAGAAGATCTAGCTTCAAAAACCATACTAAAACACCATAAGAAAACCATACAAAAACACTTCAAGAAAACCCTCCAAGAACACCAACTTACTTCCAATCTTTCATCCACTTCTATCACCCTTGTGATTCTAGCTTCTTACTTCTCTCTTACAGCAACTTCATCCAAGGAACTTGAGGTAGAATTTATGTTCATAACCTTATTCGATTCATATATATATAGCTATCTTATTTTGTGGTACAAAAGTTTAACAACAAGAACATAGTTTGAATGTTTTCAAACTTGTTTGCAAACTAAATAGATCCTTCTAACTTAACTTTTAAAATACTTCAAGACATGTAACATAACTTATTTATATGTTAATTTAACAAGGTAAAACTTGGTTTTTCAAAGTATAAGTATTTTTGGAAAAATGGTCATTAAATGATTTTGTTGTAACAAAAATGTTTAACTTCATATGTTTCACTAAACTTTCACCTATGCCATATGATTTTGAATACAAACCAAGGTATTTACAGTTCATAGTCTTAAAGAAGAACTCGATCCAAGAAGATGGCAATTTGAATCAACGAAAACGGACTTGTAACGAAGAAACTATGACCGAAACAAAATTGGTTATCCAAGACTTAATTGACTTCGGGATTCATTGGAAAAATTTACATAAAATCACATCTTTATAAGATAACATGATATTTTATATATATGTACTCATAATTCAATTTCATATGGTTCAGGATCACCCGTAAGCAACACGAGAAGATTAATCATAAGATCCCATGATTGTACGCAACACGTCATTTGACAACACCGGTACTTTATGTACGCAACACGTCATTTGACAACACCGGTACCATGGGTCAAGATTAATCTCGACCAATACATATACGATGGGGTTTTATTTATTTCGTTGGGGGTTTTATTTATTTCATTGCGGGTATATTAAACATCTAAAAATGAACCATTAAAATTGAATTACTAACATCGGACTGCTAACTACGGACTAAGGAATTATTCAAAGTATTAAAAGTATAACAAGTATATATTTATAATGTTTGTTTAAAAATGAAAACATATTGATATATTATATATGGATAGGTTCGTGATATCAACCGGAAGACCGAGTCAAATTATTTATATCATCAAGACAAGAGTGAGTATATAGTCCCACTTTTAAACTCTAAATATTTCGGGATGAGAATACATGTATTTTATGTTTTACGATATGGACACAAGTAACTGAAAAATATATTCTACGTTGAGTTGTACCATTGGCATACTTCCCTGTAGCTTGGTAACTAATATTTACAGCGGTATTGTAAACGCGAATCCTGTTGATAGATCTATCGGGCCTGACAACCCCAACCGGACTGGACGACCAGTATTCAACGGTTGCACAGTACTTCGTTTTGTGACTACACTTGGTACGGTGTAGTAAGATTTCATATTAAAGGGAATATGCGACGTGAAAATGTTAAGTATGGTTACCAAGTGCTCAACCACTTAGAATACTTTTATTAAACTGTTTATATACGAAATCTTGTGGTCTATATATATATTGCTGCCGGCATTAAACCTATATCTCACCAACTTTATGTTGACCTTTTAAAACATGTCTATTCTCAGGTGATTACTAAAGCTTCCGCTGCATTATGTTGAATTATGTTGAATTTGAGCAGGATCTTGCGTACGCATATTTGTGTCAAAAATAAAACTGCATACCCAAGGATTTGTGTTGTAAAATATGCTCGAAATCGTGTTGTTATCATTATATGTAAAGTTTGTAAGTCGAAGATTATCGCTAAACGATAATCATCTTTTTATTGTCTAAAGCTTGTAACAAAAATAATGGTTATGGTTTGTAATGTATAATATATGCAGTTTCTCTTTTAAAAATGTCGCATATAGAGGTCAATACCTCGCAATGAAATCATACGTTATCTAACACGTTCTTATGGTTAAGGACGGGTTATGACACCATCAGTTTATGGATGATAGGCCGTACTCATGTCTAGACGAGTTCCCAATGCTTGCTGTAATGTCTGCCAGAATCTTGAAATAAATCTGCCATCCCTATCAGAGATAATAGAGATTGGTATTCCATGTCTGGAGACGACTTCCTTCAATTACAGTCGTGCTAACTTCTCCATCTTATCATCTTCTCTTATTGGCAGGAAGTGTGCTGACTTGGTGAGACGATCAACTATTACCCAAATAGTATCATAACCACTTGCAGTCCTTGGCAATTTAGTAATGAAATCCATGGTAATGTTTTCCCATTTCCATTCCAGGATTTCAGGTTGTTGTAGTAGACCTGATGGTTTCTGATGTTCAACTTTGACCTTAGAACACGTCAAACATTCTCCTACATATTTAGCAATATCGGCTTTCATACCTGGCCACCAAAAATGTTTCTTAAGATCCTTGTACGTCTTCCCCGTTCCAGGATGTATTGAGTATCTGGTTTTATGAGCTTCTCTAAGTACCATTTCTCTCATATCTCCAAATTTTGGTACCCAAATTCTTTCAGCCCTATACCGGGTTCCGTCTTCCCGAATATTAAGATGCGTCTCCGATCCTTTGGGTATTTCATCCTTTAAATTTCCCTCTTTTAAAACTCCTTGTTGCGCCTCCTTTATTTGAGTAGTAAGGTTAGTGTGAATCATTATATTCATAGATTTTACTCGAATGGGTTCTCTGTCCTTTCTGCTCAAGGCGTCGGCTACCACATTTGCCTTCCCCGGGTGGTAACGAATCTCAAAGTCGTAATCATTCAACAATTCAATCCACCTACGCTGCCTCATATTCAGTTGTTTCTGATTAAATATGTGTTGAAGACTTTTGTGGTCGGTATATATAATACTTTTGACCCCATATAAGTAATGCCTCCAAGTCTTTAATGCAAAAACAACCGCGCCTAATTCCAAATCATGCGTCGTATAATTTTACTCGTAAATCTTCAATTGTCTAGACGCATAAGCAATCACCTTCGTCCGTTGCATTAATACACAACCGAGACCTTACTTTGATGCGTCACAATAAATCACAAAATCATCATTCCCTTCAGGCAATGACAATATAGGTGCCGTAGTTAGCTTTTTCTTCAATAATTGAAACGCCTTCTCTTGTTCATCCTTCCATTCAAATTTCTTCCCTTTATGCGTTAATGCAGTCAAGGGTTTTGCTATTTTGGAGAAATCTTGGATGAATCTTCTGTAGTAACCAGCCAATCCTAAAAATTGACGTATATGCTTCGGAGTTTTTGGGGTTTCCCACTTTTCAACGGTTTCGATCTTTGCCGGGTCCACCTGGATACCTTCTTTGTTCACTATGTGACCGAGGAATTAAACTTCTTCCAACCAAAATGCACACTTTGAAAACTTAGCGTACAGTTTTTCTTTCCTCAATACTTCTAGCACTTTTCTCAAATGTTCTTCGTGCTCTTGATCATTCTTTGAGTAAATAAGTATGTCATCGATGAAAACAATGACAAACTTGTCAAGATATGGCCCACACACTCGGTTCATAAGGTCCATGAACACAGCTGGTGCGTTAGTCAATCCAAACGGCATAACCATAAACTCATAATGACCATAACGCGTCCTAAAAGCAGTTTTTGGAATATCATCCACCTTTACTCGCATTTGATGATATCCAGAACGTAAATCGATCTTCGAATAAACTGACGAGCCATGTAGTTGATCAAATAAGTCGTCAACTCTCGGCAGTGGATAACGGTTTTTGATGGTAAGTTTGTTCAACTCTCTGTAGTCAATACACAATCTAAATGTACCATCCTTCTTCTTGACAAACAAAACAGGAGCTCCCCATGGTGATGTGCTTGGTCAAATGAAACCACGTTCTAATAGTTCTTGCAGTTGGCTTTGCAGTTCTTTCATCTCGCTGGGTGCAAGTTGTAGTGACCCGAACTTTTCCATGTTTATATATATTAATTGAGATTGTTGTTTACATGATTAAATGTTTCCAACATGTTAAGCAATCAAACTTGTTAAGACTTGATTAATTGAAATAGGTTTCATATAGACAATTGACCACCCAAGTTGACCGGTGATTCACGAACGTTAAAACTTGTAAAAAAACTATATGATGACATATATATGGTTATATATATAGTTAAAATGATATTATGATAAGTAAACATATCATTAATTATATTAACAATGAACTACATATGTAAAAACAAGACTACTAACTTAATGATTTTGAAACGAGACATATATGTAACGTTTATCGTTGTAACGACATTTAATGTATATATATCATATTAAGAGATATTCGTACATCATAATATCATGATAATATAATAATTTAAAATCTCTTTTGATATTATAAACATTGGGTTAACAACATTTAACAAGATCGTTAACCTAAAGGTTTCAAAACAACACTTACATGTAACGACTAACGATGACTTAACGACTCAGTTAAAATGTATATACATGTAGTGTTTTAATATGTATTTATACACTTTTGAAAGACTTCAATACACTTATCAAAATACTTCTACTTAACAAAAATGCTTACAATTACATTCTCGTTCAGTTTCATCAACAATTCTACTCGTATGCACCCGTATTCGTACTCGTACAATACACAGCTTTTAGATGTATGTACTATTGGTATATACACTCCAATGATCAGCTCTTAGCAGCCCATGTGAGTCACCTAACACATGTGGGAACCATCATTTGGCAACTAGCATGAAATATCTCATAAGATTACAAAAATATGAGTAATCATTCATGACTTATTTACATGAAAACAAAATTACATATCCTTTATATCTAATCCATACACCAACGACCAAAAACACCTACAAACACTTTCATTCTTCAATTTTCTTCATCTAATTGAACTCTCTCAAGTTCTATCTTCAAGTTCTAAGTGTTCTTCATAAATTCCAAAAGTTCTAGTTTCATAAAATCAAGAATACTTTCAAGTTTGCTAGCTCACTTCCAATCTTGTAAGGTGATCATCCAACCTCAAGAAATCTTTGTTTCTTACAGTAGGTTATCATTCTAATACAAGGTAATAATCATATTCAAACTTTGGTTCAATTTCTATAACTATAACAATCTTATTTCAAGTGATGATCTTACTTGAACTTGTTTTCGTGTCATGATTTTGCTTCAAGAACTTTGAGCCATCCAAGGATCCATTGAAGCTAGATCCATTTTTCTCTTTTCCAGTAGGTTCATCCAAGGAACTTAAGGTAGTAATGATGTTCATAACATCATTCGATTCATACATATAAAGCTATCTTATTCGAAGGTTTAAACTTGTAATCACTAGAACATAGTTTAGTTAATTCTAAACTTGTTCGCAAACAAAAGTTAATCCTTCTAACTTGACTTTTAAAATCAACTAAACACATGTTCTATATCTATATGATATGCTAACTTAATGATTTAAAACCTGGAAACACGAAAAACACCGTAAAACCGGATTTACGCCGTCGTAGTAACACCGCGGGCTGTTTTGGGTTAGTTAATTAAAAACTATGATAAACTTTGATTTAAAAGTTGTTATTCTGAGAAAATGATTTTTATTATGAACATGAAACTATATCCAAAAATTATGGTTAAACTCAAAGTGGAAGTATGTTTTCTAAAATGGTCATCTAGACGTCGTTCTTTCGACTGAAATGACTACCTTTACAAAAACGACTTGTAACTTATTTTTCCGACTAGAAACCTATACTTTTTTTGTTTAGATTCATAAAATAGAGTTCAATATGAAACCATAGCAATTTGATTCACTCAAAACGGATTTAAAATGAAGAAGTTATGGGTAAAACAAGATTGGATAATTTTTCTCATTTTAGCTACGTGAAAATTGGTAACAAATCTATTCCAACCATAACTTAATCAACTTGTATTATATATTATGTAATCTTGAGATACCATAGACACGTATACAATGTTTCGACCTATCATGTCGACACATCTATATATATTTCGGAACAACCATAGACACTCTATATGTGAATGTTGGAGTTAGCTATACAGGGTTGAGGTTGATTCCAAAATATATATAGTTTGAGTTGTGATCAATACTGAGATACGTATACACTGGGTCGTGGATTGATTCAAGATAATATTTATCGATTTATTTCTGTACATCTAACTGTGGACAACTAGTTGTAGGTTACTAACGAGGACAGCTGACTTAATAAACTTAAAACATCAAAATATATTAAAAGTGTTGTAAATATATTTTGAACATACTTTGATATATATGTATATATTGTTATAGGTTCGTGAATCAACCAGTGGCCAAGTCTTACTTCCCGACGAAGTAAAAATCTGTGAAAGTGAGTTATAGTCCCACTTTTAAAATCTAATATTTTTGGGATGAGAATACATGCAGGTTTTATAAATGATTTACAAAATAGACACAAGTACGTGAAACTACATTCTATGGTTGAATTATCGAAATCGAATATGCCCCTTTTTATTAAGTCTGGTAATCTAAGAATTAGGGAACAGACACCCTAATTGACGCGAATCCTAAAGATAGATCTATTGGGCCTAACAAACCCCATCCAAAGTACCGGATGCTTTAGTACTTCGAAATTTATATCATATCCGAAGGGTGTCCCGGAATGATGGGGATATTCTTATATATGCATCTTGTTATTGTCGGTTACCAGGTGTTCACCATATGAATGATTTTTATCTCTATGTATGGGATGTGTATTGAAATATGAAATCTTGTGGTCTATTGTTACGATTTGATATATATAGGTTAAACCTATAACTCACCAACATTTTTTGTTGACGTTTTAAGCATGTTTATTCTCAGGTGATTATTAAGAGCTTCCGCTGTCGTATACTTAAATAAGGACAAGATTTGGAGTCCATGCTTGTATGATATTGTGTAAAAACTGCATTCAAGAAACTTATTTTGTTGTAACATATTTGTACTGTAAACCATTATGTAATGGTCGTGTGTAAACAGGATATTTTAGATTATCATTATTTGATAATCTACGTAAAGCTTTTTAATCCTTTATTGATGAAATAAAGGTTATGGTTTGTTTAAAAATGAATGCAGTCTTTGAAAAACGTCTCATATAGAGGTCAAAACCTCGCAACGAAATCAATTAATATGGAACGTTTTTAATCAATAAGAACGGGACATTTCAGTTGGTATCCGAGCGTTGGTCTTAGAGAACCAGAAAAAAATTCATTAGTGTGTCTTATCGAGTTTGTTAGGATGCATTAGTGAGTCTGGACTTCGACCGTGTTTTCTTTAAAAATGATTGCTTAACATTTTTGTTGGAAACTATATATTTTTAACATATGAATATTATGTGATATATTAATCTCTTAACGTGTTTGATATTATGTGATAGATGTCTACCTCTAGAACAAGTCCCATTGACTCACCTAATAATAATGAAGAGTCAAATGTAAATTGGAATGATTTGTGGACTGATTCACAAGTTCCCGAAGAGGAACCGGAAGAAGAGTCGGAACCGGAAGAAGAATCGGAACCGGAAGAAGAATCGGAACCGGATGAAGAAATAGAACCGGTGGGGGAAATAATAAAACGGTTAAGTAAAAGAAAATCCTCAACCAACCGACCAAAGTTAATTATGGTCAATGGTGTTTCCGCCAAGGAAGCAAAATATTGGGAGGATTACCAATTCTCCGATGAATCGGATTTCGACGAGAATTCCGATGATGTTATAGAAATTACCCCAACTGAATTTAAAAAGGCAAAAGAAAATAATAAGGGAAAGGGCATAAAAATAGAGAAATCTAATTCCAACCCCGATGAACTTTATATGTATCGTCAACCCCCGAAGTCCTTAAGTTGTAACAATGACCCGGGAACCTCTAAACCACCAGGTTTTTCTAAACCAATGTGGACAACGACGGCTCGTATTAGGGGAACATCATATATCCCTAGAAACTTGGCAAAACGAACCAAAACCGAAGAAGAAGAAACGAGCGAGTCGGAATAAGATAGTTGTATTCGTGTGGTGTAATATATGGAATATAGTGTTCTTATGCTTTATGATATATGTAAAAATTGCTTGTATTAATAAGTATTTTTTTTTATGAATCTAACTCTTGTCTATTTTACAGTTTAAAAACACAAAATGGATAGACAACCCAATATTTTAAGAGACCTACCCGGAGACATGATTGATGAAATCTTGTCTAGAGTCGGCCAGAATTCTTCGGCACAACTATTTAAGGCGAGATCAGTTTGTAAGACATTCGAAGAACGTTCCAAGAATGTCTTGGTTTATAAGAGACTTTCGTTTGAAAGATGGGGGATATCACATTGGGAAACCCATAAGTTACGATGTGTTTACTTTGACGCATATATTGCGGGGAACCCAAATGCTATTTTACGCAACGGGTTAAGAAATTATTTTGACTCAATATATCCGAATATTGGACTTCGTGATTTAGAAAAAGCGGCTAACATGCAACATAAAGAAGCATGTTATGCTTACGGATTAGTAATGTTCGCTTCTCACCAAAGTGAGAACAAGAACATCGGGCTACAACTATTAAACAAAACGTTTCCACAAGTGACGGAGTCGGTAATTGGGGTAAGAAATGAGGTTTTTAGATTATTACGGGACTGTTGGACATTACGTAACCCTCATCCCTTTGATGACGTTACAACACGCTGTCTTATCAACGGCCATAACGGTTATGTTGCACAAGACCAAGGATGGGAAGTAGTCCTAGTAAAACCAGAATGCATGACTTGTTTCTGGACGTATGAATTACGTGTCTTTATTGCCTTTGCCGAACGACTTGTGTACTAGCTAGAATTGTCTTCACAACTATCTTGTATCAAAGTTATTGTGTGCTATATTTCATGCTTTATGTAAAATAAGCGGTATTGTAAGTTTGTAAAATATTGTATAAAAGTTTGAACGCGAAATATTATTACAATCAGTTTTTCATATAGAATTGTAGTAGTTGAATTGTATATTAGCTACTAAGTATGAACTTAACGGGTAGGTACTACCCGAATTTAAACTTATAAAACGCTAATATGAAGAAAAAGCTTTTATAAATGAGTTCATATTATGCTACGAAATACTATTAACTACTCTTAATATTCTGTATGATTAACTTGTTCCATTTAACTATTTTGAAGGAAATGGCACCGACTACTCGACACACCGTGAATATGAATGAAGAGGAATTCCGTACTTTTCTAGCTTCAAACATAGCCGCAGTACAGGCTGCGCTACATACCAACAATAACCTTGGATCTAGCAGTACAGGAAATCGTGTAGGATGCACCTACAAAGAATTCACTGCCTGCAAACCTTTGGAATTTGATGGAACCGAAGGACCGATCGGATTGAAACGGTGGACCGAGAAGGTTGAATCGGTGTTTGCCATAAGTAAGTGTACTGAAGAGGACAAAGTGAAGTACGCTACGCATACCTTCACAGGTTCTGCGTTAACATGGTGGAATACCTATCTAGAGCAAGTGGGACAAGATGATGCATACGCACTACCGTGGTCAGCATTCAAGCACTTGATGAACGAGAAGTACCGTCCCAGAACCGAGGTCAATAAGCTCAAGACAGAACTTAGAGGGTTACGAACCCAAGGATTTGATATTACCACGTACGAAAGACGATTCACAGAATTGTGCCTATTGTGTCCGGGAGCATTCGAAGATGAGGAAGAGAAGATCGACGCGTTTGTGAAAGGATTACCGGAAAGAATCCAAGAAGATATAAGTTCACACGAGCCCGCCTCCATACAACAGGCATGTAGAATGGCTCACAAACTAGTGAACCAGATTGAAGAAAGAATTAAAGAACAGACTGCTGAAGAGGCCAATGTGAAGCAAGTCAAAAGAAAGTGGGAGGAAAACGGTGATAAGAATCACCAATACAACAACAACAGCAATTACAACAATAATCGCAACAATTATCCCAACAATCGCAACATCAATCGCAACTACAACAAACGGCCCAACAACAACAACAACAACAACAACAACAACAACAACAACAGCAACTACAACAATCATCCCAACAATAATAATAACCGCAACAACAACAACAATCAGAAGCAACTATGCCAAAGGTGTGAAAAGAATCACTCGGGGTTCTGCACCAAATTTTGCAACAAGTGTAAAAGAAATGGTCATAGCGCGGCGAAGTGTGAGGTCTACGGACCAGGGGTTAATAGAACGAAAGGAACAAATGGTGTCGGAACGAGTAATGGCGGAGCAAGTAGTGTCGGAGCAAATTATGCCAATGTAGTTTGTTATAAATGTGGAAAACCAGGCCACATTATTAGAAATTGCCCGAACCAGGAGAACACGAATGGACAAGGCCGTGGAAGAGTTTTCAATATTAATGCGGTAGAGGCACAGGAAGACCCGGAGCTTGTTACGGGTACGTTTCTTATTGACAATAAATCTGCTTACGTTTTATTTGATTCGGGTGCGGATAGAAGCTATATGAGTAGAGATTTTTGTGCTAAATTAAGTTGTCCATTGACGCCTTTGGATAGTAAATTTTTACTCGAATTAGCAAATGGTAAATTAATTTCAGCAGATAATATATGTCGGAATCGAGAAATTAAACTGGTTAGCGAAACATTTAAGATTGATTTGATACCAGTAGAGTTAGGGAGTTTTGATGTGATAATCGGTATGGACTGGTTGAAAGACGTGAAAGCGGAGATCGTTTGTTACAAAAATGCAATTCGCATTATACGAGAAAAAGGAAAACCCTTAATGGTGTACGGAGAAAAGGGCAACACGAAGCTACATCTTATTAGTAATTTGAAGGCACAAAAACTAATAAGAAAAGGTTGCTATGCTGTTCTAGCACACGTCGAGAAAGTACAAACTGAAGAAAAGAGCATCAATGATGTTCCCATTGCAAAAGAATTTCCCGATGTATTTCCGAAAGAATTACCGGGATTACCCCCACATCGATCCGTTGAATTTCAAATAGATCTTGTACCAGGAGCTGCACCAATAGCTCGTGCTCCTTACAGACTCGCACCCAGCGAGATGAAAGAACTGCAAAGCCAATTACAAGAACTTTTAGAGCGTGGTTTCATTCGACCAAGCACATCACCGTGGGGAGCTCCTGTTTTGTTTGTCAAGAAGAAAGATGGTACATTCAGGTTGTGTATCGACTACCGAGAGTTGAACAAACTTACCATCAAGAACCGCTACCCACTACCGAGAATCGATGACTTATTTGATCAACTACAAGGCTCGTCTGTTTATTCAAAGATTGACTTACGTTCCGGGTATCATCAAATGCGGGTGAAAGAAGATGATATTCCAAAGACTGCTTTCAGAACACGTTACGGTCATTACGAGTTTATGGTCATGCCGTTTGGTTTAACTAATGCACCAGCTGTGTTCATGGACCTTATGAACCGAGTGTGTGGACCATACCTTGACAAGTTTGTCATTGTTTTCATTGATGACATACTTATTTACTCAAAGAATGACCAAGAACACGGTGAACATTTGAGAAAGGTGTTAGAAGTATTGAGGAAGGAAGAATTGTACGCTAAGTTTTCAAAGTGTGCATTTTGGTTGGAAGAAGTTCAATTCCTCGGTCACATAGTGAACAAAGAAGGTATTAAGGTGGATCCGGCAAAGATAGAAACTGTTGAAAAGTGGGAAACCCCGAAAACTCCGAAACACATACGCCAGTTTTTAGGACTAGCTGGTTACTACAGAAGGTTCATCCAAGACTTTTCCAGAATAGCAAAACCCTTGACTGCATTAACGCATAAAGGGAAGAAATTTGAATGGAATGATGAACAAGAGAAAGCGTTTCAGTTATTGAAGAAAAAGCTAACTACGGCACCTATATTGTCATTGCCTGAAGGGAATGATGATTTTGTGATTTATTGTGACGCATCAAAGCAAGGTCTCGGTTGTGTATTAATGCAACGAACGAAGGTGATTGCTTATGCGTCTAGACAATTGAAGATTCACGAACAAAATTATACGACGCATGATTTGGAATTAGGCGCGGTTGTTTTTGCATTAAAGACTTGGAGGCACTACTTATATGGGGTCAAAAGTATTATATATACCGACCACAAAAGTCTTCAACACATATTTAATCAGAAACAACTGAATATGAGGCAGCGTAGGTGGATTGAATTATTTAATGATTACGATTTTGAGATTCGTTACCACCCGGGGAAGGCAAATGTGGTAGCCGATGCCTTGAGCAGGAAGGATAGAGAACCCATTCGCGTAAAATCTATGAATATAATGATTCATAATAACATTACTACTCAAATAAAGGAGGCGCAACAAGGAGTTTTAAAAGAGGGAAATTTAAAGGATGAAATACCCAAAGGATCGGAGAAGCATCTTAATATTCGGGAAGACGGAACCCGGTATAGGGCTGAAAGGATTTGGGTACCAAAATTTGGAGATATGAGAGAAATGGTACTTAGAGAAGCTCATAAAACCAGATACTCAATACATCCTGGAACGGGGAAGATGTACAAGGATCTCAAGAAACATTTTTGGTGGCCGGGTATGAAAGCCGATGTTGCTAAATACGTAGGAGAATGTTTGACGTGTTCTAAGGTCAAAGCTGAGCATCAGAAACCATCAGGTTTACTTCAACAACCCGAAATCCCAGAATGGAAATGGGAAAACATTACCATGGATTTCATCACTAAATTGCCAAGGACTGCAAGTGGTTTTGATACTATTTGGGTAATAGTTGATCGTCTCACCAAATCAGCACACTTCCTACCAATAAGAGAAGATGACAAGATGGAGAAGTTAGCACGACTGTATTTGAAGGAAGTCGTCTCCAGACATGGAATACCAATCTCTATTATCTCTGATAGGGATGGCAGATTTATTTCAAGATTCTGGCAGACATTACAGCAAGCATTAGGAACTCGTCTAGACATGAGTACTGCCTATCATCCACAAACTGATGGGCAGAGCGAAAGGACGATACAAACGCTTGAAGACATGCTACGAGCATGTGTTATTGATTTCGGAAACAGTTGGGATCGACATCTACCGTTAGCAGAATTTTCCTACAACAACAGCTACCATTCAAGCATTGAGATGGCGCCGTTTGAAGCACTTTATGGTAGAAAGTGCAGGTCTCCGATTTGTTGGAGTGAGGTGGGGGATAGACAGATTACGGGTCCGGAGATTATACAAGAAACTACCGAGAAGATCATCCAAATTCAACAACGGTTGAAAACCGCCCAAAGTCGACAAAAGAGCTACGCTGACATTAAAAGAAAAGATATAGAATTTGAAATTGGAGAGATGGTCATGCTTAAAGTTTCACCTTGGAAAGGCGTTGTTTGATTTGGTAAACGAGGGAAATTAAATCCAAGGTATATTGGACCATTCAAGATTATTGATCGTGTCGGACCAGTAGCTTACCGACTTGAGTTACCTCAACAACTCGCGGCTGTACATAACACTTTCCACGTCTCGAATTTGAAGAAATGTTTTGCTAAAGAAGATCTCACTATTCCGTTAGATGAAATCCAAATCAACGAAAAACTCCAATTCATCGAAGAACCCGTCGAAATAATGGATCGTGAGGTTAAAAGACTTAAGCAAAACAAGATAACAATTGTTAAGGTTCGATGGAATGCTCGTAGAGGACCCGAGTTCACCTGGGAGCGTGAAGATCAGATGAAGAAGAAATACCCGCATCTATTTCCAGAAGATTCGTCAACACCTTCAACAGCTTAAAATTTCGGGACGAAATTTATTTAACGGGTAGGTACTGTAGTGACCCGAACTTTTCCATGTTTATATATATTAATTGAGATTGTTGTTTACATGATTAAATGTTTCCAACATGTTAAGCAATCAAACTTGTTAAGACTTGATTAATTGAAATAGGTTTCATATAGACAATTGACCACCCAAGTTGACCGGTGATTCACGAACGTTAAAACTTGTAAAAAAACTATATGATGACATATATATGGTTATATATATAGTTAAAATGATATTATGATAAGTAAACATATCATTAATTATATTAACAATGAACTACATATGTAAAAACAAGACTACTAACTTAATGATTTTGAAACGAGACATATATGTAACGTTTATCGTTGTAACGACATTTAATGTATATATATCATATTAAGAGATATTCGTACATCATAATATCATGATAATATAATAATTTAAAATCTCTTTTGATATTATAAACATTGGGTTAACAACATTTAACAAGATCGTTAACCTAAAGGTTTCAAAACAACACTTACATGTAACGACTAACGATGACTTAACGACTCAGTTAAAATGTATATACATGTAGTGTTTTAATATGTATTTATACACTTTTGAAAGACTTCAATACACTTATCAAAATACTTCTACTTAACAAAAATGCTTACAATTACATTCTCGTTCAGTTTCATCAACAATTCTACTCGTATGCACCCGTATTCGTACTCGTACAATACACAGCTTTTAGATGTATGTACTATTGGTATATACACTCCAATGATCAGCTCTTAGCAGCCCATGTGAGTCACCTAACACATGTGGGAACCATCATTTGGCAACTAGCATGAAATATCTCATAAGATTACAAAAATATGAGTAATCATTCATGACTTATTTACATGAAAACAAAATTACATATCCTTTATATCTAATCCATACACCAACGACCAAAAACACCTACAAACACTTTCATTCTTCAATTTTCTTCATCTAATTGAACTCTCTCAAGTTCTATCTTCAAGTTCTAAGTGTTCTTCATAAATTCCAAAAGTTCTAGTTTCATAAAATCAAGAATACTTTCAAGTTTGCTAGCTCACTTCCAATCTTGTAAGGTGATCATCCAACCTCAAGAAATCTTTGTTTCTTACAGTAGGTTATCATTCTAATACAAGGTAATAATCATATTCAAACTTTGGTTCAATTTCTATAACTATAACAATCTTATTTCAAGTGATGATCTTACTTGAACTTGTTTTCGTGTCATGATTTTGCTTCAAGAACTTTGAGCCATCCAAGGATCCATTGAAGCTAGATCCATTTTTCTCTTTTCCAGTAGGTTCATCCAAGGAACTTAAGGTAGTAATGATGTTCATAACATCATTCGATTCATACATATAAAGCTATCTTATTCGAAGGTTTAAACTTGTAATCACTAGAACATAGTTTAGTTAATTCTAAACTTGTTCGCAAACAAAAGTTAATCCTTCTAACTTGACTTTTAAAATCAACTAAACACATGTTCTATATCTATATGATATGCTAACTTAATGATTTAAAACCTGGAAACACGAAAAACACCGTAAAACCGGATTTACGCCGTCGTAGTAACACCGCGGGCTGTTTTGGGTTAGTTAATTAAAAACTATGATAAACTTTGATTTAAAAGTTGTTATTCTGAGAAAATGATTTTTATTATGAACATGAAACTATATCCAAAAATTATGGTTAAACTCAAAGTGGAAGTATGTTTTCTAAAATGGTCATCTAGACGTCGTTCTTTCGACTGAAATGACTACCTTTACAAAAACGACTTGTAACTTATTTTTCCGACTAGAAACCTATACTTTTTTTGTTTAGATTCATAAAATAGAGTTCAATATGAAACCATAGCAATTTGATTCACTCAAAACGGATTTAAAATGAAGAAGTTATGGGTAAAACAAGATTGGATAATTTTTCTCATTTTAGCTACGTGAAAATTGGTAACAAATCTATTCCAACCATAACTTAATCAACTTGTATTATATATTATGTAATCTTGAGATACCATAGACACGTATACAATGTTTCGACCTATCATGTCGACACATCTATATATATTTCGGAACAACCATAGACACTCTATATGTGAATGTTGGAGTTAGCTATACAGGGTTGAGGTTGATTCCAAAATATATATAGTTTGAGTTGTGATCAATACTGAGATACGTATACACTGGGTCGTGGATTGATTCAAGATAATATTTATCGATTTATTTCTGTACATCTAACTGTGGACAACTAGTTGTAGGTTACTAACGAGGACAGCTGACTTAATAAACTTAAAACATCAAAATATATTAAAAGTGTTGTAAATATATTTTGAACATACTTTGATATATATGTATATATTGTTATAGGTTCGTGAATCAACCAGTGGCCAAGTCTTACTTCCCGACGAAGTAAAAATCTGTGAAAGTGAGTTATAGTCCCACTTTTAAAATCTAATATTTTTGGGATGAGAATACATGCAGGTTTTATAAATGATTTACAAAATAGACACAAGTACGTGAAACTACATTCTATGGTTGAATTATCGAAATCGAATATGCCCCTTTTTATTAAGTCTGGTAATCTAAGAATTAGGGAACAGACACCCTAATTGACGCGAATCCTAAAGATAGATCTATTGGGCCTAACAAACCCCATCCAAAGTACCGGATGCTTTAGTACTTCGAAATTTATATCATATCCGAAGGGTGTCCCGGAATGATGGGGATATTCTTATATATGCATCTTGTTATTGTCGGTTACCAGGTGTTCACCATATGAATGATTTTTATCTCTATGTATGGGATGTGTATTGAAATATGAAATCTTGTGGTCTATTGTTACGATTTGATATATATAGGTTAAACCTATAACTCACCAACATTTTTTGTTGACGTTTTAAGCATGTTTATTCTCAGGTGATTATTAAGAGCTTCCGCTGTCGTATACTTAAATAAGGACAAGATTTGGAGTCCATGCTTGTATGATATTGTGTAAAAACTGCATTCAAGAAACTTATTTTGTTGTAACATATTTGTACTGTAAACCATTATGTAATGGTCGTGTGTAAACAGGATATTTTAGATTATCATTATTTGATAATCTACGTAAAGCTTTTTAATCCTTTATTGATGAAATAAAGGTTATGGTTTGTTTAAAAATGAATGCAGTCTTTGAAAAACGTCTCATATAGAGGTCAAAACCTCGCAACGAAATCAATTAATATGGAACGTTTTTAATCAATAAGAACGGGACATTTCACAAGTCTATAAGGAGCACGAGCTATTGGTGCAGCTCCTGGTACAAGATCTATTTGAAATTCAACAGATCGATGTGGAGGTAGTCCCGGTAATTCTTTCGAAAATACATCGGGAAATTCTTTTGCGACGGGAACATCATTGATGCTCTTTTCTTCAGTTTGTACTTTCTCGACGTGTGCTAGAACAGCATAGCAACCTTTTCTTATTAGTTTTTGTGCCTTCAAATTACTAATAAGATGTAGCTTCATGTTGCCCTTTTCTCCGTACACCATGAAGGGTTCTCCTTCTTCTAGTACAATGCGAATTGCATTTTTATAACATACGATCTCTGCTTTCACCTTCTTCAGCCAGTCCATGCCAACTATTACATCAAAACTCCCTAACTCTACTGGTATCAAATCAATCTTAAATATTTCGCTACCCAGTTTAATTTCTCGATTCCGGCATATATTATCTGCTGAAATTAATTTACCGTTTGCTAATTCGAGTAAAAATTTACTATCCAACGACGTCAATGGACAACTTAATTTAGCACAAAAATCTCTACTCATATAGCTTCTATCCGCACCCGAATCAAATAAAATGTAAGCAGATTTATTGTCAATAAGAAACGTACCCGTAACAAGCTCCGGGTCTTCCTGTGCCTCTGTCGCATTAATATTGAAAACTCTTCCGCAGCCTTGTCCATTTGTGTTCTCCTGGTTCGGGCAATTTCTAATAATGTGGCCCGGTTTTCCACATTTATAACAAACTACATTGGCATAACTTGCTCCGACACTACTTGCTCCACCATTACTCGTTCCGACACCATTTGTTCCTTTCGTTCTGTTAACCCCTGGTCCGTAGACCTCACACTTCGCTGCGCTATGACCATTTCTTTTACACTTGTTGCAAAATTTGGTGCAAAACCCCGAGTGATACTTTTCACACCTTTGGCATAGCTGCTTCTGATTGTTGTTGTTGTTGCGGTTGTTATTGTTGTTGGGATGATTGTTGTAGTTGCTGCTGTTGTTGTTGTTGTTGTTGGGCCATTTGTTGTAGTTGCGATTGATGTTGCGATTGTTGGGATAATTGTTGCGATTATTATTGTAATTGCTGTTGTTGTTGTATTGGTGATTCTTATCACCGTTTTCCTCCCACTTTCTTTTGACTTGCTTCACAATGGCCTCTTCAGCCGTCTGTTCTTTAATTCTTTCCTCAATCTAGTTCACTAGTTTGTGAGCCATTCTACATGCCTGTTGTATGGAGGCGGGCTCGTATGAACTAATATCTTCTTGGATTCTTTCCGGTAATCCTTTCACAAACGCGTCGATCTTCTCTTCCTCATCTTCGAACGCTCCAGGACACAATAGGCACAATTCTGTGAATCGTCTTTCGTACGTGGTAATATCAAATCCTTGGGTTCGTAACCCTCTAAGTTCTGTCTTGAGCTTATTGACCTCGGTTCTGGGACGGTACTTCTCGTTCATCAAGTGCTTGAATGCTGACCACGGTAGTGCGTATGCATCATCTTGTCCCACTTGCTCTAGATAGGTATTCCACCATGTTAACGCAGAACCTGTGAAGGTATGCGTAGCGTACTTCACTTTGTCCTCTTCAGTACACTTACTTATGGCAAACACCGATTCGACCTTCTCGGTCCACCGTTTCAATCCGATCGGTCCTTCGGTTCCATCAAATTCCAAAGGTTTGCAGGCAGTAAATTCTTTTTAGGTGCATCCTACATGATTTCCTGTACTGCTAGATCCAAGGTTATTGTTGGTATGTAGCGCAGCCTGTACTGCGGCTATGTTTGAATGGGGTTTGTTAGGCCCAATAGATCTATCTTTAGGATCCGCGTCAATTAGGGTGTCTGTTTCCTAATTCTTAGATTACCAGACTTAATAAAAAGGGGCATATTCGATTTCGATAATTCAACCATAGAATGTAGTTTCACGTACTTGTGTCTATTTTGTAAATCATTTATAAAACCTGCATGTATTCTCATCCCAAAAATATTAGATTTTAAAAGTGGGACTATAACTCACTTTCACAGATTTTTACTTCGTCGGGAAGTAAGACTTGGCCACTGATTGATTCACGAACCTATAACAATATATACATATATATCAAAGTATGTTCAAAATATATTTACAACACTTTTAATATATTTTGATGTTTTAAGTTTATTAAGTCAGCTGTCCTCGTTAGTAACCTACAACTAGTTGTCCACAGTTAGATGTACAGAAATAAATCGATAAATATTATCTTTAATTAATCCACGACCCAGTGTATACGTATCTCATTATTGATCACAACTTAAACTATATATATTTTGGAATCAACCTTAACCCTGTATAGCTAACTCCAACATTCACATATAGAGTGTCTATGGTTGTTCCGAAATATATATAGATGTGTCGACATGATAGGTCGAAACATTGTATACGTGTCTATGGTATCTCAAGATTACATAATATACAATACAAGTTGATTAAGTTATGGTTGGAATAGATTTGTTACCAATTTTCACGTTGCTAAAATGAGAAAAATTATCCAATCTTGTTTTACCCATAACTTCTTCATTTTAAATCCGTTTTGAGTGAATCAAATTGCTATTTTTTCATATTGAACTCTATTTTATGAATCTAAACAGAAAAAGTATAGGTTTATAGTCAGAAAAATAAATTACAAGTCGTTTTTGTAAAGAGAGCCATTTCAGTCGAAAGAACGACGTCTAGATGACCATTTTAGAAAACATACTTCCACTTTGAGTTTAACCATAATTTTTGGATATAGTTTCATGTTCATAATAAAAAACATTTTCCCAGAATAACAACTTTTAAATCAAAGTTTATCATAGTTTTTAATTAACTAACCCAAAACAGCCCGCGGTGTTACTACGACGGCGTAAATCCGGTTTTACGGTGTTTTTTGTGTTTCCAGGTTTTAAATCATTAAGTTAGCATATAATATAGATATAGAACATGTGTTTAGTTGATTTTAAAAGTCAAGTTAGAAGGATTAACTTTTATTTGCGAACAAGTTTAGAATTAACTAAACTATGTTCTAGTGATTACAAGTTTAAACTCTCGAATAAGATAGCTTTATATGTATGAATAGAATGATGTTATGAACATCATTACTACCTCAAGTTCCTTGGATAAACCTACTGGAAATGAGAAAAATAGATCTAGCTTCAAAGGATCCTTGGATGGCTTGAAAGTTCTTGAAGCAGAATCATGACACGAAAACAATTTCAAGTAAGATTTCCACTCGAAATAAGATTGTTATAGTTATAGAAATTGAATTAAAGTTTGAATATGATTATTACCTTGTATTAGAAAGATAACCTACTGTAAGTAACAAAGGTTTCTTGATCTTGGATGATTACTTGGAATGGATTTAGAAAACTTGGAAGTAAACTTGCAATCTTGGAAGTATTCTTGATTTTATGAAACTAGAACTTTTGGAATTTATGAAGAACACTTAGAACTTGAAGATAGAACTTGAGAGAGATCAATTAGATGAAGAAAATTGAATAACAAAAGTGTTTGTAGGTGTTTTTGGTCGTTGGTGTATGGATTAGATATAAAGGATATGTAATTTTGTTTTCATGTAAATAAGTCATGAATGATTACTCATATTTTTGTAATTTTATGAGATATTTTATGCTAGTTGCCAAATGATGGTTCCAAAATGTGTTAGGTGACTCACATGGGCTTCTAAGAGCTGATCATTGGAGTGTATATACCAATAGTACATACATCTAAAAGCTGTGTATTGTACGAGTACGAATACGGGTGCATACGAGTAGAATTGTTGATGAAACTGAACGAGGATGTAATTGTAAGCATTTTTGTTAAGTAGTAGTATTTTGATAAGTTTCTTGAAGTCTTTCAAAAGTGTATGAATACATATTAAAACACTACATGTATATACATTTTAACTGAGTCGTTAAGTCATCGTTAGTCGTTACATGTAAATGTTATTTTGAAACCTTTAGGTTAACGATCTTGTTGAATGTTGTTAACCCATTATTTATTATAACAAATGAGATGTTAAATTGTTATATTATCATGATATTATGATATATAATATATCTTAGTATGATATATATACAGTTAAATGTCGTTACAACGATAATCGTTACATATATGTCTCGTTTCGAAATCATTAAGTTAGTAGTCTTATTTTTACATATGTATTTCATTGTTAATACACTTAATAATATATTTACTTATCATTTAACATAATTAACCAAGTGTATCAATATCTTAATATGATTCATATGTACCTAGTAAGACGTTGTTATAACGATAATCGTTATATATATCGTTTTCGAGTTTCTTAAATTAATAGTCTCATTTTTATGTATATAACTCATTGTTAAAATACCTAATGAGATACATACTTATAATAAAATCATGTTAACTATATATATAACCATATATATGTCATCGTATAATTTTTAAAAGTTTTAACGTTCGTGAATCACCGGTCAACTTGGGTGGTCAATTGTCTATATGAAACCTATTTCAATTAATCAAGTCTTAACAAGTTTGATTGCTTAACATGTTGGAAACACTTAATCATGTAAATAACAATTTCATTTAATATATATATAAACATGGAAAAGTTCGGGTCACTACATAAAACCTTTCCAAGGTGATACCTTAAGCATAACCATATCACCTTCCTCAAACTCTAAAGGTTTTCTTCTAACATCCGCATAGCTCTTTTGTTGACTCCGGGCTATTTTCAATCATTGCTGAATCTGAATGATTTTATCGGTGGTTTCTTGGATAATTTCCGGACCTGTAATCTGTTTATCCCCCACATCACTCCAAAAAATTGGAGACCTGAACTTCCTACCATAAAGTGCCTCGAATGGTGCCACCTCAATACTAGAATGATAGCTGTTGTTGTAGGAAAACTCAGCTAACGGTAGATGTCGATCCCAACTGCTTCCAAAATCAATAACACATGCTCGTAGCATGTCTTCGAGTGTCTGAATCATCCTTTCACTCTGCCCATCAGTTTGTGGATGATAGGCAGTACTTAAATCTAGATGAGTTCCCAACGCTTCGTGTAATGCCTGCCAGAATCTGGAAGTAAATCTGCTATCACGATCAGAGATAATATAGATTGGTATACCATATCTAGAAACAACTTCTTTTAGGTATAATCGTGCTAATTTCTCTATACCATCCTCTTCTTTTATTGGCAGAAAGTGTGCTGACTTAGTAAGATGATCGACTATTACCCAAATCATATCATAACCACCTGCAGTTCTTGGTAACTTAGCAATGAAATCCATGGTAATGTTTTCCCATTTCCATTCTGGGATTTCAGGTTGTTGGAGTAGGCCCAATGGTTTCTGATGTTCAGCTTTGACTTTAGAACAAGTCAAACATGCTCCTACATATGTGGCTATATCGGCCTTCATTCCTGGCCACCAAAAGTTTCTCTTGAGGTCTTGGTACATTTTCCCCGCTCCGGGATGTATTGAATATCTGGTTTTATGTGCTTCATCTAGTACCACTTTTCTCAAATCTCCATTCTTTGGTACCCAAATTCTTTCAGCTAAATACCTGGTTCTGTCTTCCTGAATATTAAGCTGTTTTTCTAATCCTTTGGGTATTTCCCTTCCAAAAATTCCTTCCATCAAAACCTCCTGTTGTGCCTCTTTTATTCGAGTAGTAAGATTAGTTTGAATAATCATGTTCATAGCTTTTACTCGAATAGGTTCTCTTTCCTTTCGACTCAAGGCATCAGCTACCACATTCGGTTTCCCCGGGTGGTAACGGATTTCACAATCATAATCATTTAGCAGCTCAACCCATCTACGCTGCCTCATGTTTAGTTGCTTTTGATTTAAAATATGTTGGAAACTTTTATGGTCGGTGTATACGATAAACTTAACCCCATATAGATAATGTCTCCACATCTTTAATGCAAAAACAACAGCGCCCAATTCCAGATCATGTGTGGTGTAGTTTTGTTCATGAATTTTGAGTTGTCGAGAAGCATATGCAATCACCTTCTTCCGTTGCATAAGAACACACCCAAAACCCATTCTTGATGCGTCGCAGTAAATAACAAAATCTTCCATTCCATCAGGTAACGATAAAATAGGTGCCGTAGTCAACTTCTTTTTCAACAATTGGAAGGCACCCTCTTGTTCGGAAGTCCATTCATACTTCTTCCCCTTATGTGTCAAGGCAGTTAAACGTTTGGCTACTCGAGAGAAATCTTGAATAAATCTCCTATGTTAACCGGCTAAACCCAAAAATTGACGCATTTGCGTTGGAGTTTTTGGGGTTTCCCAATTTTTGATGGCTTCGATCTTGGCGGGATCAACTTTGATTCCATTACTACTGACTATGTGGCCAAGAAATTGTACTTCATTTAACCAAAAAGCGCAATTAGAGAATTTTGCATAAAGCTGTTCTTTTCTTAACAATTCTAACACAAGTCTCAAGTGTTGTTCGTGTTCTTGGTTATTCTTCGAATAGATAAGAATGTCATCAATAAAGACAATAACAAACTTATCTAAATATGGAATACATACTTGGTGCATGAGATCCATGAAAACTGCGGGTGCATGGTTAGACCGAATGGCATAACCATGAATTCGTAATGGCCATAACGAGTTCTGAAGGCTGTTTTTGGTATATCGGCTTCTTTAACCCTCAGTTGATGATAACCCGACCTTAAGTCGATTTTGGAGTATACGCTCGAACCTTGGAGTTGATCAAATAGATCGTCGATTCGGGGTAAAGGGTATCGGTTTTTGATGGTTACTTTGTTCAGCTCACGGTAATCGATACACATGCGAAAAGACCCATCTTTCTTTTTAACGAACAAAATTGGAGCTCCCCATGGTGACGTACTCGGTCGGATAAAACCACATTCTAATAATTCTTGTAGCTGACTTTGTAATTCTTTCATTTTGGTGGGCACAAGTCTATATGGAGCACGAGCTATTGGTGCGGCTCCTGGTACAAGATCTATTTGGAATTCAACGGATCGGTGTGGAGGTAGTCCCGGTAATTCGTCCGGAAACACCTCAGGAAATTCTCTTGCAATGAGAACGTCGTCGATTTTCTTTTCTTCTTTTTCAACCTTCTTGACGTGTGCTAGTACGGCATAGCAACCTTTTCTTATTAGTTTGCGTTCCTTCAAACTACTAATAAGATTTAATTTGGCATTACTCCTTTCTCTGTACACCATTAAGGGTAATCCGCCTTCTCTCAAAATGCGAATCGCCTTCTCATGACAAACAACTTCGGCTTTCACCTTGGACATCCAGTCTATTCTAATAATTACGTCGAAGCTTCCTAATTCCACCGGTATTAAATCAATTGCAAACGTTTCGCTAACTAAACTAATTTTTCGATTTCGGCAAATTTTATCAACCTTAATTAGTTTACCGTTTGCTACTTCAACTATACACTTTTTATCCAAAGGCATTAAAGGGCAATTTAATTTGGCACAAAATTCTCTACTCATATAACTTCTATCGGCACCCGAATCAAATAAAACATAAGCAGGTGTATTGTTGAGAAGAAACGTACCCGTAACAAGCTCTGGGTCTTCCTGTGCTTTCTCCCCATTAATGTTGAAGGCTCTCCCACGGCCTTGCCTATTTCCATTCCGGCACTGGTTTATGGTATGGCCCGATTTTTCACATCCATAGCAAACAACGCCGTTATTATTTGTTCCAGCATTATTTACTCCTTTGTTTCTATTTGGTCCGTAGACTTCACACTTTGCCGCAATATGGCCATTCCTATTGCACTTGGTACATAATTCTCTACAAAACCATTCTGGATGAAACGTATCACACCTTGGGCATATAGTCCTTTGCTTTTTATTGTCGTTGTTGTTGTTGTTGTTGTTAGGATTATTGTTGTTGAGACGTTTGTTGTTGTTATTGTTGTGATTGGGATTGTTGTTGTTGTTATTATTATTGGGATGGTTGTTGCGGTTATTGTTGCGGTTGTTGTTGCAATTATTGTTGTTGTTGGGGTGGTTGCGATTGTTGTTGTAATTGTTGTTTTGATTGTTGTTGTTGTTGTTGTACTGGTGACCCTGATCACCGCTTTCCTCCCACTTTCTTTTCCCCTGTTTCATTATGGCCTCCTCGGCCGCTTCTTTCTTTATCCTTCCTGTAATTTAGCCTATCAATTTGTGGGTTATACGGCTCGCTTTCTACATTATTGCAGGGTCGTTAGCACCTACATGCTCTTGGATTCGTTCCGGTAACCCTTTTATGAATGCTTCAATTTTTGCTTCTTCGTCCTCAAATGCTCCAGGACACATTAAAGCCAGTTCATTGAAACGTCGCTCGTAGGTAGTGACATCTAACCCTTGGGTTGTCAGTGCTTTAAGCTCTGCCTTGAGCTTGTTGATTTCGGTTCTGGGACGGTACTCTTCCGTCATCATGTGCTTGAAAGCGGACCATGGAAGTGCGTAGGCGGTATTCTATCCTACGTAATCCATGTAGGTATTCCACCATGTCAAAGCAGTACCCCGGAAAGTATGTGTGGCATACTTAACTTTATCCTCTTCTGCGCAGTTGCTGATTGCGAACACAGCTTCAACCTTCTCTGTCCACCGCTTTAGTCCAACGGGTCCTTCGGTTCCTTCAAACTCATTGGGTTTGCAGGCCATAAAAGCTTTGTAGGAACATCTTATCCGGTTGCCATTGTTTCCTCCACTGCTGGAACCCGATTGGTTATTGTTGTTCATTGTATTCACCACTGCAGCCACACTTGCAGTGAAAGCTTGAAGTTCTTCTGTGTTCAATTGTTGTTGTCTAGTAGCTGGAGGAGCCATTTCCTTCAAAAATAGCCGAATGAGTTAATCATATAGAATTTTTAGAAGTAGCCAAAAAGTATTTTGTAGCTTAATATGAACTTATTATTATAAAAGCCTTTTCTTCATATTAGCGTTTTATAACTGTAATAATGTTCATACTTAGCAGCTAACACACAAATTAACTAATAAAATTCTAATATGAAAAACTATGGTAAGTTATTACGTTACTACGTAATAATAAGTTGTAATAATAATAATAAACCTTCCATACTTATTCTTATTATTATACAATCATAAGGAAAATTACATTGCGGATTTTCTTACAAACTTAAACACACAATATAATACATATTTCACAATGCATGGAATACAGGATAGCTGCCGATGGTTCAAGAACGGCGAGATTTCTTAGATGTTGACGTTGTTTCTTTCTCGGCCAAACGTTTGGATTTTCGTTTGGATAGTTCTTTTTCCAATTCCTCCCAATTGGTTCTTTCGGCTAATTGTTTGGGAGCAAAACTAACATTCATTATACGAGCGGTCATTTTATAAACTGGTCTCTTAGGTGGTTCAGGTGGATGATCACAAACATTTTGGGTCATAATAGGTTCATCGGGTTTGGGATCGGGTGTAACAGCCAAAGATTTTCCCAAATCACGTTGTGGTTCGATAATTTCCACAACTTCTTCAGGATCCTCTTCTTCGGGATCTTCTTCTGGATCCTCTTCTGGAACCTCTACTGGTAATTGTGAATCTTCCCAATTTTCCCAACAATTTTCCACTTTAATGGTAGCACCAAAAGTTAACTTTTTCGTTGGTTCATAAGTCGTGTGCTTTGACTCAGCCTCCGAATCACTTGATAAGTAAATGAAATCTAAATCACTAGAGATGCTTATATGATCAGATGAAGTCATCTATCACATAATAGCAGGCACGTTAAGAGAATGATATATCTTATAATATTTATATGTTAATAATCTTATGTTTCCAACAATTATATTAAGCAATCATTTTTAAAACAATTACGGTCGAAGTCCAGACTCACTAATGCATCAAAAATCAGTTAGACACACTAATGAAAAATTTTTTGATTCTCTAAGACCAACGCTCTGATACCAACTGAAATGCCCCGTTCATATTAATTATAAACATTTCATATTAATTGGTTTCTTTGCAAGGTTTTGACCTCTATATGAGACGTTTTTCAAATATTGCATTCGTTTTTAAAAACAACCATAACCTTTATTATTGAATAAAGGTCTTAATGACATAATTTAGATTGTCTATCAAAGACAATCTCCTCAAATAAATAAGTTTTTACACAACCCATTACAATATAATCAAATATATTACAACAAATACTCCGAATGCAAGTTTAAACAATATAAACAATTATGCCGACTCCAAATCTTGACATTGGGTTGGCATACGATAGCAGAAGCATTTTTAATATTCACCTGAGAATAAACATGCTTAAAACGTCAACAAAAATATTGGTGAGTCATAGGTTTAATTTCTGTATAATAATCATAAAATTTAATAAGCCACAAGATTTCATTTAATTAAATACGCAGGATCATTACAACAGCAAAAATCATTCATACGATGAGTCACCTGGTAACCGACCTTAACATAGAGCGCTTAAGATATCTGGCATCATACATTCCACTATTCAAATGTATGACAAGAACCCTTCGAAGTACTAAAGCATTTCCACTATTCGAAAATGGGGGTGGTTGGTGCTCGTAGATCTACTTTTAGGATTCGCGTCAATTAGTGTTTTTCACTAATTCTTAGGTTACCAAGCATAATAATAAGTACGGATATCCGGTATAACAAAACAATCGTAGAATGTAGTTCCATGAACTTGTTCTTATTTTGTAAAACATTTATAAATTTTGCATGTATTCTCATCCTAAAATAATTTAGATAGTAAAAATGGGACTATAACTCACTTGTGATGATTTCCGAATAGATGGTGGTCAGACTTGGCCTTTGACAAATTCACGAACCTAATAATAATATTCTTGTGTCAAGATATATATATATATATATATATATATATATATATATATATATATATATATATATATATATATATATATATATATATATATATATATATATATATATATATATATAAAATTAATATTCCATACTTATGATACTTGTGATAATTTTAATTGTCCATTGTTAGTAGTCCAACGTTCGTAGTCCAATAGTCCAACATTATGAATATATATATAAATATAAATGCGTATATCGTGTTAGAATTCACTAACACTATAATATATTATCTTAATATAATAAGACACATAATATGTATATTGTTTGAAGCAATCCGCGACCCATTGTATACATGTCTCAGGCTCGATCACAACTCAAAGTATATAATATTTTGGAATCCACTTTGACCCACAGCTAACTCGAAATTACTGCCAATGGTGTCTTATAGTTCGTTCCAATAGTATATATAGAAGAAATCAAAATGATATGTCAAAACGCTGTATACGGATCCACGGTGATCAAGTCATATATATATATATGGTGCCTTACGATCTTTATTAAGACTATAATATATTGTCGTAGAACTTAATCACGACTATTATAAATTGTATTTCCATAAGTTCGGGAACAAGACATGTATAAATACATGTAGGATACAAGGTAAGTTAGCTAGGATAAGGTTAGCATCCATTTTTATGAATCATGTCCGTAGCTAAAAATTAAGAAAAATATCCAATTTTGTTTTACCCATAATTTCTTCGTTACAAATCCATTTTGAGTGATTAGAGTTGCCATGGTTTCGTATTGAACTCAAAATTATTAATCTTAAAAGAAAAAGTATAGGTTTATAGTCTAAAATACAGCTTAGGTGTCAAATAAGAGAAGATAGTCATATCCGTCGTAAGAACGACATCTTGATGACCCTTTTGAAAAACATACTTCCACTTAGAGTTTAACCATGTATTTTGGATATATTTTATATACACATAAAATAAGATTTTTCACCAAAGGAAATCTTTTAATTCAAAGTTTAAGATAGGTTTTTAAAATTAAACCCAAAACAGCCCCCGTTCGACTAAGACGGCGTATATTCGATTTTAAGGTGTTCTTAGTGTTTACAAGTTTTATATCCTTATGTTAGCTTTACATATAGTCATAATACATGTGTTGAAGTATATTAAAAGTCAAGTTAGAAGGATTAAGTTTATTTGCAAACAAGTTTAGAAATAATCTAAACTATGTTCTTGTTGTTATTAGTTATAACTCAAAATAAGATAGCTATATGAATATGAATCGAATAAGATTATGAATAAGGTTACTACCTCAAATCAAATGAATAAAGTTGCTGGAGAAATATGGAAAATATCTTGAGTTCAAAGATATCCTTGATGGCTTGGAATTCTTGAAGTAAAATCATGGAATGAACAAAAGTTCGAATAAGCTTTTTATCTTAAAATAAGATAGTTATACGTATATGAATTTAACCAAAGCTTGAAATATCCCATTCATATTGATTATAAATGTTCCATATTAATTGATTTCGTTGTGAGATTTTGACCTCTATATGAGACGTTTTTCAAAGACTGCATTCATTTTTAAAACAACCATAACCTTTATTTTATCAATAAAGGTTTTAAAAGCATTACGTAGATTATCAAATAATGATAATCTAAAATATACTGTTTACACATGACCATTACATAATGGTTTACAATAGAAATATATTACATCGACATATGTTTCTTGAATGCAGTTTTTACACAATATCATACAAATATGGACTCCAAATCTTGTCCTTATTTTAGTATGCAACAGCGGAAGCTCTTAGTATTCACCTGAGAATAAACATGCTTTAAACGTCAACAAAAATGTTGGTGAGTTATAGGTTTAACCTATATATATCAAATCATAACAATAGACCACAAGATTTCATATTTCAATACACATCCCATACATAGAGATAAAAATCATTCAAATGGTGAACACCCGGTAACCGACATTAACAAGATGCATATATAAGAATATCTCCATCATTCCGGGACACCCTTCGGATATGATATAAATTTCAAAGTACTAAAGCATCCGGTACTTTGGATGGGATTTGTTAGGCCCAATAGATCTATCTTTAGGATCCGTGTCAATTAGGGTGTCTGTTCCCTAATTCTTAGATTACCAGACTTAATAAAAAGGGGCATATTCGCTTTCGATAATTCAACCATAGAATGTAGTTTCACGTACTTGTGTCTATTTTGTAAATCATTTATAAAACCTGCATGTATTCTCATCCCAAAAATATTAGATTTTAAAAGTGGGACTATAACTCACTTTCACAGATTTTTACTTCGTCGGGAAGTAAGACTTGACAACTGGTCGATTCACGAACCTATAACAAATATGTACATATATATCAAAGTATGTTAAAAATATATTTACCACATTTTTAATACGTTTTACTGTTTTAAGTTTATTAAGTCAGCTGTCCTTGTTAGTAACCTACAACTAGTTGTCCATAATTAGATGTACAGAAATAAATCGATATATATTATCTTGAATCAATCCACGACCCAGTGTATACACGTCTCAGGCTAGATCACAACTCAGAGTATATATATTTTTGGAATCAACCTCAACTCTGTATAGCTAACTCCAACATTACTACATATAGAGTGTCTATGGTTGTTCCAAATAATATATATACATGGGTCTATATGATATGTCAAAACATTTGCATATGTGTCTATGGTATCTCAAAATTACATAATATATTAGAATACATGTATAATACAATATAAGTTAGCTAGTATATGATTTGTATATATTTGTTAAACATTTCCCGTAGCTAAAAAGATTAAAAATATCCAATCTTGTTTTACCCATAACTTCTTCATTTTAAATCCGTTTTGAGTGAATCAAATTGCTATGGTTTCATATTGAACTCTAATTTAAGAATCCAAACAGAAAAATTATAGGTTTATAGTCAGAAATTTAAGTTACATGCCAATTACTAAAGAGGTAGTCATTTTCGTCGAAAGAACGACATCTTGATGACCATTTTGAAAAACATACTTTCACTTTGAGTTTAACCAAGATTTTTGGATATAGTTTCATGTTCATATGAAAAATCATTTTCCCAGAACAACAACTTTTTTATCAAAGTTTATCATAGTTTTTAATTATCCAAACCAAAACAGTCCCCGGTTTCACTACGACGGCGTATATCCGATTTTATGGTGTTCATCGTGTTTCCAGGTTTTAAATCATTAAGTTAGCATATCATATAGATATAGAACATGTGTTTAGTTGATTTTAAAAGTCAAGTTAGAAGGATTAACTTTTGTTTACGAACAAGTTTAGAATTAACTAAACTATGTTCTAGTGATTACAAGTTTAAACCTTCGAATAAGATATCTTTATATGTATGAATCGAATGATGTTATGAACATCATTACTACCTCAAGTTTTCTGGATAAAACTACTGGAAATGAGAAAAATGGATCTAGCTTCAAAGGATCCTTGGATGGCTTGAAAGTTCTTGAAGCAGAATCATGACACGAAAACAGTTCAAGTAAGATTTTCACTCGAAATAAGATTGTTATAGTTGTAGAAATTGAATCAAAGTTTGAATATGAATATTACCTTGAATTAGAAAGATAACCTACTGTAAATAACAAAGGTTCCTTGATCTTATATGATTACTTGGAATGGATTAGAAAGCTTGGAAGTAGACTTGCAAACTTGGAAGTATTCTTGATTTTTATGAAACTATACTTATGGAATTTATGAAGAACACTTAGAACTTGAAGATGGAACTTGAGAGAGATCAATTAGATGAAGAAAATTGAAGAATGAAAGTGTTTGTAGGTGTTTTTGGTCGTTGGTATATGGATTAGATATAAAGGATATGTAATTTTGTTTTCATGTAAATAAGTCATGAATGATTACTAATATTTTTGTAATTTTATGAGATATTTCATGCTAGTTGCCAAATGATGGTTCCCACATGTGTTAGCTGACTCACATGGGCTGCTAAGAGCTAATCATTGGAGTGTATATACCAATAGTACATACATCTAAAAGCTGTGTATTGTACGAGTACGAATACGGGTGCATACGAGTAGAATTGTTGATGAAACTGAACGAAGATGTAATAGTAAGCATTTTTGTTAAGTAGAAGTACTTTGATATGTGTCTTGAAGTCTTTCAAAAGTGTAAGAATACATATCAAAACACAACATGTATATACATTCTAATGGAGTCGTTAAGTCTTCGTTAGTCGTTACATGTAAGTGTTGTTTTGAAACCTTTAAGTTAACGATCTCAATTAATGTTGTTAACCCAATGTTTATTATATCAAATGAGATGTTAAGTTATTATGTTATCATGATATTATGATGTATGAATATCTCTTAATATGATATATACATTAAAATATCGTTACAACGATAATCGTTACATATAAGTCTCGTTTCGTAATTCTTGAGTTAGTAGTCTTGTTTTTACATATGTAGTTCATTGTTAACACACTTAATGATATATTTAAATATCATTTTATCATGTTAAATATAGTGTATCAATATCTTAATATGATACATATGTATTTAGTAGACGTTATCATAATGATAATCGTTATATATATCATTTCGAGTTTCTTAACTTAGTAATCTCATTTCTTATGTATATCACACATTGTTTGTAACGACCCGGATTTTTCCGATCATTTTATACTTATGAGATTATTATTTACATAAAATAAACCTTACCAACATGATAAGCAATCCAAACTGTTGAGACTTATGTTTTTGAAAAGAGTTTCACACAACGTTTGACCGTCCAATTTGACCGATGATATCACGAACTATATAACACACGATAATTATACGATTATATATATGTACATATCTATACATATTTAACATGATTTAAGGATGGTTTAACATTTCATTGTGAACTAACAATAATGAGTTATAAGTATACTTTGAGATCACTAACTTAAGTTTTCAAAACGATAACTATATGTAACGTTCTTTGACATATATACTTACAATCTATAATGTGTTGGTGATCTATGATTTAAGTGTAATGGGATTTATTTGTAACCAAAATAATCTTGATAAATATCGAACAAGTTTGGGGAAGTGTGGAGTGCACACTTGTTTGAACTTATCTTGATTATGACGGGGGTTCGGGGGCAGCGCCCCCGATAAGCGGGGTCCAAGGGGTGGCAACCTCTGGCGGGGTCCAAGGGGCAGAGCCCCTGGCTGGGGTCGAGCTGCCAGGTCAGCTTGGAAATTTTTTTTTTTGGGCTAACATTGCTTTATTAAAAATGTCTTAAAATTTTATTTTGGCCCGGTTTGACCCAAAAATAAAAGCCCAGTTTTGAGCCTCTTTTACAGTTATAAACCCGTCAATATTTGAATTCTCGTTCCGATTCCTCAAAATTTCTACAAGTATATCTAGGGTATATGTAACCGTATCATACCCAGCTTCTATACGTATTTACTATTAGTATATACCAATAATAAACTTCAATGATCAGCCACTAGACATGATGTTACATGTGGGAACCAGCCATTTAACCTCATGTGTGACTTTTGTGCAAGAAAACAAACTAAATCTCCTATATATCCATCCCATAATCATGCTATTTTGCACACACACACATACAATTTCATTTCCAATTTTCTTTCAAGTTAATTCACTCCCTAATCTCTCTTCATTTACCTACTCAAGAACGTATCAATATAGTCATCCGATTTCAAGGAGATTACTTCCAATCTTTCAATCCCACTCCACCACTCTTTTGATTCCAAGATTTTTCTTACCTTTTCCAGTAGCTTTGTCCAAGTAACTTGAGGTAGTAACCTTATTCATAACCTTATTCGATTCATATTTATATAGCTATCTTATTTTGTGTTGTAAAATTTTAACAACAAGAACATAGTTTGAGTGATTTCAAACTTGTTCGCAAACTAAATAGATCCTTCTAATTTGATTTTTAAAAACACTTCAAGACCTGTAATATATCATATTATGACAAAATCGGATTAAACATATCTTGGCTAATTAACATAATATATAATATATATTTACTTATGATTTGATTTTATATATTTCAGGACCACCCGTAAACAACACGAGAAGATTAATCATAAGACCTCATGATTGTACGCAACACGTCATTTGACAACACGGTACTTTATGTACGCAACACGTCATTTGACAACATGGTACCATGGGTCAAGATTAATTCTGATCAATACGAATACGATGGGGTCTTTATTTATTTTATTTAAGCAACTAATTGTGGACCACTAACATCGGACTGCTAACTACGGACTAAGAAAATATTAAAAGTATATATATATATATGTAACGATTACTTGAAAAGAAAATATGTTGATATATTATATATATGGTTAGGTTTGTGATATCAATCGGAGACCAAGTCGTGATAAATACCTTCAAGGCAAAAGTGAGTATATAGTCCCACTTTTAAACTCTAAATATTTCGGGATGAGAATACATGCATTTTATGATTTACGTTATGGACACAAGTGATTAAAAATATATATTCTACGTTGAGTTGTACCACTAGCATACTTCCCTGTAACTTGGTAACTATTATTTACATGAGATATTGTAAACGCGAATCCTGTTGATAGATCTATCGGGCCTGACAACCCCAACCGGACTGGATGACCAGTATTCAACGGTTGCACAGTACTTCGTTTTGGTGACTACACTTGGTACGGTGTAGTAAGATTTCATAATAAAGGGAATATGCGACGTTGATTAAATGTTAAATATGGTTATCAAGTGCTCAACAACTTAGAATATTTTATTTAAAACGTTTATATATGAAATCTTGTGGTCTATATTTATAACGCTGCCGGCATTAAACCTATATCTCACCAACTTTATGTTGACGTTTTAAGCATGTTTATTCTCAGGTGATAACTAAAAGCTTCCGCTGCAATATGTTGAATTTAAGCAAGATCTTGAGTATGCATATTTGTGTCAAAAATAAAACTGCATATCGGAGGATTTGTAATGTAAAATATGTTGGAGGTCGTATTGTTATTATCACATTTAAAGTTTGTAAGTCTAAGATTATCGCTAAATGATAATCATTATTAAGTTATTTAAACCTTGTATTTGTAATAAAAGCTATGGTTTGTATTGTAAAAACGAATGCAGTTTTTGAAAAATGTCGCATATAGAGGTCAATACCTCGCGATGAAATCATATGTTATTGTATTCGTCCTTATGGTTAAGGTCGGTTTATGACATGTGGTATCAGAGCGTTGGTCTTAGAGAACCAGAAAATTTGCATTAGTGTGTCTTATCGAGTTTGTTAGGATGCATTAATGAGTCTGGACTTTGACCGTGTTTGATTTCGAAAACTATTGCTTATCCTTGTTGGTTAAAAATTAATATGTAAATATTATGTGGTATTAACGTGCTAGTTGTTATGTGATAGATGTCTGGCTTAGAACTTATTATCACATTCAGCGACTCCGAACCAGAATCTTCAGATGGTGTTCCAGTCATTAACCTATCCGATGATAAAAACGACACCTTTGGGGAAGACTTACAAGTTCCGGATGAATCAATTGAAGAGGAACCAGAAAGTGATCCTGAGGAGGAAGAAATACAGGAAATTACGAAAGACAAGTTCGAACGAGGAAAGAAACGAAAGGCTACTGAAATGGAAAATCCAAATCCCGATTCTAGAGAGAATGTTGTCGCACCAACTCCACCAGATACTTCCACACCTATTCCCGCTATTCCTATTAGTTCTACCCCTACATCCAGTTCTTCGGTTCCTCAGCCAAAACGCAGGGAGACAACCAGGATAACCTTTAAGCGATTTCTTTGAACACAAACGTTTTGGGTTAAATGATGCGCTGTTGTTTTAAACCATGGGATCATATAATGTTTTGTATAATATTACTAGTGTGGTTTGCTTAATGTTTGATGTAAGATAAGCATATGTAAAATAGTGAAGTGTGAAATGCAATAATTTTTCATGGTTAAGTATTATTTGGGTGGTAGTAATTGATTTTCGTACTAAGCTATTAAGTATGAACTTTAACGGGTAGGTACTACCCTAGATATAATTATAAAACGCTAATAAGAAGAAAAGGCTTTTATAATAATAACTGGTTCATATTATTAATAAGCTACGATGTACTGTAAATACATACTACATCTATAATATTCCATGTGAATAATTATTTTTTTTCATTCTTGTTGAAGATTATGGCGCGATTGAACCGAATGACGGAACAAGAAATCCAGGAACTCATCAATCAGCGAGTGAACGACAGAATGTTATGGGTCGAGGCTGCAAGAGGTGCTGCAGTTAACCCAAATCCTCGTGTGGGGTGCACTTACAAAACTTTTCAAGGTTGCAAGCCCTCATCATTCAGTGGAACAGAAGGACCGGTTGGTTTAACCCGGTGGATCGAAAAGATTGAGTCTGTGTTTAAAATCAGTGGTTGTATTGAGAAGGACATGACCAAGTATGCATCATGCACCCTATAAGATAGTGCACTCACGTGGTGGAAAAACTATGTGAAGGCCGCAGGAGGAGATGTAGCTTATGATACTCCTTGGGAAGAATTCAAAACAATGCTAATCAACGAATATTGTCCAAGGAACGAGGTTAGGAAGTTGGAAGCTGAATTACGAAGCCTGAAAGTTGTTGGTACTGAACTCACCAACTACAATCAGCGATTCATGGAATTAGCCTTGCTATGTCCCGAATTGGCACCAACCGAAGAACGGAAGATTGAACTGTACAAAGACGGGTTGCCTAAAAAGGTCAAGGCAAATGTTACAGCATCCAAACCCAAGACTATTCATGAAGCTATCACCATGGCGAACGAGTTGATGGACCAGATTATTCTGGATAAGAACACCGATGTCAAGACATCGGGAAACAAAAGAAAGTGGGAAGGTAATCATCAACAATCCAACAAGAAACAAGAAACCACGCAAGGTGAGGTAGCGGTTCGAACTCAGGTTACAAGGGATGAAATCCTTTATGTAACAGATGCCACAAACATCACTCTGGTTATTGTAATGTGGTGTGCAACAATTTTAATCGAAAAGGTCATCTTGCTGAAGATTGTAGGGTTCCCGCTACAAATACAAACGGTACCAAGACTCCTGCCACCAATACAAATAGAACTGCCTTGGCCACTGTTACTTATTATGGGTGTGGGAAACAGGGTCATTATAAGAGTCAGTACCCGAATCCAGAGAAGAATAACGGATCTGCACGCGGAAGAGCATTTGTTATTAATGCTAGAGAGGCGTATGAAGACCCGGAGCTTGTTACGGGTACGTTTACCATTAATAACTTATCCGCATCTATTATATTTGATACTGGTGCCGATAGAAGTTACGTGTGTAGAGACTTTCACGCTAAATTGAATTGTTCATCATTACCTCTAGATGCTAAGTACATGATTGAGTTAGCTAATGGTAAACTAATTAAAGCCGATAAAATTTGCCGTGATTGTAAAATAAATTTAGCCGGAGAAACATTTAAGATTGATTTGATACCCGTAGAATTAGGAAGTTTTGATGTAATAGTCGGCATGGACTGGATGTCCAAAATAGGAGCTGAAGTTGTGTGCGCCAAGAAGGCAATTCGCATTCCTCGTAAGGATAGAACGCCATTAATGATTTATGGAGAGAAGGGTAACTCAAAGCTAAAACTCATTAGTTATTTGAAAGCTCAAAAGTGCTTGAAGAAAGGGTGGTATGCTATCCTAGCACATGTTAATAAAGTCGAAACGAAGGAAAAAGTGAAGAGCATCAACGACGTGCCTGTGGCAAGAGATTTTCCTGAAGTATTTCCGGAAGAGTTGCCGGGATTACCTCCATTTAGATCTGTAGAATTTCAAATAGATCTATTACCAGGAGCTGCACCAGTGGCTCGTGCTCCATATAGACTTGCACCATCTGAGATGAAAGAGTTACAAAGCCAGTTACAAGAATTACTGGACCGTGGTTTCATTCGACCGAGCACTTCACCGTGGGGAGCTCCGATTTTATTCGTCAAGAAGAAAGATGGATCTTTCCGAATGTGTATAGATTATCGTGAATTAAATAAGTTAACTATCAAGAATCGGTTTCCACTACCGAGAATTGATGACTTATTTGATCAATTGCAAGGATCATGTGTGTACTCGAAAATCGACTTAAGATCAGGCTATCATCAATTACGTGTCAAAGAAGAAGATATTCCGAAAACTGCTTTTCGGACACGCTACGGTCATTATGAATCTTTGGTCATGCCGTTTGGGTTGATTAATGCGCCAGCTGTATTCATGGACCTCATGAATCGAGTTTGTAGTCCGTATTTAGATAAGTTTGTTATCGTTTTCATTGACGATATTCTTATCTATTCCAAGAGTGAGCAAGAGCATGAGCAGCATTTAAGGTTGGTATTAGAATTGTTAAGAAAAGAACAGTTATACGCCAAATTTTCTAAGTGTGCATTTTGGTTGAAAGAAGTGCAATTTCTTGGCCACGTTGTTAGTAGAAAAGGAATTCAGGTTGATCCAGCTAAAATTGAGGCCATTGAAAAATGGGAGACTCCTAAGACACCAACGCAGATACGCCAATTTTTGGGTTTAGCTGGTTATTATAGAAGGTTTATTCAAGATTTTTCCCGAATAGCTAAACCATTAACAGCGTTAACGCAAAAAGGGAAGAAGTACGAATGGACTTCTGAGCAAGAGAGTGCATTTCAATTACTAAAGAAGAAGTTGACTACAGCACCTATTTTATCGTTACCTGAAGGGAACGATGATTTTGAGATATATTGTGACGCTTCGCGACAAGGTTTTGGTTGCGTCCTTATGCAACGGAAGAAAGTTATAGCATACGCATCCCGACAATTGAAGATTCACGAGCGAAATTATACGACGCATGATTTAGAATTGGGAGCAGTAGTGTTTGCATTGAAGATATGGAGACACTATTTATATGGGGTTAAATGCACTGTGTTTACTGATCATAAAAGCCTTCAACATATTTTTGATCAGAAACAGCTGAACATGAGGCAACGTAGGTGGGTCGAGCTGATAAACGACTATGATTGTGAGATTCGCTATCATCCCGGGAAAGCGAATGTAGTGGCCGACGCTCTAAGCAGAAAGGAATGGGAACCAATTCGAGTACGAGCAATGAACATAAAAATTCGCATGAATCTCAACTCACAAATCAAAGAGGCTCAACGAGAAGCTCTTACTAAAGAAAACATAGGAAATGAAATAATGAAGTAGTATGAGAAGCAACTCGTTATGCGGGAAGACGGAATTCGATATTTTGCAAACCGTATTTGGGTACCGAAGTTGGGTGGATTAAGGAAGTTGATATTGAATGAGGCACATAAGACAAGATACTCGATACACCCTGGAGTTGGAAAGATGTATCAAGATCTTAAGACGCATTATTGGTGGCCTAATTTAAAGACAGATGTTGCAACATATGTTGGGGAATGTTTAACTTGTTCCAAAGTCAAAGCAGAACACCAGAAGCCATTAGGGTTACTTCAACAACCAGAAATCCCAGAATGGAAATGGGATGGTATTACCATGGATTTCATCACAAAGTTACCTAAGACTGCCTGGGGTTATGACACCATTTGGGTAATAGTTGATCGTGTCACCAAATCTGCACATTTCTTGCCTATAAAGGAAATGGATAGAATGGAGAAACTATTACGATTATACATAAAGGAAATTGTTTCAATGCATGGAATACCTATTTCCATTATATCCGATCGTGATAGTAGATTTACATCAAAGTTTTGGCAATCACTACAGGAGGCCCTGGGAACCCGTTTGGATATGAGCACCACATACCATCCGCAAGCTGACGGGCAGAGTGAAAGAACAATTCAGACTCTTGAAGACATGCTCAGGGCATGTGTGATCGATTTTGGAAATGGATGGGATAAATATCTACCATTAGCAGAATTCTCGTATAATAATAGTTATCATGCGAGCATTAAAGCTGCACCATTCGAAGCACTGTATGGAAGGAAGTGTAGATCCCCTATCTGTTGGAATGAAGTAGGAGATCGACAATTAACTGGTCCCGAGATCATCCATGAAACTACTGAGAAGATAGTGCAAATCAAGGAGAGGTTGAAAACAGCCCGTAGTCGCCAAAAGAGCTACGCGGATGTCCGAAGGAAACCATTAGAGTTTCAGATCGGTGACATGGTTATGCTAAAGGTGTCACCTTGGAAAGGTGTAATACGTTTTGGAAAAAGGGGTAAACTGAACCCAAGGTATGTAGGCCCGTTCAAGATCATCGAACGCATCGGACCGGTAGCTTATCGACTCGAGTTACCACAACAACTCGCCGGGGTACATAATTCATTTCACGTCTCAAACCTCAAGAAATGTCTTGCAAAGGAAGATCTCACCATTCCTCTTGAAGAAATCTAAGTCGACGAGAAACTACAATTCATAGAAGAACCAGTCGAAATCATGGACCGTGAAGTTAAACAACTCAAGCAGAGCAACATACCAATCGTAAAGGTTTGTTGGAATGCTCGAAGGGGTCCCGAGTTTACTTGGGAACGAGAGGATCATATGAAACAAAAGTATCCACATTTGTTTCCCGACAACGCAAAATAGGTACAACTTTAAAATTTCGGGACGAAATTTATTTAACGGGTAGGTACTGTAACGACCCGGATTTTTCCGATCGTTTTATACTTATGAGATTATTATTTACATAAAATAAACCTTACCAACATGATAAGCAATCCAAACTGTTGAGACTTATGTTTTTGAAAAGAGTTTCACATAACGTTTGACCGTCCAATTTGACCGATGATATCACGAACTATATAACACACGATAATTATACGATTATGTATATGTACATATCTATACATATTTAACATGATTTAAGGATGGTTTAACATTTCATTGTGAACTAACAATAATGAGTTATAAGTATACTTTGAGATCACTAACTTAAGTTTTCAAAACGATAACTATATGTAACGTTCTTTGACATATATACTTACAATCTATAATGTGTTGGTGATCTATGATTTAAGTGTAATGGGATTTATTTGTAACCAAAATAATCTTGATAAATATCGAACAAGTTTGGGGAAGTGTGGAGTGCACACTTGTTTGAACTTATCTTGATTATGACGGGGGTTCGGGGGCAGCGCCCCCGATAAGCGGGGTCCAAGGGGTGGCAACCCCTGGCGGGGTCCAAGGGGTGGCAGAGCCCAGTTTTGAGCCTCTTTTACAGTTATAAACCCGTCAATATTTGAATTCTCGTTCCGATTCCTCAAAATTTCTACAAGTATATCTAGGGTATATGTAACCGTATCATACCCAGCTTCTATACGTATTTACTATTGGTATATACCAATAATAAACTTCAATGATCAGCCTTATTCGATTTTTCTTACCTTTTCCAGTAGCTTTGTCCAAGTAACTTGAGGTAGTAACCTTATTCATAACCTTATTCGATTCATATTTATATAGCTATCTTATTTTGTGTTGTAAAATTTTAACAACAAGAACATAGTTTGAGTGATTTCAAACTTGTTCGCAAACTAAATAGATCCTTCTAATTTGATTTTTAAAAACACTTCAAGACCTGTAATATATCATATTATGACAAAATCGGATTAAACATATCTTGGCTAATTAACATAATATTTAATATATATTTACTTATGATTTGATTTTATATATTTCAGGACCACCCGTAAACAACACGAGAAGATTAATCATAAGACCTCATGATTGTACGCAACACGTCATTTGACAACACGGTACTTTATGTACGCAACACGTCATTTGACAACATGGTACCATGGGTCAAGATTAATTCTGATCAATCCGAATACGATGGGGTCTTTATTTATTTTATTTAAGCAACTAATTGTGGACCACTAACATTGAACTGCTAACTACGGACTAAGAAAATATTAAAAGTATATATATATATATATATATATATATATATATATATATATATATATATATATATATATATATATATATATATATATATATATATATATGTAACGATTACTTGAAAAGAAAATATGTTGATATATTATATATATGGTTAGGTTTGTGATATCAATCAGAGACCAAGTCGTGATAAATACCTTCAAGGCAAAAGTGAGTATATAGTCCCACTTTTAAACTCTAAATATTTCGGGATGAGAATACATGCATTTTATGATTTACATTATGGACACAAGTGATTAAAAATATATATATTCTACGTTGAGTTGTACCACTAGCATACTTCCCTGTAACTTGGTAACTATTATTTACATGAGGTATTGTAAACGCGAATCCTGTTGATAGATCTATCGGGCCTGACAACCCCAACCGGACTGGACGACCAGTATTCAACGGTTGTACAGTACTTCGTTTCGGTGACTACACTTGGTACGGTGTAGTAAGATTTCATAATAAAGGGAATATGCGACGTTGATTAAATGTTAAGTATGGTTATCAAGTGCTCAACAACTTAGAATATTTTATTTAAAACGTTTATATATGAAATCTTGTGGTCTATATTTATAACGCTGCCGGCATTAAACCTATATCTCACCAACTTTATGTTGACGTTTTAAGCATGTTTATTCTCAGGTGATAACTAAAAGCTTCCGCTGCAATATGTTGAATTTAAGCAAGATCTTGAGTATGCATATTTGTGTCAAAAATAAAACTGCATATCGGAGGATTTGTAATGTAAAATATGTCGGAGGTCGTATTGTTATTATCACATGTAAAGTTTGTAAGTCTAAGATTATCGCTAAACGATAATCATTATTAAGTTGTTTAAACCTTGTATTTGTAATAAAAGCTATGGTTTGTATTGTAAAAACGAATGCAGTTTTTGAAAAATATCGCATATAGAGGTCAATACCTCGCGATGACATTGTTAATATACTTAGTGAGATACTTACTCATCATAATCTCATGTCAACCATATATATATGTCTATATATACCACAACATGTAGTTTTTACAAATTTGTAACGTTCGTGAATAGCCGGTCAACTTGGGTGATCAATTATCTATATGAAACCTATTTCAAATAATCAAGTCTTAACAAGTTTGATTGCTTAACATGTTGGAAACACTTAATCATGTAAATATCAATTTCATTTAATATATATAAACATGGAAAAGTTCGGGTCACTACAAAGCTTATATATGATTCTCACCTTGATTATAAGATGAAAAGCTACTGGAAATGAAGTAAGATTCTTGATCCTAAAGAGTGGTTGAGTTAGATTGAAAGATTGGAAATAATCTCCTTAAAATCGGATGACTATCTTGATACGTTCTTGAGTGATTCTTTCTATGGTTTTTTAAGCTTGATCTTTGATGTAGTTTATGATCAAAGTGAAGGTTGTTTACTGAGTTCTTGAGTAGGTAAATGAAGAGAGATTAGAGAATGAATTAACTTGGAAGAAAATTGGAAATGAAATTCTATGTGTGTGTGTGTGCAAATTGACGTGAAGATGAGGTAGATATATAGAATATTTAGCTTGTTTTCTTGCATATAAGTCATACATGAGGTTAAATGGTTGGTTCCCACATGTAACATCTTGTCTAATGGCTGATCATTGGAACTTATTGTTGGTATATACCAATAGTAAGTACATCTAGTAGTTGAGTATGATATTGGTATAAATACCAAATGAATACGAGTAGAATTCTTGATGGAATTGAATGAGAATATGAGTATAGCTATCTTTGTTGAGTATAAGTATATTCATATATGTACTTAAGTCCTTTAAAAGTGTATTAATACATATTAATACAATACATATATATACATTTTAATTTAGAAGGTATTACAACGTTAATCGTTATATATATGTATACAGTCTTGAAGTCTTTAAGTTGGTAATCTCATTTTATGTATATAACCAATTGTTATTATATGTAATGAGATACTTAAATATCATTTTAACAAATCATAAGTATATATATATATATATATATATATATATATATATATATATATATATATATATATATATCCATATATACATCATTATATAATTATTTCAAATTATGACATTCGTGAATCGTCAGACAGACTGGGTGGCCAAACGTTTGTATAAAATTCATTTCAAATAACCAAGTCTTAATGAGTTTGATTGCTTAACATGTTGGAAACATTAATTATGTAAATATTAATCTTCTATATATTAGCGGAAAAATCCGATTCGTTACAAATAATCATATAAACTTCGAAGTACTAAACACCACGCCCACTAGCCCTTCCGTCTAGTGAACATTCTGGGTGGGGTGTTAAACCCGGTAGCAACCTTTAGGATTCGCGTGAATTAGGCGTGCACTAATTCTCAAAATTAGTGATGTTCCCTAATTCTTAGGTTACCAAGCAATAATAATCAGGGGAAAATATTCATATCAATTATGGCAATTATCACGTCCACATAATTCAATGGTGGCAATTATCATGTCCACATAATTCAATGGTGGCAATTATCATGTCCACATAATTCATTCGAGGAATGTTTTGCTTGTGTCTATCTCGTCAAACATTTATAAAAGCATTTCATATATTCGTAGTTCAAAATATATTTTAAAAGCATTTAATAAAGCAGTTGTAAAAGTAGTGCATGTATTCTCAGTCCCAAAAATGTAAAGAGTAAAAGGGGATCAAATGAACTCACCTAATGTATTTTGTAGTAAAAATACATATGACTATATTGAACAATGCAGGGTTGGCCTTGGACTCACGAACCTATATCATTTGTATATATTAATACACATATTCGCAATCGAACAATTATATATATATATATATATATATATATATATATATATATATATATATATATATATATATGAGTTTATAATTTATGTCATTTTTATATTAATAATATGTATATGTTTCCCTATTTTTATTTTATATGTAAAAATATAAATTTTTGTTATGTTATATGTATTAAATATATATATTTATGTATATCATTTGTTTGAAAAATAGTAATTATAATACTTAAGTTTTCTAATAGAGGTAATAATGTTAATGTTTCTATTAGTGATAATACTAATAATGATATTAATGATAATAACTATAAAAATATTAATTTTAGTGTTAATGATAGTTATGATAATGATTTTAGTAGTTACATAATAGTAATATTCATGATAATACTTGTAATCATATTAGTGGTAATAACAATAATAACTAATATTCATAATACCTATTAATAATACTAATAATAATAACAATTTTATTATTTAATGATAATAATAATAATAATAATAACAAAAATGAAAAGTGTAATAATAACAATATAAGAATCATAATCATAATAACCATAATAATACTTGAATGATAAAAAAATATACTAATGATAATAATGTCTCTAATACTTATAAATATAAATATGTTTTTAGTAATAATAATTATAATTCTAACTTTCATAATATTAATAATCATAATAATAACAATAATTATTAATACACCTAATAAAAATAATAATACAAATAAAAAAATATAAATAAAAAAAATAAAGCTACCTTAAGGGAATCGGCCTAAAAAAATATAGTGCAACTCCAGGGACTCGAACCCCCGACCTCTTGAAACCCGACACCATCCTAAACCGTCTGGGCTATGCCCATTTTCTGTTTTATAACCCAATCTCTGAATATATTGTAGTGACCCGAACTTTTCCATGTTTATATATATTAATTGAGATTGATATTTACATGATTAAATGTTTCCAACATGTTAAGCAATCAAACTTGTTAAGACTTGATTAATTGAAATATGTTTCATATAGACAATTGACCACCCAAGTTGATCGGTGATTCACGAACGTTAAAACTTGTAAAAACTATATGATGACATATATATGGATATATATATATATAGTTAACATGATACTATGATGAGAAAACATATCATAAAGTATATTAACAATGAACTACATATGTAAAAACAAGACTACTAACTTAATGATTTTTAAACGAGACATATATGTAACGATTATCGTTGTAAAGACATTTAATGTATATATATATATCATATTAAGAGATATTCATACATGATAATATCATGATAATATAATAATTTAAAATCTCATTTGATATTATAAACATTGGGTTAACAACATTTAACAAGATCGTTAACCTAAAGGTTTCAAAACAACACTTACATGTAACGACTAACGATGACTTAACGACTCAGTTAAAATGTATATACATGTAGTGTTTTAATATGTATTTATACACTTTTTAAAGACTTCAATACACTTATCAAAATACTTCTACTTAACAAAAATGCTTACAATTACATCCTCGTTCAGTTTCATCAACAATTCTACTCGTATGCACCCGTATTCGTACTCGTACAATACACAGCTTTTAGATGTATGTACTATTAGTATATACACTCCAATGATCAGCTCTTAGCAGCCCATGTGAGTCACCTAACACATGTGGGAACCATCATTTGGCAACTAGCATGAAATATCTCATAAAATTACAAAAATATGAGTAATCATTCATGACTTATTTACATGAAAACAAAATTACATATCCTTTATATCTAATCCATACACCAACGACCAAAAACACCTACAAACACTTTCATTCTTCAATTTTCTTCATCTAATTGATCTCTCTCAAGTTCTATCTTCAAGTTCTAAGTGTTCTTCATAAATTCCAAAAGTTCTAGTTTCATAAAATCAAGAATACTTTCAAGTTTGCTAGCTCACTTCCAATCTTGTAAGGTGATCATCCAACCTCAAGAAATCTTTGTTTCTTACAGTAGGTTATTATTATAATACAAGGTAATAATCATATTCAAACTTTGGTTCAATTTCTATAACTATAACAATCTTATTTCAAGTGATGATCTTACTTGAACTTGTTTTCGTGTCATGATTCTGCTTCAAGAACTTCGAGCCATCCAAGGATCCGTTGAAGCTAGATCCATTTTTCTCTTTTCCAGTAGGTTTATCCAAGGAAATTAAGGTAGTAATGATGTTCATAACATCATTCGATTCATACATATAAAGCTATCGTATTCGAAGGTTTAAACTTGTAATCACTAGAACATAGTTTAGTTAATTCTAAACTTGTTCGCAAACAAAAGTTAATCCTTCTAACTTGACTTTTAAAATCAACTAAACACATGTTCTATATCTATATGATATGCTAACTTAATGATTTAAAACCTGGAAACACGAAAAACACCGTAAAACCGGATTTACGCCGTCGTAGTAACACCGCGGGCTGTTTTGGGTTAGTTAATTAAAAACTATGATAAACTTTGATTTTAAAGTTGTTATTCTGAGAAAATGATTTTTATTATGAACATGAAACTATATCCAAAAATTATGATTAAACTCAAAGTGGAAGTATGTTTTCTAAAATGGTCATCTAGACGTCGTTCTTTCGACTGAAATGACTACCTTTACAAAAACAACTTGTAACTTATTTTTCCGACTATAAACCTATACTTTTTCTGTTTAGATTCATAAAATAGAGTTCAATATGAAACCATAGCAATTTGATTCACTCAAAACGGATTTAAAATGAAGAAGTTATGGGTAAAACAAGATTGGATAATTTTTCTCATTTTAGCTACGTGAAAATTGGTAACAAATCTATTCCAACCATAACTTAATCAACTTGTATTGTATATTATGTAATCTTGAGATACCATAGACACGTATACAATGTTTCGACCTATCATGTCGACACATCTATATATATTTCGGAACAACCATAGACACTCTATATGTGAATGTTGGAGTTAGCTATACAGGGTTGAGGTTGATTCCAAAATATATATAGTTTGAGTTGTAATCAATACTGAGATACGTATACACTGGGTCGTGGATTGATTCAAGATAATATTTATCGATTTATTTCTGTACATCTAACTGTGGACAACTAGTTGTAGGTTACTAACGAGGACAGCTGACTTAATAAACTTAAAACATCAAAATATATTAAAAGTGTTGTAAATATATTTTGAACATACTTTGATATATATGTATATATTGTTATAGGTTCGTGAATCAACCAGTGGCCAAGTCTTACTTCCCGACGAAGTAAAAATCTGTGAAAGTGAGTTATAGTCCCACTTTTAAAATCTAATATTTTTGGGATGAGAATACATGCAGGTTTTATAAATGATTTACAAAATAGACACAAGTACGTGAAACTACATTCTATGGTTGAATTATCGAAATCGAATATGCCCCTTTTTATTAAGTCTGGTAATCTATGAATTAGGGAACAGACACCCTAATTGACGCGAATCCTAAAGATAGATCTATTGGGCCTAACAAACCCCATCCAAAGTACTGGATGCTTTAGTACTTTGAAATTTATATCATATCCGAAGGGTGTCCCGGAATGATGGGGATATTCTTATATATGCATCTTGTTAATGTCGGTTACCAGGTGTTCACCATATGAATGATTTTTATCTCTATGTATGGGATGTGTATTGAAATATGAAATCTTGTGGTCTATTATTATGATTTGATATATATAGGTTAAACCTATAACTCACCAACATTTTTGTTGACGTTTTAAGCATGTTTATTCTCAGGTGATTATTAAGAGCTTCCGCTGTCGCATACTTAAATAAGGACGAGATTTGGAGTCCATGCTTGTATGATATTGTGTAAAAACTGCATTCAAGAAACTTATTTTGTTGTAACATATTTGTATTGTAAACCATTATGTAATGGTCGTGTGTAAACAGGATATTTTAGATTATCATTATTTGATAATCTACGTAAAGCTTTTTAAAACCTTTATCTATGAAATAAAGGTTATGGTTTGTTTTAAAAATGAATGCAGTCTTTGAAAAACGTCTCATATAGAGGTCAAAACCTCGCAACAAAATCAATTAATATGGAACGTTTTTAGTCAATAAGAACGGGACATTTCAGTTGGTATCCGAGCGTTGGTCTTAGAGAACCAGAATTTTGCATTAGTGTGTCTTATCGAGTTTGTTAGGATGCATTAGTGAGTCTGGACTTCGACCGTGTTTACTTGAAAAATAATTGCTTAACAAATTTTGTTGGAAACTATATATTTTTAACATGTGAATATTATGTGATATATTAATCTCTTAACGCGTTTGATATTATGTGATAGATGTCTACCTCTAGAACAAGTCCCATTGACTCACCTAATAATAATGAAGAGTCAAATGTAAATTGGAATGATTTGTGGACTGATTCACAAGTTCCCGAAGAGGAACCGGAAGAAGAGTCGGAACCGGAAGAAGAATCGGAACCGGAAGAAGAATCGGAACCGGATGAAGAAATAGAACCGGTGGGGGAAATAATAAAACGGTTAAGTAAAAGAAAATCCTCAACCAACCAACCAAGGTTAATTATGGTCAATGGTGTTTCCGCCAAGGAAGCAAAATATTGGGAGGATTACCAATTCTCCGATGAATCGGATTCCGACGAGAATTCCGATGATGTTATAGAAATTACCCCAACTGAATTTAAAAAGGCAAAAGAAAATAATAAGGGAAAGGGCATAAAAATAGAGAAATCTAATTCCAACCCCGATGAACTTTATATGTATCGTCAACCCCCGAAGTCCTTAAGTTGTAACAATGACCCGGGAACCTCAAAACCACCAGGTTTTTCTAAACCAGTGTGGATCACGACGGCTCGTATTAGGGGAACATCATATATCCCAAGAAACTTGGCAAAACGAACCAAAACCGAAGAAGAAGAAACGAGCGAGTCGGAATAAGATAGTTGTATTCGTGTGGTGTAATATATGTAATATAGTGTTCGTATGCTTTATGATATATGTAAAAATTGCTTGTATTAATAAGTATTTTTTTATGAATCTAACTCTTGTCTATTTTACAGTTTAAAAACACAAAATGGATAGAAAACCCAATATTTTAAGAGACCTACCCGGAGACATGATTGATGAAATCTTGTCTAGAGTCGGCCAGAATTCCTCGGCACAACTATTTAAGGCGAGATCAGTTTGTAAGACATTCGAAGAACGTTCCAAGAATGTCTTGGTTTATAAGAGACTTTCGTTTGAAAGATGGGGGATATCACATTGGGAAACCCATAAGTTACGATGTGTTTACTTTGACGCATATATTGCGGGGAACCCAAATGCTATTTTACGCAACGGGTTAAGAAATTATTTTGACTCAATATATCCGAATATTAGACTTCGTGATTTAGAAAAAGCGGCTAACATGCAACATAAAGAAGCATGTTATGCTTACGGATTAGTAATGTTCGCTTCTCACCAAAGTGAGAACAAGAACATCGGGCTACAACTATTAAACAAAACGTTTCCACAAGTGACGGAGTCGGTAATTGGGGTAAGAAATGAAGTTTTTAGATTATTACGGGACTGTTGGACATTACGTAACCCTCGTCCCTTTGACGACGTTACAACACGCTGTCTTATCAACGGCCATAACAGTTATGTTGCACAAGACCAAGGATGGGAAGTAGTCCTAGTAAAACCAGAATGCATGACTTGTTTCTGGACGTATGAATTACGTGTCTTTATTGCCTTTGCTGAACGACTTGTGTACTAGCTAGAATTATCTTCACAACTATCTTGTATCCAAGTTATTGTGTGCTATATTTCATGCTTTATGTAAAATAAGCGGTATTGTAAGTTTGTAAAATATTGTATAAAAGTTTGAACGCGAAATATTATTATAATCAGTTTTTCATATAGAATTGTAGTAGTTGAATTGTATATTAGCTACTAAGTATGAACTTAACGGGTAGGTACTACCCGAATTTAAACTTATAAAACGCTAATATGAAGAAAAAGCTTTTATAAATGAGTTCATATTATGCTACGAAATACTATTAACTACTCTTAATATTCTGTATGATTAACTTGTTCCATTTAACTATTTTGAAAGAAATGGCACCGACTACTCGACACACCGTGAATATGAATGAAGAGGAATTCCGTACTTTTCTAGCTTCAAACATAGCCGCAGTACAGGCTGCGCTACATACCAACAATAACCTTGGATCTAGCAGTACAGGAAATCGTGTAGGATGCACCTACAAAGAATTCACTGCCTGCAAACCTTTGGAATTTGATGGAACCGAAGGACCGATCGGATTGAAACGGTGGACCGAGAAGGTCGAATCGGTGTTTGCCATAAGTAAGTGTACTGAAGAGGACAAAGTAAAGTACGCTACGCATACCTTCACAGGTTCTGCGTTAACATGGTGGAATACCTATCTAGAGCAAGTGGGACAAGACGATGCGTACGCACTACCGTGGTCAGCATTCAAGCACTTGATGAACGAGAAGTACCGTCCCAGAACCGAGGTCAATAAGCTCAAGACAGAACTTAGAGGGTTACGAACCCAAGGATTTGATATTACCACGTACGAAAGACGATTCACAGAATTGTGCCTATTGTGTCCGGGAGCATTCGAAGATGAGGAAGAGAAGATCGACGCGTTTGTGAAAGGATTACCGGAAAGAATCCAAGAAGATATAAGTTCACACGAGCCCGCCTCCATACAACAGGCATGTAGAATGGCTCACAAACTCATGAACCAAATTGAAGAAAGAATTAAAGAACAGACTGCTGAAGAGGCCAATGTGAAGCAAGTCAAAAGAAAGTGGGAGGAAAACGGTGATAAGAATCACCAATACAACAACAACAGCAATTACAACAATAATCGCAACAATTATCCCAACAATCGCAACATCAATCGCAACTACAACAAACGGCCCAACAACAACAACAACAACAACAACAACAACAACAGCAACTACAACAATCATCCCAACAACAATAATAACCGCAACAACAACAACAATCAGAAGCAGCTATGCCAAAGGTGTGAAAAGAATCACTCGGGGTTCTGCACCAAATTTTGCAACAAGTGTAAAAGAAATGGTCATAGCGCGGCGAAGTGTGAGGTCTACGGACCAGGGGTTAATAGAACGAAAGGAACAAATGGTGTCGGAACGAGTAATGGCGGAGCAAGTAGTGTCGGAGCAAGTTATGCCAATGTAGTTTGTTATAAATATGGAAAACCGGGCCACATTATTAGAAATTGCCCAAACCAGGAGAACACGAATGGACAAGGCCGTGGAAGAGTTTTCAATATTAATGCGGCAGAGGCACAGGAAGACCCAGAGCTTGTTACGGGTACGTTTCTTATTGACAATAAATCTGCTTACGTTTTATTTGATTCGGGTGCGGATAGAAGCTATATGAGTAGAGATTTTTGTGCTAAATTAAGTTGTCCATTGACGCCTTTGGATAGTAAATTTTTACTCGAATTAGCAAATGGTAAATTAATTTCAGCAGATAATATATGTCGGAATCGAGAAATTAAACTGGTTAGCGAAACATTTAAGATTGATTTCATACCAGTAGAGTTAGGGAGTTTTGATGTGATAATCGGTATGGACTGGTTGAAAGAAGTGAAAGCGGAGATCGTTTGTTACAAAAATGCAATTCGCATTATACGAGAAAAAGGAAAACCCTTAATGGTGTACGGAGAAAAGGGCAACACGAAGCTACATCTTATTAGTAATTTGAAAGCACAAAAACTAATAAGAAAAGGTTGCTATGCTGTTCTAGCACACGTCGAGAAAGTACAAACTGAAGAAAAGAGCATCAATGATGTTCCCGTCGCAAAAGAATTTCCTGATGTATTTCCGAAAGAATTACCGGGATTACCCCCACATCGATCCGTTGAATTTCAAATAGATCTTGTACCAGGAGCTGCACCAATAGCTCGTGCTCCTTACAGACTCGCACCCAGCGAGATGAAAGAACTACAAAGCCAATTACAAGAACTTTTAGAGCGTGGTTTCATTCGACCAAGCACATCACCGTGGGGAGCTCCTGTTTTGTTTGTCAAGAAGAAAGATGGTACATTCAGGTTGTGTATCGACTACCGAGAGTTGAACAAACTTACCATCAAGAACCGCTACCCACTACCGAGAATCGATGACTTATTTGATCAACTACAAGGCTCGTCTGTTTATTCAAAGATTGACTTACGTTCCGGATATCATCAAATGCGGGTAAAAGAAGATGATATTCCAAAGACTGCTTTCAGAACACGTTACGGTCATTACGAGTTTATGGTCATGCCGTTTGGTTTAACTAATGCACCAGCTGTGTTCATGGACCTTATGAACCGAGTGTGTGGACCATACCTTGACAAGTTTGTCATTGTTTTCATTGATGACATACTTATTTACTCAAAGAATGACCAAGAACACGGTGAATATTTGAGAAAGGTGTTAGAAGTATTGAGGAAGGAAGAATTGTACGCTAAGTTTTCAAAGTGTGCATTTTGGTTGGAAGAAGTTCAATTCCTCGGTCACATAGTGAACAAAGAAGGTATTAAGGTGGATCCGGCAAAGATAGAAACTGTTGAAAAGTGGGAAACCCCGAAAACTCTGAAACACATACGCCAGTTTTTAGGACTAGCTGGTTACTACAGAAGGTTCATCCAAGACTTTTCCAGAATAGCAAAACCCTTGACTGCATTAACGCATAAAGGGAAGAAATTTGAATGGAATGATGAACAAGAGAAAGCGTTTCAGTTATTGAAGAAAAAGCTAACTACGGCACCTATATTGTCATTGCCTGAAGGGAATGATGATTTTGTGATTTATTGTGATGCATCAAAGCAAGGTCTCGGTTGTGTATTAATGCAACGAACGAAGGTGACTGCTTATGCGTCTAGACAATTGAAGATTCACGAATAAAATTATACGACGCATAATTTGGAATTAGGCGCGGTTGTTTTTGCATTAAAGACTTGGAGGCACTACTTATATGGGGTCAAAAGTATTATATATACCGACCACAAAAGTCTTCAAAACATATTTAATCAGAAACAACTGAATATGAGGCAGCGTAGGTGGATTGAATTATTGAATGATTACGACTTTGAGATTCGTTACCACCCGGGGAAGGCAAATGTGGTAGCCGATGCTTTGAGCAGGAAGGACAGAGAACCCATTCGAGTAAAATCTATGAATATAATGATTCATAATAACCTTACTACTCAAATAAAGGAGGCGCAACAAGGAGTTTTAAAAGAGGGAAATTTAAAGGATGAAATACCCAAATGATCGGAGAAGCATCTTAATATTCGGGAAGACGGAACCCGGTATAGGGCTGAAAGGATTTGGGTACCAAAATTTGGAGGTATGAGAGAAATGGTACTTAGAGAAGCTCATAAAACCAGATACTCAATACATTCTGGAACGGGGAAGATGTACAAGGATCTCAAGAAACATTTTTGGTGGCCGGGTATGAAAGCCGATGTTGCTAAATACGTAGGAGAATGTTTGACGTGTTCTAAGGTCAAAGCTGAGCATCAGAAACCATCAGGTCTACTTCAACAACCCGAAATCTCGGAATGGAAATGGGAAAACATTACCATGGATTTCATCACTAAATTGCCAAGGACTGCAAGTGGTTTTGATACTATTTGGGTAATAGTTGATCGTCTCACCAAATCAGCACACTTCCTGCCAATAAGAGAAGATGACAAGATGGAGAAGTTAGCACGACTGTATTTGAAGGAAGTCGTCTCCAGACATGGAATACCAATCTCTATTATCTCTGATAGGGATGGCAGATTTATTTCAAGATTCTGGCAGACATTACAGCAAGCATTAGGAACTCGTCTAGACATGAGTACTGCCTATCATTCACAAACTGATGGGCAGAGCGAAAGGATGATACAAACGCTTGAAGACATGCTACGAGCATGTGTTATTGATTTCGGAAACAGTTGGGATCGACATCTACCGTTAGCAGAATTTTCCTACAACAACAGCTACCATTCAAGCATTGAGATGGCGCCGTTTGAAGCACTTTATGGTAGAAAGTGCAGGTCTCCGATTTTTTGGAGTGAAGTGGGGGATAGACAGATTACGGGTCCGGAGATTATACAAGAAACTACCGAGAAGATCATCCAAATTCAACAACGGTTGAAAACCGCCCAAAGTCGACAAAAGAGCTACGGTGACATTAAAAGAAAAGATATAGAATTTGAAATTGGAGAGATGGTCATGCTTAAAGTTGCACCTTGGAAAGGCGTTGTTCGATTTGGTAAACGAGGGAAATTAAATCCAAGGTATATTGGACCATTCAAGATTATTGATCGTGTCGGACCAGTAGCTTACCGACTTGAGTTACCTCAACAACTCGCGGCTGTACATAACACTTTCCACGTCTCGAATTTGAAGAAATGTTTTGCTAAAGAAGATCTCACTATTCCGTTAGATGAAATCCAAATCAACGAAAAACTTCAATTCATCGAAGAACCCGTCGATATAATGGATCGTGAGGTTAAAAGACTTAAGCAAAACAAGATACCAATTGTTAAGGTTCGATGGAATGCTTGTAGAGGACCCGAGTTCACCTGGGAGCGTGAAGATCAGATGAAGAAGAAATACCCACATCTATTTCCAGAAGATTCGTCAACACCTTCAACAGCTTAAAATTTCGGGATGAAATTTATTTAACGGGTAGGTACTGTAGTGACCCGAACTTTTCCATGTTTATATATATTAATTGAGATTGATATTTACATGATTAAATGTTTCCAACATGTTAAGCAATCAAACTTGTTAAGACTTGATTAATTGAAATATGTTTCATATAGACAATTGACCACCCAAGTTGATCGGTGATTCACGAACGTTAAAACTTGTAAAAACTATATGATGACATATATATGGATATATATATATATATATATATAGTTAACATGATACTATGATGAGAAAACATATCATAAAGTATATTAACAATGAACTACATATGTAAAAACAAGACTACTAACTTAATGATTTTTAAACGAGACATATATGTAACGATTATCGTTGTAAAGACATTTAATGTATATATATATATATATCATATTAAGAGATATTCATACATGATAATATCATGATAATATAATAATTTAAAATCTCATTTGATATTATAAACATTGGGTTAACAACATTTAAGAAGATCGTTAACCTAAAGGTTTCAAAACAACACTTACATGTAACGACTAACGATGACTTAACGACTCAGTTAAAATGTATATACATGTAGTGTTTTAATATGTATTTATACACTTTTGAAAGACTTCAATACACTTATCAAAATACTTCTACTTAACAAAAATGCTTACAATTACATCCTCGTTCAGTTTCATCAACAATTCTACTCGTATGCATCCGTATTCGTACTCGTACAATACACAGCTTTTAGATGTATGTACTATTAGTATATACACTCCAATGATCAGCTCTTAGCAGCCCATGTGAGTCACCTAACACATGTGGGAACCATCATTTGGCAACTAGCATGAAATATCTCATAAAATTACAAAAATATGAGTAATCATTCATGACTTATTTACATGAAAACAAAATTACATATCCTTTATATCTAATCCATACACCAACGACCAAAAACACCTACAAACACTTTCATTCTTCAATTTTCTTCATCTAATTGATCTCTCTCAAGTTCTATCTTCAAGTTCTAAGTGTTCTTCATAAATTCCAAAAGTTCTAGTTTCATAAAATCAAGAATACTTTCAAGTTTGCTAGCTCACTTCCAATCTTGTAAGGTGATCATCCAACCTCAAGAAATCTTTGTTTCTTACAGTAGGTTATCATTCTAATACAAGGTAATAATCATATTCAAACTTTGGTTCAATTTCTATAACTATAACAATCTTATTTCAAGTGATGATCTTACTTGAACTTGTTTTCGTGTCATGATTCTGCTTCAAGAACTTCGAGCCATCCAAGGATCCGTTGAAGCTAGATCCATTTTTCTCTTTTCCAGTAGGTTTATCCAAGGAAATTAAGGTAGTAATGATGTTCATAACATCATTCGATTCATACATATAAAGCTATCTTATTCGAAGGTTTAAACTTGTAATCACTAGAACATAGTTTAGTTAATTCTAAACTTGTTCGCAAACAAAAGTTAATCCTTCTAACTTGACTTTTAAAATCAACTAAACACATGTTCTATATCTATATGATATGCTAACTTAATGATTTAAAACCTGGAAACACGAAAAACACCGTAAAACCGGATTTACGCCGTCGTAGTAACACCACGGGCTGTTTTGGGTTAGTTAATTAAAAACTATGATAAACTTTGATTTAAAAGTTGTTATTCTGAGAAAATGATTTTTATTATGAACATGAAACTATATCCAAAAATTATGGTTAAACTCAAAGTGGAAGTATGTTTTCTAAAATGGTCATCTAGACGTCGTTCTTTCGACTGAAATGACTACCTTTACAAAAACGACTTGTAACTTATTTTTCCGACTATAAACCTATACTTTTTCTGTTTATATTCATAAAATATAGTTCAATATGAAACCATAGCAATTTGATTCACTCAAAACGGATTTAAAATGAAGAAGTTATGGGTAAAACAAGATTGGATAATTTTTCTCATTTTAGCTACGTGAAAATTGGTAACAAATCTATTCCAACCATAACTTAATCAACTTGTATTGTATATTATGTAATCTTGAGATACTATAGACACGTATACAATGTTTTGACCTATCATGTCGACACATCTATATATATTTCGGAACAACCATAGACACTCTATATGTGAATGTTGGAGTTAGCTATACAGGGTTGAGGTTGATTCCAAAATATATATAGTTTGAGTTGTGATCAATACTGAGATACGTATACACTGGGTCGTGGATTGATTCAAGATAATATTTATCGATTTATTTCTGTACATCTAACTGTGGACAACTAGTTGTAGGTTACTAACGAGGACAGCTGACTTAATAAACTTAAAACATCAAAATATATTAAAAGTGTTGTAAATATATTTTGAACATACTTTGATATATATGTATATATTGTTATAGGTTCGTGAATCAACCAGTGGCCAAGTCTTACTTCCCGACGAAGTAAAAATCTGTGAAAGTGAGTTATAGTCCCACTTTTAAAATCTAATATTTTTGGGATGAGAATACATGCAGGTTTTATAAATGATTTACAAAATAGACACAAGTACGTGAAACTAAATTCTATGGTTGAATTATCGAAATCGAATATGCCCCTTTTTATTAAGTCTGGTAATCTATGAATTAGGGAACAGACACCCTAATTGACGCGAATCCTAAAGATAGATCTATTGGGCCTAACAAACCCCATCCAAAGTACTGGATGCTTTAGTACTTTGAAATTTATATCATATCCGAAGGGTGTCCCGGAATGATGGGGATATTCTTATATATGCATCTTGTTAATGTCGGTTACCAGGTGTTCACCATATGAATGATTTTTATCTCTATGTATGGGATGTGTATTGAAATATGAAATCTTGTGGTCTATTATTATGATTTGATATATATAGGTTAAACCTATAACTCACCAACATTTTTGTTGACGTTTTAAGCATGTTTATTCTCAGGTGATTATTAAGAGCTTTCGCTGTCGCATACTTAAATAAGGACGAGATTTGGAGTCCATGCTTGTATGATATTGTGTAAAAACTGCATTCAAGAAACTTATTTTGTTGTAACATATTTGTATTGTAAACCATTATGTAATGGTCGTGTGTAAACAGGATATTTTAGATTATCATTATTTGATAATCTACGTAAAACTTTTTAAAACCTTTATCTATGAAATAAAGGTTATGGTTTGTTTTAAAAATGAATGCAGTCTTTGAAAAACGTCTCATATAGAGGTCAAAACCTCGCAACGAAATCAATTAATATGGAACGTTTTTAGTCAATAAGAACGGGACATTTCATATATAACCCGTAAAATTTATTTATTCATCTTCTTCTTACAATTTCAATCGGCCAAATTCAATTTAATCACCAATCAATAATTCTGATTCTTCAATACAATTAGAAGTGATCTTTACTAAATGTTTACAATAATAAAAAAAATAAAAATAAAAAAATAAAGAAAAACCCGTTTCTGCTGTACGCGTAAGAGTAAGAAGTAAATAAACTTTGATTTTGATTTTGAGAAAGTTTTACATTATATTTACAACATAACATCTGTTGTAAATCATCATTAGAAGATGTTTAAATCGTTAATTTTAGCAGAAACATCAAAATGATCTTAAATTTCACGATGAACAATTAAGTTGACTTTTAACTTTAAAACTTTGACTCCTAAATTGAAACTCAAATCCATGAATTGAAAAGAGAATTTTTGCAGAAAGATCCTTTAATATATGCCTAACAAAACTGCAATAATAGATTTTAAAATATCAAAAAACTTTGAGCTTTTCAAAATTTTAAAACGCGAGCAGAGTAACTACGGGTTCCTTTAAATTTTCTGTTTCTAATTCAATGATTTGTAGCTGTAGGTAAAGTGATTGATAATGGAATAAAAAAAATTGAATGATTTTCTAGAATAACCAGTTGTATTCGTTTGTTTTGTACACCAAAGGTGTCGACAGAATCAATTTAAGAACAGAGAAAAAATAGATAAATAATTAAAAGGTGAAATAGACTGATAATAGATTTTGGATGTTATTGATAATGTAATCTGTGATTTGTACTGGATTTGATACATAATGCAAGAATCACTATAGTCTGATATTGATTGAAAAAAAAAGAATACGATTTTGCTGTATATACGTATATATATTGAAAACAGAATACGATTGTAGTATATATGTATTTATATCCTTACTTATCTGTATATGCACTATATATATATATATATATATATATATATATATATATATATATATATATATATATATATATATATATATATATATATATATATATATATATATCTGTATGATGTATCAGTGCAGATATCTGTTGCACATATATCGGATGTATATATCTATCCATTTTATGTATTACAATTAATCTTTTTATTTAATAAATCTAATTATAATAATAATACTCTTAATATTATAATAATGATAATGATGATATAATAATAATAATATTATTATTATTAGTAATGATAATAATAATAAGTAAAATTTTTTTTAACTATAATATTATTAATAATAATATTATTTATATTAATGTTATTTTTATTAATGATAATAATAATGTTAGTAATATATATATCAAACTTCATATCTATATGTTATATAATGAAAACATTACTATTAAAAATACTGATTTTAATATTTATATTAATATTGACAATAATAAAGAGAGTAATAATAATATTAACATAACGATTATATTTCTAACTTGTGATTAAACTTAACATATAAGTATTACATATTATTAATTATGTAATACTTAATAAAAATATATATTATATAACAACATATTTGAATATTTACTATTTATATATTTTTTATATATAACACAATGGATATATTAATTATGTATATAATGAAGTAAATAAACTCATTTAATACTTTGTTGGCAAATAAAATAAAATCATTTACATTTAATATACCTTTTATAATTAACTAAACAGTTTCAAATGACAAGTTATAAATTATCTTTCATATTAATTAAATCATATATTAGTTTAATTTATAATATAGAATTATTTACATATGTCATTATTTATATATACATTTCCAATTACAATTAAAGATTCGTGAATCATCGAAATGGTCAAAGGTCAAATGTAATTGAATTCATGAACATAGTTCAAAATTTTAAGACTCAACCTTACAAACTTTGTTTATCGCGTCGAAACCATATAAAGATTAAGTTTAAACTTAGTCGAAAATTTTCGGGTCGTCACACCAAAGCCCCTCCTTACCTTCGTTGAGCTTCGTCTTTGGTTAAAATGGTTATTTTATTTTGATTGTGTAGAAATATTAAAATTTCTTACTAACTTTGATATCGAACAATAAATATCTTGTATCTACTCGTATCTATTAATCGAGTTAATAGCAATCATCAATTTATTGGCGACTTGGCTATCGCTTAGAGCCTAGATAGAACTTCCGCAGGTTTAAGCCTCATGGAAATTTGATTCTACTATTTTCATGGCATCTTACATTTTTTAACATACTTATTGGCCGGAGGTCTATTCGGAAACAATCTCTCTATCCATAAAACATTGAGAGAGAAGAATTTCTTTACTCTTGGGTGTTTTACTATGAATAGATAAATGATTTCTCGTTATTCTAAATTATGTGGAGGATGGTTTATATCTTACTTCCACCGTACCCTATATATATGAGATTGAGTTTTGTTGTTGTTATAAATATAAATAAATACTCGTAAATTTTGAAAATATGACATTCAAAAGTAATACTCCGTATATAATACGTTTGTAAATTACACGGAGGTTGTAATTTACCATGGTAGCTAGGTTTACATTTTCGTTCATATATAGATGAGATTTTGTTTGTAAATCATGTAATCACGTTCAAAATCCAAAAGTTCGCATAATAAAGTTATTGAACAGGCCGTAGGCATACATTAAATTAAGAAATTAACCTAGTCGTGTGTTGGTATGCACAAAATTATAAACGTCCCATTTCTCATAACCTGGTTTTATGGTAAGATTGTGATCGAGTATAATGTAGTAAGTGGGTATTGATTAAAAGAAAATTGTCTATTATACGTATTATTTTATTATATTTATATTTATATTTATATTTATATCTAATTTATATTTATATTAAATATTAAATTAATATGTTAATATCAATTCCCATAAAGAAAAAGGATGAGGCCAACAATGTCTTTATGCTTTTCCAACTTTTACTGGATTCCTGCTTTGTTTTCTTCTTTTTAACTTTCTTCACTTCTTCCGTGGCCGTGTGGTGTGTTTCTTCATTCCCCTTTCAATCCTTTTTAAATATTTTTTTATTTTATTTCTAGACTCCGTATAATTTATTTTATGCTTCTTTAAACATTTATAATTATAATTATAATTTTTTTAGCTAGCTAGTTTGACATAATTTGTCTTTACTATGAAGGAATCCCAAAACACTTTTAAATAAGTAAGAAATAGATCTTTTGATAACAGGCAATAGATTTCCAAATAGGTGGTTTTGGAAATGATCCCCAAAAGAATTAATACTATCAGTTTTTGTTAATGAGTGATATAATATAATTATATTTTTTTATTAATTAAAATTAGGTAAAGTGTTGTGGTTCATATGGTTTGGTGCCTATTGGAGTAAGTTCGACTCCACACTTGTATTTTTTATGAAAAAAATAGCTCGTCCAGCTAAGTTGGTATAGCGCAAGGCTCTTAACCTTGTGATCGTTGGTGGGTTCGAGTCCCACAGTGCGTGATTTTTATTTTAGTTAACGAGCATGGTAATGATGGTTAAGTCTTCTGTTGGTAAGATGGTAATCCCAAGTTCGATTCTCAACATCATTTATTTACCGGATGACCCCTTTTACTAAAGATAAAATAAAAATTGATTACTAAACTAAAGGGCTGTTTACTTTTTTTCTTATTAAGTCTTATATGGATATAGATGGCAGAATGGATATAGATAATTATATGCATTAATTAATGAATAATTTATGGTGTTTACTTTTTATGCTGAATAAAAAATCTGAATGATGAAATTGACCTTTTTACCCTTTAGTTATATAAATCACTTTTTTTTTAAAAAAAAACGAAAACTTTAAATAACAAAATTTTTTTCAATTATATAAATCATTTAATAGTATAATATAATAATAAAATTGTTTATTTATTTGTGGAATACTTGCATTTTATAGTTTATACCAATTGATAACAACAATCACAAAAACCCAACAATCCCAATAACGACAACAGTTAATAAGCAGCTGTAGCTTTTAAATCCAAATCCAACTACATAAAAGAACATTCAAGCAGCATGGTTATAATTATTATATGTATAGCAATATTCAAGTAAATATTAATAATTGATATAATTTCCTTAAAGAAACCATTTTAAACCATCATTCGATCGCCGATAACAGCAAAAACGAAGTCACAGACGTCATATTCTATCAACTATATACACTAATTGTATTCTTTCTTACTCTCAACTTCTTTCACTTCTATAAATCTTTTGTTAAATTTACAAGCCCTATTTTATTTATTCATAAATTCTATGAGAAAAAAATCAATCAGTTGGGTCAAACGCTAACGAAAGAAAAAGCTTTATTGACGCATAGACAGTGACGGAGTAGTCGGAGTAATCGGGGTAACAGACGTGGGGGTTCAAAGTGAGAGTACATGAGAGTTTTTGGCTAATTAAAAAGGTGAACTAATTAAAGGTGGGGGTAATATTGGGAAGATAAACAAAAAAAGGAGCTATATGTGGACTACATAGCCTTTTGGCATTTCCGAAACAGCTTTCCACTCATTCCATATTAATATTAAGTCAAAAGTAAACAATGAAGGCACCTGACCGAAAAAGTCTTTCATTCAATTTAGCAAATTTAAGTCAAAAGTAAACAAGGCCTAACTTATAAAATGATGAAGAACACTAGAAATCACAAACAAATGCCCTCAATTTATTTATACCGGACAAAATCCTGAAACAAGACAAAAAAATATCCTCAATTAAAAAAATAAATACTCACAACACAACGGATTCTTTTACACTCACAAGTCACAACAAATCAGCGTTCAATATAAAGATGATATTGAACGCAAACTAACTAAATAATATTATTAACCACACAGGCTTGTCTGAATGATCACCGAGTTGCACAATGAAGCACACCACCCGGGTTCAATTTCTGACTATGCCAAATTGTTCAGATGGTAGTGTGACCAGAGGCGCATAATGTGCAATTCACCCGGTATCACTACCCGAGGTTTTACCCCCTATGAAGGACTCAATGTACTTGTTCATAGGAGATTTCCTCGCTAACTCAAAAAGAAAAGGAAAGAAAGTAAATAATAGTATATGACCAGGGTGTTAGCAGGAACGGGAGAGAAACGAAATTTGTGGTAAAAATTACAGTAAAATATAAAAACAATAAACATTATATTAATATTTCACAAAGAACCCTTTTAAGATTCATTGTTTACACAAATAGCACCAAACCTTATTCTAGTAGCTACCAAGTTCCATTTATATCCACTTGACCACCAAAATTTTCCTGCTATAACTCAACCAACAAAAACTAACCAAATTAAAAACAAGATGTTATATATCGGGGGTGTTACTATTGCCTTCGTGCCTGCAACAGTAATAACTCCGGATTAATCTTTGAATCGTGTGAACACTTTCCTAATCGAATATTTCGACCCTATTAGCCATGGGTTGCACGAAGTTTCGATTGGGATAAGACAAAGATGAATTGATGTCTTGGTTAAAAGAAATCAACTCCACAATTGCAGAAAATATAGTTCTATTTGTTTGTGTTGAAATTGTGCTAGAAAAGATTAAAAATCTGGAACCTTTTTCAAATACATAAAAGGTATATTTATAATGGGTCAAAAGGTTTGATTCAGAGTCACAATCTTTGATTCATACCCATTAGTGACTTGGAAGTTAATATTCATGTATTTAGACATAAAATGGTCTAAAAACACGAAAAACCGCAATTAAATGCCCTGGAACAACCCCAAAACGTTTGGGGTTCAAATGTGCCTTTTAGGTTAAAAAGACACTTTTCAGCGAATTCAGTGTTAAGCCACACCGCGGCCTTGAGACCCGCGCCGCGGGCTAACAAAGCATCACACTTCAAAACAGGCAAAAACTCTCGACCTCAAAAACATGCTTTAAGCCGCGCCGCAGGCCCAGGAGCCGCGCCGCGGCCACAATTTCACCCTTCAAGCCGCGCCGCGGGCCAGGAGCCGCGCCGCGACTTAAAGCTACTGCACACCAAAAAATTAATTTTAAGCTTATTTTCAAGCTGTTTTAGCCTTTCAAGTCGCGTTTCGCATTTCTAATGTTCCAAACATTATTTCCAAGCACACTAACATAACTTCAAACCATTTTACACTTTATGAACGTGTACTCCACACTCTCCAAATCCGTGTAGCGTTTCAATGGTTCGATCACTTTCAACTTAGCAATCCAATCAACTAAAATGACGTTGCATCATGCTAAAATCACCAACAATTCCCCCCCATTTTAGTATGATCCTTGATTACTAAAATACCAACAAACAAAAAACTAATGCATAAGTGTAAATGTCACATGGATTGAATTTACACATAGTATATTACACTTGCAAGAATTCGAAAATCAGGGTGCTCTAATAGTTTGAACCCATCAATTCATTTGAAAACCTGTCGATAATATACACACCAGTTTCATACTTTCTACAATTAACCCGACACATTAAAAGCCATGTGTCCCAATCCTCTCATGAACATATCAAAAGCTAAGTCCCAAGCTTTCTTGAGGCGGATTAACCTCATGTTCACATAGGTAGTTTCTTTAATCTTTCTCCCGCGATGCAATTTTTCAAGACAACTATTAGGAAGTATTTAACTTCAACCTTCTTTATCTCACGGGTCCGAACACATACTTTGGGATCATATATTAAATGTGTTCCAATCTTCAGATAGTAGGCTTTCCTCATTGAATTCAGCTCCTAGCGTTGTACTAGAAGGGAATTGGGTATCCCACTATGGAAGATCTAAATGGACTTCAATCCGACAACATTAGCCATCTTTTGCCGACTTCCAGCTAATGCTTTTATCAAGTGATTTAGTCAGACTTTGTTGTGACCCAACAAAATCCACAAACATCACTTCATTCGTGATGAAACTCACGAAACACTATTTGTCTAAGGCATAATTGTCTATACTTTCACTTGTTCAAATACATGCCTTAGTCAAAGACATCCCATCACTAAGGATCATCATGAACTTTCATCTCATTCATTATGACCTCAATCAATTTACCTTTTTACAATCCTTTTATCCAAGGATTTACCAAATTCTTATAAATCCATAAGAAACTTGCGAGTACTACAAGTTAATTGATTGATTAGTCATTGCACATGTCCACTTTTCACAAGTCACCAATGTAAATCTATAATTTATACACCCTTGATAATGTATCCCCATTATCCTTGTGTACAAATATTACCATTACATTAGATGTGAGATTATAATCATAAACATACCTTAGCCAATGCACTTCTAAAACCAAGAAGTAATGACAACAAGTTTATGATATCCATAATCTCAACATCAACTTTTTGATCCAAGATACCTCATCTATACCAAGTGTAAAATCTAACGACTTGTAGATGTATAATCCTCTTGATTAATAGTAAACTCAAAATAATTTAATATGCCTTAAGGATTCACATTGTGAATTAAACCATAGTCCATGGTTGACTTTTACAAGTATGTTAGAACTAAAGCCCCACAATAAATTTCACTAGACCATGCTTGCTCTTTCTAACACCATGCTATATTGGTTACTTGATGTAATATCATACATCATACCACCAATTTCCAAAGCATATCGGTACTCAAAAATAATTAAGCAATATCCAATCCTCATTCCATATTAAAACATATTAGTTTCACTAACTAGTGCCAAATCATCAAATGATTAATGGACTTACCTCACCAATGAATAAATATTTCATGGACATTTTATTTAGTAACAAACCAGTCACTTTACAATAATACAACATTATCTTGTGACTTATTCAACGGATTATAAACACCCGTTAAGTAGCCTAACAATTGTTACCAACAATTCATTGTTTTACCAACAATCATACTATCTACAACCATAGGGGGTTGTTTATGCCAATATTCAAAGAATATATAAACAACCATGGGGGTTTCCATGTCAATTTCCAAAGAATATATTAACACATTCTTTTATTAACATCACATATCCATGCATAATTGTATCAACACATTCACTTCAAATTTGAAATAAATTAAAGACAGAACAGTTAACTAGTTTCTATGTGTCAACATGCATACATATTATAAATCATGTATTTAACCATGTATGAAATCATTCTAATATACATGAAATCATGATCACAACTCTTCATGTCATTTCATTTACATGTATATGCCCATAATTTAACCAATTATAATTTAACCATCATAAACAAATCTGCTTATCTTCAACAGATTCTACTATGTGGCCACCAACTTATTCTATATTATTAATAAAATAATATGTTAATTCTGAAATCAAACCCCATGTCAAACATTTGATCAATATGAAAGTGTATCCCATGCATTCATTTATACACAGAAATTCATGATCAAATGTAATGGCCAACATGTCCCACTAATTGTACATATCCAAACTCAATCAAAATGGATTGGATTAACAATTAATTCATGCATGCCTAAATATACAACCATGGATTAATGTATGGAATAAATCATACAAATTCTATCATCCATTCATGCCAACATAGGTTCATGATTAAATCATTTCATATGATGAATCTTTAAGTTAAATCATCATTATTTCATGCAATTCATTCATCATGTATTTCTATTTATCAAAATCATGACAACAAAATAAATAAGATGAAAGAAAATTGTGTACTTGTCATGAAGATTCAACCAAAGTGTAGAGAAGACACGTGAATCTTCAACCCATCATCTTGATGATTAATTTCCCTTATGTACATCCAATATGAAGCCCATAAATCCATCAAAATTTCTGACATCAACACAATTCAATTCCTTCAAACTTCACACCAAATTGGAAGTCATTTCTTTCACCATTTCTCCGGACATAGTAATCACAAATATTCGATTAGAATGTTATATATCGAGGGTGTTAGTATTGCCTTCTGATATCGCTCCATTTATATATGTTTACTTCGCGATATCTACCTCACTTTGTTCGGTTTTTGACTATCTCGGGGCCTATTTTGTGTGCTATTGAGCTAATTAGTAAATTAAGGGCTAAGAAATTGATTTGGTGTAAAATTGACCAAATCTTGGGCAAAATTGGCTATGAAAATGACAAGTACAGGAAACAGCTCAAAAAGCGCCGCTCCTGTAAAGGAGCGCCGCACCTGAAGGTCCAAAAGTGCCGCTCCATAAGGAAAAGCAGCGCTCTTATGCATGATTTGTCTCCATTTCTCATCAGTGAGAAGAAGCACCGTTCTACATGTCAAAAGCGACGCTCCTGCCAAGACAAAAGCGACGCACCAAAGTCAAAAGTGCCGCTCCAGTTTTAAGCCAAAAGCGCCGCTCCTGAAGGAAAAGCGGCGCTCCTGGCTCTGTTTTAGTCCAGATTTTTAGCACTATATAAGGAACGAGATTAGGTCATTTTTCATATGCATCTTGAGAGAGCAGCTGCTTAGGGTCCGAATTTCACTCACAAAACCCTAATTTCATCATCCATTGGAGATTAAGGGAGGATTCAAGGAAGTTTGCTCAAGATTCATCTTTGTTTAGCTTAGATCTTCATCTTCTTTACATTTTGGGTTGTAATCTTTACTTTACTTTACATATTTTGCATTGATTACTTGTAATAACTTGAAGATGATGATTGTTATTGTTTCTTTGATTATTATTAGTTTGATCTTACCCTTGATTGGCTAAATCCTTTGTGTTTGCTTATCTATGAATCTCTAATGCTAGTGTATGCCCCAAATCAATTGAATATTGTTGTTTGAATGAATTACATGATCATATGTTGTTGAGTTAGCTAAAGATCCATTGCTATGAGTTTGTTTTAGGCTTGACTTTGATTACATATGTTGAGTAACTCTCTTAGTGATTTGAGAAGTGAATCAATGTGTGCTTCAACACCTTAGGTGATCTAGATAACTAGCTAGGGAATTGCAAGTGATTGTGTTCTTAATCTAGGTTGGTTTTCAATTGGCCTTTAGTCAACATAGTAGTGCCGATTATCTTAATTGATTTCGATAGTTGGGGGGTTTTAAGTGATTTCAGCCCAAGCTCAATCTTAATGATCAAATCATGCTTAACTCGATCTTATGATACAATGCTTATGTGAATTCACGGAGTGTCATTTGATTTGAGGTTTAGAAGTGATTTTAAACATTTAATAGTTCAACAACTTATGAGATAGCAAAATAGGCAAAACGGGCAAGCCAAACATAGAGAGGATTAGACTAGTGGACACTTCTTAGCTAATTTGATTTAAGTCTTAATAGTTTACTACTTGTTTCTTGCTACTAGTTTACTTGTTTAGTTTAAGTTTGTTTAATTGAACACGTTTTAGTTGTTAGTTAATATCAATCGAAACCCCCCCCCCCCCCCCAATCAAACAAACTCTAGGGCAATCGATAGTTTCAAACACTTGACTATAACCACTCCCTTGGGACGAACTTGATAAGAATACTTGCATTAAAGTACTATAATAACCGAGTTTTAAGTGCTCGTTAGTTGTGTGTGATTAATTGTTAGTGTTTGAATCATATATAAATTTAGAGTGTAAAAGTTATGCATAGCATCACACCATCACACTTTCTTGGCGTCGCTGCCAGGGAGCGGTTAGCCTAGTTAGGTGTTTGGTTTAAACTTTTGATAGTTCGATCCTTTCGTAGGGGTTTACCCTTACGGAAGTTACTTTTCGCATTTTATATATTATTTTTGTTTGGAAAAACCGCTTTTGTTTGTGTTGTGATTGAAGGATAGGTGCCTTTGGTGTATAAAAACAAGGTCTCACAAGGATCAAGAGTTCAAAAATCCATTCTTCGATCCGGAAATACACGTGCACGGGGTTTATTATCGTAGAGAAGCAAGGGTATTAAGAAAGAATTTCGAAGCTTTGCCATTTTGTTTAGACGACATGGATTCAAACGGTAATCCAATTCATGATGAAGAGGGTAATCCAATCAACCAAGGTCCTCCGGTTGTTCAAGAATTATTAAATGATCCAAACGACACACCAATGTGGAATGCTAGATTGGTTGTACCAACATTGATAACATCGGCTATTACAAAACCACCAATTGAAGCGGATAATTGGAAGATCGAGGGTAACTTTTTCACGTTGATTAAGGATACATACTTTCATGGGTTGATAGATGAGAATCCGTTTGAATACATTCAACACTTTAATGATCTTTGTGATATTTACAAAACCAAAAATCTCACCGATGACGCGTTTAAGTTAAGGGCATTCCCCTTCACACTTCAAGGAGACGCAAAAGCTTTGATGAGAAGTTTGCCATCCGATTCCATAAGGTCTTTTCAAGAATTAACAAACGAGTTTATTAATCACTTCTTCCCACCGTCAAAAGTTGAGCGATTAAGAATGGAGATTAATGGGTTCACCTAACGGGGTGATGAGAGTTTGTATGATGCATGGGTACGATTCAAGAAGCTACTAAGAGCTTTCCCACCGCATGGTTTGACAAAGAAGGAGTACATTAATACATTTTATCAGGGTTGTAATACTTTGACAAAGCAATATCTTGATTCTTTATCCGGTGGGGTATTTATGTACAAATCACCAAATGCGGCCGAAATTATGTTAGAAGACATCTCGGTCAACACATATGAATGGGCATCTTCACCGCGAGATTCAACAAGGAAAAGTGTAGCACAAGTCGAGAGTGATAATGGACAAGTGACGCTTGCAAGTTTGAACAATCAATTTCAAACATTTGGGAAAGAGTTGAGAAAAGTCCAACAAACGGTAGTTGCAATGCAAGTGGGTTGTCAACGATGCGAGGGTCCACATCTCACGAAGAATTGTCCTCAAATTACTCAATGCAACAATATTGATCTAGATGATATTCCCATAAATTCGGATGCTCATGTGAAATATGTGAGTAATCAAAACTATCAACGGGGAGGAACATCGAACCAAGGCTACTACAATCCTAATCAAAAACAAGTGTCATTCAATAACCAAACCAATACACCACCCGGATTCACAAACCAATACCGAAAGCAAAGTTATAACAACATCTATAACCAAAACTGAAACAACAACTTTCAATACCAAAACCAACAACCTTACAACAACCAACCTTATAACAACCAAGCCAATTCGAATTATCAAAACAACCAAGGTTATAGTCAAACACAAAATAACCAAGGTTACAATCAACAACCTCAACAAAACTTCCAACAATCCCAACCTACAAAGAGCTTAGAAGAGATCATGCAAAATTATATTAAGAAGGTAGAATCAACCGAAGCTTTCCTAATGAAAGAGAATGAGCTCTTGAAGCAACAAATCCAAAACCAACAAGCCTCATTCCAAAACCTTGAGAGTGTCGTTGGAAGACTTTCAAATCAAGTTGCCGAAAGACCATAAGGAACCTTACCTTCAAATACTCAAGTTAACCCAATCAACAATTACAACAATAACCGTCAACCAAACCAAAATTAACAAAACAACAACACAAGAGTGATTCCTATCGAGGGCACCAACCAAAACCCTAATTACCCAAACGAAAACAAAAATGTCAACACCATAACCACTCGAAGCGGTTTAACCACTAAAGGGATTGAAGATCCTCATCCCTAACCCTTTATCACCCATGAGCCACTACTAAGTTTTATTGAAGAGGAAACCGGGGTCAATAAGGAGATGGGTAAAGAAAAGGTCAACTCAAACGAGGGTACGGGTAATGATGAATCGGGTAAGAAAAAGGGTGATGAATCTTCAAAGGTTACAAGGCCGGTGCCATATCCAAAGGTTTTAAAGAAGGACAAGTTGGCGGCTCAATACAAAAAGTTTCAAGAAATGATGAAAAATGTCTCGGTTAATTTGCCAATAACCGATGTGCTTAAAGGAATGCCAAACTACGGTCGGTTCATCAAGGAGCTAATATCTCAAAGGGGTAAATATCATGACGAAACTTCTTTCTTCATTGAAGAGGAATGCAACAAGATTCTTGCATCAAGGCCAAGTGTTGATGCATTTTCTATAAGTCCCTATACATCTAGCTTACGTTTGTGAACAGTACTTCAGTTTATGGGCTACCATGATCGCTTGATATTATCCTATATGTGTTTATATGTGGTTATAGGTACTGCAGGAACACAATAAGGATGTCTGACACTATTAGATTCTGTCAGATGTACGAGTGAAGTCTCACTCGTACGGCTGACCAGCTCATACGCACGGTTGAGCTAAGCTGAGTCACAAATCTAATCTGAGTACACATACACGAGTGAGTGATCACCCGCACGGCTGAGATAGATCACTTGTACGAGTGACAGCTGACTCACGAGGTTGACTCAACAGCAGGGGTATTTAAGTGTTATGTTCTTCATTTTAGGTTAAGCCTCTCATTACACACACATCACTCGGATCTGGTAGCTGTATCTAATTCTCTCTTAACCCAAATCACTCAAGAGGTGAATAATAGCTCTAGGTGTTAATCTAATCACACAATCCATTGTTGTGGTTTGACTAAATTAATCCCAAAAAGCACAATATTCACTATATTGGTTTGATTCACTAATTCCACCTTTGTGTGAATTAAACCTGTTAATTATGAAGTTCTAGTCATGTTTCATCATTGGTATCAGAGCGTTGGTTGTGATTTCAACATCATCTAGTGATTTTTGGTGATTAAAGAGTTTGTTATTTTGGGTTTTTGAGTTTTAGAGTTATTTTGATCAAAAAAGAATCATTTTTACGTGTGTAATTGTGATTAGAGAGTGTGATTATGTTAGTTTAGTGCTAATCCATCTTGTGGACGAAGAAATTGAGGTTTAGCATCAATTTCTAGGGTTTTTGAGTGAATTAGGGTGAACAGCAGCTCACACGAGTGGGTCAAAAAATTTGATCACTCGTGCGGTTGACCAGACGATTGACACCACTCGTGAACTCACACGCACGGTTTAGCATAACCTTGTTAGGTTAAGAGACTACTGTCTGATCACACGAGTGATCAAGCGGTTGACAGTGACACGTACGAGTAATCACACGGGTGATCCTTACTCGCACGTCCGAGACTTTGTGTTTGGTTCTTTTGTTTGAGTCTTGACACGTACGATTAAGTAGTGACACGTACGCTTGAGTTGTGACACGTACGGTTGAGATTGTCACGCGTATGGTTGATATCCTGAACCACACGGTTTACCTTTGGTAAAATTTTTCAAGATGTTTAATTCAAACGATTATGCGTTAGCTGCACCGTTAGTTCAGAGTATTACGAATATGACTCAACGATTACTCCTTACTGAGAGTGAATCCGAAAGTGGTACGAAATGTCCGAGGTTAATGAATAGGGATAACTATTCCACTTAGAAGTCGAGATTTAAGATTTGTTCTGATGGTCAGGACACGAAGCTTTGGAAGTACATTGAAACCGAATTTCAATGGCCACGTTCACCTGTTACAAATGAATTGTATACGTTGCATAATATGCCTTCAGAAGAACGTGAAGAATATAACTTGGAAAAGAAGATGTACTGTAACTTGACAAGTGCTCTTGATGGTCCGATTTTTCATCAATTTCCGTGTCATGATAATTCATTCAAGACATGGGAAGAACTTCGTACTTTCAATGAAGGAAATACGTCTTACAGAACTTGAAAAGGTTTAGAGTTGAAAGCTGAGTTTAATCATTTTCACTGACAAGTTGGAGAATCTATTACAGAATTGGTTGAAAGATATCGTCATTTGCTAGCTGAACTACACAAGCATGATGTGACCATTGCTGAGAAAGACAAAGTAACATATTGAGCTGGAGCATTACCTTTAGAATGGAATGATTTCGTATTAACTATGAAAACCAGTGGAGAACTTGCTACTGCTGAAATGTCCCATTCATATCGATTATAAACGTTTCATATTAATTGATTTCGTTGCGAGGTTTTGACCTCTATATGAGACGTTTTTCAAAGACTGCATTCGATTTTTAAAAACAAACCATAACCTTTATTTTATTGATAAAGGTTTAAAAACATTACGAAGATTATCAAATAATGATAATCTAAAATATAGCGTTTTCACACGACCATTACATAATGGTTTACAATAATATTACACAATAACTTAAGTCTTCGAATGCAGTTTTTAAACAATATTATACAAGCATGCAGACTCCAATCCTGTCTTTATTTAGAATGCAACAGCGGAAGCTCTTAATAATCACCTGAGAATAAACATGCTTAAAACGTCAACAAAAATGTTGGTGAGTTATAGGTTTAACCTATATATTTATCAAATCGTAATAATAGACCACAAGATTTCATTTATTCAATAATCTTACATTCACAAGTGTATAAAAATCATTCATATGATGAACACCTGGTAATCGACATTAACTTTAATGCATATAGAATATTCCTCGCATACTCGCAAGTATGTCATAAATTGGCAATCGCAATCACCATATAAATCGAAGTACTAAAGCCATTCATAACTTGAATGGGGTTTGTTAGGCCCAATAGATCTTTCTTTAGGATTCGCGTCAAATAGGGGCCATTTCCCTAATTCTTAGGCTACCAGACTTGAAGGGGCAATATTCAGTTTAATAATCCAACCATAGAATGTAGTTTCATATACTTGTGTCTATTTTTGCATGTATTCTCATCCCAAAAATATTAGATTTTAAAAGTGGGACTATAACTCACTTTCACAGATTTTTACTTCGTCGTAAATAAGACTTGGCCACTGGTCGATTCACGAACCTAAAACAAATATATACATATATATCAAAGTATGATCGAAATATATTCACAATATATTTTATTATGTTTTAACGATTTAAGTTTGTTAAGTTAACAGTCCAACGTTCGTAGTCCACAATTAGTTGTCCACACTTAGTAGTACAGAAATAAATCAATATATATGATCTCGAATCAATCCACGACCCAGTGTATACAAGTCTCAGACTCGATCACAACTCAAAGTATATATATTATTTTGGAATCAACCTCAACCCTGTATAGCTAACTCGAACATTACCGCATATAGAGTGTCTATGGTTGTTCCAAATAATATATATAGATGACGTCGATATGATATGTCAAAACATAGTATACGTGTCTATGGTCTATCAAGATTACATAATATATGTTAGAATACATGTATAATACAATATAAGTTAGTTAGGATATGGTTAGTATAGATTTTTGTCATTTCATCCCGTAGTCAAATTAACCATTTTTAACCAATTTTGTTTTACTCATAACTTCTTCGTTTTAAATCCGTTTTGCGTGAATCAGCTTGCTATGGTTTCATATTGAACTATATTTTATGAAACTAAACAGAAAAAGTACAGGTTTATAGTCAGAAATACAGGTTACGAGCCATTTTTGTTGAGGTAGTCATTTCAGTCGAAAGAACGACGTCTTGATGACCATTTTAAAAAAACATATTTCCACTTTAAGTTTAACCATGATTTTTGGATATAGTTTCATGTTCGTAAGAAAAAATCATTTTCTCAGAAGAACAACTTTTAAATCAGTCGAAAGAACGACGTCTTGATGACCATTTTGAAAAACATATTTCCACTTTAAGTTTAACCATGATTTTTGGATATAGTTTCATGTTCATACGAAAAATCATTTTCCCAGAAGAAAAACTTTTAATTATCTAACCTAAAACAGCCCCCTGTTTTACTATGACAGCGTATGTCCGGTTTTACGGTGTTCTTCGTGTTTCCAGGTTTTAAAACATTAAGTTAGCATATCATATAGATATAGAACATGTGTTTAGTTGATTTTATTAGTCAAGTTAGAAGGATTAACTTTGTTTGCGAACAAGTTTAGAATTAACTAAACTATGTTCTAGTGATTACAAGTTTAAATCTTCGAATATATATATATATATATATATATATATATATATATATATATATATATATATATATATATATATATATATATATATATATATATATATATATATATGAATTGAATGATGTTATTAACATCATTACTACCTTAAGTATAGTAGGTAAACCTACTGGAAATGACAAGAAATGATCTAGAGCTTCAAAGGATCTTGGATGGCTTGAAAGTTCTTGAAGTAGAATCATGACACGAAAACAAGTTCAAGTGAGTTTACTACTCGAATTAAGATTGTTATAGTTATAGAAATTGAATCAAAGTTTGAATATGAGTATTACCTTGAATTAGAAAGATAACCTACTGTAAATAACTAAGATTTCTTGAGATTGGATAATCACTCGAAATGGATTTGTAAGATTGGAAGTAAGCTAGTAACTTGAAAGTGTTATTGATGTGTTCTTGAGTTGTTGTTTTGTAAGTTGGTTTATGTGTGGATTTATGAGTTAGATTGATGTAGATTCTGATGAAGATGATGAAGAACACTTAGAACATCAAGAGAGAATTTGAGAGAGATGTGTTTGATGCAGAAAAGTTGGAATGAAAATGTGTTTGTGGTGGGTGAAAGAAAACATGAATATGGAGTCAAGATATAGGCTCCATTAGTTTGATTTTTAGTGTAATCATTCATGCTAGTTGCTAAATGATGGTTCCCACATGTTTGATGACTCATTAAGGCTGCTAAGGAGCTGATCATTGAGTATATATACCAATAGTATATACGTCTAGAGGCTGGATATTGTACGAGTACGAATACGGATTGAATATGAGCAAATAGTGTTACTGTAGCAAATAGTATTTTACTGTAGAAAATAGTATTTTACTGTAGTAAATAGTATTTTTACTGTAGTAAATAGTATTTTACTGTAGCAAAGCGAAAATTACTGTAGCAAATAGTGTTTTACTGTAGCAAATAGTGTTTTACTTGTACATCTTTGATTTAATTGTATTTCTTCTTGTATATATATATATATATATATATATATATATATATATATATATATATATATATATATATATATATATATATATATATATATATATATATTATGTAAAATAAAACTTACATCATAAAAAATAAAATGATTATATAATCATCACAAGTTATGACGTTCGTGAATCATCAGGCAAACAGGGTGGTCAATTGTCTACATAAACTCATTTCAATTAATCAAGTCTTAACAAGTTTGATTGCTTAACATGTTGGAAACATTTAATCATGTAAATATAGTTTTCATTTAATATAAAAATATGGAAAAGTTCGGGTCACTACAGTACCTACCCGTTAAATAAATTTCGTCCCGAAATTTTAAGCAGTTAGAGGTGTTGACGCGTCATCTGGAAATAAGTGTGGGTATTTCTTCTTCATATGATCTTCACGTTCCCAGGTGAACTCGGGTCCTCTACGAGCATTCCATCGAACCTTAACGATTGGTATTTTATTTTGCTTAAGTCTTTTAACCTCACGATCCATTATTTCGACGGGTTCTTCAATGAATTGAAGTTTTTCATTGATTTGAATTTCGTCTAAAGGAATAGTGAGATCTTCTTTGGCTAAGCATTTCTTCAGATTCGATACGTGAAAAGTATCATGTACGCCGGTGAGTTGTTGAGGTAATTTAAGTCAGTAAGCTACTGGTCCGACACGATCTATAATTTTAAATGGTACAATGTACCTTGGATTCAGTTTCCACCGTTTACCAAATCGAACAACACCTTTCCAAGGTGAAACCTTAAGCATGACCATCTCTCCAATTTCAAATTCTATATCTTTTATTTACTGTCTGCGTAGCTCTTTTGTCGACTCTGGGCGGTTTTCAACCGTTGTTGAATTTGAATAATTTTCTCGGTCGTTTCTTGGATTATCTCCGGACCCGTAATTTGACTATCCCCCACCTCGTTCCAACAAATTGGAGACCTACACTTTCTGCCATAAAGTGCCTCAAACGGTGCCATCTCAATACTCGAGTGGTAATTGTTGTTGTAGGAAAATTCTACTAACGGTAGATGTCGATCCCAACTGTTTTCAAAATCAATAACACATGCTCGTAGCATGTCTTCAAGAGTCTGTATCGTCCTTCCACTCTGCCCATCGGTTTAAGGTGGTGATGGTGGCGTTTTTGATGGTGTACAAGGACAAAAGTTTTAGTTGTTTTCTTGTATAATTAGTCAAGTAATCATCCAAAAGTAATTACCTAGCTCTAAGGGCATGAATAATGGCTGGTTAGGTGGTGATTTTGATGTGTATTTACTATTAGTAAATACGTATAGGAGCTAGGTATGATACGAGTACAAATACTCTAGGTATACGTATAGAAATTTTGTGAAAAATGAAATGAGGATTCAAATATAGCTATCTTTTGTGAATACACTTATATGGTTTTATGTATTTAAGTCTTTAAAAGTGATTAAATACATTACTTATACAATATATGTATAACATTATAAGTCTTAAGTATTTATGTCAAATAACGTTACGTATAGTTATCGTTTTGAAAACTTAAGTTAGTAGTTTCAAAATACACATATAACTTGTTGTTATTAATACAAAATGAGATATTAAAACATTTATTAATCATGTTAAATATGTATATATACATTTATATACACAAACGTATAATTATCATATATTGTATAGTTCGTGATATCATCGGTCAAACTAGACGGTCAAACGTTGTGTAAAACTCTTTTCGGAAATATAAGTCTCGACAATTTGGATTGCTTATCATGTTGGCAAGGTTTAATTTATGTAAATATTAATCTTATAAGTATAGTATGATCGAAAAAGTGCGGGTCGTTACATTACCTCCCCGTTAAATAAATTTCGTCCCGAAATTTTAAAATTGTACCTATTTTGCGTTATCGAGAAACAAGTGTGGATACTTTCGTTTCATCTGATCCTCGCGTTCCCAAGTAAACTCGGGACCTCTTCTAGCATTCCAACGAACCTTAACAATCGGTATATTACTCTGTTTGAGCTGTTTAACTTCACGGTCCATGATTTCGATTGGTTCTTCGACGAATTGTAGTTTCTCGTCGACATGGATTTCTTCAAGAGGAATGGTGAGGTCTTCCTTTGCAAGACACTTCTTAAGGTTTGAGACGTGAAAGGTATTATGTACTCCGGCGAGTTGTTGTGGTAACTCGAGTCGATAAGCTACCGGTCCAATGCGTTCGATGATCTTAAACGGGCCTACGTACCTTGGGTTCAGTTTACCCCTTTTTCCGAAACGTATTACACCTTTCCAAGGTGACACCTTTAGCATAACCATGTCCCCGACCTGAAACTCTAATGGTTTCCTTCGGACATCGGCGTAGCTCTTTTGGCGACTACGGGCTGTTTTCAATCTCTCCTTGATTTGCACTATCTTCTCAGTCGTTTCATGTATGATCTCGGGACCAGTTAAATGTCGATCTCCTACTTCATTCCAACAGATAGGAGATCTACACTTCCTTCCGTACAATGCTTCGAATGGCGCAGCTCCAATGCTCGCATGATAACTATTATTATACGAGAATTCTGCTAACGGTAGATATTTATCCCATCCGTTTCCAAAATCGATCACACATGCCCTGAGCATGTCTTCGAGAGTCTGAATCGTTCTTTCACTCTGTCCATCGGTTTGTGGATGATATGCGGTACTCATATCCAACCGAGTTCCTAGTGCCTCCTGTAGTGATTGCCAGAATTTTGAGGTAAATCTACTATCACGATCGGATATAATGGAAATAGGTATTCCATGCCTTGAAACAACTTCCTTTATATACAATCGTAATAGTTTCTCCATTCTATCCGTTTCCTTTATAGGTAAGAAATGTGCAGACTTGGTGAGACGATCAACAATCACCCATGTTTTGAATTCTTCCCACGGAGTATCATAAGCTACATCTCCTCCTACAGCCTTCACATAATTTTTCCACCACGTGAGTGCACTATCTTGTAAAGTGCACGATGCGTATTTGGTCATGTCCTTTTCAACACAACCACTGATTTTGAACACAGTTTCCATCTTTTCTATCCACCGGGTTAAACCGATCGGTCCTTCCGTTCCACTGAATGATGATGGCTTGCAAGCTTGAAACGTCTTGTAGGAGCATCCTACACGAGGATTTGGGTTAACTGCAGCAGCTCTTGCAGCTTCGACCCATAGCATTCTATCGTTCACTCGCTGGTTGATGAGTTCCTCGAGTTCTTGTTCCGTCATTCGATTCAATCGCGCCATTTCCTAATGAAAGAAAATAATTATTCACATGGAATATTATAGATGTAGTGTGTATTTATAGTACATTTATAGCTTGTTAATAATATGAACCAGGTATTATTATAAAAGCCTTTTCTTCTTATTAGCGTTTTATAATTATATCTTGGGTAGTACCTACCCGTTAATGTTCATACTTAATAGCTTAGTACAGAATCAATTACTACAATCTAAATAATACTTAACCATGGAAAATTATTGCATTTCATACTTCGCTATTTTACATATGCTTATCTTACATCAAACTTTAAGCAAACCACACTAATAATATTATACAAAACATTATATGATTCCATGGCTTAATACGGCAGTGCATCGTTCGGTCTATTTTCTAGGGCGTTTAGTTCCAATGAATGGCCTAACGCTTATCCTAGCTGTCTGCCTACGTTTTGGCTGAGGAGCCGAAGAACTAGATGCGGGGATAGCACTAATAGGAATAGCGGGAATAGGGGTGGTAGTGTTGAGTGGAATTGGTGCTACGTCATTCTCACTAAGTTCGGGATTTGAATTTTCTAATTCATTCGCTTTTCGTTTCTTTCCTTGATCGAATTTTTCTTTCGTAATTTCTAGTATTTCTTCCTCGGGTTCACTTTCTTCTTCGGGTTCACTTTCCTCTTCGGGTTCACTTTCCTCCTCGGGTTCACTTTCCGATATTTCTATAGTTGGTTCATCCGGAAATTGTGAGTCTTCCCCAAAAATACCACTTTCGTCATCGGATATGTTAATGACTGAAACACAATCTGAAGGTTCTGATTCGGAGTCGCTGAATGTGATAATAAGTTTCGAGCCCGACATCTATCACACAACAACTAACCCATTAGTACTACATAATATTTACATATAAATTTTAACCAACAGTGATAAGCAATGTTTTTTTTTTTAAAATCAGACCCGGTCAAAGTCCAGACTTTACTAATGTATCCTAACGACTCTCGGTTAGACACACTAATGCAAACCTGGTTCGCTAAGACCAACGCTCTGATACCACATGTCATAACCCGTCCTTAACCAATAGAACGTGTTAGATAACGTATGATTTCATTGCGAGGTATTGACCTCTATATGCGACATTTTTAAAAGAAACTGCATATATTATACATTACAAACCACAACCGTTATTTTTGTTACAAGCTTTAGACAATAAAAAGATGATTATCGTTTAGCGATAATCTTCGACTTACAAACTTTACAAATGATAATAACAACACGGTTTCTAGCATATTTTACAGTACAACATCTCGGATATGCAGTTTTATTTTTGACACAAACATGCGTACGCAAGATCCTGCTTAGATCCAACATAATGCAGCGGAAGCTTTAGAAATCACCTGAGAATAAACATGTTTTAAAAGGTCAACATAAAGTTGGTGAGATATAGGTTTAGTGCCGGCAGCAATATATATATATAGACCACAAGATTTCGTATATAAACAGTTTCATAAAAGTATTCTAAGTGGTTGAGCACTCGGTAACCATACTTAACATTTTCACGTCGCATATTCCCTTTAATATGAAATCTTACTACACCGTACCAAGTGTAGTCACAAAACGAAGTACTGTGCAACCGTTGAATACTGGTCGTCCAGTCCGGTTGGGGTTGTCAGGCCCGATAGATCTATCAACAGGATTCGCGTTTACAATACCGCTGTAAATATTAGTTACCAAGCTACAGGGAAGTATGCCAGTGGTACAACTCAACGTAGAACATATTTTTCAGTTACTTGTGTCCATATCGTAAAACATAAAATACATGTATTCTCATCCCGAAATATTTAGAGTTTAAAAGTGGGACTATATACTCACTCTTGTCTTGATGATATATATATTTTGACTCGGTCTTCCGGTTGATATCACAAACCTATCCATATATAATATATCAATATGTTTTCATTTTAAAACAAACGTTATATATATATATACTTGTTATACTTTTAATATTTTGAATATTTCCTTAGTCCGTAGTTAGCAGTTCGTTGTTAGTAATTCAATTTTAATGGTTCATTTTTAGATGTTTAATATACCCGCAATGAAATAAATAAAACCCCCAACGAAATAAATAAAACCCCATCGTATATGTATTGGTCGAGATTAATCTTGACCCATGGTACCGGTGTTGTCAAATGACGTGTTGCGTACATAAAGTACCGGTGTTGTCAAATGACGTGTTGCGTACAATCATGGGATCTTATGATTAATCTTCTCGTGTTGTTTACGGGTGATCCTGAACCATATAAAATTGAATTATAAGTACATATATATAAAATATCATGTTAACTTAAAAAGATGTGATTTATTTAATTTTTTTCCCAATTATTTTCGTGGCTAAACTAGTCTTGGATATCCGATTTTGTTTCGGTCATAGTTTCTTCGTTACAACTCCGTTTTCGTTGATTCAACTTGCCATCTCCTTGGATCGAGTCCCTCTTAAAGACTATGAACTGTAAATACCTTAGTTTGTATTCAAAATCACACGGCATAGGTCAAACTTTAGTGAAACTTATGAAGTTAATCATTTTCCATCATGTAAACAACCTCAAATGATTATTTTTCTAAAAATACTTATACTTTGAAAAACCAAGTTTTACCTTGTTAAATTAACATATAAATAAGTTATGTTACATGTCTTGAAGTATTTTAAAAGTTAAGTTAGAAGGATCTATTTAGTTTGCAAACAAGTTTGAAAACATTCAAACTATGTTCTTGTTGTTAAACTTTTGTACCACAAAATAAGATAGCTATATATATATGAATCAAATAAGGTTATGAACATAGACTCTACCTCAAGTTCCTTGGATAAGTTTGCTGTAAAAGAGGAGTAAGAAGCTAGAATCAAAAGGGTGTTGGAAGTGGATGAAAGATTGGAAGTAAGTTGGTGTTCTTGGAGGGTTTTCTTGAAGTGTTTTTGTATGGTTTTCTTATGGTGTTTTAGTATGGTTTTTGAAGCTAGATCTTCTTGGTAAGTTGCTGAAGTGTTATGGAGTTTAGAGTTCTTGAAAGAGTGTGTGTTTTTGCTAAGATAATTGAAGTGAAAGTGAATCAAAAATGGGAAATGAATGGAAGTATTTAAGGTGGTGATGGTGGCGTTTTTGATGGTGTACAAGGACAAAAGTTTTAGTTGTTTTCTTGTATAATTAGTCAAGTAATCATCCAAAAGTAATTACCTAGCTCTAAGGGCATGAATAATGGCTGGTTAGGTGGTGATTTTGATGTGTATTTACTATTAGTAAATACGTATAGGAGCTAGGTATGATACGAGTACAAATACTCTAGGTATACGTATAGAAATTTTGTGAAAAATGAAATGAGGATTCAAATATAGCTATCTTTTGTGAATACACTTATATGGTTTTATGTATTTAAGTCTTTAAAAGTGATTAAATACATTACTTATACAATATATGTATAACATTATAAGTCTTAAGTATTTATGTCAAATAACGTTACGTATAGTTATCGTTTTGAAAACTTAAGTTAGTAGTTTCAAAATACACATATAACTTGTTGTTATTAATACAAAATGAGATATTAAAACATTTATTAATCATGTTAAATATGTATATATACATTTATATACACAAACGTATAATTATCATATATTGTATAGTTCGTGATATCATCGGTCAAACTAGACGGTCAAACGTTGTGTAAAACTCTTTTCGGAAATATAAGTCTCGACAATTTGGATTGCTTATCATGTTGGCAAGGTTTAATTTATGTAAATATTAATCTTATAAGTATAGTATGATCGAAAAAGTGCGGGTCGTTACACACGAGCTATTAGTGCAGCTCATGGTATAAGATCTATTTGAAATTCAACAGATCGATGTGGAGGTAGTCCTGGTAATTCTTTCGAAAATACATCGGGACATTCTTTTGCGACGGGAACATCATTGATGTTCTTTTCTTCGGGTTTGACTTCTTCGATGTGTGCTAGAACGCCATAGCAACCTTTTTTTATTAGCTTTTGGGCCTTCAAATTACTAATAAGATTTAACTTCGCGTTGCTCTTCTCTCCGTACACCATTAAGGGTTTTCTCTTTTCGCGCATAATGCGAATTGCATTTTTGTAACAAACGATCTCTGCTTTCATCTCTTTCAACCAGTCCATGCCAATTATCACATCAAAACTCCCTAACTCTACTGGTATCAAATCGATCTTAAACGTTTCGCTAACCAGTTTAATTTCTCGATTCCGACATATTTTATCAGCTGTAATTAATTTACCGTTTGCTAATTCAAGTAAAAACTTATTATCCAATGGCGTTAATGAGCAGCTTAATTTAGCACAAAAATCTCTACTCATATAGCTTCTATCCGCCCCCGAATCAAATAAAACATAAGCAGGTTTATCGTCAATAAGAAACGTACCCGTAACAAGCTCCGGGTCTTCCTGCGCTTCTGCCGTATTAATATTGAAAACTCTTCCGCGGCCATGTCCATTAGTATTCCCCTGATTTGGGGATTCGTTTCTGATATGACCCGGCTTCCCACATCCATAACAAGTAATGGCGGTATTATTTGTTCCGATATTATTTGTTCCTTTATTCTTGTTAGCCATTGGTCCGTAAACTTCACACTTCGTCGTACCATGACCCTTTCTATTACACTTAGTACACGATGTCATACAAAGCCCAGTCGGATGGTATCCTTCACACCTCTGGCATGGTTTCTGCCTCTGGTTGTTATTGTTGGGATTTTTGTTGTTGCGGTTGTTGTTATTATTGGAACGGTTGTTGTAGTTGTTGTAGTTGTTGTAGTTGTTGTTGGGATTGTTATTGTTGTTGCGGTTAAAGTTGCGATTGTGGTGGTAGTTATTGCGTTTGATTATTGTTGTTGTTGTTGTTGTTGTTGTTGTTGTTGTTGTATTGGTGACTCTTGTCACCGTTTTCTTCCCACTTCCTCTTGACTTGTTTCGTGTTGGCTTCTTCGGCCACCTTCTCTTTAATTCTTCCCTAAATCTGATTTATGAGTTTATGAGCCATTCGACTTGCCTTTTGTATGGAGGCAGGTTCGTGTGAACTCACATCTTCTTGAATTCTTTCTGGTAACCATTTTACAAATGCGTCGATCTTCTCTTCTTCATCTTCGAACGCTCCCGGACATAATAGGCACAACTCTGTGAATCGTCGTTCGTACGTGGTAATATCAAAACCTTTTATTCGTAACCCTCTAAGGTCTACCTTGAGCTTATTGACCTCATTTCTGGGATGGTACTGCTCGTTCATTAAGTGTTTGAATGCTAACCACGGTAGTGCGTAAGCAGCATCTTGTCCCACCTGCTCGAGATAGGTGTTCCACCATGTTAATGCAGTACCTGTGAAGGTATGCGTAGCGTACTTTACTTTGTCTTCTTCAGTGCACTTACTTATGGCAAACACCGATTCGACCTTCTCGGTCCACCGTTTCAATTCGATTGGTCCTTCAGTTCCATCGAATTCTAGAGGTTTACAGGCAGTGAATTCTTTGTAGTAGCATCCTACACGATTTCTTGTGGAATTAGTTCCACTGCTAGATCCAGAGTTATTGTTGTTATTTTGCATTGCAGCCTGCACTGCGGCTATGTTAGCAGCAAGAAAGGGTACGAAATTCTTCTTCACTCATATTCATGGTGTGTCGAGTAGTCGGTGTCATTTCCTTCAAAAATAGCCAAAAGAAATGAGTTAATCATATAGAATATTAAGAGTAGTCAATAGTATTTCGTAGCATAATATGAACTTATTTATAAAAGCTTTTTCTTCATATTAGCGTTTTATAAGTTTTAATTCGTGTAGTACCTACCCGTTAAGTTCATACTTAATAGCTAATATACAATTCAACTACTACAATTCTATATGAAAAAGTGATTACAAAATATTTCGCGTTCAAACTTTTATACAATATTTTACAAGCTTACAATACTGCTATTTTACATATAGCATAAATGTGACGCCCCGTACAAAATCACCGTGTACAGATCGTCGACAACAGGATCATTACAAGGTCAAACACTATATGCTGTTTGAAAACCAGTTTGCATTCATAAAAAGATAGCGTTTTACTAAAGATGACTAGAAAACATTAACATGAGTACATGGTACAAAGGTCATTACAAAGCCATTGTTTTAAAATAACGTAAGTCACGAATGCAAAATAAAAGTTCCATGCTTGAGACATCTCTAAGTAATGCTGTGGAAATCTAATACAGCAGGTCCATAACAGCAAGTCTATAACAGCAAGTCTAACAGCAAGTCTAACAGTAAGTCTAACAGTAAGTCTAACAGCAAGTCTAACAGCGGAAGCAACAACGTCTAAGCACCTGAGAAATACATGCTTAAAAAGTCAACACGAATGTTGGTGAGCTATAGTTTGTTTGTAATCAGTAATGTAATGTAGGCCACGAGATTTCAGTGCTTCAAACAAGCGTTTCAAATCAGTAAGATAAAGTATATGTATAACCGTGGGCACCCGGTAACTAGACTTAACGTTTATAACCCCCTGAAAGTACACTTGGCGAGTGCGTATGTTCACGAAGTATTAAACACCCATTAAATACTAGCGCGACTAGCCCGAGTGGGGATGTCAAACCCTATGGATCCATATCTAAGATTCGCGTTCACCGATTCAAAAACTAATGACTAAACGTTACCGTGCTAAAAGGAATGTTTATGCCGTTGTATAGCCCACACACATATAAAGTTTAAGTACTCGTGCCTAACATGTAAAACGTAAAAAGCGCATATATTCTCAGTCCCAAAAATAGTAAAAGTGGTAAAAAGGGATGCTATAACTCACAGTGATAAAAGCGGTAAAGTTGGTAATGAAAGTACGCAAGTAGTAAGTCGGTCCGAAATGTCGTCAACCTAAATCAAGGGTTAATAGGTCAGTATGTTGTCTTTATAAATTCTAATAGTGCATAAAATAAGTTTAAGTGTCATCATCATCATCATTCATCATCATAAAAGCTAAGTAAGTTTGACAAGAATAGAGATCGAAACAATAGGCTGATTTCGGTCAGCTGCTATGAACTTTACGTAAATCGAAAAGATACATAGTCAGTGGCTATAGCTCCGTATGTGAGTCCCCTAACAGCTGACCAATTTTCAGAACCTAACTCGTCTTCATTTGACCGTGGCGACGGTTTAAGTGCGAGTAGGTCAGAAATTTCAGCACAACGTTAATAGGGTGTAGTGACTCTCGGAGGGCCATAAATCCTAAACCGTAACTCGGATTAAGACGAGGCCTAAACAGAAAATCATCTACTTGAACCGAACTAACTGAAAATCAACTTTCCAGTAGCCCAGGTGGCCTGATCAGATACGAAAAATAGTAGGTAAGTGCTCCGTTGGGGTTCTTTGTGCTTGATGCTCATCACGGTTCTCATCCTTGATGCTTGTAGCTTCAAGTGTACAACTCGTTGATGGTTTAGCATCACTTTTGACCAAGATTCACCATCAATACACAATATGTTAAGACCAAGTAAGAACACAACTCATTCATGAGTCTTAGATGGATGATGAACCAAGGTTACATCGTATCCTTAGTCTTAACACAATTTCAATTCACAATAACAACTAAAATTAAAAACTTTACATTAATTCAACAAGTATAAGCACAATCCAAGTCTAAAGAGGTGATGGAACCCTAAGCTAGAGAGCTTGGATCCATTTCACACAAGTTACAAGGTTGCAAAGCTAGAAAGCTTGAACCTTTGATGTTCTTGAAGATCTTGAAGCATAAAGCTTGGATCTTTAAGATATATGAAGATAACAAATACAAGTTTGAATCTTTTTAACAAAATAACAAGATCAAAGCAAAAAGAACTTAGATATAACAAAAAGATATGAAGATTCAAGCTAGAAAGCTTGCATCTTGTTTGTTCTTGAAGATCTTGAAGCATAAAGCTTGGATCTTGAAGATGCATGAAGATTACAAACAAAAGTTTGAATCTTTATTACAAAATTGAAAGATTAAAGTATAAAAGAAGTAGATCTACAAAAGATATGAAGATTCAAGCTAGAAAGCTTGAATCTTTGTTGTTCTTGAAAGATTCATGCTTGAATCAACAAGATATAAGTAAGATCAAGCTAAAAGGAACTTGATCTCCATAGATGAATGATGATGATACACGAAAATATTGAAGGAAAAGAGGAAGAAAAAGAAAACTTACAAGTATGGAAATAAAGAAAGAACAAGTGTGTGAAAAATCAAAATGATCAAGTGTTGGAATGAGAGACTAAAGGCTAGTATTTATAAGCATTAGAGATTCACATGGATTGATGAGGTGGCCATGAGGCCTCCTTGGTGGCTGAAATTTTGAGGGAGGGGAGGGGGAGACAAAACTTTACTTTTTGGCTAATGGTGTCTAAAGTGTGTCCTTTTGCTTGAATCCCATGTGACAATTAGATAAACCTTATACATTATGCTAGTATGACTCACTAATTAATTAATTTATTATTTATTTATTATTATGGGCCACTAGTAATTATGCTTGGGCTAATTAATTGGGTCACTAGCTAGAGTAGGGTGGGCTTGAGCCCAACAAGGTAGAAAGTCCAACAAGACTAACTATTGGGCTTTATCAATTAAATAAATAAAATTAAGCATCCAAAGGCCCAAGTAATTATTATTATAAAATAATAATTAATATTTCGCAGTCCAAAAGTTCCGGTTCCGACAAAAGTCAAACGTGCGCGCAGTCCGCGGTTTATTCGTAACGGCAAGTAACACTAACGGTTATAAAGCATCTGGTGGACAAGTTAAGCATTATACATACACCAAGGCACGTTTTAAAGTATATATGAATATAAAACACGTATTCCAAGGTTCCAGAGTAATAAAGTAACGCAGTACGCACAAATACGCAGTTTCGCAAAAATACAAAGCATAAAAGCTAGTCAAAAAAGTCGGGTCGTTACATTACCCACCTGTTAATGGAAATTTCATCCCGAAATTTAAGGAGTGACTACAAATGGTACCGTATTTAAATAAGAAGTAGCGTATCAAGGTTCCGTGAGACTCGTGGGCTCAGAAGTGAGTTATTTACCTCGAAAGGTACTTGGGCGTATAAAAGTAAGAATAGGTATATGCCATTAAGTAAGTCCCTTGTCCTAAGAGATCAACAAGTTGATTTCGTTTCTTGCTATCATGAATATGTCATCCGAATATATATACCCACAAAAGGAAATTTGATGTTTTTAGCCTTACAGGCATTTTCAGTAAGCTGGATGCATGAAATGCATCATGAATGTTACCAAACTCATTTAAAACATCGAGCATTTATGTCGGAATATAAAGCTGACAGGTGGAATGGAAAACATGGTGATCACAACTAAGCAATTTGATGTATAGATAGTGTTGGTCGCGGATTTCACTAACCCCTAAATTTCAAAGGGAGACCATAGGCATACAGAACCCGATATTTAAGAACGTTTCATTTGACTAAATGAATTGAAATTTTTAGCTGAAAGTGACTAATCGAACTTATTTGAAATGCAAGCCATAATTATCTACAGTGTTTTCAGGACGGTCTGAACGAACAATGAAGTATATCACCTTAGTTTACCATACTACAGGTGAACAGTTCCATAATGTAACTTTTTCCTTTCAGTTACATGTTGGGGTTAGGGTTAACATTAACTAGAACAACATATAGTTGCAACCGACGAAGGAAGGAATGTGTGGAGTAACCATATCCGTGTTACAGACGTTTTAAGCAGTCCCTTCCAAGAGGATAACAAGATTCATAGATTCTTAAGGCATCTTATGTTACATTTCCGAAAGAAAATCGCACTAAAGGTGTGGTCCTTGAACGAGAGTGAATTCTCCGAACAGTTCGTTCTGAATTTATCCTTATACTTAAGGGGATGCGCGGATGAGAAGATACGTGAACTCCTGGTCATAAAGAATGATTTACTCCAAGTTAAGAGAATCTCCAACAATGATTTCCTGTACCTCAACATAATGAATCCTAGAGATGACGTTTACGAGGGTGTTGCGATTAGCTGTGAAATATTGAGAGTAGAAACCTAACTAGTTCCTTTCCTACAATCGGGTAAAAACTGAGTGTACATCAGAAGACTGATTTATCGGCTCGCGTTTTTGCCAAGTCTAACCTTAAGAGGAACATTTCATGAGAAGAAAGACTTCTTAACAAATTTTTTTTTTTTTTTTTAAAAAAAATCTGCCACCCAAAGTGGCTCAAGTGTTTTTAACAAGGATTTTAATAGTAAGCTTCATCCCTAACGGAGGGCGAGAAGAAGTGTGATCCATACATGGTGTAGCTTAATACGAAAACCTTTAAAATCAACCAAGGAAGTTTTGAAAAACCTTTAAACGTTTGATGTGACAACATAAACGGAACGAAGTTCTTAGTAAATTTAGAAATATGTACAACGTGTACCATTTTGCATAAAACTATTTGACTTAAGTTAAACAACTCATTAAAGGAGCGATTGTTAAATAATTTGAAGGTATAACTTAGTAGGTATTAACCAAAATAAGTAAGGGTAAATTGGTTAACTTAATTATATATATACATATATGATTTTATAAATCGCGTAAGTGACCGAAAAATTTTATTACTTTCATTTATCCATAATCTCTTGCGGACTGCACAAATAAGCAACGTGTAAAATCAAAATATTTTGATAAATATAGTTTTTCGTATTTAAGAGGTTATGAGTTGAAAAAGGTCGAGTGAAAAATCTTTGAATCATCGGTTGGCATGTTACTAGGTAATGAAAACTAATGACTTAAATGTAATTTTGAAAATTATCAGGACCTAAGTCTTTGGCCCAAAAATGTTCACGTGCGAAGCCGTTGCTAAAAAGTGAGGTATGAAGGATAGAGCATGAGGATGAGAAGTTAATTGTTTCTTGAATTTGCAAAAATGCCAAACAGGTTATGGCCAATATTAAAGTCGGAGTACCGATGATGTTAATATCGCTAGATGAGAATCCCTTGGAATAAGTCAGGACTTTGAGTTGTGTAAGATAGAGCATCGCTCGGACAGGTGTGAAGGATAAGATCCCTAGGGTAACGCAGTAATTTTGAATGGTTTAAGTGTTGATGGATGCCCGAAGGCTCTGCATGACGTGGTAGTAAGTGCCTTCATCACATACACACCCATGAATCTCTCGGTTTCGATGGTTGTAAAGTCTCCATGAAGACTTGGATACGAATAAGCAACGAAAAATTTTATATTGACAAGCAACGAAAATTTTATAAAAATCGTTTAAGGTGACAATGTAAGAAAAGAAACGAAGTTCTTAGCAAAATAGGGTTATGTGCAACACGTACCATTTTAAGGTAAAATATCTTTTAAATAAAAGCTTTGATTTGTAAAAGTGAAAGTAAAATTTCATGTGTACTAGTCAAAATAAGTAATTATTTAACATATACGGTTTCTAAAATTTGTACGAATGGCAATAAAATAAATTTTTATAAAACTTTGAGAGGATCGCACAGTAAAATAGTGTGTGTAAAATTTTGGCAAACAAATTTTCATATTTCGAAGATTACAAGTTGGGAAAAGATCGAGTAAAAGATTTTTGAAAATTTCGGGTGACATTTGAGGTAATAAAAACTATCGAATTTAAATGTGGTTGATGACTTTTAGTAGGACATAAGTCCTTTGACCAAAAATGCTTAAGTTTGAAGTTGTTGCTTATAAGTGAGATACGAGTGGGAGAGTATGTGGATGGGAATTAAATACCCATTGATTTTAGAAATTTCGAACTGGTACGACTAATATTGACGTAAGAAGGATGTTGGTACGATTATCATCAAATAAGAAATCTCTCGGAGTAAGTTAGGATTTAGAGTCGCGTAAGAATGAGTATCAAATAAGATTCCTGGCCAGTCCTTAAGATAGAATTTGAATTGTCGAAGTGACGGGATACATTTTCCTTTATGTATCGTTGTGCAGGTTTGTCCATTGTATCGGTTCTTTTCATGGCTAGAAAGTGAGCAGATTTGGTGAGGCGGTCAACGATAACCCAGATGGTGTCATAACTGCCTATTGTTTTTGGTAGTCTTCAAGATGAAATCCATCTTCATCCCTTCCCATTTCCATTGTGGGATCTCGAGTTGTTGAAGTAAACCAGATGGCTTCTGGCTCACCATTCTCGCGAGGTATACGAATAATATTCTTACTATAAATAACTTACGCTTTCATCCTTGAAAGCCAATCTGTTCCAACTATTTCATCAAAGCTTCCTATCTTGATGAGTATTAGGTTAATCCTAAAGTCCATTCCAACTAAATCTTATTATAATATCGCGAAAAATTCCATCAACCTTCTCAAATAACATCTGCTTGTGCGTAGGTAACTAATCCTTTCCAACTACTACTATAAAACTTCCAAGTTTTGTCGGTATGAGGTCATCTCCAAATGACCCACCTGTTAATTATAAGATACTATCTTAAATCATTCCTCTATCTCTGCCAGATTACCATTACTTTGTCCTATAGAATACTTAACTCTTATGGTTGTTAATGGCTTACTAGTCATAAGGCTAAAGTTCTTAGATGTAAGGTTTCTATCACTCTAGTATTAACATCTCAGAGACAATAAATGTTGTGAAGAAATGTACCCTAACTAAAATCAGGATCCATGCGAGTCTCCATAACTGAGATAACGATTGCTCTACCGCAAGTAAGTCCAAAGTTTTTCCTATTTGAGAACTTTTTACTTAAGTGCCCAGGGTGTGTATATCTATAACAAATTTTCTGGTTATCAATTCTGCAATCCAGGCCCTTCTCTTTTAGTACCTAGGCTAAGTGGTTATTCCTACCTTTATCAAACCGTAATGCGTATACTCAAGTGGTTCCTACCAAAATTTCCTTTGAATCGCTTCATATTCCTTATATAATAACATTGGGATTTTTGCATGATTTACGTCAATATAATCACGCTGCCTTGTCGTCATTATATTGTACTAAATCGTACGTTCATTCCAATATCACTCCATATGGTCAATGTAACGTGTTCACTTCAATTTCTACTCAATTCCACCTAACGATGCCTTATCTATGCTATCTCAAAACAAAATCTACATAATTAATCTCACAGCGGTGTAGGTGCGTAGGTTCCGTAGGTCATGCATCTAAATGTCTCGAAATTTCTTCAAAATGTTCGGGTTCCGGTAATGTCGTTAGGTTCCTTTCTAGAAATTCAATATGGGTCTCGTGTCGAGTTTTACGTGTAGCAAGTAGTAATACGATATGTTTCGAGGCGACTCCCAAGTCCTTGGGTATGGCTGAGCATCAGTAGAAGACACTATGACCTTGTGAAAGGAGATGCCTTCCCGACTTCTCCAATTCCTAAGAGTGTTGGGGACCTATGTCCAGAAGTGTCGTTAGATCGTCGAACAGTAGGGAAGAATGAAGGAGATAAGTGACGATCATGAAAGCGTACGGGATACAGGTCATCTTGCGGGAAGTGAACAACCTTCTAATGTTCATACGTTGTACGTGGCTAATTAGAGTGAGCTCGGGGTGCGGTTATTCCGACAAGTCCTCACATATCTCTTCCTCCGAGGATCAACTTTAGTGGGCGTGTAATCCGAGGGGTACTCCTACTAGATTGCGTGAAGTAATGTTTCGATCTCCGGAACGGTGGAACGGTATTAACAGGCGGATTACAATACTAATCCTTAGGGCTAGACGAGTGGGGAAAAGGGTTCAGAAAAACATCTGAACTAGGAAAGGTAAGTTTTCCAAGTCGGTATAGCGAATGGCAGACATGAAGCAAGCATGTAATCAGGAACTACAACAACCTAGGTTGTTTAAAATAGTACACATCATGGCAATAATATCAACAGCGCTAAACAGAAGTAACATGTGAAAGCAGATAGTAATCATGCAATAGCGGAAATAAGCCTACAACAAGTTCGCATGGTGGTAAAGATAAGTAATAGCATGCAGTAAGATCATACATCAATAAAAGTAAGCAGTAGCATGCAGTAGTAATAAGCAGTAACATGCAGTATTATAACACAGTAGCATGCAGAAGGTCCCGCAGAAACAAGTAAACAAGCAAGTTGTAGATTAGTCCTATTAGTGAATCCTACTTGGTCCGGTCTAGACTCACTAATGCAACCTAATTCCCTACAACCAATGCTCTGATACCAACTGTGATGCCTCGTACAAAACCATCGTGTACAGATCATCAACAACGGGAACATTACAAGGTCAAACACTATATGCTGTTTGAAAACCAGTTTGCATTCGTAAAAAGATAGCGTTTTACAAAAGATGACTAGAAAACATTAACATGAGTACATGGTACAAAGGTCATTACAAAGCCATTGTTTTAAAATAACGTAAGTCACGAATGCAAAATAAAAGTTCCATGCTTGAGACATCTCTAAGTAATGCTGTGGAAATCTAATACAGCAGGTCCATAACAGCAAGTCTATAACAGCAAGTCTAACAGCAAGTCTAACAGCAAGTCTAACAGCGGAAGCAACAACGTCTAAGCACCTGAGAAATACACGCTTAAAAAGTCAACACGAATGTTGGTGAGCTATAGTTTGTTTGTAATCAGTAATGTAATGTAGGCCACGAGAGTTCAGTGCTTCAAACAAGCGTTTCAAATCGGTAATTCAAATCAGTAAGATAAAGTATATGTATAACCGTGGGCACCCGGTAACTAGACTTAACGTTTATAACCCCCTGAAAGTACACTTGGCGAGTGCGTATGTTCACGAAGTATTAAACACCCATTAAATGCTAGCGCGACTAGCCCGAGTGGGGATGTCAAACCCTATGGATCCATATCTAAGATTCGCGTTTACCGGTTCAAAAATCAATGACTAAACGTTACCGTGCTAAAGGGAATATTTATGCCATTGTATAACTCACACACATATAAAGTTTAAGTACTCATGCCTAACATGTAAAACGTAAAAAGCGCATGTATTCTCAGTCTCAAAAATAGTAAAAGTGGTAAAAATGGATGCTATAACTCACAGTGATAAAAGCGGTAAAGTTGGTAATGAAAGTACGCAAGTAGTAAGTCGGTCCGAAAGGTCGTCAACCTAAATCAAGGGTTACTAGGTCAGTAGGTTGTCTTTATTAATTCTAATAGTGCATAAAATAAGTTTAAGTGTCATCATCATCATCATTCATCATCATAAAAGCTAAGTAAGTTCGACAAGAATAGAGATCGAAACAATAGGCTGATTCGGTCAGCTGCTACGACCTCTACGTAAATCGAAAAGATGCATAGTCAGTGGCTATGGCTCCGTATGTGAGTACCCTAACAGCTGAACAATTTTCAGAACCTAACTCGTCTTCGTTTGACCGTGGCGACGGTTTAAGTGCGAGTAGGTCAGAAATTTTCAGCACAACGTTAATAGGGTGTAGTGACTCTTGGAGGGACATAAATCCTAAACCGTAACTCGGATTAAGACGAGGCCTAAACGGAAAATCATATACTCAAACCGAACTAAATGAAAATCAATATTCCAGTAGCCTAGGTGGCCTGATAAGATACGAAAAACAGTAGGTAAGTGCTCCGGTGGGGTTCTTTGTGCTTGATGCTCATCACGGTTCTCATCCTTGATGCTTGTAGCTTCAAGTGTACAACTCGTTGATGGTTTAGCATCACTTTTGACCAAGATTCACCATCAATACACAATATGTTAAGACCAAGTAAGAACACAACTCATTCATGAGTCTTAGATGGATGATGAACCAAGGTTCAGTGTTGCAGATCTCGGAATTTCTCGGCGAGATCTCGGGGAGATCTCGGTTTCAAAACTCAGCCGAGAATATTTTTTCATCTCGTTGAGATTTCTCGGTCAACGGTTAAAATCTCGGTCAACGGCACGATTTCTCGGATTTTCTCGGTGAGATCTCGGATTTTCTCGTAATTTCTCGGATTTTCTCGCAATTTCTCGAATTTTCTTCTAATTTTTCGCTCATTTCTCAAATTTTCTCGTAAAAATCCATATAAATATACATATATTTATATATTTATACATATTTATATTAAAAAAACTAGAAAGTCAACACAAGTCAACGTCCGAGATCTCCCCGAGATTTTTCCGAGATGCCGAGATCTCCTCAAAAATGTCCAAACGAGATCTCCCCGAGATCCGAGTTCTCCAACCTTGCCAAGGTTACATCATATCCTTAGTCTTAACACAATTTCAATTCACAATAACAACTAAAGTTACAAACTTTACATTAATTCAACAAGTATAAGCACAATCCAAGTCTAAAGAGGTGATGGAACCCTAAGCTAGAGAGCTTGGATCCATTTCACACAAGTTACAAGGTTGCAAAGCTAGAAAGCTTGAACCTTTGATGTTCTTGAATATCTTGAAGCATAAAGCTTGGATCTTTAAGATATATGAAGATAACAAACACAAGTTTGAATCTTTTTAACAAAATAACAAGATCAAAGTAAAAAGAACTTAGATCTAACAAAAAGATATGAAGATTCAAGCTAGAAAGCTTGCATCTTGTTTGTTCTCGAAGATCTTGAAGCATAAAGCTTGGATCTTGAAGATGCATGAAGATTACAAACAAAAGTTTGAATCTTTATTACAAAATAGAAAGATTAAAGTATAAAAGAAGTAGATCTACAAAAGATATGAAGATTCAAGCTAGAAAGCTTGAATCTTTGTTGTTCTTGAAAGATTCATGCTTGAATCAAAAAGATATAAGTAAGATCAAGCTAAAAGGAACTTGATCTCTATAGATGAATGATGATGATACACGAAAATATTGAAGGAAAAGAGGAAGAAAAAGAAAACTTACAAGTATGGAAATAAAGAAAGAACAAGTGTGTGAAAAATCAAAATGATCAAGTGTTGGAATGAGAGACTAAAGGCTAGTATTTATAAGCATTAGAGATTCACATGGATTGATGAGGTGGCCATGAAGCCTCCTTGGTGGCCGAAATTTTGAGGGAGGGGGAGACAAAACTTTACTTTTTGGCTAATGGTGTCTAAAGTGTGTCCTTTTGCTAGAATCCCATGTGACAATTAGATAAACCTTATCTATTATGCTAGTATGACTCACTAATTAATTTATTTATTATTTATTTATTATTATGGGCCACTAGTAATTATGTTTGGGCTAATTAATTGGGTCACTAGCTAGAGTAGGGTGGGCTTGAGCCCAACAAGATAGAAAGTCCAACAAGACTAACTATTAGGCTTTAGCAATTAAATAAATAAAATTAAGCATCCAAATGCCCAAGTAATTATTATTATAAAATAATAATTAATATTTCGCAGTCCAAAAGTTCCGGTTCCGAAAAAAGTCAAACGTGCGCGCAGTCCGCGGTTTATTCGTAACGGCAAGTAACACTAACGGTTATAAAGCATCCGGTGGACAAGTTAAGCATTCTACATACACCAAGGCACGTTTTAAAGTATATATGAATATAAAACACGTATGCCAAGGTTCCGGAGTAATAAAGTAACACAGTACGCACAAATACGCAGTTTAGCAAAAATACAAAGCATAAAAGCTAGTCGAAAAAGTCGGGTCGTTACATTAAAATATAGCACACAATAACTTTGATACAAAGCAGTTGCGAAGACAATTTCTAGTTTAACGCAAGTCTTTCAGCAAAGGCAATAAAGATGCGTAATTCGTAAGTCCAGAAACAAGTCATGCATTTGGGTTTTACTAGTATTATTTCTCATCCTTGGTCTTGTGGAAAATAACCGTTGTGGTCGTTGGCAAGACAGCATGTTGTAACGTCGTCAAAAGGATGAGGGTTACGTAATGCCCAACAGCCCCGTAACAATCTAAAAACCTTATTTCTCACCCCAACTACTGAATCCGTCACTTGTGGGAATGTTTTATTTAACAGTTGCAATCCGATGTTCTTTTTCTGAATTTTGTGAGAAGCGAACATCACTAACCCGTAAACATAACATGCTTCTTTATGTTGCATGTTTGAAGCTCTTTCTAAAGAACGAAGTCCTATGTTGGGTTATGTGGAGTCAAAATAGGTTCTCAACCCATAGCGTAAAATTGCATCTGGATTTCCCACATTTAATGCCTTAAAAAAAAACACGGCATAACTTAAAGTCTCCCCAATGTGATATACCCCATCTTTCAAAAGAAAGCCTTTTATAAACTAAGGCATGCTTGGAACGTCTTTCAAATATTCGACAAACTAATTTCGCCGTAAATAATTGTACCGACGAATTCTGACCGACTCTAGACAAGATTTCATCAATCATATCCCCTGGTAGGTCTTCTAAAATTTTTGGTTTTCTATCCTTAATGTCCATTGTGTGTTTTATACTGTAAAATAGACAAGGATTAGATTTGTAAAAGATAGTTAACAAACAATACAAGTAATTTTTACATATATCATCAAAGTACAAGCACACTACAATACATATATTACACAACATGATTACTCCTCTTCATTCCGACTCACTTATTTCTTCCTCTTCGGACTTGGTTCGTTTTGCTAATTTCCTAGGGATATATGATGTTCCTCTAATACGAGCCGTTGTTTTCACAAATGGTTTAGAAAAACCTGGTGGCTTAGATGTCCCCGGGTTATAGTTAAAACTTAAGAAATACGGGTGTTGACGGTATTTCCCATCGGGATATTTCATGTTAACATAAAGTTCATCGGGGTTGAAATTAGATTTCTCTATTTTGATACCTTTTCCCTTATTGTTTTCTTTTGCTTTTTCAAATTGGGTAGGGGTAATTTCTATAACATCATCGGAATCCTCATCAGAATCCGATTCATCAGAAAATTGGTAATTTTCCCAATATTTTGCTTCCTCGGCGAAAACACCATTGACCATTTTTAACTTTGGTCTATTGGTTGAGTATTTTCTTTTATTTATCTGTTTTACTATGATTTCTAATATTTCCTCCTCCGGAAGCTCTTCTTCCGGTTCCTCTTCGGGAATTTTTGAATCTTCCCAAAATATATTCGACTCTTCATTATTATTAGGTGAGTCGATGGGATTTGTACTAGAGGTAGACATCTGTCACACAATATCAAACACGTTAACAGATTAATATATCACATAATATTTACATGTTAACAATATGTAGTTTCCAACAAAAAGTGTTAAGCAATCGTTTTTAAAGAAAACACGGTCGAAGTCCAGACTCACTAATACATCCTAACAAACTCGATAAGACACACTAATGCAATTTCTAGTTCTCTAAGACCAACGCTCGGATACCAACTGAAATGTCCCGTTCATATCGATTATAAACGTTTCATATTAATTGATTTCGTTGCGAGGTTTTGTCCTCTATATGAGACGTTTTTCAAAGACTGCATTCGATTTTTTAAAAACAAACCATAACCTTTATTTTATCGATAAAGGTTTAAAAACATTACGAAGATTATCAAATAATGATAATCTAAAATATAGCGTTTTCACACGACCATTACATAATGATTTACAATAATATTACACAATAACTTAAGTCTTCGAATGCAGTTTTTAAACAATATTATACAAGCATGCAGACTCCAATCCTGTCTTTATTTAGAATGCAACAGCGGAAGCTCTTAATAATCACCTGAGAATAAACATGCTTAAAACATCAACAAAAATGTTGGTGAGTTATAGGTTTAACCTATATATTTATCAAATCGTAATAATAGACCACAAGATTTCATTTATTCAATAATCTTACACTCGCAAGTGTATAAAAATCATTCATATGATGAACACCTAATAACCGACATTAACTTTAATGCATATAGAATATTTCCCGCATACTCGCAAGTATTTCATAAATTGGCAATCGTAATCACCATATAAATTGAAGTACTAAAGCCATTCATAACTTGAATGGGGGTTGTTAGGCCCAATAGATCTATCTTTAGGATTCGCGTCAATTAGGGGCCATTTCCCTAATTCTTAGGCTACCAGACTTGAAGGGGCAATATTCGGTTTAATAATCCAACCATAGAATGTAGTTTCGCGTACTTGTGTCTATTTTGTAAAACATTTATAAAGCTGCATGTATTCTCATCCCAAAAATATTAGATTTTAAAAGTGGGACTATAACTCACTTTCACAGATTTTTACTTCGTCGGAAATAAGACTTGGCCACTGGTCGATTCACGAACCTATAACAAATATATACATATATATCAAAGTATGATCGAAATATATTCACAATATGTTTTATTATGTTTTAACGATTTAAGTTTGTTAAGTTAACAGTCCAACGTTCGTAGTCCACAATTAGTTGTCCACAGTTAGTAGTACAGAAATAAATCAATATATATTATCTCGAATCAATCCACGACCCAGTGTATACAAGTCTCAGACTCGATCACAACTCAAAGTATATATATTATTTTGGAATCAACCTCAACCCTGTATAGCTAACTCGAACATTACCGCATATAGAGTGTCTATGGTTGTTCCAAATAATATATATAGATGACGTCGATATGATATGTCAAAACATAGTATACGTATCTATGGTCTATCAAGATTACATAATATATGTTAGAATACATGTATAATACAATATAAGTTAGTTAGGATATGGTTAGTATAGATTTTTTTCAATTCATCCCGTAGTCAAATTAACCATTTTTAACCAATTTTGTTTTACTCATAACTTCTTCGTTTTAAATCCATTTTGCGTGAATCAACTTGCTATGATTTCATATTGAACTGTATTTTATGAAACTAAACAAAAAAAGTATAGGTTTATAGTCGGAAATGTTGGTGATTTTAGTGTTATCAACAATCATTTTAGTTAATTGGGATTTACTAGAAAGTAAAGGCTTATCGAATTAAGCTCAATGACGAGTTTGGAGAGTGCGTAGTGCACGCTCGTTCGAGTTAATTCAATAAGGTCTTGGAAATTACATCTTTTGATGAAAGGTAATCATGAATGGTTACATCATTTCATGAAGAGGGATGTAATTTTCTAAAGGTTTAAACGAAGAGTTGCATCTTTTCGTTGAAAGGTTGCATATTTACATTGAAAGGTTACATCCTTTCGTCGCACCTTTTCACCTCTTATATATAGAGGACTTTGCTTTCATTCAACAAATAGAAAACACACACATACTCTCTAACAATTTGATCAGTGATTTCATTGCCAAAAACACTGATTGCGTTCTTGTCTTATCCCTGTAAAGATTTCGTGCAACCAAGGCAATCGTAGGGTTGAAATACTTTATAGAGAAAGTGAATACACGATTCAAGAACGAATCCGGCAGTCAATTTACAACTCTATTTTCTAACAAATCTATAAAGTATTTTCATGATAATCATGGTTGGCAAATCAATGAGGGATATGAGATTGATTGGTCGGTGTAACAATTTAAATGCTGTAACAATTAATTGACTCGTGGCTTTATGATGAGTCCGTGGTAATATGTTACTGGTAATATGTTACACCATTTGATGGATTTATGAGATTCATCAAATTAATCGATCAATGGCCTCTAAAAATATGATATTCATTATATGGCAATATGAAACAATTTGAAACCATGTACGCTATGAGGGACAACAGTACAACACAAGAAGAAAAATAATTTGGGGAATACATGCAATATTGGATCAAGGACATGCAATAATTGCATGTTATTATGGGATTTGTTGGTTTCACTGGTAAAACAAACTATCAAGTATTTGGATAGAAGAAGATTCAACCAAGTGGAGGATGTCATGGTTCCATCTTACATTCTTACTCACAGATACACATATTCCGTTTATCTTCTTTATGTTAATAGACAGATTGGCATGTGGTATGATATGATAACTTATGTGTTTAATTACATGATCGTCATTTTCTTAGATAAAAGATCATCAAAATCTAATTGATTTGAATCACATGAAAGTTTTCAATTAGAGTTACTGTAAATGGCTAGATTTACAAAAGTTTATTCTATGATTTAGCGAATGTAAATGAGTTTTAGCGGTTAATGAAATTAAGTTTCTTGTGATCATAATTAGGATCATAATTGTGATAATCACTGCGTTTATAAATTTCATAATATAAATTATGTGGGTTTGAGAACAACAAGTAAAAGTCACAATCATATAGTGATGGTTGCAATGGTTCATAAATAGTCATAAGGTGTAGTAGAAAAATGTGTGACTGGATTGCACCGATAGGGAATTGAAGACGTATTATGATGCATGCTTGATTGTTTATAAATCATTAATTAATTATCTGTAAATTCAGTGGGTCTTTACTGTTCCAATGGGATTAAACTAAAGGGACTTGCATACATGTGTTTTTCCAAATATCCTTACTGTTTAATTAATGGTTGCATACATGATTTAATGGGACTATATCTGGTTTATGTTGGAATTAAATTCAAATATAGGCACTCGTAAGATAATGGTTATCATATGGGTAGTTATTTCATGTTCTTTGTTAATGGTAGTTATTGGTTGTTAAAAGTTGTGACTGTTAGCAAGTCATAATATTTAATCTATAACTATCGGTGGACTTTTAATTTACAGATATGTATATTTCGTTGGAAAAGTTACAATATAATCTTCATTATTGTGAAGTGATGGTTATGTTATCAAATAAAAGAAACATGAAATCTAAATTATGGATTTCTCATATGAGTTATGTCTACAAACTATTTGATGTTTTATCAAGATAGTATGAGTTAGTAAAATAAATATATTTTAATATGAAATGAGAATTAAATGTTGCTTAATTGTTTCAAAATACCGGTGTGGTATAATTTATGCTTTAAAAATTGGTAGTGTGATGTATGTGATGACATTAAGTGACCAATATAGCATTATGTTGAAGAGATTAAGCAAAGTATATTGTGACGTGACTTAAGTATTTTAATACTTGTAGAAGTCAACCATGGGTTATGGTTTAGTCCACAATGGTGATCCTAGGGCATATTAAAATGTATTGAGTTTACTATTGATCACCAAGATGATACATCTACAAGTTGTTGTATTTTAAACTTGGTAAGGTGTATTGGATCAAAAGATGGATGTTGAGATTATTGACATTATAAACTAATTGTCATCACTTCTTGGTTCTAGAAGTGGATTGACTAAGGTATGTTTATAATTATAATCTAACTATCCAATGTAATGGTAATAATTTTGGGCATAATGATAATAAGGATCCATTATCAAGGGGCGTACAAATTATAGGTTTACATTGATGGAATGTGAAAAGTGGACATGTAAATAACCGATCAATCAATTAACTTTGAGTACACGCGTGTTTCTTATGGTAAAATAAGAATTTGATAAATCCTTGGATAAAAGGATTGTAAAGGGAAATTGATTGAAGTCATAATGAATGAGATTAAAGTTCATGATGATCCCTAGTGATGGGATGTCTTGTGACTAAGGCATGTACTTATACAAGTGAAAGTCTAGACACTTGTGCCTTAGACAACTAGTGTTTCGTGAGTTGATCATAAATGGTGTGATATATGTGGATTTTGTTGGGTCACAACAAAATTTCAAATCACATGATAAAAGAATTAGCCTAAGACTTAAGTGCGCACAAGTTGGCCAATTATGTGGGATTGAAGTCCAACCAGATCTTCCAAAGTGAGATGCCCAATTCCTTTCTAGTACAACGCTAGAAGCTAAATTCAATGAGGTAAGCTTACTTTCTGAAGATTGAAACACATAAATATACTGATCCCAAAGTATGTGTTTAGACCCGTAAGTGGAGTTAGGTTGAAGTTTAACTTCTTAATAGTTCTTTTGAAAAATTGCAAATGCGGGTGCAAGACTAAAAGAGCTACCTATGTGAACATGAAGTTTTGCCGCTTCAATGGAGCTTTAGACTTAGCTGCCAATATGTTCACTGAAAGATTGGGACACATGGCTTATAGTAGTGTCAAAATTGTCTTAGGGATATGTAAGAAACTGATGTGTATAATATTTTATAGTCTTCATATGAGTGGAAGGGTTCAATTTCTGAAACACCCAGATACTCGAATTCTCGTAAATATTATACTAAGTGAAAATTCAATTTCTGAAACATTTTCATTTATGCATTAGTTTGTTCTGTTTGTTTAGTTATTTTAGTAAATCAAGGATTACACTAAAATTGGGGGGATTTGTTGGTGATTTTAGTGTTATCAACAATCATTTTAGTTAATTGGGATTTACTAGAAAGCAAAGGCTTATCGAATTAAGCTCAATGACGAGTTTGGAGAGTGCGGAGTGCACGCTCGTTCGAGTTAATTCAATAAGGTCTTGGAAATTACATCTTTTGATGAAAGGTAATCATGAATGGTTACATCATTTCATGAAGAGGGATGTAATTTTCTAAAGGTCTAAACGAAGAGTTGCATCTTTTCGTTGAAAGGTTACATATTTACATTGAAAGGTTACATCCTTTCGTCGCACCTTTTCACCTCTTATATATAGAGGACTTTGCTTTCATTCAACGAATAGAAAACAGACACATACTCTCTAACAATTTGATCAGTGATTTCATTGCCAAAAACACTGATTGCGTTCTTGTCTTATCCCTTTAAAGATTTCGTGCAACCAAGTCAATCGTAGGGTCGAAATACTTTATAGAGAAAGTGAATACACGATTCAAGAATGAATCCGGCAGTCAATTTACAACCCTATTTTCTAACAGGAAATACAGGTTACAAGTCATTTTTGTTGAGGTAGTCATTTCAGTCGAAAGAACGACGTCTTGATGACCATTTTGAAAAACATATTTCCACTTTGAGTTTAACCATGATTTTTGGATATAGTTTCATGTTCGTAATAAAAATCATTTTCCCAGAAGAACAAGTTTTAAATAAAATTTTATCATAGTTTTTAATTATCTAACCCAAAATAGCCCCCTGTTTTACTATGACGGCGTATGTCCGGTTTTACGGTGTTCTTCGTGTTTCCAGATTTTAAATCATTAAGTTAGCATATCATATAGATATAGAACATGTGTTTAGTTGATTTTAAAAGTCAAGTTAGAAGGATTAACTTTGCTTGTGAACAAGTTTAGAATTAACTAAACTATGTTCTAGTGATTACAAGTTTAAATCTTCGAATATATATATGAATCGAATGATGTTATGAACATCATTACTACCTTAAGTATAGTAGGTAAACCTACTGGAAATGACAAGAAATGATCTAGAGCTTCAAAGGATCTTGGATGGCTCGAAAGTTCTTGAAGTAGAATCATGACACGAAAACAAGTTCAAGTGAGTTTACTACTCGAATTAAGATTGTTATAGTTATAGTAATTGAATCAAAGTTTGAATATGAGTATTACCTTGAATTAGAACGATAACCTACTGTAAATAACAAAGATTTCTTGAGATTGGATAATCACTCAAAATGGATTTGCAAGATTGGAAGTAAGCTAGTAACTTGAAAGTGTTCTTGATGTGTTCTTGAGTTCTTGTTTTGTAAGTTGGTTTATGTATGGATTTATGAGCTAGATTGATGTAGATTCTGATGAAGATGATGAAGAACACTTAGTACATCAAGAGAGAATTTGAGAGAGATATGTTTGATGCAGAAAAGTTGGAATGAAAATGTGTTTGTGGTGGGTGAAAGAAAACGTGAATATGGAGTCAAGATATAGGCTCCATTAGTTTGATTTTTAGTGTAATCATTCATGTTAGTTGCCAAATGATGGTTTCCACATATTTGATGACTCATTAAGGCTGCTAAGGAGCTGATCATTGAGTGTATATACCAATAGTATATACGTCTAGACGCTGGGTATTGTACGAGTACGAATATGGATTGAATACGAGTAAATAGTGTTTACTGTAGTAAATAGTGTTACTGTAGTAAATAGTATTTTACTGTAGCAAATAGTATTTTACTGTAGCAAATAGTGTTTTACTGTAGCAAATAGTGTTTTACTTGTACATCTTTGATTTAATTGTATTTTTTCTTATATATATATATATATATATATATATATATATATATATATATATATATATATATATATATATATATATATATTATATATATATATATATATATATATATATATAAAATAAAACTTACATCATAAAAAAATAAAATGATTGTATAATCATCACAAGTTATGACGTTCGTGAATCATCAGGCAAACGGGGTGGTCAATTGTCTACATAAACTCATTTCAATTAATCAAGTCTTAACAAGTTTGATTGCTTAACATGTTGGAAATATTTAATCATGTAAATATAGTTTTCATTTAATATAAAAACATGGAAAAGTTCGGGTCAATACAACTGCTACAGTGAACTCGTTTATTGCAAGACTTCAAGAAGAAGAATTAGAGTTGTTAAACAAAGTCAAGAGGTCTAAACAAGTTCAAGACACGAAAATGTATTGTCCAAATGGTTACACACCGCCTAAGTCAGCTCATGCACCATTTCAAACAGCTTTTGCTACGAACAATCAGAATATGTATGGTTTGAATGTTAGCAGTGCACCTATTCAACAACCTTCGTATCCACCACAAGTTTCACCATGTTCTCTCAATACTCAATCACAGCCTACTTCTAATACTACAGAGTCATCTACACCAACTACATCAGATGTTCTTTCTGCACTTAAGATTGAAAACATAAGGAAAGTTGGGAAAGAAAAGATTAGTGAAGATATAGCTTTACTGTCAAGCCTGGTTAATTCTTATGATAGTTATCTTGATGGTCGTGTGGGTAACATTCATCTAACGACAGAAGATTATCATCAACTTGATAGAGATGAAGCAGAAAAGATGGATATTATGTGGGGTATGGCAAATCTTGTGAGAAGAGCAAGAGATTATGAAGAGCGAACTGGAAAACCGATCAGTCTGACCAAAGATACAAAACTAGGATTTGATATGAATACTGTTACTTGTTACAACTGTGGAGAATTAGGTCATTTTTCAAGACAGTGCACAAACCAGAAGAAGCAGGGTAATCGTAATCCATTCAAGAATCAGAACTGCAGTTCACAGAGTCAAACTACTAAACGTGAGATCTACTTTACTGATAAAGTAAATGAACCAGAAACAGCTGAGATTCCTAACAAAGCTTTGGTTGTCATTCATGGAGATGATGATGATTAGTCTATCAAATTGAATGTAGATGATCAACAACCTAAATCTAACATGGGAAAGATCACTGAATCTGTAGCAGATTGTGTTACTGATTAGAATTTAGTTGAGAACCTGACTGCTCGTGCTGAAAGAGCTGAAAGATTGTCTCGAACAATTCGGAAAGAGAAGATTCAGAAACAGGTTAAAAACAAATTCAAGAAGGCACGTGATTCAGTTCCTCGTACACCTGAATCTGGAAGTGTTTCACCAACATCATCAGAGGACTACTACTTCAACAGTTGGAAGGATAAATATGGTGATATCTCAGTGTTTGAAGAAAGTCTAGAAGCTGATCAAAGTGAAGAAACATTGGTTGATGCTGATAAAGAACTAGACGAATGGGGTAAAATGATTGCCGAAGAGTTGGAAATGTTAGTTCTTATATGTGAAGGTTCAGATTTTAAGAGTGAAAATTCAGAAGATGATGAATCAAACAAAATCTCAGAATCAGAAGTTGAAGATAATGCTGACCTTACTGGAGTTAACCAAATTGATTTTGAAGCATTGAACAAGCAATCAGTAGACTTACTAAGGATGTGCTTATCAAAAAGTGATCTTGAGAAGGTCTCCGGGTTAACTAGAGCCAAAGATATTTGAGACAGACTTGAACAGATTCATTTGGGTAAAGATGCTGATACATCAGAGTTCCTTACAGACTCATTAGAATCAGAAGATGAGCTCGATGATGGGAAGAAGACAAATTACTTTGCATTTATGGCTGAGGCTTCTTCATCAAATAATGCTCAATAGGTATCTTCTAATCCATCTACTGTTATTGAATGTGTTTAATGCGCTGAATCTAAGATTACAATAGATAATTTAACAAAGGCATATGCGGAGATGAAAGAAAAATGGCATGCAGATCATGTGACCACTAAGGTTGAAAATGAGTTGAAAGAGCAAATCAAACTATATAAAAAGCAACTTCACGATCTTAAATGTTATAACTTTGACATAAATCAAGCTTTAATTAAACGTGTTGACACAATTAATGAACTAAAGAAAGAAAATGAATGTGTTAAAGCTAGTTTAGAAGCAATTTCAATTAAAATGAAATGTTGGGCAAGTGATAGTGCTCCAAATGAACATATATTTAGTAGCAATATCCTCCCAATATGTAAATTATTTAGTTGTAATTGTCCTATTTTAAGTTGTAATCGTTTATATTAAATAAGTACAAAGACAAAAGGCGAAAACGACGATTTGAAGACGCAAATGACCAAAAAGCTCAAATGTACAAGATACAATCCAAGTGGTTCAATTTATTGATAAGAAACGTCTAAAAATGACAAAAGTACAAGTTGCGAAACGCAAAGTACAAGATATTAAATTATACGAAAGGACGTTCGAAAATCCGGAACCGGGACATGAGTCTACTCTCAACGCGCGACGCAATGGTATAAAAATTACAAGTCAACTATGCACATAAATAAAATATAATATTTAAATAATTCTTAAAATTATTTATATATTATATTATTATTTAATTACGTCGACAAGCTAAGATCCAAAAAATTGTGAGCTGAAAAATCAAACTCCACGACTCGCGGAGTTTGAAGGCCAAAAACTCCACGACTCACGGAGCAGCCAGATTCCAAAATGGCTATAAAAGGCCACGAGCTTCTGCAGTTTTAAAAAAATATATATATACATAATAATAATAATACTCCGTAGTATAATATAAATAAATAAATAAATATATATATATATATATATATATATATATATATATATATATATATATATATATATATATATATATATATATAATATATATATATATAGTATAGATTAGTGTTATATTAGATCAGTTTGGGTTATGTAAAAGTTATTTTTACGGGTTTTAAAGTCGGAGCTCTGTCCGTGTACCACTACGCGATAAATAATCAATGTAAGCTATGTTCTCCTTTTTTAAATTAATGTCTCGTACTTAAGTTATTATTATGCTTATTTGAGCCAAAGTAATCATGATGTTGAGCTAAATATTAAAGACGGGGTAATTGTGTTTTGTACCATAATTGGGGTTTGGACAAAAGAACGACACTTGTGGAAATTAGACTATGGGCTATTAATGGGCTTTATATTAAATTAACGATACCTCGTTAATTTAATATAAAGGTTATAATTTGACGTATCTATATATAACTACATACGCTTAATCGGACACGATGGGCGGGATATTTATAAGTACGAATTATTGTTCATTTGACCGGACACGGCGATGGATTAATAGTCAATGGACTCATTAAAACAGGGGTGGATTACATTCAAGGGTAATTGGTGTAATTGTTAATAAAGTATTAAAACCTTGGTTTACACACAGTCAATAACCTGGTGTATTCATTAAGCAAAGTATTAAGACCTTGTTACAGTTCGAATCCCCAGTTAGTTGGAATATTTGACTTCGGGTATAAGGTTAAATTTCCCGATCAGTTTATAATTATGACCGATGAACTATTATGGAAAAAAACCAGATAGCTTTCAAATACATCCAGGACAAAGGATAATTAACCCATGGGCATAAAACTAAAATCAACACGTCAACCATCATGGTTACGAAAGTTTAAATAAGCATAATATATTTTATTTCATATTTCCTCGTACTTTTATTTATTGTCATTTTAATTATTGTTATTTATTTTATATTGTTATTTAAATATCGTCATTTACTATACGCTTCGCTTAAAATATAAATCGACAAACCGGTCATTAAACGGTAAACCCCCTTTTATATATTATTATATATAATTATATATATTTTGTACAAATATAGTTGTTTAAAAATATAGTGTGCAATAAGCCCGCTCCCTGTGGAACGAACATGACTTCCTAAAAACTATACTACTCTACGATTAGGTACACTGCCTATAGTGTTGTAGCAAGGTTTAGGTATATCCCATTTGTAAATAAATAATTAAAACTTGTGTAAAATTGTAGCATATTTAATAGTATTTCCTAGTAAAAATATAAGCTATTTTATATACACCTCGCATAACATCAGCAAGTGCGTCATAGTGGAATGCATTAACGGTGGAACTTAATGACACCAAGGGCAAGGGTATTGGATATAAGTCTACATCTCCTCCTTTTCAGAACACATTTGTTAATACGAACATAGTTGACGGTCGACCAGAAGATTGTATCCCTCCTAGTTATGAAGATTATGTTGAAAAGAATAAAAAATGTAACTCAACTAAGAATACAACTTCTGATGATACTGCTGAAGGTGCTCTAGATCATGAGGAAGATAGGAAAACTGGGTTAGGAGATAACTCTAAGACAAGTAGGGTTAGAACACCGAAAGGTCCTGTTAAAATTTTAAGAAATCCTAGATTTGCTAACAGACCAGTTCCTCCTGTTACACCTAAGCCTGTTCCAAGAAATAAAACAAATGATTCTCCTGTGTTTGTAAGAACACAAGATCCGTCATCATCAAACTCTAATAACGTGTATGAATTTAGAAGACATAGGGAGTTTCGTCAATGTTTTAATTGTGCTATTTTTGTACATATTGCTGCTAATTGTCCTAGAAGATATAAATCAACCAGACAGAAGATTGACCTCACATATGATGATCACCGATCATCTTATTCTCATAGAACAGGTTCACCTGTTAATGATGAAGTTCGTGTTAAAAATCATACGACAAATGTTGTCTATGGAGAGTATAAGAGAAAGAACTTCAATAGGTCAATTTCTATTGTGAAGATTAAGGTTTCTAAACAGGATGCTGAGGCAAGAGTTGCCAAATCAAGTGATCATAGTAGAGTTGAACCAAAGACACGATCGCCTTCGCAAAAAGCTAGTCATCGAAAATACTTGTCTCGTACCAGACCACGAGTGAATCGCTCTGAAGATGAGCAGAATGTAAAAACCCAGAAGAGCAATATTGCTACTTCTAAACTATCTAAGTTTACGGTTTCTAATGATGAGATTCCACCGGACTCAAACGGGAAATGGATGGAATTTCAAGCTATGGGTGTTAATGGACAACCAACTGTCGTCAGGGCGTGGGTTTCCATTATCAATTAATTCTCTTAATGTGATGTGCAGGGAACCAGGGTACCTGTAAACAACACCTGGATAATGGATAGTGGCGCTTCGAGACATATGACTGGACAACTATCTCTTCTTTCGGATGTACACCCAATTAAGGGAGGTTATATAGCATTTGCTGGAGATAAAGGAGTCCACATTTCAGCTCAAGGTTTGTTGAAGATTAAAAAAGTTAGTTTCGACAATGTGAACTATTGTTAAGAGCTTGCAAACAATTTGTTGTCGGTTTCACAAATCTGTGAAAAATCTTTCAAGGTAGCATTTGATGACGAATTCAGCTACATTTTGAAGCCAGAGTTTGTGATTCCTCCTGAAATGATTTTGATGAAAGCTCCTAGACAAGCTGACTTATACATGCTAGATATGAATGTTGCTACTTCAACTGCTGAACATCATCAAGCTTTTGTTTCTAAAGCGACTGAACAAGATTCTATTACATGGCACAAACGCATGGGTCATTTAAGTTTTTGAAAAATGAATCACCTTGTCTACAACAATCTTGTAGAAGGTGTTGATCTTCAATCTTTTCAGATTCCAGGAACATGTGTTCCGTGTAAGAAGGGTAAGCAGAGCAAGAAAGCTCATAAGCTGTTGAAGTATAATCCAATCTCTGCTCCACTTGAATTGTTACATATGGATCTTTTCGGTCCAATTCGTTTTAAAAGCATTGATGGAACTAAGTATTGTCTGGTTGTAACTGATGATTATTCAAGATTTTCTTGGGTAATGTTTTTGAAAGAGAAGTCCGATACTTTTGAAAACTTGAAAGTGCTAATCAATCGATTAGAGACAGGTTTCAATCTAAAGGTAAGAAAGATTCGTTGCGACAATGGTACAGAATTCAAGAATCAGTATCTTGCAGGTTTCTGTATTGAAAAAAGGTATCAATATGCACAGTTCAGTTCTGCATACGCTCCTCAGATGAATGGTGTTGCTGAAAGAAAGAATAGAGTATTGATCGAGACAACTAGAACAATGCTAGCAGATTCATCGTTACATGTTCATTTTTGGAGTGAAGCTATTGCAAATGCGTGTTACACTATGAATCGAGTTCTGACTGTTAACGACTGGGTAAAACTTGCTATGAACTATTGCATGGGAGAAAACCATCTTTGAAGCATCTAGAACCATTTGGTGCGCCGTGTACCATCTTGAAAAGAAAACCATGAAGTAAGTTTGATTCAAAAGTGGTTACTGGAGTATTTCTTGGGTATAGTTCTCCTAACAAGCGAGTTTTAAACAATGAGACAAGATGTGTTGAAGAATGGTCTGAAGTTGATGTCCAAAGGAATCATACGAAGAGTGCTTCTAAGAGTAATCCTTGGATTTATAATTATGATGAGCTGATTGACTCATTCAATCTTGCTCCAGATCAGACGGAGAATGAAGTTGAGTTACAAATGCTGTTTGATTTACAAAATAAACCAGAAGTATCTACACCTACACCAACTCCATTACCCACTGTCAATGAATCTGTTCAAGATTCAGATCAAGACGTTGATCCAGTATACGATACCTGCGGATCTGATATTTCAAGTGAGAGTTCTGATAATCATGAATACATTGGTGATACTACGAATCTACATTTTGAGATACCTGTTCCCGCACAACCAGTTCCCAGAACTACAACAGATCATCCTAGAGAGAATATTATTGGAGATCCAAATGCATGTGTTAGAACAAGAAGGAAAGTTTAGTTTGATGGTCAAGTTGATACTCATATGACAGCTGCTGCTGCATACTATGAGTACTCATGTCATATTTCTAGAATAGAGCCAAAGGCAACAAAAGAAGCCTTGAAACATGTTGATTGGGTTATGGCTATGCAGGAAGAGATTCAGCAATTCAATCGTTTAGATATTTGGAAGCTAGTTACTAAGCCACATGTTGCTAAAGTAATTAATCTCAAATGGGTTTGGAAATGCAAATTTGACGAAGATGGCAATGTTATCCATAATAAAGCAAGATTAGTTGCTAAAGGTTATCAGCAAGATCCTGAATTCGATTATGATGAAGTTTTTGCTCCTGTTGCCAGATTGGAAGCTATTCGCATTTTCTTGACTTTTGCTTTATTTATGAAGTTCAAAGTGTTTCAAATAGATGTCAAGAGTGCATTTCTTTATGGCAAGCTGAATGAAAGAGTATATGTCAATCAACCACCGGGTTTTGAAGATCATCTTCATCCTGACAAAGTTTACCGTTTATGAAGAGCCCTATATGGTTTACATCAAGCCCCGAGAGCTTGGTATGGACGTTTGTCAAGTTATCTGATCGAAAAAGGTTATCAAATAGGCACGGTAGATTGTACTCTGTTCACGATGGTTAAAGATGATGATATTATTTTAGTCCAGATCTATGTAGACAACATTATTTTTGGTTCTAATAAGCAGGAACTTATCGATGAGTTCGAGCAGGTTATGAAGGACGAATTCGAAATGAGCAAATTGGGTCTCTTACACTACTTTCTTGGTTTGCAAGTCAGACAGACTGATAATGGAATTTTTCTTCATCAAGCAAAGTATGTAAATGATATACTCGAACGTTTCGGTATGACTCAAGAACATCCTGTGTCAACCCCGCTAGCTGTGAATCATGGTATTTCGTTAGACTATGAAGGGGAGCCTGTTGAATCTACATACTATTGAGCAATCATCGGATCGCTCATGTATCTCACTGCATCTACGCTGGATATTATGTTTGTAACATGTCTGTGTGCTCGTTATCAAGTTAATCTGAATACAGTTCATCTTACAGCTGCCAAAAGAATTCTTCATTATCTGTTACATTCTCCAAATCTCAGCATCTGGTATTCGAACGAAGACAAGTTTGATCTTGTGGCATACAGTGATTCATACTATGCAGGTTGCAAAATCAACAACAAATCTACATCAGGAGGATGTCAATTTTTAGATAAAAGGCTGGTGACCTGGCAGTGCAAGAAATAAACTGCAGTTGCGCTTTCCACATGTGAAACTGAATATATCGCTGCTGCTAGTTGTTGTTCGCAAGTTGTTTGGATTCAACAACAACTACGCGATTACGGGCTAAGAATCTCTTTCTCTCCTCTTTATATTGATAATATTGCTACTATTGCAATTACTAAGAATCATGTGCAACATTCTAAGACTAAACACATAGGTGTTAAGTATCATTTTCTTAGGGATTGCCATGAGAAAAAGATAATAGAGGTTAAGAGAATAGGTACTAAGGACCAGAGGGCTGACCTTTTCACTAAGGCTTTCGATTACCCTAGGTTCTTGATACTTTTAGAGATGAATGGCATTGTTGATCGAGACAAAGTAATTTCGGATGTTGATTATGAGGGTTAATCAAACTTTTAGACTTTGCATGTAGGATGCATGACATATAGATTTTAGTTTCTTATTATTTGTATTGCATATTTTTGCTTCCTTTCTGCATTTCTTTGCATGATTTCTTTCATGTTTGCATGCTAGTCTGTAGTTATCTTCTGTTTCTTTTGTTAAAATGCTAAAAGACAAAAAGATTTTATGTTTTAGTATTTTAGGGGGAGTATATGTTTCAACAGAAAATTCCTAAAAAGTGTAAAATGTCTCATCAGAAAACCCTAAAAAGTTGAAAATTCCGAAAATGAGCTTGTTTTGATTAATATGTGGGATATGAAGAAATTACTGTACTGAGAATTGATATATTTGATTTGTAAGGACTGATTTAAACGTTTATGTTTATCTATTGTGTGATGTACTGATAGATGTGACTTATGAATTCTTGGCATTAGACAATCATATTAAGAATAACGATCATCTAAGATTCAGAAGTCATGAACGATCTGTAGCGTTTGAAGGTAGTCACCTAATTATCTCCGAAACTATATCTAATGATAATTGTTGAGGAACTCAACAGTCGGTTGAGGGTATCCCCTATTATAATTGATAACCACTAGAAAAGGTTGAGGTGGATTTAAGGTTGAGGATTATCTGTTTGGCTAGTGCATACCACGTTGTCATGGGCCTAAGACTTTATAATCGAAACTAAACCCCAAAAATATCAGAGAAAATTAGTTTATGTCGAAGTAAGTGTCCCTTCTCACTTAAGGTTGAAAAGTATAATTCCTTATTGCGGACCGTTCAAGCATTTAAGGGAGAACACCTTCGAGTGATCTGAGCACACAATAAAGAAACATGAGTTCATGCATAACAATAGAAAATCCATTCATGATGGTGTTCAAAATCAATATATCAAAAGACAGTGATATGCTGAAAAAGAAATATCAAAAGAAAATCAAAGTCAAAAATAATTGGCGTATCAAGATGGCAAAGTCCTGAAAGTATGAAGAATGCTGATTCATGATGTGCTCATAAAGAACTCATATCATTCTTAGTGTGACGCCCCCGCGCAGCTTGAATTGTTTAATCACGATGTTCACACTGAACTATCAAGATTCTTGTCTGCAATATAGAGTTATACCTATTAAGACTGTAAGTTGGAAAGATACTTACCTAGATATACTTTAAATAACATATATATGAAAGTTTAACTTTCAATTCCATTTTCCATGTCAACCTGAACATAAAGAAGTTAAGGGCCTTGGGATTTATTTCGTGTGACAACTGGTCATCAGGCAAGTCTGCTTTAACTGTAGACCAATCCCCGCGGTAAATAATGCGCCTATTTGGATAATCCAATATATCCTAAGATCTACCGAACCAACTAGATTGAAGATTGTTAACACATTGGTAGAAGCCAAAGGCTGACAGGGTTATTCAAAATGTCGTGAGAACCATCCTGTTCAATTTGAATGAAGTACATGGAAAGAGATAACGGAAAGTTACGCGTAATGAATTGACAACCTAATAAAAATGCACAATCATAAGTGATGAAAGAATCAAGGATCAATGAACTTAGTGTGATCTCAAAAATCACTGCTTTATAGTGTTCAAGTAATTAATGCCAACATGATTGTCGAAGTGTCCGGAATGAATATGTTCATGTTTAATGAGGATTGATATCAGTAATTGCATGATAATAGACATAGACTGGATAATCAGGAATGAACAACAGAAGTTGATTCAATATGTCAGTTCTGGTCCATTTTTTAAATTGTTAATCATCTTGCTCACAAAAAGAATGTGGATTTGTATACCTTGCTTATCTGTTTATTAAATAGCTTGCATTGAAAACTGTAAAACAACAAAAAGATTTTGGTTTACATATTATTGCATTTCATGATAGAATGTCTTTCATTTGCATATTTTTAGTTGCATGACATTATATATCAGAAAATTTATAAAGATTTCTTTCGTTCTTTTGTTTTCTGATTATCCTCTGAATGTACAATGACATCTGAAAGAACCTTGTCAAGACCAAGATATTTTTGGCCACCAAATCCACAAGATAGAGGTTTGTAGAGCTTGTAATTATTTGAAGGATTTTAATGATTTAAGGTACTAGTGAACTTAAGATGATTATTACACTGTAGGACTTACTCATGTGAAACAGAATGTTTAGAGTAATAACCTTGTTGTGGTTAAGATTTTTTTTTGATATACCTAAGTGTTAATGATCATTTCTTGATGGTTTAGTGATTTATGACTCAAATTGAAAGTGCTAGTTAGCTCTAAGATTGACAAACGAGTCGAAATCCTAAGTTTGTGAAAAATTGAAAATTTGAAATTGCCTAAGTGGCTCACTCGCACGACTGATGTATGAACCGTACGAGTAACCACACATGTGAGGTTAACCGTACGAATGACCCTGTTCTAGAATTGTCCTAAGACATCTGGGTCACACGCACAAGTGATTATGTGAGACGCGCGGTTGATGATGGATCGTGTGATTAACCGTACGGTTGATCACGAGAGTATAAATAGAGAGTGTTGAGCACAGTCGCTCACTCTTGCACACTCTACCTATTTTTCTCTCAAAATTCGATCATCTCCAATCTTGTTTTCCACCGCAGTGTTTGTTAAGCACGTTTAGCCAACCACAGCGCCACCATCTAGGTATATTTTCATCAAGTTTTAGTGTGTTAATTTGTTGTTTGAATGTTTCGAAACCCTAAGGGTTTGTAAGTCAAATTTTGTCAAATTGAAGCTTGTTTTGTTGCTTATCTGTTATTTTTTTGTGTTAAACGATACCTAATGTTGCTATTGTGATGTAAATCGGCCCCTAAAATGATCAATCATGTAATCTCAGTGATTTAAAAATGCATTTAATATCGGTTTCATCAGACATGCACGAGTGACATCACTCGCACGAGTGAGACATGACTCGCACGAGTCAGTACACGGTTGATGATTAACCGTGTGAACCTTTGAGCTCACTCATTCGATTTGATTTGGTTGCTCACTCGCTTGACTGAGCTGACACGTGTGATTAACTGCACGAGTCACCACACAGTTGACTCACTCGCTTATAAATGTTGCCTCAACCGTGTACTTTTTCTGAAACCATATTACTGCTCAAACGTGTCAACAGTGTCACGAGTGACTATGTTACTCACACGTCTGATTACTCAGCTGCACGTGTGACAGTATCACTCGCACGGTTTATCATGTTTAACAAATTTATGACACTTTGTTGCGAATGCTTTGATGTTTTATGATATGTGGGCTGTATTTCTAACATTTCTGTAAATGTTTCAGTTTGTTAAGATATCATCAATGGCTGAACAACAAGTCAATGTTCCAGTTGTGAATCTAGAAGGACAGGGGGAGCAAGTGAATCCTCAAGTGAATCCCGTTAACCCACCTGCTCAACAAGAAACTATTCTAGAGAAGGGTGATCTGAACAATCAAGTCGCTCTCTATGACACTACTCTCGAGAGGGGTGATCATTTTAAGGAGGTTGTAACTTTTCTTCAGAGATCAAGGATAAATACTGCTATTTCTACTCATTGCACGGCTTACTACAGTCATCAAAGAGAATTCTAGAGAAATGCTGCACTTGATGTATCAGAATATGAGACTAAGATAGTCAGTACCGTTCAAGGGCATGAGATAATCGTCTCCAAAACTGTGATAAGGAGGATTTTAAGTTTTAATGATGAGAACTGTTCTCACATGACAATCGATCGTGAGAGAATTCATGGATGCTTTAAGAGATGTGCCTATTCTGGATACATTGCTGGTAAGTCTGAACTGATGAAGACACTTCTGCCTCCACAGTTTCGATATCTTGCTCATGTGATCATGCATTGCTTGAGTGGATGCAAAGTTGGGTTTGATAAGTTGAATGAGAAAGTGCAGAGTATGTTTGTGGCACTTGTCCTAAAGGCTCCATACGAGTTCTCAGGATTCGTCTTCTACTACTTCAAAGCGAATCTTTTCAGTTCTACTCAGAGATACCTTATCTATCCTCGTTTTCTTCAAATGATTATAAATGACGCTGCACCAGATCTACCTAAGCTTGAAGAAGATATTATTCACCTGAAGCCAATGAATCCGATAACCTTTCGAAGAATGGAGGAAACAAGAAATGAGGGTCTGAAACCTGATTTTAACATAAAGCTTGTTTGCCATCTGATTAAGGAGAATTATCGATGTCCGGCTGGTAACACGTGGAGAAACGACGATTCCGAATCTAACTACGAAGTTACAGATGAGGAAGGTGGAGATGATAATCAGAGAGCTACCGGTGAAGCTCAAGGAGGAGGTAATGTTAATGATGAAATTATTGAAGGTGATGATGAAGCAACCGAGGAAGATGTCAGTTTGATTCAAAGGAAGACGAAAAGTAAAGAAGCAATGACTTCAGAACAACCCAAGAAGAAGGAGAAGAGAACAAAACACAATTATGACTCATCTCAAGGTCATCTCAGGGAGGTTCGAAATAACAAGCTCAGAGACAACCATCCGGTTTCATGAAGGATGCAAGAGCCGCTGTTACCTCACCTGTAACGACCCGGATTTTTCCGATCATTTTATACCTATGAGATTAATATTTACATAAATTAAACCTTACCAACATGATAAGTAATCTAAATTGTTGAGATTTATGTTTTTAAAAAGAGTTTTACACAACGTTTGACCGTCCAATTTGACCGATGATATCACGAACTATATAACAAACGATAATTATACGTTTGTGTATATATATGTATTTATATATATTTAACATGATCTAAGAATGGTTTAACATCTTATTGTGTACTAATAACAATAAGTTATAAGTAAACTTTGAGACTACTAACTTAAGTTTTCAAAATGATAACTATACGTAACGTTATTTGACATATATACCTTTAACCTATAATACTTATACAAGTATCGTATAAATATGTATTTAATCACTTTTAAAGGGCTTATATACATAAAACAATATAAGTATATTTACAAAAGATAGCTATATTTGAATTCTCGTTCCGTTTCCTCAAAATTTCTACATGTATACCTAGAGTATATGTACTCATATCATACCCAGCTCCTATACGTATTTACTATTAGTATATACACATCACAATCATTTTATTAGCAGTCATGAGTCAGCCAATTTTGGATCTTAGCATGCATGATTAATCAATTTGGCATATTACAAGACTTTTGCACAATATTACAAATTTATACATCTTTTCACCACCATTTATACTCCATTCCAATTTCATTTTTACTACACATTTTCTCTAACCAAAAACACACTCTTAGGAACCTTAAGTGTTCTTCACAATCTCAGCAAATAAACTTGAAGGTCTAGCTTCAAAAACAAGCCTTAATCATCATAATAAATTCCTTACAAGAAAACTTCAATAATCCTTCCAAAAATACAAGTTTACTTCCAACCTTTTGATCCAACTCCACCACTCTTTTGGTTCTAAGATTTTTCTCATCTTTTACAGTAACTTTTTCCAAGTAACTTGAGGTAGTAACCTTGTTCATAACCTTATTCGATTCATATTTATATAGCTATCTTATTTTGTGTTGTAAAATTTTAACAACAAGAACATAGTTTGAATGATTTCAAACTTGTTTGCAAACTAAATAGATCCTTCTAACTTAACTTTTAAAACACTTCAAGACCTGTAATATATCATAATGATATGCTAACTTAACAAGATATAACTTGGTTTTACAAAGAACATCTTAAAAACTGAATCTACGTCGTCGGAGTGCAATCGGGGGCTGTTTTGGGTTGGATAATTAAAAACCATCTTAAGCTTTGAATTGGAAGTTCATGTTCTGGAAAAATGATATTTCTTATGAATATGTTAACACATAAAAATTTCATGGTTTAACTCAAAGTGTAAGTATTTTTAGAAAAATGATCATTAAATGTTGTTTTTATGATAGAAAATGATCACTTTCATAAGTTTCACCAAAGTTTGACCTATAACCTGTGATTTCAAATACAACCTAAGGTATTTTCAGTTCATATTCTTAAAATTTGACTCGATCCAAGGAAGTGGCAAGTTGAACCAACAAAAACGGAGTTGTAATGAAGTAACTACGACTAAAACAAGATCGGGTATCCGAAGCTAGTTTAGCTACGAAAATATTTGGAGAAAAATTAAATTAATCATATATTTCTAATTAATATGATATTTCATATATATTTACTTATGATTTGATTTTATATATTTCAGGACCACCCGTAAACAACACGAGAAGATTAATCATAAGACCTCATGATTGTACGCAACACGTCATTTGACAACACGGTACTTTATGTACGCAACACGTCACTTGACAACATGGTACCATGGGTCGAGATTAATTCTGATCAATACGAATACGATGGGGTCTTTATTTATTTTATTTAAGCAACTAATTGTGGACCACTTACGTCGGACTGCTAACTACGGACTAAGAAAATATTAAAAGTATTAAAAGTATATATATATATATATATATATATATATATATATATATATATATATATATGCAACGATTACTTAAAAATAAAATATGTTGATATCTTATATATATGGTTAGGTTCGTGATATCTATTGGAGACCAAGTCGTGATAAATACCTTCAAGGCAAAAGTGAGTATATAGTCCCACTTTTAAACTCTAAATATTTCGGGATGAGAATACATGCATTTTATGATTTACGTTATGGACACAAGTGATTAAAAATATATATTCTACGTTGAGTTGTACCACTGGCATACTTCCCTGTAACTTGGTAACTACTATTTACATGAGGTATTGTAAACGCGAATCCTGTTGATAGATCTATCGGGCCTGACAACCCCAACCGGACTGGACGACCAGTATTCAACGGTTGCAGAGTACTTCGTTTCGGTGACTACACTTGGTACGGTGTAGTAAGATTTCATAATAAAGGGAATATGCGACGTTGATTAAATGTTAAGTATGGTTATCAAGTGCTCAACAACTTAGAATATTTTTATTAAAACGTTTATATATGAAATCTTGTGGTCTATATTTATAACGCTGCCGGCATTAAACCTATATCTCACCAACTTTATGTTGACGTTTTAAGCATGTTTATTCTCAGGTGATAACTAAAAGCTTCCGCTGCAACATGTTGAATTTAAGCAAGATCTTGAGTATGCATATTTGTGTCAAAAATAAAACTGCATATCGGAGGATTTGTAATGTAAAATATGTTGGAAGTCGTACTGTTATTATCACATGTAAAGTTTATAAGTCTAAGATTATCGCTAAACGATAATCATTATTAAGTTATTTAAACCTTGTATTTGTAATAAAAGTTATGGTTTGTATTGTAAAAACGAATGCAGTTTTTGAAAAATGTCGCATATAGAGGTCAATACCTCGCGATGAAATCATATGTTATTGTATTCGTCCTTATGGTTAAGGTTGGATTTTGACATGTGGTATCAGAGTGTTGGTCTTAGAGAACCAGAAAAATTGCATTAGTGTGTCTTATCGAGTTTGTTAGGATGCATTAGTGAGTCTGGACTTTGACCGTGTTTGATTTAGAAAACTATTGCTTATCCCTGTTGGTTAAAAAAATTAATATGTAAATATTATGTGATACTAACATGCTAGTTGTTATGTGATAGATGTCTAGCTTAGAACTTGTTATCACATTCAGCGACTCCGAACCAGAATCTTCAGATGGTGTTCCAGTCATTAACCTATCCGATGATGAAAACGACACCTTTGTGGAAGACTCACAAGTTTCGGATGAATCAATTGAAGAGGAACCAGAAAGTGATCCTGAGGAGGAAGAAATACAGGAAATTACGAAAGACAAGTTCGAACGAGGAAAGAAACGAAAGACTACTGAAATGGAAAATCCAAATCCCGAGTCTAGAGAGAATGTTGTGGCACCAACTCCACCAGATACTTCCACACCTATTCCCTCTATTCCTATTAGTTCTATCCCGACATCCAGTTCTTCGGTTCCTCAGCCAAAACGCAGGGAGACAACCAGGATAACCTTTAAGCGATTTCTTTGAACACAAACGCTTTGGGTTAAATGATGCGCTGTTGTTTTAAACCATGGGATCATATAATGTTTTGTATAATATTACTAGTGTGGTTTGCTTAATGTTTGATGTAAGATAAGCATATGTAAAATAGTGAAGTGTGAAATGCAATAATTTTCCATGGTTGAGTATTATTTGGGTGATAGTAATTGATTTCTGTACTAAGCTATTAAGTATGAACTTTAACGGGTAGGTACTACCCTAGATATAATTATAAAACGCTAATAAGAAGAAAAGGCTTTTATAATAATAACTGGTTCATATTATTAATAAGCTACGATGTACTGTAAATACATACTACGTCTATAATATTCCATGTGAATAATTTTTTTTTTTTCATTCTTATTGAAGATTATGGCGCGATTGAACCGAATGACGGAACAAGAAATCGAGGAACTCATCAATTAGCGAGTGGATGACAGAATGTTATGGGTCGAGGCTGCGAGAGGTGCTGCAGTTAACCCAAATCCTCGTGTGGGATGTACTTACAAAACTTTTCAAGGTTGCAAGCCCTCATCATTCAGTGGAACAGAAGGACCGGTCGGTTTAACCCGGTGGATTGAAAAGATTGAGTCTGTGTTTAAAATCAGTGGTTGTATTGAGAAGGACATGACCAAGTATGCATCGTGCACCTTACAAGATAGTGCACTCACATGGTGGAAAAACTATGTGAAGGCCGTAGGAGGAGATGTAGCTTATGATACTCCCTGGGAAGAATTCAAAACAATGCTAATCAACGAGTATTGTCCAAGGAACGAGGTTAGGAAGTTGGAAGCTGAATTACGAAGCCTGAAAGTTGTTGGTACTGAACTCACCAACTACAATCAGCGATTCATGTAATTAGCTTTGCTATGTCCCGAATTGGTACCAACAGAAGAACGGAAGATAGAACTGTACAAAGATGGTTTGCCTAAAAAATGTCAAAGCAAATGTTACAGCATCGAAACCCAAGACTATTCACGAAGCCATCACCATGGCGAACGAGTTGATGGACCAGATTATTCTGGATAAGAACACCGATGTCAAGACATCGGGAAACAAAAGAAAGTGGGAAGGTAATCATCAACAATCCAACAAGAAACAAGAAACCACGCAAGGTGCGGGTAGCGGTTCGAACTCAGGTTACAAAGGACGAAATCCTTTATGTAACAGATGCCACAAACATCACTCTGGTTATTGTAATGTGGTGTGAGAAAATTGTAATCGAAGGGGTCATCTTGCTGAAGATTGTCGGATTCCTGTTACAAATACAAATGGCACCAAGACTCCTGCCACTAATGCAAATAGAACTGCCTTGGCCACTGTTACCTGTTATGGGTGTGGGAAACAGGGTCATTATAAGAGCCAGTGTCCGAATCCAGAGAAGAATAATGGATCTGCACGTGGAAGAGCATTTGTTATTAATGCTAGAGAGGCGTGTGAAGACCCGGAGCTTGTTACGGGTACGTTTACCATTAATAACTTATCCGCATCTATTATATTTGATACTGGTGCCGATAGAAGTTACGTGAGTAGAAACTTTTACGCTAAATTGAATTGTTCATCATTACCTCTAGATGCTAAGTACATGATTGAGTTAGCTAATGGTAAACTAATTAAAGCCGATAAAATTTGCCGTGATTGTAAAATAAATTTAGCCGGAGAAATATTTAAGATTGATTTGATACCCGTAGAATTAGGAAGTTTTGATGTAATAGTCGGCATGGACTGGATGTCCAAAATAGGAGCTGAAGTTGTGTGCGCCAAGAAGGCAATTCGCATTCCTCGTAAGGATAAAACGCCAGTAATGATTTATGGAGAGAAGGGTAACTCAAAGCTAAAACTCATTAGTTGTTTGAAAGCTCAAAAGTGCTTGAAGAAAGGGTGCTATGCTATCTTAGCATATGTTAATAAAGTCGAAACGAAGGAAAAAGTGAAGAGCATCAACGACGTGCCTGTGGCAAGAGATTTTCCTGAAGTATTTCTGGAAGAGTTGTCGGGATTACCTCCATTTAGATCTGTAGATTTCAAATAGATCTAGTACCAGGAGCTGCACCAGTGGCTCGTGCTCCATATAGACTTGCACTGTCTGAGTCAAAAGAACTTCAGAGTCAGTTAAAAGAATTACTGGACCGTGGATTCATACGACCAAGTACTTCACCGTGGGGAGCTCCAATTTTATTCGTCAAGAAGAAAGATGGATCTTTTAGGATGTGTATAGATTATCGTGAATTAAATAAGTTAACTATTAAGAATCGGTATCCACTACCGAGAATTGACGACTTATTTGATCAACTGCAAGGATCATGTGTGTACTCGAAAATCGACTTAAGATCGGGCTATCATCAATTACGTGTCAAAGAAGAAGATATTCCGAAAACTGCTTTTCGGACACGTTATGGTCATTACGAATTTTTGGTTATGCCGTTTGGGTTGACTAATGCGCCAGCTGTATTCATGGACCTCATGAATCGAGTTTGTAGTCCGTATTTAGATAAGTTTGTTATCATTTTCATTGACGATATTCTTATCTATTCCAAGAGTGATCAAGAGCATGAGCAGCATTTAAGGTTGGTATTAGAATTGTTAAGAAAAGAACAGTTATACGCCAAATTTTCTAAGTGTGCATTTTGGTTGAAAGAAGTGCAATTTCTTGGCCATGTTGTTAGTAGCAAAGAAATTCAGGTTGACCCAGCTAAAATTGAGGCCATTGAAAAATGGGAGACTCCTAAGACACCAACGCAGATACGCCAATTTTTGGGTTTAGCTGGTTATTATAGAAGGTTTATTCAAGATTTTTCTCGAATAGCTAAACCATTAACAGCGTTAACGCAAAAAGGGAAGAAGTACGAATGGACTTCTGAGCAGGAAAGTGCATTTCAATTACTGAAGAAGAAGTTGACTACAGCACCTATTTTATCGTTACCTGAAGGGAACGATGATTTTGAGATATATTGTGACGCTTCGCGACAAGGTTTTGGTTGCGTCCTTATGCAACGGAAGAAAGTTATAGCATACGCATCCCGACAATTGAAGATTCACGAGCAGAATTATACGACGCATGATTTAGAATTGGGAGCAGTAGTGTTTGCATTGAAGATATGGAGACACTATTTATATGGGGTTAAATGCACTGTGTTTACTGATTATAAAAGCCTTCAACATATTTTTGATCAGAAACAGCTGAACATGAGGCAACGTAGGTGGGTCGAGCTGATAAACGACTATGATTGTGAGATTCGCTATCATCCCGGGAAAGCGAATGTAGTGGCCGACGCTCTAAGCAGAAAGGAACGGGAACCAATTCGAGTACGAGCAATGAACATAAAAATTCGCATGAATCTCAACTCACAAATCAAAGAGGCTCAACGAGAAGCTCTTACTAAAGAAAACATAGGAAATGAAATAATGAAGAAGTATGAGAAGCAACTCGTTATGCGGGAAGACGGAATTCGATATTTTGCAAACCGTATTTGGGTACCGAAGTTGGGTGGATTAAGGAAGTTGATATTGAATGAGGCACATAAGACAAGATACTCGATACATCCTGGAGTTGGAAAGATGTATCAAGATCTTAAGACGCATTATTGGTGGCCTAATTTGAAGACAGACGTTGCAACATATGTTGGGGAATGTTTAACTTGTTCCAAAGTCAAAGCAGAACACCAGAAGCTGTCAGGGTTACTTCAACAACCAAAAATCCCATAATGGAAATGGGATGGTATTACCATGGATTTCATCACAAAGTTACCTAAGATTGCCTGGGGTTATGACACCATTTGGGTAATAATTGATCGTCTCACCAAATCTGCACATTTCTTGCCTATAAAGGAAACAGATAGAATGGAGAAACTATTACGATTATACATAAAGGAAATTGTTTCAAGGCATGGAATACCTATTTCCATTATATCCGATCGTGATAGTAGATTTACATCAAAGTTTTGGCAATCAATACAGGAGGCCCTGGGAACTCGTTTGGATATGAGCACCGCATATCATCCACAAACTGATGGGCAGAGTGAAAGAACAATTCAGACTCTTGAAGACATGCTCAGGGCATGTGTGATCGATTTTGGAAACGGATGGGATAAGTATCTACCATTAGTAGAATTCTCGTATAATAATAGTTATCATGCGAGCATTAAAGCTGCACCATTTGAAGCACTGTATGGAAGGAAGTGTAGATCCCCTATCTGTTGGAATGAAGTAGGAGATCGACAATTAACTGGTCCCGAGATCATACACGAAACGACTGAGAAGATAGTACAAATCAAGGAGAGATTGAAAACAGCCCGTATTCGCCAAAAGAGCTACGCCGATGTCCGAAGGAAACCATTAGAGTTTCAGATCGGTGACATGGTTATGTTAAAGGTGTCACCTTGGAAAGGTGTAATACGTTTCGGTAAAAGGGGTAAACTGAACCCAAGGTATGTAGGCCCGTTCAAGATCATCGAACGCATTGGACCGGTAGCTTATCGACTCGAGTTACCGCAACAACTCCTCGGAGTACATAATACATTTCACGTATCAAACCTTAAGAAATGTCTTGCAAAGGAAGATCTCACCATTCCTCTTGAAGAAATCCAAGTCGACGAGAAACTACAATTCATAGAAGAACCAGTCGAAATCATGGACCGTGAAGTTAAACAACTCAAGCAGAGCAACATACCGATCGTTAAGGTCCGCTGGAATGCTCGAAGGGGTCCCAAGTTTACTTGGGAACGAGAGGATTAGATGAAACGAAAGTACACACATTTGTTTCCCGAGAACGCAAAATAGGTACAATTTTAAAATTTCGGGACGAAATTTATTTAACGGGTAGGTACCGTAATGACCCGGATTTTTCCGATCATTTTATACCTATGAGATTAATATTTACATAAATTAAACCTTACCAACATGATAAGTAATCTAAATTGTTGAGATTTATGTTTTTAAAAAGAGTTTTACACAACGTTTGACCGTCCAATTTGACCGATGATATCACGAACTATATAACAAACGATAATTATACGTTTGTGTATATATATGTATTTATATATATTTAACATGATCTAAGAATGGTTTAACATCTTATTGTGTACTAATAACAATAAGTTATAAGTATACTTTGAGACTACTAACTTAAGTTTTCAAAATGATAACTATACGTAATGTTATTTGACATATATACCTTTAACCTATAATACTTATACAAGTATCGTATAAATATGTATTTAATCACTTTTAAAGGGCTTATATACATAAAACAATATAAGTATATTTACAAAAGATAGCTATATTTGAATTCTCGTTCCGTTTCCTCAAAATTTCTACATGTATACCTAGAGTATATGTACTCGTATCATACCCAGCTCCTATACGTATTTACTATTAGTATATACACATCACAATCATTTTATTAGCAGCCATGAGTCAGCCAATTTTGGATCTTAGCATGCATGATTAATCAATTTGGCATATTATAAGACTTTTGCACAATATTACAAATTTATACATCTTTTCACCACCATTTATACTCCATTCCAATTTCATTTTTACTACACATTTTCTCTAACCAAAAACACACTCTTAGGAACCTTAAGTGTTCTTCACAATCTCAGCAAATAACCATGAAGATCTAGCTTCAAAAACAAGCCTTAATCATCATAATAAATTCCTTACAAGAAAACTTCAATAATCCTTCCAAAAATACAAGTTTACTTCCAACCTTTTGATCCAACTCCACCACTCTTTTGGTTCTAATATTTTTCTCATCTTTTACAGTAACTTTGTCCAAGTAACTTGAGGTAGTAACCTTGTTAATAACCTTATTCGATTCATATTTATATAGCTATCTTATTTTGTGTTGTAAAATTTTAACAACAAGAACATAGTTTGAATGATTTCAAACTTGTTTGCAAGCTAAATAGATCCTTCTAACTTAACTTTTAAAACACTTCAAGACCTGTAATATATCATAATGATATGCTAACTTAACAAGATATAACTTGGTTTTACAAAGAACATCTTAAAAACTGAATCTACGTTGTCGGAGTGCAACCGGGGGCTGTTTTGGGTTGGATAATTAAAAACCATCTTAAGCTTTGAATTGGAATTTCATGTTCTGGAAAAATGATATTTCTTATGAATATGTTAACACATAAAAATTTCATGGTTTAACTCAAAGTGTAAGTATTTTTAGAAAAATGATCATTAAATGTTGTTTTTATGATGGAAAATGATCACTTTCATAAGTTTCACCAAAGTTTGACCTATAACCTATGATTTTGAATATAACCTAAGGTATTTTCAGTTCATATTCTTAAAATTTGACTCGATCCAAGGAAGTGGCAAGTTGAACCAACAAAAACGGAGTTGTAATGAAGAAACTACGACTAAAACAAGATCGGGTATCCGAAGCTAGTTTATCTACGAAAATATTTGGAGAAAAATTAAATTAATCATATATTTCTAATTAATATGATATTTCATATATATTTACTTATGATTTGATTTTATATATTTCAGGACCACCCGTAAACAACACGAGAAGATTAATCATAAGTCCTCATGATTGTACGCAACACGTCATTTGACAACACGGTACTTTATGTACGCAACACGTCACTTGACAACATGGTACCATGGGTCGAGATTAATTCTGATCAATACGAATACGATGGGGTCTTTATTTATTTTATTTAAGCAACTAATTGTGGACCACTAACGTCGGACTGCTAACTACGGACTAAGAAAATATTAAAAGTATTAAAAGTATATATATATATATATATATATATATATATATATATATATATATATATATATATATATATATATATATATATATATATATATATATATATGTAACGATTACTTAAAAAGAAAATATGTTGATATATTATATATATGGTTAGGTTCGTGATATCTATCGGAGACCAAGTCGTGATAAATACCTTCAAGGCAAAAGTGAGTATATAGTCCCACTTTTAAACTCTAAATATTTCGGGATGAGAATACATGCATTTTATGATTTACGTTATGGACACAAGTGATTAAAAATATATATTCTACGTTGAGTTGTACCACTGGCATACTTCCCTGTAACTTGGTAACTACTATTTACATGAGGTATTGTAAACGCGAATCCTGTTGATAGATCTATCGGGCCTGACAACCCCAACCGGACTGGACGACCAGTATTCAACGGTTGCACAGTACTTCGTTTCGGTGACTACACTTGGTACGGTGTAGTAAGATTTCATAATAAAGGGAATATGCGACGTCGATTAAATGTTAAGTATGGTTATCAAGTGCTCAACAACTTAGAATATTTTTATTAAAACGTTTATATATGAAATCTTGTGGTCTATATTTATAACGCTGCCGGCATTAAACCTATATCTCACCAACTTTATGTTGACGTTTTAAGCATGTTTATTCTCAGGTGATAACTAAAAGCTTCCGCTGCAACATGTTGAATTTAAGCAAGATCTTGAGTATGCATATTTGTGTCAAAAATAAAACTGCATATCGGAGGATTTGTAATGTAAAATATGTTGGAAGTCGTACTGTTATTATCACATGTAAAGTTTGTAAGTCTAAGATTATCGCTAAACGATAATCATTATTAAGTTATTTAAACCTTGTATTTGTAATAAAAGCTATGGTTTGTATTGTAAAAACGAATGCAGTTTTTGAAAAATGTCGCATATAGAGGTCAATACCTCGCGATGAAATCATATGTTATTGTATTCGTCCTTATGGTTAAGGTTGGGTTTTGACATCACTGAGACCTGCCACCACAACACCTCAGGTCACATCATTCGAATTCAAGACACAGCAAAATCTACTGTTGTCTATGATCACGAAAATAACCAATCTAGAGAATCAAGCCACTGAGGAGAAGAAGATCAGTGACGCGAAGATTGAGTCGTTAGCTGAAGAAAACAAAAAGTTATGGAATAGATTGGACCGTCAGAAGGGAAGGACGGATAAGTTGAAGAAGAAGATTTTGGCAATTAAGAGTCAGAACAAGGAGAAGTTGAAGGAGATGAACGATAAGATCGAATTACTTACCTCTGGTAAAACAAAGTTGATTAAGGAAAGAGGAGAAGAATATTCCTCTGATTTGGGTGGTGATGACGAGAAAGATGATGAAGAAGATGCTGGAACTGGAGGACCATATTTTGAAATACCGTTAGTGATACCTATTCGAAGCTTTAATGAATATGGTGAGGTCTTTACTACTGAATATTATATGAATTATTCCAATGTTTTTGATGATGCAGAAAAGGAGGACGTTCCACCAAGTGATTTCCCTGTAGAACAGCTTGCTGCTCTGGCATATGATAGTGAAAACGATACAGAGGATGCAGAGACAGTTGAAGCTGAGAATAAGGCTCCACAAGAAGAGTCATTTGCCAGTATCCCTCCCGAATCAATCCAAAATATCAACTTAAGTGATTTCGATAATTTGTTTACGGATGAAAAGAGTGAAGACTCTGTTGGTAAGGATAATGTAAAAGAGGATGTGATTGTTGAATCCGAAGATGAATTGGTAACAGAATCTGATGAAGAAGAAGAAGAAGAAGTTGAAATTGTTATGCCTTCGCTTGAGCCATACTCAAATCCGTCACTCAACACTTTAAGTGACTTTTTTAATTTGAGTAGTGAGGTGAAAACAAAGAGATTGAATGATTTAGAAGAAGCGAGGAAGGTATACAAGGAGCAAATCAAGGAAGTTGATGTGTTAATGGAAAAGAATAAGAAAATATGACATGAGAAACTGCTCGTTGAGAAAGAAAGAAAGAAAAGAGACTGAGCTGAAGAAGAAGAAACTCCGAGCCGAGCAAGCTAGAGCCGAGGCATGGAATGAGATTAATAAGTGGTTCGAACGTGATAGGGTTAAAGTTAACAGAAACGTTGAAGAAGACGAGATTTTTCAGAGTTGGTGGAAACAGAACATTGTTAACCCTGATCAGTTGAATAAGCCAGAACTCGAGCCGAAGTTTGTTAGTTTCTATGAAAGGGGAAAGAGAACCAAGAAGTATTCTAACGGTAAAATTTTGAGCTGGGGTTACTTCAAGGAGATCAATTATTTTGCAATCAAGAGGGAAGGAGGAGTTGATTATATGGCAAGACCGAGTCACTTCAAAACTCTACCTTACTTTGAGATCATGCAACTTGCGAAGCTGAAGATGTTGAACGCTGAAGATAGTGACCATTCCAGGTTGTTTCAGAGAAAACTCAGATATGAGTACAAGACAGGGAAATGGGATATCTTTAAGTCAACAGCCACCAGGTTTTTCATGCATCCGACAAAGAGAAATTCGAAAGGTGGACCTGTTCGCGTTGTTAAGTTTCGTCCAGTTAAGTACATGAAGCAATCACCCTTAATGCCCTTACCCAAGGATATATGTAAAAACTTCAGATGGTAGTTCTATGATGAGCTGTCGTGTAACGACCCATCAAAATCGCTATTGACGCGGCACGTTAATCATTGATTCCACAGTGAGGTTTTGACCTCTATATGATACGTTTTGATAAAATATTGCATTCATTAAAATAAGTGGCTTTCTAAACATAGAAAGTTATAAGTATATGGGCGAGTGCTTAGGTATAAGAAAATCCCCAAAATACATAAGTCTTTATTTTACAGGTTGACACCACAGTCCAATTATTTATTACACAACGTAGTTTTGTTTCGAATGCAATAAACTTTATACAAAGCATGAGAGACTCCATGCAGGCAACAAGCACATCACAGTGGAAGCAGTCTAAGGACCTGAGAATAAAACATGCTAAAAAAGTCAACACGAATGTTGGTGAATTATAGGTTTAATTGCTCGAGTCATAAGTATATAAAGATAGAACACAAGATTTCATCAAAAGTTTATCAATAGATTCTACGTAACAGAGCACCCTGGTAACTAAACTTTAACGTTATAATGATAATTACCCCATTCGTTTTAATACATGCAAACCAACGTGTCATAAACTCAAATAACATACGTCCGTAAAAAGGCTAGCGCTCTAGCTCGGACGGGGATGTCAAGCCCTATGGATCCATATACAATTATTCGCGCCCACCAGTCCATATCCTATGTACTGGCAGCTACTAGTTACCAAAGCTAAGGGATTTTCGGTTTAACTCAGTGTAGAATTTAGTATGTACTTGTGTCTTATTGCGTTTAAAATAAATTGCATGTATTCTCAGCCCAAAAATATTTAAAGTATTTAAAAAGGGAGACTATAAACTCACGGTTCAATATTGAGATTCAATATTGTAGAAAAATTGCGTAGACGTAATGATGGTAGACGACTGTATGGTTGGCCTTGGATTCAAGAACAATACCCCGAATAATACCCAATATTTCCTTAGTTTAAAACGGTTTGAAACTCGAATTAAAACTCCCTCGTATATACTTTATTATTATTACTTAAATTAAAATTAAAATTTAAAATTATAAATATAAATATACTGAGACAGATTGAGAATGGTTTCAGAAAGATGTGTTGAATTCGGCAGCATGCTCGTGCCTTTTATAGGCATTTTCTGATTTTGGTCCCCATGCGATCGCATGGGTTTTTAGTGCTTTTGCCATGCGATCGCATGGCCGCCTGATTCGCTTTTGTTTAATAGTTCGTCGACATAAAAATACTGTAGCAAATAGTGTTACTGTAGCAATAGTGTTTACTGTAGCAAATAGTGTTACTGTAGCAAATAGTGTTTTACTGTAGCAAAGTTGTTTTCACTGTAGCACTGTAGCAAAGTCGTTTTCACTATAGCAAAGTCGTTTTTACTTGTACATCTTATAATATATATATATATATATATATATACATACATATATATAATTGTTCGTGAATCGTCGAGAGTAGTCAAAGGTAATTGAATATATGAAACAATACTAAAATTTTGAGACTCAATCTAACAGACTTTGTTTAACGTGTCAACTAATAAATCGTATAGAGAATTAGTTTAAATAAGTCGAAATTTTTCGGGTCATTACAGTACCTCCCCGCTAAAGAAAATTTCGTCCCGAAATTTTGAGTAGTACCTGTTTTATGAGCGATATCAGTGAACAAATGTGGATACTTTTGCTTCATTTGATCCTCACGTTCCCAAGTAAACTCGGTTCCTCGTCTAGCGTTCCAACGAACCCTAATTATCGGTATTTTGCTTTGTTTTAATTGTTTGACCTCACGGTCCATGATTTCAACAGGTTCTTCGATAAAATGGAGTTTATCATTGATTCATATTTCGTCAAGAGGAATTATGACATCCTCTTCAGCTAAACATTTCTTCAAATTTGACACGTGAAATGTGTCGTGAACGCTACTAAGTTCTTGCGGTAGCTTTAATCGATAAGCAACTGCTCCAATTCTTTCAGTGATTTCAAAGGGTCCTACGTACCTATGACTTAGCATTCCTCGTTTACCGAATCGTACAATGCCTTTCTAGGGTGACACTTTCAACATGACTTTGTCGCCCACTTGAAATTCTAGCGGTTTTCTTCTTACATCAGCATAACTCTTTTGGCGACTCATGGCCGTTTTCAATCGCTGTTGTATTTGAATGATCTTTTCGGTAGTTTCATGAATAATTTCTGGTCTAGTAAGTTGTCTTTCTCCTACTTCACTCCAACAGATAGGAGATCTGCACTTTCTACCGTAAAGTGCTTCAAATGGCGCTGCGTTGATGCTCGTATGATAGTTGTTATTGTATGAAAATTCTGCCAACGGTAAGTGTCGATCCCAACTGGTTCCAAAGTCAATCATGCATGCCCGTAACATGTCTTCCAATGTTTGTATTGTTCTTTCACTTTGACCATCTGTCTGTGGGTGATAAGCGGTGCTCATATCTAATCGAGTTCCCAATGCTTTTTGTAATGACTGCCAAAAACGTGATGTGAATCGGGTGTCGCGATCAGATATGATGGAGATGGGTACACCATGCCTGGAAAATACTTCCTTCAAATACAGGTGTGCTAATTTCTCCATACTGTCTGTCTCCTTTATTGGTAGAAAGTGAGCTGATTTAGTTAGACGATCAACTATCACCCAAATAGTATCATGACTACTTGCAATCCTTGGCAATTTCGTAATGAAATCCATGGTTATTCTTTCCTATTTCCACTGCGGAATTTCTGGTTGTTGCATTAATCCTGACGGCTTTTGGTGCTCAGCTTTGACCTTTGCACACGTCAAACATTTGCTTACATAAGTAGCAATTTCTGTCTTCATATTAGGCCACCAATAGAACTTCTTAAGATCATGGTATATTTCCCGTTTCCTGGGTGAATTGAGTACCTCGTTTTGTGTGCTTCATCCAGTACTAGTTGCCTTAGGTTACCATGTTTTGGTACCCATATCCTACCAGCAAAATACAGGGTTCCATCGGCTTTTACTTCAAGTTGTTTTTCTAATCCTTTGCTCATTTCACCTTTTTCGTTTTCTTCTTTTAAAGCTTCTAACTGTGCTGCTTGAATTTGCTTTGTGAGATCAGTACGAATTGTAATGTTCAAATCTCGGACCCTAAGAGGTTTTACTCTTTCTTTCCGACTTAGGGCATCAGCTACAACATTAGCCTTTCCGAGGTGGTAACGGATTTCACAATCGTAATCGTTTAACAACTCTACCCAGCGACGTTGTCTCATATTGAGTTGTTTTTGATCAAAAATATGCTGAAGACTCTTATGGTCAGTGTACACTGTAAACTTGGTGCCATATAGATAGTGTCTCCATATTTTGAGTGCAAAAACTACTGCTCCGAGTTCCAAATCGTGTGTCGTATAGTTCTTTTCATGAATTTTTAGTTGTCGTGAGGCATATGCGATAACTTTTGTGCGTTGCATTAATACACATCCTAAACCTTGGCGCGAAGCGTCACAATAGATCACGAAATCATCATTTCCTTCTGGTAATGACAAAATGGGTGCAGACGTTAACTTCTTCTTTAATAACTGGAATGAGGATTCCTGTTCAGTGGACTAATCATACTTCTTTCCCTTTTGAGTCAATGCAGTTAAGGGTTTGGCGATTCTAGAGAAATCTTGAATGAATCTTCGGTAGTAACCAGCAAGACCTAAGAATTGGCAGATTTGTGTTGGAGTCTTCGGTGTTTCCCATTTACTAATGGCTTCGATCTTGGCAGGGTCAACTTTAATTCCATGTTTACTGACAACATGGCCCAAAAATTGTACTTCTTGTAACTAGAAATCACATTTCGAAAATTTTGCGTACAGTTCTTCTTTCTTGAGTATCTCCAGTACCAGTCTTAAGTGTTGCTCATGTTCTTCCTTGTTCTTCGAGTAAATCAATATGTCGTCGATAAAAACAATGACAAATTTGTCTAAATACGGTCTACAGATGCGATTCATTAGATCCATGAATACTGCTGGAGCATTAGTCAATCCAAAAGGCATGACTAGAAACTCATAGTGACCGTAACGGGTTCTGAACGCGGTTTTAGGAACATCTTCTTCCTTCACTCTCAGCTGATGATATCCGGAGCGTAGATCAATCTTAGAATAAACACTTGATCCTTGCAATTGATCAAACAAATCATCAATCCTCGGTAATCGGTACCGATTCTTGATCGTTAATTTGTTTAATTCTCGGTAATCTATGCACATTCTCATAGATCCATCCTTCTTCTTGACGAACAGAATAGGAGCACCCCAAGGTGAAAAACTGGGATGAATAAATCCACGGTCCGATAATTCTTGCAACTGGTCTTGTAATTCTTGCATTTCTGAAAGTGCAAGTCTATATGGGGATCGGGCTACAGGTGCGGCTCCTGGTACGAGATCAATCTGGAATTCTACACATCTGTGTGGAGGTAGCCCCGGTAATTCTTCTGGAAATACTCCGGGATATTCTCTTACAACCGGCATGTCATCAATGCTTCTTTCTTCAGTATCAATCTTCTTTACGTATACCAGAATAGCATAACAACCTTTTCTTATAAGTTTCTGGGCCTTCATACAGCTGATAAGGTTCAGCTTCGAGTTGCTCTTCTCCCCATAAATCATTAATGACGTTTCATCCTTTCGAGGGATGTGGATCGCTTTCTCAGCGTAAACAACTTCCGCTCTTGTTTTGGACATCCAGTCTATGCCAACGATTACGTCAAAACTTCCTAATTCTACGGGTATCAAATCGATTTTGAAGGTTTCACCAGCGAGATTTATTTCACAACCATGGCAAATTTTATCGGCTTTTATCAGTTTACCATTAGCTAATTCAATAGTATATTTATCGTCTAGAGGCAATGATGCACATTTTAGTTTAGAACTAAAGTCTTTACTCATATAACTTCTATTAGCACCCGTATCAAATATAATAGAAGCTAGTTAATTATTAACGGTAAACGTACCCGTGACAAGATTAGGATCCTCACGCGCTTCACTGGCACTAACATTAAATGCCCTCCCACGTGCGGGTTCTTTGTTCTCCTCCTTATCAGGGCATTGATTTATAAAGTGACCAGGCTTCCCGCATCGAAAACATTTCTTGACATCGGTCGATTTTGTCTTTACTTCAGAAACGGTGGCATAACAATCTTTCGCCACATGTCCTTTCTTGTTGCACTTATCACAGACCACTTGGCAATAACCTGCATGATGTGTGTAACATCTTTTGCAGAACGGATGGGTTCCCTTATAGTTTGGACTATCAGTTGCCCCATCTTGTTTACCTTTAAAAGTTTCTTGCTTCTTTAGGTGAGTACTTTTGCCCTTATAGTCTTCCCTTTTCCTCTTTCCTTCAGTTGTCTTGACTTCGGTAATTGGTGCCTTAATCGAACTCTCTGTGATTTGGTCCATGAGTTGGTGTGCCATTGTCATGGATTCCTGCATCGTATTCGGTTTGGACGATGTAACATTTCCTTTGATATTGATCGATAAACCGTCAATATACATTTCTATCTTTTGTTTCTCGTTTGGCACCAATTCGGGACACAACAAGGCTAGTTCCATGAAACACTTTTCATAGTTATTGAGATTCGCGCCGAAAACCTTCAGATTACGTAACTCAGATTCCATTTTTCTGATCTCGTTTCGAGGACAGTACTCCTCGATTAGCATCTTTTTCAATTCTTCCCAAGAGATATCATATGCCGTATCTACTCCTTCTGCTTTAGCATAATTGTTCCACCAAGTAAGTGCACCGTCTTGCAACGTGCACGAAGCATACTTTGACTTGTCTCCATCCACACAATTACTGATTTTGAAAACGGACTCCATCTTTTCAAACCATCGGGTTAGACCGACTGGTCCCTCGGTCCCACTAAACGTCTGTGGTTTGCATCCTTGAAAAGTTTTGTATGAGTATCCGTTTCATGAATTTGTGTTTACGGCTGCTGTTTTGGCTGATGCTTCGGCTGCTGCTTTTGCTGCCTCTGCTGCGGTAATTCTTTCATTCACACGTTTCTCGACTAGTTCCTCAAACTCAGCATCCGACATTTGAGACATGTTTCTTCAATAAACACAACAGAGATAATTTAATCATATAGAATATTATAGGTAAAATGAGTTGTCAATAGTTAATCGTAGCATATTAATAATATGAACCAATTATTATAAAAGCCTTTTCTTCTAATTAGCATTTTATAATTATTTCTAGGGTATTACCTACCCGTTAAGTTCATACATAATAGCTAGTACAAGGAATTAACTACTAAATCCTAATAATATTCCACTATGAAAAATTTTAGCGAGTTACTATGTTATTATGTAATAATAATAATAATAAGTAGTAATAATACAAATAATCATTCCATGCATTTATTATTAATAAACCAAAATAATACAATACCATACAATACCGATATTTTACATATGCTTATTCTACATAACAAGATAGAGTAGCACACATAAGCAATAGAATAGCGCATAGAAGATTTATGGTTGCAAGGTCGTTTATTCAGAACTATCAGAAACTTCTTCCCATTTGGTTCTCTCTACCAATTGTTTGTGTGTACATGGTCCGACAGACATTCTAGCAGTGTATTTAATTTTTGGTTGGGGTTTTGAGGTGCCCGGTGCCTCAGTGGGTTTACTATGGTAAGGGTGGTGACGAACCGAATGGTCTTGTTCCTTTTTAATAATTAAGGACTTTTTATTATTGTGGTTGTTTTTATTATCCATAGCAAGTTGGAATTTCTCCTTAGTGACTTCTTTTATTTCATTAGAGAAATCCTTTTCCTCACTGATCTCGTCTGATGACGAACTATCTGAGTCATGTGTAGGAGAATATGATGACGAACTGTCTGAATCATGTGTACGAGAATATGTACCGGTGGTCATGAACCGAAATCTGCCAGGCGTAATCTTCACAACCCGCCCGTCGGCGGTGTATCTGGCCCAATGTCCATGTTCGTTTAGAAATGGATGATCCTCGTTTATTCCAGGGATCATGGGTCCATGCCAACAATACTGTGGCTCCGGAAAACTAGAGTTGGGTGGAGCTGGAACCTCCTCTGGGTTTACCGGGAGTTGAGATTCCCCGGCTAACACAATTTCTTCTTTAATAGGTATTGGAACGCCCTTTTCAGTTGTGGATAGAATAGATTCAGTGTCTGATTCCGAGTCGTACAAAATGATAGGATTAGAAGAAGTCATCTATCACATAATTGAAACAACAATTATGTTAGCATATAAATATATCACATATAATGTTTTTGACCAAATGATAAGCAAAAATCAGTAAAAACAGATATGGTCATAGTCCAGACTCACTAATGCATCCTAACAATTACCGATTAAACACACTAATGTAATTTCTGGTTCCCTATGACCTCAAGCTCGGATACCAACTGTAACGACCCATCAAAATCGTTATAGACGCGGCACGTTAATCATTGATTCCACAGTGAGGTTTTGACCTCTATATGATACGTTTTGATAAAATACTGCATTCATTAAAATAAGTGGCTTTCTAAACATAGAAAGTTATAAGCATGTGGGCGAGTGCTTAGGTATAAGCAAATCCCCAAAATACATAAGTCTTTATTTTACATGTTGACATCACAGTCCAATTATTTATTACACAATATAGTTTTGTTTCGAATGCAATAAACTTTATACAAAGCATGAGAGACTCCATGCAGGCAACAAGCACATCACAGCGGAAGCAGTCTAAGGACCTGAGAATAAAACATGCTAAAAAAAGTCAACACGAATGTTGGTGAGTTATAGGTTTAATTGCTCGAGTCATAAGTATATAAAGATAGAACACAAGATTTCATCAAAAGTTTATAAATAGATTCTACGTAACAGAGCAACCTGGTAACTAAACTTTAACATTATAATGATAATTACCCCATTCGTTTTAATACACGCAAGCCAATTTGTCATAAACTCAAATAACATACGTCCGTTAAAAGGCTAGCGCTCTAGCTCGGACGGGGATGTCAAGCCCTATGGATCCATATACAATTATTCTCGCCCACCAGTCCATATCCTATGTACTGGCAGCTACTAGTTACCAAAGCTAAGGGATTTTCGATTTAACTCAGTGTAGAATTTAGTATGTACTTGCGTCTTATTGCGTTTAAAATAAATTGCATGTATTCTCAGCCCAAAAATATTTAAAGTATTTAAAAAGGGAGAATATAAACTCACGGTTCAATATTGAGATTCAATATTGTAGGCAAATTGCGTAGATGTAATGATGGTAGACGACTGTATGGTTGGCCTTGGATTCAAGAACAATACCCCGAATAATACCCAATATTTCCTTAGTTTAAAACGGTTTGAAACCCGAATTAAAACACCCTCGTATATACTTTATTATTATTACTTAAATTAAAATTAAAATTAAAATTTAAAATTATAAATATAAATATACTGAGACAGATTGAGAATGGATTCAGAAAGATGTGTTGAATTCGGCAGCAGGCTCGTGCCTTTTATAGGCATTTTCTGATTTTGGTCCCCATGCGATCGCATGGGTTTTTAGTGCTTTTGCTGTAGTGACCCGAACTTTTCCGAACCTTTCTATGATTATATGTTTAATGAAAACTATATTTACATGATTAAATGTTTCCAACATGTTAAGCAATCAAACTTGTTAAGACTTGGTTAATTGAAACGGAAATTTTGTAAACGTCTGATTACCCAGTTTGACCAATGATTCACGAACGCTATAAGTTGTATATGACATGATGATACATAAATGAATAAATATATATTTTTAACATGATATAATGATCATCAAGTATCTCATTAAAAATAGTAACAATAAGTTATATACTTAAAAAGAGACTATTGACGTATGAAACTCGAAACGATACATATAACGATTATCGTTATAACCACGTCTTACTAAATATATATGAAGCATATTAATACATTGTTATATTATATATAACATTATAATATGATAATTAAATATATCATTAAGTGTATTAACAATGAACTACATAAGTAAAAACAAGACTACTAACTTAAGGATTTCGAAACGAGACATATATGTAACGATTATTGTTGTAACGACATTTAAATGTATATATCATATTAAGATATATTAATATATCATAATATCATGATAATATAATAATTTAAAATCTCATTTGATATTATAAACTTTGGGTTAACAACATTTAATAAGATCGTTAACCTAAAGGTCTCAAAACAACACTTACATGTAACGACTAACGATGACTTAACGACTCAGTTAAAATGTATATACATGTAGTGTTTTAATATGTATTCATACACTTTTGAAAAACTTCAATACACTTATCAAAATACTTCTACTAAACAAAAATGCTTACAATTACATCCTCGTTCAGTTTCATCAATAATTCTACTCGTATGCACCCGTATTCGTACTCGTACAATACACAGCTTTTAGATGTATGTACTATTGGTATATACACTCCAATGATCAGCTCTTAGCAGCCCATATGAGTCACCTAACACATGTGGGAACCATCATTTGGCAACTAGCATGAAATATCTCATAAAATTACAAAAATATGAGTAATCATTCATGACTTATTTACATGAAAACAAAATTACATATCCTTTATATCTAATCCATACACCAACGACCAAAAACACCTACAAACACTTTCATTCTTCAATTTTCTTCATCTAATTAATCTCTCTCAAGTTCTAGGTTCAAGTTCTAAGTGTTCTGCATAAATTCTACAAGTTCTAGTTACATAAAATCAAGAATACTTTCAAGTTTGCTAGCTCACTTCCAATCTTGTAAGGTGATCATCCAACCTCAAGAAATCTTTGTTTCTTACAGTAGGTTATCATTCTAATATAAGGTAATAATCATATTCAAACTTTAGTTCAATTTCTATAACTATAACAATCTTATTTTAAGTGATGATCTTACTTGAACTTGTTTTCGTGTCATGATTCTGCTTCAAGAACTTCGAGCCATCCAAGGATCCGTTGAAGCTAGATCCATTTTTCTCTTTTCCAGTAGGTTTATCCAAGGAACTTAAGGTAGTAATTATGTTCATAACATCATTCGATTCATACATAAAAAGCTATCATATTCGAAGTGGTAAACTAGTAATCACTAGAACATAGTTTAGTTAATTCTAAACTTATTCGCAAATAAAGTTAATCCTTCTAACTACACTTTTAAAATCAACTATACACATGATCTATATCTATATGATATGCTAACTTAATGATTTAAAACCCGAAAACACGATAAACACCATAAAACCGGATTTACGCCGTCGTAGTTACAACCGGGGGCTGTTTTGGTTTGGATAATTAAAAATTATGAAAAACTTTGATTTAAAAGCTATACTTCTGGGAAAATGATTTTTCTTATGAACATGAAACCATATCCAAAAATCATGGTTAAACTCAAAGTGAAAGTATGTTTTTCAAAACAGTCATCAAGATGTCGTTCTTTCGACGGAAATGACTACCTCTTTCAAAAATGACTTGTAACTTGTATTTCTGACTATAAACCTATACCTTTTCTGTTTAGTTTCATAAATTCAAGTTCAATACGAAACCTTGGCCGCTTAAATCACTCAAAACGGATTAGAAACGAAGAAATGGCGAGCAAAACAAAATTGGTAAAAACTACTCATTTTAGTAACGTGAAAATTGGTAACAAATCTATTCCAACCATAACTTAATCAACCTGTATTGTATATTATGTAATCTTGAGATACCATAGACACGTATACAATGTTTTGACCTATCATGTCGACACATCTATATATATTTCGGAACAACCATAGACACTCTATATGTGAATGTTGGAGTTAGCTATACAGGGTTGAGGTTGATTCCAAAATATATATAGTTTGAGTTGTGATCAATACTGAGATATGTATACACTGGGTCGTGGATTGATTCAAGATAATATATATTGATTTATTTCTGTACATCTAACTGTGGACAACTAGTTGTAGGTTACTAACGAGGACAGCTGACTTAATAAACTTAAAACATCAAAATGTATTAAAAGTGTTGTAAATATATTTTGAACATACTTTGATATATATGTACATATTTGTTATAGGTTCGTGAATCGACCAGTGGCCAAGTATTACTTCCCGACGAAGTAAAAAAATCTGTGAAAGTGAGTTATAGTCCCACTTTTAAAATCTAATATTTTTGGGATGAGAATACATGCAGGTTTTATAAATGATTTACAAAATAGACACAAGTACGTGAAACTACATTCTGTGGTTGAATTATCGAAATCGAATATGCCCCTTTTTATTAAGTCTGGTAATCTAAGAATTAGGGAACAGACACCCAAATTGAGGCGAATCCTAAAGATAGATCTAGTGGGTCTAACAAACCCCATCCAAAGTACCGAATGCTTTAGTACTTCGAAATTTATATCATATCCGAAGGGTGTCCCCGAATGATGGGGATATTCTTAAATATACATCTTGTTAATGTCGGTTACCAGGTGTTCACCATATGAATGATTTTTATCTCTATGTATGGGATGTATATTGAAATATGAAATCTTGTGGTCTATTGTTACGATTTGATATATATAGGTAAAACCTATAACTCACCAACATTTTTTTGTTGACGTTTTAAGCATGTTTATTCTCAGGTGATTATTAAGAGCTTCCGCTGTCGTATACTTAAATAAGGACAAGATTTGGAGTCCATGCTTGTATGATATTGTGTAAAAACTGCATTCAAGAAACTTATTTCATTGTAACATATTTGTATTGTAAACCATTATGTAATAGTCGTGTGTAAACAGGATATTTTAGATTATCATTATTTGATAATCTACGTAAAGCTTTTTAAACCTTTATTGATGAAATAAAGGTTATGGTTTGTTTTAAAATGAATGCAATCTTTGAAAAACGTCTCATATAGAGGTCAAAACCTCGCAACGAAATCAATTAATATGGAACGTTTTTAATCAATAAGAACGGGACATTTCAGTTGGTATCCGAGCGTTGGTCTTAGAGAACCAGAATTTTGCATTAGTGTGTCTTATCGAGTTTGTTAGGATGCATTAGTGAGTCTGGACTTTGACCGTGTTTACTTAAAAAATGATTGCTTAACAAATTTTGTTGGAAACAATATATTTTTAACATGTGAATATTATGTGATATATTAATCTCTTAACGTGTTTGATATTATGTGATAGATGTCTACCTCTAGAATAAGTCCTATTGACTCACCTAATAATAATGAAGAGTCAAATGTAAATTGGAATGATTCGTGGACTGATTCACAAGTTCTCGAAGAGGAACCGGAAGAAGAGTCGGAACCGAAAAAAGAATCGGAACCGGAAGAAGAATCGAAACCGGAAGAAGAAATAGAACCAGTGGGGGAAATAATAAAACGGTTAAGTAGAAGAAAATCCTCAACCAACCGACCAAAGTTAATTATGGTCAATGGTGTTTCCGCCAAGGAGGGAAAGTATTGGGAGGATTACCAATTCTCCGATGAATCGGATCCCGACAAGGATTCCGATGATGTTATAGAAATTACCCCAACACAATTTAATAAGGCAAAAGAGAACAATAAGAGAAAGGGCATAAAAATAGAAAAATTTGATTCCAAACCCAATGAACTTTATATGTATCGTCAACACCCGTATTTCTTAAGTTGTGACAATAACCCGGGAACCTCTAAACCACCAGGTTTTTCTAAACCAATGTGGAAAACGACGGCTCATATTAGGGGAACATCATATATCCCTAGAAACTTGGCAAAACGAACCAAAACCGAAGAAGAAGAAACGAGCGAGTCGGAATAAGATAGTTGTATTCGTGTGGTGTAATATATGTAATATAGTGTGCTTATGCTTTATGATATATGTAAAAATTGCTTGTATTAATAAGTATTTTTTTTATGAATCTAACTCTTGTCTATTTTACAGTGTAAAAACACAAAATGGATAGACAACCCAATATTTTAAGAGACCTACCCGGAGACATGATTGATGAAATCTTGTCTAGAGTCGGTCAGAATTCCTCGGCACAACTATTTAAGGCGAGATCAGTTTGTAAGACATTCGAAGAACGTTCCAAGAATGACTTGGTTTATAAAAGGCTTTCGTTTGAAAGATGGGGGATATCACATTGGGAAATCCATAAGTTACGATGTGTTTAGTTTGACGCATATATTGCGGGGAACCCAAATGCTATTTTACGCAACGGGTTAAGAAATTATTTTGACTCAATATATCCGAATATAGGACTTCGTGATTTAGAAAAAGCGGCTAACATGCAACATAAAGAAGCATGTTATGCTTACGGGTTAGTAATGTTTGCCTCTCACCAAAGTGAGAACAAGAACATCGGGCTACAACTATTAAGCAAAACGTTCCCACAAGTGACGGAGTCGGTAATTGGGGTAAGAAATGAGTCTTTTAGATTGTTACAGGACTGTTGGACATTACATAACCATCGTCCCTTTGAGGACGTTATAACACGCTGTCTTATCAACGGCCATAACGGTTATGTTCCACAAGACCAAGGATGGGAAGTAGTCCTAGTAAAACCAGAATGCATGACTTGTTTCTGGACGTATGAATTACGTGTCTTTATTGCCTTTGCTGAACGACTTGTGTACTAGCTAGAATTATCTTCACAACCATCTTGTATCAAATTTATTGTGTGCTATATTTCATGCTATATGTAAAATAAGCGGTATTGTAAGTTTGTAAAATATTGTGTAAAAGTTTGAACGCGAAATATTATTATAATCAGTTTTTCATATAGAATTGTAGTAGTTGAATTGTATATTAGCTACTAAGTATGAACTTAATGGGTAGGTACTACCCGAATTTAAACTTATAAAACGCTAATATGAAGAAAAACCTTTTATAAATGAGTTCATATTATGCTACGAGATACTATTGACTACTCTTAATATTCTGTATGATTAACTTGTTTCATTTGACTATTTTGAAGGAAATGGCACCAACTACTCGACACAACTTGAATATGAGCGAAGAGGAATTTCGTGCCTTTCTTGCTTCAAACATAGCCGCAGTACAGGCTGCGCTACATACCAACAATAACCTTGGATCTAGCAGTACAGGAAATCGTGTAGGATGCACCTACAAAGAATTCACTCCCTGCAAACCTTTGGAATTTGATGGAACTGAAGGACCGATCAGATTGAAACGGTGGACCGAGAAGGTCAAATCGGTGTTTGCGATAAGTAAGTGTACTGAAGAGAACAAAGTGAAGTACGCTACGCATACCTTCACATGTTCTGCGTTAACATGGTGGAATACCTATCTAGAGCAAGTGGGACAAGATGATGCTTACGCACTACCATGGTCAGCATTCAAGCACTTGATGAACGAGAAGTACCGTCCCAGAACCGAGGTCAATAAGCTGAAGACAGAACTTAGAGGGTTACGAACCCAAGGATTTGATATTACCACGTACGAAAGACGATTCACAGAATTATGCCTATTGTGTCCGGGAGCGTTCGAAGATGAGGAAGAGAAGATCGACGCGTTTGTGAAAGGATTACCGGAAAGAATCCAAGAAGATATAAGTTCACACGAGCCCGCCTCCATACAACAGGCATGTAGAATGGCGCACAAACTAGTGAACCAGATTGAAGAAAGAATTAAAGAACAGACTGCTGAAGAGGCCAATGTGAAGCAAGTCAAAAGAAAGTGGGAGGAAAACGGTGATAAGAATCACCAATACAACACCAACAGCAATTACAACAATAATCGCAACAACTATCCCAACAATCGCAACTATGACAAACGGCCCAACAACAACAACAACAACAATAACAGCAACTACAATAATCATCCCAACAACAATAATAACCGCAACAACAACAACAATCAGAAGCAGCTATACCAAAGGTGTGAAAAGTATCACTCGGGGTTCTGCACCAAATTTTGCAACAACTGTAAAAGAAATGGTCATAGCGCGGCGAAGTGTGAGGTCTACGAACCAGGGGTTAACAGAACGAAAGGAACAAATAGTGTCGGAACGAGTAATGGCGGAGCAAGTAGTGTCGGATCAAGTTATGCCAATGTAGTTTGTTATAAATGTGGAAAACCGGGCCACATTATTAGAAATTGCCCGAACCAGGAGAACACGAATGGACAAGGCCGCGGAAGAGTTTTCAATATTAATGCGGCAGAGGCACAGGAAGACCCGGAGCTTGTTACGGGTAAGTTTCTTATTGACAATAAATCTGCTTACATTTTATTTGATTCGGGTGCGGATAGAAGCTATATGAGTAGAGATTTTTGTGCTAAATTAAGTTGTCCATTGACACCGTTGGATAGTAAATTTTTACTCGAATTAGCAAACGGTAAATTAATTTCCGCAGATTATATATGTCGGAATCGAGAAATTAAACTAGGTAGCGAAATATTTAAGATTGATTTGATACCAGTAGAGTTAGGGAGTTTTGATGTCATAGTTGGCATGGACTGGCTGAAGAAGGTGAAAGCAGAGATCGTATGTTATAAAAATGCAATTCGCATTGTACGAGAAGAAGGAGAACCCTTAATGGTGTACGGAGAAAAGGGCAACACGAAGCTACATCTTATTAGTAATTTGAAGGCATAAAAACTAATAAGAAAAGGTTGCTATGCTGTTCTAGCACATGTCGAGAAAGTACAAACTGAAGAAAAGAGCATCAATGATGTTTTTTTCGCAAAAGAATTTCCCGATGTATTTCCGAAAGAATTACCGGGACTACCTCCACATCGATCTGTTGAATTTCAAATAGATCTTGTACCAGGAGCTACCCCAATAGCTCGTGCTCCTTACAGACTCGCACCCAGCGAGATGAAAGAACTGCAAAGCCAATTACAAGAACTTTTAGAGCGTGGTTTCATTCGACCAAGCACATCACCGTGGGGAGCTCCTGTTTTGTTTGTCAAGAAGAAAGATGGTACATTCAGGTTGTGTATCGACTACCGAGAGTTGAACAAACTTACCATCAAGAACCGCTACCCACTACCGAGAATCAACGACTTATTTGATCAACTACAAGGCTCGTCTGTTTATTCAAAAATTGACATACGTTCCGGGTATCATCAAATGCGGGTGAAAGAAGATGATATTCCAAAGACTGCTTTCAGAACACGTTACGGTCATTACGAGTTTATGGTCATGCCGTTTGGTTTAACTAATGCACCAGCTGTGTTCATGGACCTTATGAACCGAGTGTGTGGACCATACCTTGATAAGTTTGTCATTGTTTTCATTGATGACATACTTATTTACTCAAAAATGACCAAGAACACGGTGAACATTTGAGAAAGGTGTTAGAAGTATTGAGGAAGGAAGAATTGTACGCTAAGTTTTCAAAGTGTGCATTTTGGTTGGAAGAAGTTCAATTCCTCGGTCACATAGTGAACAAAGAAAGTGTTAAGGTGGATCCGACAAAGATAGAAACTGTTGAAAAGTGGGAAACCCCGAAAACTCCAAAACACATACGCCAGTTTTTAGGACTAGCTGGTTACTACAGAAGGTTCATCCAAGACTTTTCCAGAATAGCAAAACCCTTGACTGCATTAACGCATAAAGGGAAGAAATTTGAATGGAAGGATGAACAAGAGAAAGCGTTTCAGTTATTGAAGAAAAAGCTAACTAACGCACCTATATTGTCATTGCCTGAAGGGAATGATGATTTTATAATTTATTGTGACGCATCAAAGCAAGGTCTCGGTTGTGTATTAATGCAACGAACAAAGGTGATTGCTTATGCGTCTAGACAATTGAAGATTCACGAACAAAATTATACGACGCATGATTTGGAATTAGGCGCGGTTGTTTTTGCATTAAAGACTTGGAGGCACTACTTATATGGGGTCAAAAGTATTATATATACGGACCATAAAAGTCTTCAACACATATTTAATCAGAAACAACTGAATATGAGGCAGCGTAGGTGAATTGAATTGTTGAATGATTACGACTTTGAGATTCGTTACCACCCGGGGAAGGCAAATGTGGTAGCCGACGCCTTGAGCAGGAAGGACAGAGAACCCATTCGAGTAAAATCTATGAATATAATGATTCACAATAACCTTACTACTCAAATAAAGGAGGCGCAACAAAGAGTTTTAAAAGAGGGAAATTTAAAGGATGAAATACCCAAAGGATCGGAGAAGCATCTTAATATTCGGGAAGACGGAACCTGGTATAGGGCTGAAAGGATTTGGGTACCAAAATTTGGAGATATGAGAGAAATGGTACTTAGAGAAGCTCATAAAACCATATACTCAATACATCTTGGAATGGGGAAGATGTACAAGGATCTCAAGAAACATTTTTGGTGGCCGGGTATGAAAGCCGATGTTGCTAAATACGTAGGAGAATGTTTGACGTGTTCTAAGGTCAAAGCTGAGCATCAGAAACCATCAGGTCTACTTCAACAACCCGAAATCCCGGAATGGAAATGGGAAAACATTACCATGGATTTCATCACTAAATTGCCAAGGACTGCAAGCGGTTTTGATACTATTTGGGTAATAGTTGATCGTCTCACCAAATCAGCACACTTCCTGCCAATAAGAGAAGATGCCAAGATGGAGAAGTTAGCACAACTGTATTTGAAGGAAGTCGTTTCCAGACATGGAATACCAATCTCTATTATCTCTGATAGTGATGGCAGATTTATTTCAAGATTCTGGCAGACATTACAGCAATCATTAGGAACTCGTCTAGACAAGAGTACTGCCTATCATCCACAAACTGATGGGCAGAGTGAAAGGACGATACAAACGCTTGAAGACATGCTACGAGCATGTGTTATTGATTTCGGAAACAGTTGGGATCGACATCTACCGTTAGCAGAATTTTCCTACAATAATAGCTACCATTCAAGCATTGAGATGGCTCCGTTTGAAGCACTTTATGGTAGAAATTGCAGGTCTCCGATTTGTTGGAGTGAAGTGGGGGATAGACAGATTACGGGTCCGGAGATAATACAAGAAACTACTGAGAAGATCATCCAAATTCAACAACGGTTGAAAACCGCCCAAAGTCGACAAAAGAGCTACGCCGACATTAAAAGAAAAGATATAGAATTTGAAATTGGAGAGATGGTCATGCTTAAGATTGCACCTTGGAAAGGTGTTGTTCGATTTGGTAAACGAGGGAAATTAAATCCAAGATATATTGGACCATTCAAGATTATTGATCGTGTCGGACCAGTAGCTTACCGACTTGAGTTACCTCAACAACTCGCGGCTGTACATAATACTTTCCATGTTTCGAATTTGAAGAAATATTTTGCTAAAGAAGATCTCACTATTCCGTTGGATGAAATCCAAATCAATGAAAAACTTCAATTCATTGAAGAACCCGTTGAAATAATGGATCGTGAGGTTAAGAGACTTAAACAAAACAAGATACCGATTGTTAAGGTTCGATGGAATGCTCATAGAGGACCCGAATTCACCTGGGAACGAGAAGATCAGATGAAGAAGAAGTACCCACACTTATTTCCAGAAGATGAGCCAACACCTCCAATCGCTTAAAATTTCGGGACGAAATTTATTTAACGGGTAGGTACTGTAGTGACCCGAACTTTTCCGAACCTTTCTATGATTATATGTTTAATGAAAACTATATTTACATGATTAAATGTTTCCAACATGCTAAGCAATCAAATTTGTTAAGACTTGGTTAATTGAAACGGAAATTTTGTAAACGTCTGATTACCCAGTTTGACCAATGATTCACGAACGCTATAAGTTGTATATGACATGTTGATACATAAATGAATAAATATATATGTTTAACATGATATAATGATCATCAAGTATCTCATTAAAAATAGTAACAATAAGTTATATACTTAAAAAGAGACTATTGACGTATGAAACTCGAAACGATACATATAACGATTATCGTTATAACCACGTCTTACTAAATATATATGAAGCATATTAATACATTGGTATATTATATATAACATGATAATATGATAATTAAATATATCATTAAGTGTATTAACAATGAACTACATAAGTAAAAACAAGACTACTAACTTAAGGATTTCGAAACGCGACATATATGTAATGATTATTGTTGTAACGACATTTAAATGTATATATCATATTAAGATATATTAATATATCATAATATCATGATAATATAATAATTTAAAATCTCATTTGATATTATAAACTTTGGGTTAACAACATTTAACAAGATCGTTAACCTAAAGGTCTCAAAACAACACTTACATGTAACGACTAACGATGACTTAACGACTCAGTTAAAATGTATATACATGTAGTGTTTTAATATGTATTCATACACTTTTGAAAGACTTCAATACACTTATCAAAATACTTCTACTTAACAAAAATGCTTACAATTACATCCTCGTTCAGTTTCATCAACAATTCTACTCGTATGCACCCGTATTCGTACTCGTACAATACACAGCTTTTAGATGTATGTACTATTGGTATATACACTCTAATGATTATCTCTTAGCAGCCCATGTGAGTCACCTAACACATGTGGGAACCATCATTTGGCAACTAGCATGAAATATCTCATAAAATTACAAAAATATGAGTAATCATTCATGACTTATTTACATGAAAACAAAATTACATATCCTTTATATCTAATCCATACACCAACGACCAAAAACACCTACAAACACTTTAATTCTTCAATTTTCTTCATCTAATTGATCTCTCTCAAGTTCTAACTTCAAGTTCTAAGTGTTCTTCATAAATTCTACAAGTTCTAGGTACATAAAATCAAGAATACTTTCAAGTTTGCTAGCTCACTTCCAATCTTGTAAGGTGATCATCCAACCTCAAGAAATCTTTGTTTCTTACAGTAGGTTATCATTCTAATACAAGGTAATAATCATATTCAAACTTTGGTTCAATTTCTATAACTATAACAATCTTATTTTAAGTGATGATCTTACTTGAACTTGTTTTCGTGTCATGATTCTGCTTCAAGAACTTCGAGCCATCCAAGGATCCGTTGAAGCTAGATCCATTTTTCTCTTTTCCACTAGGTTTATCCAAGGAACTTAAGGTAGTAATTATGTTCATAACATCATTCGATTCATACATAAAAAGCTATCATATTCGAAGTGGTAAACTAGTAATCACTAGAACATAGTTTAGTTAATTCTAAACTTATTCGCAAATAAAGTTAATCCTTCTAACTACACTTTTAAAATAAACTATACACATAATCTATATCTATATGATATGCTAACTTAATGATTTAAAACCCGAAAACACGATAAACACCATAAAACTAGATTTACGCCGTCGTAGTTACAACCGGGGGCTGTTTTGGTTTGGATAATTAAAAACTATGAAAAACATTGATTTAAAAGCTATACTTCTGGGAAAATTATTTTTCGTATGAACATGAAACCATATCCAAAAATCATGGTTAAACTCAAAGTGAAAGTATGTTTTTCAAAACAGTCATCAAGATGTCGTTCTTTCGACGGAAATGACTACCTCTTTCAAAAACGACTTGTAACTTGTATTTCTGACTATAAACCTATACCTTTTCTGTTTGGTTTCATAAATTCAAGTTCAATACGAAACCGTGGCCGCTTAAATCACTCAAAACATATTAGAAACGAAGAAATGGCGAGCAAAACAAAATTGGTAAAAACTACTCATTTTAGCAACGTGAAAATTGGTAACAAATCTATTCCAACCATAACTTAATCAACTTGTATTGTATATTATATAATCTTGAGATACCATAGACACATATACAATGTTTCGACCTATCATGTCGACACATCTATATATATTTCAGAACAACCATAGACACTCTATATGTGAATGTTGGAGTTAGCTATACAGGGTTGAGGTTGATTCCAAAATATATATAGTTTGAGTTCTGATCAATACTGAGATATGTATACACTGGGTCGTGGATTGATTCAAGATAATATATATCGATTTATTTCTGTACATCTAACTGTGGACAACTAGTTGTAGGTTACTAACGAGGACAGCTGACTTAATAAACTTAAAACATCAAAATGTATTAAAAGTGTTGTAAATATATTTTGAACATACTTTGATATATATGTACATATTTGTTATAGGTTCATGAATCGACCAGTGGCCAAGTCTTACTTCCCGATGAAGTAAAAAAATCTGTAAAAGTGAGTTATAGTCCCACTTTTAAAATCTAATATTTTTGGGATGAGAATACATGCAGGTTTTATAAATGATTTACAAAATAGACACAAGTACGTGAAACTACATTCTATGGTTGAATTATCAAAATCGAATATGCCCCTTTTTATTAAGTCTGGTAATCTAAGAATTAGGGAACAGACACCCTAATTGACACGAATCCTAAAGATAGATCTATTGGGCCTAACAAACCCCATCCAAAGTACCGGATGCTTTAGTACTTCAAAATTTATATCATATCCGAAGGGTGTCCCGGAATGATGGGGATATTCTTAAATATGCATCTTGTTAATGTCGGTTACCAGGTGTTCACCATATGAATGATTTTTATCTCTATGTATGGGATGTATATTGAAATATGAAATCTTGTGGTCTATTGTTACGACTTGATATATATAGGTTAAACCTATAACTCACCAACATTTTTTTGTTGACGTTTTAAGCATGTTTATTCTCAGGTGATTATTAAGAGCTTCCGCTGTCGCATACTTAAATAAGGACAAGATTTGGAGTCCATGCTTGTATGATATTGTGTAAAAACTGCATTCAAGAAACTTATTTCATTGTAACATATTTGTATTGTAAACCATTATGTAATAGTCGTGTGTAAACAGGATATTTTAGATTATCATTATTTGATAATCTACGTAAAGCTTTTTAAACTTTTATTGATGAAATAAAGGTTATGGTTTATTTTTAAATGAATGCAGTCTTTGAAAAACGTCTCATATAGAGGTCAAAACCTCGCAACGAAATCAATTAATATGGAACGTTTTTAATCAATAAGAACGGGACATTTCATTTGCCATGCGATCGCATGGCCGCATGATCCGCTTTTGTTTACTAGTTCGTCGACATAAAAATACTGTAGCAAATAGTGTTTACTGTAGCAAAGTCGTTTTCACTGTAGCACTGTAGCAAAGTCGTTTTCACTGTAGCAAAGTCGTTTTTACTTGTACATCTTATAATATATATATATATATATATATATATATATATATATATATATATATATATATATATATATATATATATATATATATATATATATATATATATATATACATACATATAATTGTTCGTGGATCGTCGAGAGTAGTCAAAGGTAATTGAATATATGAAACAATACTAAAATTTTAAGACTCAATCTAACAGACTTTGTTTAACGTGTCAAACTAATAAATCGTATAGAGAATTGGTTTAGATAAGTCGAAATTTTTTGGGTCATTACATGTCAGAAGAAGCAGTGATTCTGACTGCAATTGAAAAGGAAGATGGAAGCATACAGTTAAACAATGTGAGGATTTTAGATCCTATGTGGCTGAGGAACTTATCGAGATTTGATGTGGAGACTCTTCACCGCCATCACATTACGTTCAGAGATGATAAAAAGGAGGAAGCTATGAGATATCAACGTGTGATCGATGTCTACTATGCATACCTCAACAGAGAAAGTGATGCTCAAAGCTCAAACCAAGCTTAGGCCAACTGAATCCTGTCGGATAATGTATTGTTAGTTTGTATTTTGTTTTTGATGATGTATTTATGCGAAAGAGAGAGAGAGAGAGAGAGAATCTGGATGTGTATTTGATGTTAAACTGATGTTACTTTTGGACTTATATGTATTTCACGAACGTTTACTTTATTTTAATCGATGGTCTAGGTCCTAGGGGGAATTTTTGATGCATTTTCGGTAAGTCCCTAGACATCTAGCTTACGTTTTTGAACAGTACTTCAGTTTATGGGCTACCATAATCGCTCGATATTATCCTATCTGTGTTTATATGTGGTTACAGGTACTGCAAGAACGCGATAAGGATGTTGTGTGACGACCCGGAAATTTCCGAACAAATTTAAACTTTAACCTTTATATATATCCGACACGATAAGCAAATCTGTAATGATTGAGTCTCAAAAGTTTTGAAATTATATTCATTTAATTAAATACCCTTTGACCATGCCAAACGATTCACGAACAATTACGTGTAAATATATATATATATATATATATATATATATATATATATATATATATATATATATATATATATATATATATATATATATACATGTGTGCTTATTAGATTGACACATATTATAAAACATTGAATGGATTAGTTGATATAAATATAAGCTTTGAGATCTATCTAATGAGGTTGGAAATGTTATCAAGGTATTGAATGGATAATACTTTATACGAACGTATTTGTTCGATGTAAGTTTATCGACGAGATTAAAAGATAATATCAAATGATTGAATTATCGGATACATTGAATTATGATCACGAGTCTCCGTCGTAAGGTCCACTATGATTTAAGAGACTATTACATTTTTAACGGTATTCGGAAATTTAGTAAAATGATACGCATGCAAGAACGACAGTGTTCTTATCGAGGATTAGTCAAAGGTTGGTGGAGGATTGAATTTCATAACACTTGGTTGATAACTTGCAACGTATATAGAACGTGATTATGTATATTAGATATATTAGTTAGGTAAAAGATAGTAATCCTTGTTCATTGATTCGATTTATAATTAGATATTTTAACTAGAGCCTTTGAGAAATTAAAGTAAAGGTTGACGCATAAATAAGTTATATCAGATTAAGTTTTTGAGCATAACCGTTAGGTGATATAACAATATCTAGTATTCACACGATTTTTAATGTTATATTGGTCTTTGAAATATAATTAATTTTGAAAAGTAAAATATTATATTATTAGATAAATATTTCAAACATATGTATTATGTATAAGTTTATAAATTTTAAATGTACATATATTTTATTTTAATCATAAAACGTTTTGATTCAAACTAATAAGATTAAATATATATTTTTTATATAACGAGACGTCGAATTATAAAAGGAAATGACCAAAACACTCAAAAGATTAAGTTACACTTTGAGTGGATTAGTTTTTAATTAATTTAGGTCTAGTTAATAATAAAGGTACATGTCACAAAACGTTTAATTTAAAATAAAATATTTTGATAAACAACGAGTCACTGATTTATAAAAGTAAATGATCACAACGCTCAACTTTATAAGTCATATTTTTATAAAAGTAATTCATTGCTATGTAAGCTTAATTTTTGTAAAAGGTACACGTCACGTAACATAAAGGGCTAGTTTTCTAAACGTACGAAAGTGCGCCCGGAAAACGGAAAGTGGTACATGAGTCGAGTAACAACGTACGAGTCATTTTTGTAAAAATTATATTTTTACTACGCACGTAAATATAATATAATATTTAATTAATTCTAAAGATTAAATAAATTATATATTAATTAATATATAAATAACTTTACATTACGTGTTACATGTGTTATGTGTTATGATGCGTGTGTCGGCAAGGCAATTGAGGATACCAGCTGTCATTTAAAATCATACAATCGCATGGGATGGCTAGACTAATCATATACTATAAATCGCAAGTCTAGTGACCGAATTCATTCCACAACTGATCAATCTTTCTCTCTACTCTTATTATATATATTAATAATAATATTATTATTATTAAAATTATTATTATTGTTATTATTAATCATACTTTAATTATTAGTACTAGTATTATTTACATAAAATACTACGACGAGGGTACGTAGGAGCGATTTCAAGGTGGTTGTTCGAGTGGGATAGGGCTAAGGAAATTATGGGTTCTAGCTATGGAGGTGATGGGTATGGATCAGGGGTATAGTTCGTGGAGTCAATCTAGTGTTTGTCATCTCCGTTGCGTTTGCGTACCTTTCCTGCAATATTAAATCTCAATATTGATACGTTCGTGAATCCGAGGCCAAACTTTACACTTGTTCAATGATGTTATATGTATTTTTACTACAAAATACAGTATGGTGAGTTTCATTTGCTCCCTTTTTAATTGCTTTTGCAATATATTTTTGGGCTGAGAATACATGCGTTGTTTTATAAATGTTTTACGAAATAGACACAAGTACTAAAACTAATTCTACGTGGGTTTAAACCAGAAATATACCCTTAGCTTGGTAACATTAAACTACTTGTCTATGTACGGTAGGCGCGAATCCTAAAGATAGATCTATTGGGCCTGACAAACCCCATCCTGACTATGGGATGCTTTAGTACTTCGAGGTTATATTAAACACACCTGATTTGGTGTACTTAAGAGGGTAAAACATGAACGTTAAGGCTTGTTACCGGGTGCCTACAACTTATAGAATACTTTTATACACTTGCGAGTGTACATATATTTATAAACGGAAATCTTGTGGTCTATTAATATATTGAAATGATTGATATGATAAACCTATGAACTCACCAACCTTTTGGTTGACACTTTTAAGCATGTTTATTCTCAGGTATTAAAGAAATCTTCCGCTGTGCATTAGCTCATTTTAAGGATATTACCTGGAGTCATTCATGACATACTTTGAAAGACGTTGCATTCGAGTCGTTGAGTTCATCAAGATTAATATTAAGTCAATTATAGTTGGATGTAATATGAAATGGTATGCATGCCATCAATTTTTGATGTAAAGAAAGTTTGTCTTTTAAAAAAAACGAATGCAATGTTTGTAAAACGTATCATATAGAGGTCAAATACCTCGCGATGTAATCAACTATTGTGAATCATTTATAATGTATATGAACGGGTCATTTCAGTTGGTATCAGAGCGGTGGTCTTAGCGAACCAGGTCTTGCATTAGTGTGTCTAACTGATAAGTCGTTAGGATGCATTAGTGAGTCTGGACTTCGACCGTGTCTGCAAGTCAAAAGTTTTGCTTATCATTTTTAGTCGGAAATCATCTACTTATCATTCTTAGGAAATTATCTTCTATCATTCTTAAGTCCAGACGCGTTTTCCTGCATTTATTGCATAATAGTGTATAGACGAATTCTTACATCTATTACTATGAACTTTGACTGACTTTTTTCAAAGATTCTTCCTTAATTTATGGGATTTTGGTAATATATATACATATGTAAATTATGTATTGAAGAATACCAAACCTAACTCCTATAATCTATTTCATATCAAAATTCATTCCTTTGATCATATGAGATGGATCCCTCAACTAGTTCAAATTCCTCAGATTACGACAGCTATTCCGATATGGAGTTTCATTCGAGCTCTGACAACAGTGTGACCGGAATGGATCAACCAATCAGCCATCATCTATTCTGGATGAAATGGGGATGGGTTCGTAGCCTCCTCAACCATTGGAGACAAGAAGAAGGTGATCCCTTCCATCCACCACATTTCCCTCTTGGCAATGACCCTGAAGCACTTACCGGCGAACCTATTCGAGAAACCATTTTCTCTCTCATCTCCAGAGTATCTCGTCACGATTATATACTACACCAAATTCTAGATCTTATTTATCCACTCGTCCGAACCGACAATCACCCCGGTGTAATAGAAGAAGTCAACGAGCTTCGCGCTCGGGTAGTGGCTTTGGAAAATATGGTGCAAAGGTTACAAACACCAGCAGCAGCACCAGCAGCATAATCAGTACCACCATCAACAACATCAACAGTACCATTACCACCACCAACAACAACCGCATCGCAAACCTCAACTTCACAATCTGTCCCATGAGCATCGACGTCATACGCCATGTAGATACCAAGGAATACCACAACGATGAAGTACTGATTCATAACTTCATTGGGAAAACATTCTACGACGATTATGTAATTTCTAAAGTTTAGAAATTATCTATGTTAGCCTTAACCATAAATCAAATGAGTTTAATTTAATTTTAACTCATTAAATCTATATTATATCTGAAGAAATATACACATATATATTTCCATAAAGACTGTAATAAAATTCTTTTGTACAAAATATTAATTGTGAAATTTTTTTTAACGGGTAGGTAATACCCGAGAGATATATAAATTCACAATTAATATGTTACATTCTTCGAATCTGATTCAGCAAATCATCCATTATACTCCCTACTTTCACAACAATATACATTCTTTTATAGAAATTAAAACAACCATACTCATTCAAAATCTAATTACATATTCTGATTTTGAAATCTCAGAATTCGATTCAAGATATAACCGAAATCATCACTCTTATATTTCTACATCTTTCAAAACTATACTTTGACTTCAAAACTGTCCTAGAACCTCATTTCTATTCATGGAACTCACAAAAATATTTGTATCATTCAAAATCTTAGAACATCATATGTATATTAACAATTACAATATGTGTTCAAACACTTCGAAATTATTAAAGACATGCGAGATGATGATCCAACCACACATTACCCACTGCCATGCACCTGAAAAGCTCTCGAAACCAAAGTTATAGTTTAACACGTATCCGTGTCAGATCCTTTGATATTTATTACCAAATATAATTTTTCAATCTCTTTCCAAAATAGACAGTTTTGTCATAGCTTCAACAAATCACCTTCATTTGTTTATACGAATAAACCTTATTATAACAATTACCCCTTCATCATTGTTACCGGAGAACCTTTCATATCTCGCCACATTAGCAGTAAACTTATCAAAAACTTCATTAACCTTCGACTTAAGCCTCTCCGAAAAGCCACTATACTTATTCATTAAAACCCCATCATGTACTCACCTACATCCTGTAACAATAATTATCACACCAACTACTGGGAATTAGCAATCAGTATTTTGAATTTCGCGACAATTTTACGTCAAAAGTTATATGTATACATATAACGTCTATCTCCTAGACTTACATACTTCGAATGTAAATTTTCTGAAAAACATCCCAAACTATGAACTAGTTCTCCAAAATTGGAAAAATGCTGATGAAGCAGCAAAAACTGTAAACGACTTTAACAGTCAAAAGTTTGATGATAAAGAATAGTATGGTGGTAAAGCTGAGAAAAAGAGAAGGTTTGAAACTGGAAAACGGATTGAGCAGACCATGAAGGAGGCTGTGGACAAATCACAAAGACTAAACCTGCCTTCAAAGGATCCAAATGATTCAAAGTCTACTGAAATAGTTAGCAAACACCTTACTTCTTATTCTAAACCTTCACAGACAAATCTTCTTCATCATCTATCTATGTTAAGAATTCTAAGATATTATCGTATCTTTTATTATAAATATCTTCGATATTCCTGAAGATATTTTCACAACTATTCTTATCTAAAATCTTCTATCTATTCGCAATATCTGCGTTACAACATAAAAAGAAACTGTGTTAGTTTCTAAATTCTGAAGAAAAAAAAAATTCGAATTTAAAATAGGAATGTTTATGAAGTAGTATTGGGAACTGAAGCATGAGTTAGTATAATATAATGACACTTGATCAATGTGATTATATTACAGTAAGTCATACTGAGTTTCTAATGGAACGTGATGATTCACAGAACATACCGTCATCATGTACTATTTACACGACTCTTACATTCTACCCAATTTCCAAACATATTAAGAACATATCATCTTGATAGCTCTATATTTTAGGATATTCTGGTAATTTGCCAAATCAAGATCGTGCCATTACGATTTTCTTCTTGGAACATTAACTATGTTCATCCAAAAATTCATATCTACAAATTCTGGACCATTATCCGCTTGACTTAAGGTCGGGAAGAGAAAACGAAAGCATGAAGCTCCGAAATATAATGGAGAATATGAAGCCCGATAACAACCCCGAAATTACAAACCTTGTATATCAATGCGTATAGCAATATAAAGACACGGGAGAATGAAAAACACAATAACCCCAAGGTAATGGTAGAAGAAAATAACTTCCTCCGGTGGTAGATGAAAAAGAAGAATGACAGATATGAAAGTTAAGAGTATATCAAGAATCAATACTGGATGAAGCATATTAACGAATGCTTTAAAGTATGAATTGGGGAGAAAGACTAGAAGGTGTGAGCTGTGGAAATAAAGAAACGAAGGGGTGGATTTATAGTAAAATATCAGACAGAGAAATCGAGACAGATTATCGCATTTAATCAAATAAGATCCTGATTTCCTTAATCGCCAAAGAACCAAATCTTATTGCAAAGATTTTCTTTAAATTCCATGAATTCCGGAAATCAATCATAACTACGTCATCGGTTAAAAACGAATATACTTTACTCATTTCACTCTCTTGCGATAGCTTCACTTATACTCTTCGCGTAATCAAATTGTTTTATCTATATTACTCAATGATGATAAAACTCTATTTATCAACTCATATTCGTCATGAAAACATTTTTAAAGTTAGCCATGACGACCTCGATCAAATTTCGGGACGAAATTTCTTTAACGGGTAGGTACTGTGACGACCCGGAAATTTCCGAACAAATTTAAACTTTAACCTTTATATATATCCGACACGATAAGCAAATCTGTAATGATTGAGTCTCGAAAGTTTTGAAATTATATTCATTTAATTAAATACCCTTTGACCATGCCAAACGATTCACGAACAATTACGTGTAATATATATATATATATATATATATATATATATATATATATATATATATATATATATATATATATATATATATATATATATATATATATATACATGTGTGCTTATTAGATTGACACATATTATAAAACATTGAACGGATTAGTTGATATGAATATAAGCTTTGAGATCTATCTAATGAGGTTGGAAATGTTATCAAGGTATTGAATGGATAATACTTTATACGAACGTATTTGTTCGATGTAAGTTTATCGACGAGATTAAAAGCTAATATCAAATGATTGAATTATCGAATACATTGAATTATGATCATGAGTCTCCGTCGTAAGGTCCACTATGATTTAAGAGACTATTACATTTTTAACGGTATTCGGAAATTTAGTAAAATGATACGCATGCAAGAACGACAGTGTTCTTATCGAGGATTAGTCAAAGGTTGGTGGAGGATTGAATTTCATAACACTTGGTTGATAACTTGCAACGTATATAGAACGTGATTATGTATATTAGATATATTAGTTAGGTAAAAGATAGTAATCCTTGTTCATTGATTCGATTTATAATTAGATATTTTAACTAGAGCCTTTGAGAAATTAAAGTAAAGGTTGACGCATAAATAAGTTATATCAGATTAAGTTTTTGAGCATAACCGTTAGGTGATATAACAATATCTAGTATTCACACGATTTTTAATGTTATATTGGTCTTTGAAATATAATTAATTTTGAAAAGTAAAATATTATATTATTAGATAAATATTTCAAACATATGTATTATGTATAAGTTTATAAATTTTAAATGTACATATATTTTATTTTAATCATAAAACGTTTTGATTCAAACTAATAAGATTAAATATATATTTTTTATATAACGAGACGTCGAATTATAAAAGGAAATGACCAAAACACTCAAAAGATTAAGTTACACTTTGAGTGGATTAGTTTTTAATTAATTTAGGTCTAGTTAATAATAAAGGTACATGTCACAAAACGTTTAATTTAAAATAAAATATTTTGATAAACAACGAGTCACTGATTTATAAAAGTAAATGATCACAACGCTCAACTTTATAAGTCATATTTTTATAAAAGTAATTCATTGCTATGTAAGCTTAATTTTTGTAAAAGGTACACGTCACGTAACATAAAGGGCTAGTTTTCTAAACGTACGAAAGTGCGCCCGGAAAACGGAAAGTGGTACATGAGTCGAGTAACAACGTACGAGTCATTTTTGTAAAAATTATATTTTTACTACGCACGTAAATATAATATAATATTTAATTAATTCTAAAGATTAAATAAATTATATATTAATTAATATATAAATAACTTTACATTACGTGTTACATGTGTTATGTGTTATGATGCGTGTGTCGGCAAGGCAATTGAGGATACCAGCTGTCATTTAAAATCATACAATCGCATGGGATGGCTAGACTAATCATATACTATAAATCGCAAGTCTAGTGACCGAATTCATTCCACAACTGATCAATCTTTCTCTCTACTCTTATTATATATATTAATAATAATATTATTATTATTAAAATTATTATTATTGTTATTATTAATCATACTTTAATTATTAGTACTAGTATTATTTACATAAAATACTACGACGAGGGTACGTAGGAGCGATTTCAAGGTGGTTGTTCGAGTGGGATAGGGCTAAGGAAATTATGGGTTCTAGCTATGGAGGTGATGGGTATGGATCAGGGGTATAGTTCGTGGAGTCAATCTAGTGTTTGTCATCTCCGTTGCGTTTGCGTACCTTTCCTGCAATATTAAATCTCAATATTGATACGTTCGTGAATCCGAGGCCAAACTTTACACTTGTTCAATGATGTTATATGTATTTTTACTACAAAATACAGTATGGTGAGTTTCATTTGCTCCCTTTTTAATTGCTTTTGCAATATATTTTTGGGCTGAGAATACATGCGTTGTTTTATAAATGTTTTACGAAATAGACACAAGTACTAAAACTAATTCTACGTGGGTTTAAACCAGAAATATACCCTTAGCTTGGTAACATTAAACTACTTGTCTATGTACGGTAGGCGCGAATCCTAAAGATAGATCTATTGGGCCTGACAAACCCCATCCTGACTATGGGATGCTTTAGTACTTCGAGGTTATATTAAACACACCTGATTTGGTGTACTTAAGAGGGTAAAACATGAACGTTAAGGCTTGTTACCGGGTGCCTACAACTTATAGAATACTTTTATACACTTGCGAGTGTACATATATTTATAAACGGAAATCTTGTGGTCTATTAATATATTGAAATGATTGATATGATAAACCTATGAACTCACCAACCTTTTGGTTGACACTTTTAAGCATGTTTATTCTCATGTATTAAAGAAATCTTCCGCTGTGCATTAGCTCATTTTAAGGATATTACCTGGAGTCATTCATGACATACTTTGAAAGACGTTGCATTCGAGTCGTTGAGTTCATCAAGATTAATATTAAGTCAATTATAGTTGGATGTAATATGAAATGGTATGCATGCCGTCAATTTTTGATGTAAAGAAAGTTTGTCTTTTAAAAAAAAACGAATGCAATGTTTGTAAAACGTATCATATAGAGGTCAAATACCTCGCGATGTAATCAACTATTGTGAATCGTTTATAATGTATATGAACGGGTCATTTCATGTTGACACTATTAGACTCTGTCAGACGTACGAGTGAAGTCTCACGTGTACGGCTGACAAGCTCATACGCACGGTTGAGCTGAGCTGAGTCACAAATCTAATCTGAGTATACATACACGAGTGAGTGATCACCCGAACGGCTGAGACAGATCACTCGTACGAGTGACAGTTGACTCGCGCGGTTGACTCAACAGCAGGGGTAATTAAGTGTTATGTTCTTCATTTTAGGTTAAGCCTCTCATTACACACACATCACTCAGATCTGGTAGTTGTATCTGTTTCTCTCTCAACCCAAATCACTCAAGAGGTGAATAATAGCTTTAGGTGTTAATCTAATCACACAATCCATTATTGTGGTTTGACTAAATTAATCTCAAAAAGCACAATATGCACTAGATTGGTTTGATTCACTAATTTCGCCTTTGTGTGAATTAAACCTGTTGATTTCGAAGTTCCTAGCCATGTTTCATCACCAAGGATTCCTAAGAAGTTATGAGATCCGGGAAAATTTGTTTTCCCTTATAAGTTTGGTGAATCGGAAGTGTTCAATGCACTAGTCAACTTGGGTGCAAGAATTAACCTAATGCCCCACTCACTTTACGAGAGACTTGGTCTTGGACCTCTTAAGCCGACCCGAAATAGAATAAGATTGGCCAACCATTCATTTGATACTGCTATTGGCATCGCCGAGGACATCTTGGTTATCATTGACTCCTTGGTGTTCCCGGTTGATTTTGTTATCATGGAAATGAAGGAGGACCTTCAAGTCCCCCTCATCTTAGGTAGACCATTTTTGGCGACTGCCGACACCATCATCTTAGTGCAACGCAACCAACTCAATATTGGAGTTGGTGAAGAGCGTGTGACCATCAATATCCGGGAAGCTATGAAGCAACCGATTAACACCGATGATGATGAGTGCTCTGCTTTAGACCATATTGACATTTATGTGCATGTTGAACTTGAAAAGCTTTTAAAGATTGATACTTCGGAATTTGACCAAACTTATGATAATGAGATTGTGGATTTAGAGGCCGACTTTTAGGGAATTGATGAATGTTAATGTAGATGACTTTGAAAGTGAAAATGAGACAATTCAGGAAGAGTCGTTTGAGTCCATCCCTCATGAAGATAGATTTCGAATCAAGTCTTCATGGGAGGAGCCTCCCACTCTTGAGCTTAAAGAGCTCCCCGAGCATCTTGAATATGCTTACCTTAAGGAAGAAAAACAACTTCTGGTGATTATTTCTTCAAAACTTACCCAAGACCAAAAAACCCGACTTGTTTCATTACTTAAGTCTCACCATAGGGCCATAGCAAGGAAGACCATGGATATCCCAGGGATCAATCCTTCATATTGCACTCACAAGATTCTCATGGAGGAGAACTATAAACTGGTTGTCCAACGACAACGAAGACTTAACCCAAACATGAAAGAGGTTTTCAAAAAGGAAGTGATCAAACTATTAAACGCGGGCCTTATTTATCCAATATCCGACTCACCATGGGTGAGTCCCGTCCAAGTGTTACCCAAAAAGGGTGGGTCCACGGTGATCTTAAACGACCAAAATGAGCTTGTCCCGACCCGAACCATCACGGGATGGCGTGTATGCATAGAATATAGGCGTCTAAATGATGCAACAAGGAAGGACCATTTCCCACTTCCTTACATCGATCAAATGATTGAACGTCTAGCAGGAAGAGAGTTATATTGCTTTCTCGATGGGTTTTTGGGCTACTTCCAAATCCTGATAGACCCCGAGGATCAACAAAAGACGACCTTTACATGCCCGTATGGCACATTTGCCTATCAAAGAATGCCCATCGGGTTATGCAATGCCCCGGAGACATTCCAAAGGTGCAAGCTTGCTATCTTTTCCGATATGGTTGAAGATACTATGGAGGTTTTGATGGATGATTTTTCGGTTTTTGGTGATTCTTTCGACCATTATCTTAAAAATCTTGATAAAATGTTAACTCGTTGTGAAAATGCAAATTTGGTTCTTAATTGGGAAAAATGTCACTTCATGGTCAAAGAGGGGGAGGTTTTGGGACACAAAATTTCTAAGGCGGGAATTGAGGTTGACAAAGCCAAAATTAGTGTGATAAAGGAGTTACCTAAACCATCGGATGGGAAATCAATCCGAAGTTTTCTTGGGCACGCGGGATTTTATCGCCGGTTCACAAAAGATTTTTCAAAAATTGCCCGCCCTATGACCAAATTGCTAGAAAAGGACCAACCTTTCTTGTTTGATGATGAATGCACCGAAGCATTCAATTTAGTGAAGGAAAAGCTTATTAACCCACCGATTCTTATTTCTCCCGATTAGGACAAAGACTTTGAATTGATGTGCGACGCGAGCGATTATGCTCTAGGTGCGGTTCTTGGTCAAAGAGTTGACCAACACTTTAGACTGATTTACTATGCTAGCAAAACCCTAAACGGGGCCCAGTTGAACTACACCACTATCGAGAAGGAGCTTTTGCGGTAGTATTCGCTTTTGATAAGTTTCGATCTTATCTTGTACTTTCAAAGACAACCGTCTACACGGATCACTCCGCATTAAAGTACCTTTTTCAAAAGTAAGATGCCGAACATCGCTTGATTCGTTGGGTGCTACTTTTACAAGAGTTTGACATACAGATTAGGGATAAAAAGGGAGCCGAGAATGTGGCGGCCGACCATTTGTCAAGGTTAGATAATCCGGGACTACAACCCTTAGATGAGTCCAAAATTCCCGGACGAGCATTTGATAAGAATTGACCTAGTTGATGAAGTCCCATGGTTCGCCGATTTTTCAAATTACTTGGCGTCAAATACTTAAGAAAAGGCTTGTCTTACCAACAAAAGAAAAAGTTTTTCAATAATTTAAGGTATTACTTTTGGGATGACCCACACTTGTTTCATATTGGGGCGGATCAAGTGATAAGGAGATGCGTTTATGGGCAAGAAGCCCGGGATATTTTAAGGGATTGTCATAGTGGGCCTGATAATGCTAAAAACGAACATATATTTCATAGCATTATTCCTCAAGAAAGACAAGCTTTTAGTTGCAATTGTTCTATTTACAAGTGATATTCGTTTAAATAATAAAAGGTGAAGACAAAAGACAGATTCGACGAATTGAAGACGCAAACGACCAAAAAGCTCAAAAGTACAAAAGACTATCAAAAAGGTTCCAATTATTGATAAGAAACGTCTCAAAATGACAAGAGTACAAGTTACAAGACGCAAAGTACGCGATTTAAAATAATACGCGAGGACGTCCGAAAATCCGGAACCGGGACCTGAGCCAAGAAGAAACGCCCGACGCAACGGACCAAAAATATCTAGTCTACTATGCACAAGAATATAATATAATATATATATAATTATATATAATTATATATTATATATATTATTATTATTATATTACGTCGGCAAGAAGAAAACAAATCCATTTGGCTGGATCCAGGGTGGCCATGCGACTCGCATGGCCAGAAGCACAAATCCATGCGAGTCGCATGGAGTGAGATTGCTGGTCAGGTCCTATATAAAGCCAGTTTTCTGCCGAGTTTTTATCATCTTTTTTCTCTTCCTCTTCATACGTAAATATATTTATATTTATAATTTATATTTTAATTTTAATTATAATTCTAATAATAAGGGTATGTTAGCGAATGTTGTAAGGGTGTAAGTCGAAATTCTGTCCGTGTAACGCTACGCTATTTTTAATCATTGTAAGTTATGTTCAACCTTTTTACATTAATGTCTCGTAGCTAAGTTATTATTATGCTTATTTAAAACGAAGTAATCATGATGTTGGGCTAATTACTAAAATTGGGTAATTGGGCTTTGTACCATAATTGGGGTTTGGACAAAAGAACGACACTTGTGGAAACTAGACTATGGGCTATTAATGGGCTTTATATTTGTTTAACTAAATGAAAGTTTGTTAATGTTAATATAAAGATTTACAATTGGGCGTCCCTATAAACTACCATATACACTCAATCGGACACGATGGGCGGGGTATTTATATGTACGAATAATCGTTCATTTAACCGGACACGGGAATGGATTAATAGCCACTAGAATAATTAAAACAGGGGTGAAATTACATTCAAGGGTAATTGGTGTAATTGTTAACAAAGTAGTAAAACCTTGGTTTACACGCAGTCGATAACCTGGTGTATTCATTAAACAAAGTATTAAAACCTTGTTACAATTCGAATCCCCAATTAGTTGGAATATTTAACTTCGGGTATAATAATAATTTGACGAGGACACTTGCACTTTATATTTATGACTGATGGACTGTTATGGACGAAAACCAGACGGACATATTAAATAATCCAGGACAAAGGACAATTAACCCATGGGCATAAAACTAAAATCAACACGTCAAACATCATGATTACGGAAGTTTAAATAAGCATAATTCTTTTATTTCATATTTAATTTCCTTTATTTTATATTTAATTGCACTTCTAATTATCGCACTTTTATTTATTGTTATTTTATTTAATCGCACTTTTAATTATCGTACTTTTAATTATCGCAATTTAATTTTATCGCATTTTTATTATTCGCAATTTCATTATCGTTATTTACTTTACGCTTTAATTTAAAGTCTTGTATTTATTTTATATTTTACATTAGGTTTTAACTGCGACTAAAGTTTTAAAATCGACAAACCGGTCATTAAACGGTAAAAAAACCCCCCTTTATAATAATAATATTACTTATATATTTATTTGTATTTTTATAAAAGTAAACTAATATAGCGTTGAGTTTTGTTTAAAGATTTCCCTGTGGAACGAACCGGACTTACTAAAAACTACACTACTGTACGATTAGGTACACTGCCTATAAGTGTTGTAGCAAGGTTTAAGTATATCCATTCTATAAATAAATAAATATCTTGTGTAAAATTGTATCGTATTTAATAGTTTTTCCTAGTAAAATATAAGCTATTTTATATACACCTCGTTCGACATCAAGTAATTTTTGGCGCCGCTGCCGGGGAATCACTCTTAAACGCCGGAAGCGCAACGCTAATATAAAAAAAAAAAAAAAAAAATTTTAGTTACTTTTATTAAAAGTCGTTTTTGTAAAAATACGTTTTTAAAAATTCGAAAAATATAAAAAGAAAAACAAAAATATTAGTATTTTTAAGATTTTGTAAATATTTAAGTTTTATAAGTTTCTTTATTTCTATTTTAAGTTTATAAAAATATAAGTTTTATTTTAAAATCTTTTATTTATTTAGAAAAACAGAAAAAAAAAAAAAATAATAAGTAATCGGGCCAAGGTACTGTAGCAGCCCAACTTTTGGCCTGGATCCGAACACCATGCGAGTCGCATGATAATTCAACTAAACCCCATGCGAGTCGCATGAGGGGTCTGACAGGGCCACAACCAAACCCTAAAAACGCATTTATTACGGAGTATAATATATTATTATTATAATTAAACCCTAATTTGATTATTATTAATTAAGTTTTTAGTTTAATTAATTTTAACTACTTTTAATTACTTTTATTATATTTAAAACTTAATACTTTAATATAATTAATATAAAAATAATATTTTAATAAAAATTGTATTTTTTTTATCACTTTTTATTTCTTTTAATATTTTGTCCCTTTTTAATCGTTGTAGCGTAATATTTATATTTTTAGCTCAAATTTAATTTTAAACTTAGTTTTTGCTATAGTTATTTTTACTCCTATATTTTTAGGCTTTGCCGTAGAATTCCTTAAGTGCTTTTTCTTTAGACTAAGATTTAGGTGCTTTAGAATTTTGCGACGCCTTTTTAAGTTTTAGTTTCTTTTTAAGTTATTTCCATTTGGGATTTAGTTTTTCCTGTAAGCTTTAATATTTTTAGACCGTTTACTATGTATCAATTATCATTCCAATTAGTAATTTCAATTTGCGATTATAATTTTAAGTTAGTTGTAGTAATAAGGTTAGGTTAGTTAAGTATTTTTAAGTATTTTTAAGTTTCTTTTATTTTTCCGTCACCTTTTATTTTTCAACCATTTTTTCTTTTTCAACCTTTTTCGACGAACTCTTTTTCTTTCTTATTTCTCGCTATTCTAGTTTTTAGGACATAGAATTTTTTCTACTTCTTATCTAAATTTCTTAAAATTACGAAAATTTATTTTGAGTGGTTAAATTAATAGACATCAAAATTTTCTGGTTCGTAGTAATAGTTGGATTTGTACGTGGACCGGGTTATTGGAGCCAAACAGTCCTCAATTATATTGAGACCAAACGAATCCTGCCCCTCTGCTGCATCTTTTGGCTATTCGAAACGTGGGCAAAATCAGAAAAGTCTATTGATTGGATAACTTATTATAATTTTTCTTTCCTTTTTAAAACTAATAGGATATTCAGTGAATGCACCGAGCAAGACGTTCATCACCTTTTGTACGTTCACCACCTGTAACTCGATCAAGACATCGTTTAACAAATATAACCGCCGTTGATTTTTCTTTAGAATCGTCATCCAGTCAACCAAGTACTTCAGTTCAAATTTCCGATAATCCAGTTTTTGAAACAAACCTCACAATTGAGAATCCAGAAAATATTCAGGAACGGTTCGTAGATCCTGAACCATTAAACTTTCCTCCGGAACCACCAATCATTCAAACAGAGATTGTTGAGGAACGAACTATTAAATCAGAATCATCTATTGATACCGATTCAACAAATTCAATTATGGAGAATCTGGAACCTTTAAGTATGGAAGACCGAATGAGAGCTAAACGCACTGGCCAAGGTCACGCAATTACTCATCCAGACATTAATGCGCCAGATTATGAAATCAAAGGACAAATTCTACACATGGTGACTAATCAATGCCAATTTAGTGGTGCGCCGAAGGAAGATCCAAATGAACATCTACGTACCTTTAATAGGATCTGCACACTATTTAAAATACGAGAAGTGGAGGATGAACAGATATATCTCATGTTATTTCCCTGGACTTTAAAGGGAGAAGCCAAAGATTGGTTGGAATCGTTACCTGAAGGGGCGATCGATACATGGGACGTTTTAATTGATAAATTTCTTAAACAATTCTTTCCTGCATCTAAAGCCGTAAGACTTCAAGCAGAAATTGTTACGTTCACACAGAAGCCAAATGAAACTCTATATGAGGCGTGGACAAGATATGGAAAATTGTTAAGAGGATGTCCGCAACATGGTTTAGACACCTGTCAAATAGTACAAATATTCTACCAAGGATGCGACATCACTACAAGAAAAGACATAGATATAGCAGCTGGTGGTTCTATTATGAAAAAAACCGAAACTGATGCGTACAAAATTATTGATAATACTGCTTCCCACTCACATGAGTGGCATCAAGAAAAAGATATCATTAGATCATCTAAAGCAGCTAGAGCCGATTCTAGCCATGACTTAGATTCCATTTCAGCAAAGATAGATGCTTTCGAGAGACGAATGGAAAAGATGACTAAGGATATTCACTCAATACGAATTAGTTGTGAGCTGTGTGGAGGACCACATTTGACAAAAGATTGTCTAAGTATTGAATTAACAATGGAACAAAGAGAGAATATTTCATACATAAACCAAAGGCCTGGAAATAATTATCAGAATAATTATCAACCGCCAAGACCGATTTACAATCAAAACCAGAATTATAACCGAAATATTCCATACAACAACCAACAAGGTCCTAGCAATCAACAAGTATCCAATAATACTTACAATCAGCAAAGACCGAATTTTCAAAACAAACCACCACAACAAACCGATGATAAAAAGCCGAATTTAGAAGATATGATGACAAAGCTAGTTGAAACTCAAACGCAGTTTTTCACATCTCAAAAACAAACCAATGAACAAAATGCTCAAGCATTTAGAAATCAACAAGCTTCTATTCAAAATCTGGAACAAGAAGTAAGTAACCTAGCAAGGTTAATAGGTGAAAGAAAACCGGGAAGTTTACCTAGTGATACAAATGCTAACCCCCGGAATGAAACAGCTAAAGCTATTACCACAAGAAGTGGTACAACACTTAAACCACCTGAAATACCTGTAACTTCTGATGAAACTATTCCTACTACACAAGAACCACAACCTGATCAAGATAAGGAAAAAGAACCGGTAGTTGAAAAGGTTAATAAAGATAACACAGTTAAGGATAAACCTTATGTTAAACCATATCAACCACCACTTCCTTATCCGAGTAAAATGAAGAAAGAAAAACTTGAAGCCGAGCAATCCAAATTCTTGGATATGTTTAAACAGATAAATGTAAATCTTCCTTTCATTGACGTGATTTCAGGAATGCCAAGGTATGCTAAATTCTTGAAAGATCTAATCACGAATAGAAAGAAAATGGAAGAACTCTCGGCTGTTACTATGAATGCTAATTGTTCAGCAGTGCTGTTGAATAAGATACCAGAAAAACTATCTGATCCAGGAAGTTTCACAATTCCATGTTTTCTGGGTAGTCTTAGTTCAATAGAAGCATTAGCAGATTTAGGTGCTAGTATAAATCTAATGCCGTATTCACTATACGCTAAACTAGACCTTGGAGAATTGAAACCAACCAGAATAAGCATACAACTAGCCGATAGATCAATAAAATATCCTAGAGGGATAATGGAGAACATGCTAGTTAAAGTTGGTACTTTAGTATTTCCAGTAGATTTTGTTGTTTTGGACATGGAAGAAGATTCTCAAGTTCCTCTCATATTAGGAAGACCATTCTTAAACACGGCTAAAGCAATGATAGACGTGTTCGGTAAGAAACTGACCCTAAGTATAGAGGATGAGAGTGTTACCTTTTCAGTTGATAGAGCAATGCAACAACCACAATCTGCAGATGATACATGTTATTATATTCAAACTATAGATGCACATGCAGAATTATTAGAAGAATTTCCAGAATTACAAGGAACAGGAGAATGTTCTTTAGGAGAAGGAAATGAACCAATTGATGAAGCTGAAATGTTAGCTACACTTATAGCTAATGGATATGAACCAACAACAGAAGAAATTCAAATGCTAAAAGAAGAAGACAGATACCGATATAAATCATCGATAGAAGAACCTCCGAAATTAGAGTTAAAGCCACTTCCAAACCATTTGGAATACGCTTATTTACATGGTGAATCTGAATTACCTGTAATAATATCGTCTTCTCTTACTGAAAATGAGAAATCACAACTCATTTCTGTGTTGAAAGCTCATAAACCAGCCATTGCATGGAAGATTCATGATATTAAAGGAATAAGTCCTTCGTATTGCACACATAAAATCCTTATGGAAGAAGGTCATAAAACGTATGTGCAACGCCAACGAAGACTAAATCCTAATATGCAAGATGTAGTTAAGAAAGAGATTATTAAACTGCTAGATGCAGGTTTGATATATCCAATTTCTGATAGTCCATGGGTAAGCCCAGTTCAATGCGTACCTAAGAAGGGTGGCATGACTGTCATTACAAATGAGAAAAATGAGCTTATTCCTACTAGGACTGTAACAGGATGGCGTGTATGTATTGATTATAGAAAATTAAATGACGCCACCAGAAAAGATCACTTTCCCTTACCTTTCATAGATCAAATGTTGGAAAGATTAGCCGGAAATAGTTACTATTGTTTTCTAGATGGATTTTCCGGATATTTTCAAATTCCAATAGCACCCGAAGATCAAGAGAAAACCACATTCACGTGCCCTTATGGTACTTTTGCTTACAAACGCATGCCATTTGGACTTTGTAACGCCCCTGCAACCTTTCAAAGGTGTATGATGGCGATTTTTCACGACATGATAGAAGAATGCATGGAAGTATTCATGGATGACTTTTCAGTCTTCGGTGATACATTTAAATCATGTCTAGTTAATCTGGAACGAATGCTAATTAGATGCGAAAAATCAAATCTAGTACTTAATTGGGAGAAATGCCATTTCATGGTTAAAGAAGGCATCGTTCTTGGACATAAAATTTCAAAAGAAGGAATTGAAGTGGATAGAGCTAAAGTAGATGTAATTGCTAAACTTCCACATCCCACCAATGTTAGAGGAGTTAGGAGTTTTCTAGGGCATGCCGGTTTTTACCGACGTTTCATAAAAGATTTTTCTAAAATTGCCACTCCTATGAATAAACTCCTAGAAAAGGATGCGCCATTCATCTTTTCAGATGAATGTATCAAATCTTTTAATATTCTTAAAGAAAAACTCACTAATGCGCCGATCATGATAACACCAAATTGGAATCTACCATTTGAACTAATGTGCGATGCAAGTGATTTTGCAATGGGAGCCGTTTTAGGACAAAGGATTGAAAAACGATTTCAACCTATATATTATGCTAGTAAGACGTTACAAGGAGCACAAACGAACTATACAACTACTGAAAAAGAACTCCTTGCTATTGTCTTTGCTTTTGACAAATTTCGATCATATCTAGTTCTAGCAAAAACGGTGGTCTATACCGACCATTCTGCTCTTAGATACCTATTTTCAAAACAAGATGCTAAACCAAGATTAATCCGTTGGATCTTACTCTTACAAGAGTTTGATATTGAAATCCGAGATAAAAAAGGAGCAGAAAATCTTGCCGCTGATCATCTTTCTCGTCTTGAAAATCCCGAATTAGAAGTTCTGAATGAATCGGCCATACAAGACAACTTTCCTGATGAATATCTATTGAAGATAGATTATAAAGAAATCCCATGGTTTGCAGACTATGCAAACTACTTAGTTTGTGGATTCCTTGAAAAAGGATTATCGTACCAAAGACGAAAGAAATTCTTCAGTGATATAAAACACTATTTCTGGGAAGATCCACATCTGTTTAAAATTTGTCCTGATGGAATAATACGCCGATGTGTATTTGGAGATGAAGCTAGTAAAATTTTAAACCATTGTCACACAGGACCAACAGGAGGGCATTATGGGCCTCAACTAACAGCAAGAAAAGTTTATGAAGCTGGATTCTATTGGCCTACAATTTACAAAGACGCACACCTTCTTTGCAAATCCTGTGATGCATGTCAAAGGGCCGGAAAAATAAGTCAACGTGATGAAATGCCACAAAATGTCATCCAAGTATGTGAAGTATTTGACATTTGGGGTATTGACTTTATGGGTCCATTTCCAAAATCTCATAATAATTTATATATACTCGTAGCCATTGATTATGTATCTAAATGGGCGGAAGCACAAGCTCTCCCAACTAACGATGCACGAGTTGTAGTAAACTTTTTAAAACGTCTTTTTGCAAGGTTTGGAACACCGAAAGCTTTAATAAGTGATCGGGGTACTCATTTTTGTAATAATCAACTTGAGAAAATTCTTAAAAGATATGGAGTAACTCATAAAATCTCCACCGCATATCATCCACAAACAAGTGGACAAGTTGAAAATACCAACCGAGCTTTAAAACGTATTCTAGAGAAAACCGTAGGATCAAATCCGAAGGAATGGTCCATTAAATTGGAGGATGCACTCTGGGCTTTTAGAACAGCCTACAAAACTCCAATTGGAACCACACCTTTTAGACTTGTTTATGGAAAAGCATGTCATCTTCCAGTAGAAATTGAACACAAAGCATTTTGGGCTTTGAAGACATGTAATCTTGATTTACATGAAGCTGGACGTCTACGATTAAGTCAACTAAACGAATTAGAAGAATTAAGACATGAAGCATACGAAAATTCGTTAATCTATAAAGAAAGAACGAAGAAATGGCATGATAAAAGAATCAGAAGTTCAAAAGAATTCAAAGACGGAGACAGAGTTCTTCTTTTCAATTCACGATTCAAGCTATTTCCTGGAAAATTGAAATCAAGATGGTCTGGACCATTCATAGTCAAAAGAGTTTTCCCATACGGAACGATAGAATTAATAAATTCAAATGGGATTGAATTTAAAGTTAATGGTCACAGAGTTAAACATTACATACATGGTCCGATGGAAGTCGACAACGAAGTTAATCACAATTTCGACACCACAGCTAACTAAGTGTGGGGAGAATCAAGTCTTTAAAGGATAATATATATTTCTGTTAGAGTTAGATTGTCTGTTTTCGTGTAGTTCTCGAAAATGGAACACGTATGGTCTTTCCCTAGCAGACCCTAAAGAACTAGTCTTCTCCCCCCATTCTGAATTTTTATTTTTTTTAGGTTTTTACGAAATGAAGACTGCCTGTGAATTAAACCATGGTCTAATGCTACACGCTTTGATCACTAAAAGAAATAATGACATACTACCGAGTGAATTAGTATCAGTAATCAGAGAAAGAATGGACGGAGTTAGAAAAGGATCCAGATGCGAAGATAATAAGTTACAATTTGGTAAAGGAAAATCAAAATCCGCAGCGAAAAGAAGAGCACGACACCTAGAACGATGTCACAAATGCGGAAAATGGTCACATGGAGGTAAATGTTCAAATAATCAAACCTATTCAAATACCGAATTTGTTACTTTATGCAGAGACGGACCGTTCATATGTTTAGAAGAAAAGACAATGAATGCTCGAGGTTACGCCTATGCAGCCATGGAAAATCAATTAAACCGACTATCTTATGAATATAATAGATCATATAACTAAGAAATCTATTTCACAGGTATGTCTGTACAGTTTTTATTTTTATTTTTATTTTTAACCTTTTGATAATAAACGCTAATTTGTTCGCTAAAAAGTATTAAATTGGTATTAAATAAAATTAGGTTTGGCGACCGAAATTATTGATATCATTCAAAAATTTATTACATCACTGCGAAATTTAACGTTTATTCTTAAGGTATAAATATCTTTAATCAATCAACCCAAAATATTTCAAAAATTCGTCATGAGTTAAATTAGGTCTTGGAACCGAAATTACTTTACCGAAAAGAGGGGCGCATATTTTTGATAATATTTGATTGATAAAAGTGGGATAAAAAGACAAAAAGATTTTTAAATTTATTTTTACCATGTTTTTAAAATTAATATTTAAATCTTAAGTTAATATTGTAAACTTTGTAAAAACAATATATTTAAAATTGTAAATATTTGAAAAATTTATATAAGTTTGGTGTGAATTTATAATATGAATTTTTAAATTAAGTGGTGTGAATTTTTAAAATATGAATTTTTAATTTTATGCATTTCAAATTTTAAGTTTGGTGTGAATTTTTAATATTAATTTTGAATTTTATATTTAAGTTGTGTGAATTTAAAAACAAAAATTTACTTTATCTCATTAAGTTAAGAATATGATTTTTAAAATTCATCGTAAGTTGAAGACTAGGTCTTTGAACCGAAATTGCTTTACCCGAGGGAGGGACGAGAACTTTTATTATCATTATTTTTAATCTTTTTGATTTAAAGTATGCCAAAAAAAAATTAAAAAATCCAAAAATCTAAGCTTTTAAAACAATCGCTTGCAAATGACAAAATTTTAAAATTTTGTCGAGGGACGGACTAGGGCATCGTCCCGAAACGACCTCGTCTTAAAAAGAAACAAAATTTTTAAAATTTTATTAATTCTATGTTTTAAAAGTATAAGGTTTTATAAAAAAAAAAAAAAAAAAAATTAAATCCTGGATTTTCACCCCATGCGACTCGCATGGGGGTATGCACAAATCCATGCTAGTCGCATGGCCATAAAAAGCTGGACAGGATCAAAATTTCCAGCCGAGCTGCTCTTTTTCACAACACACACACATATACACGAACCATCTCCAAAACCCTCTCAAAAATTCATCATTTTTCATCAAAATTCTTGCAAAACTTCACAATAATCATGCCTAGATTCAGTAGTCTCAACCCCTTCAGGAGAAAGGTAAAGATTTCACCCCTAATCTCTTTAAATTCGAATTTTTGTGTTCTTGAGCTAGAAAATTTATATTTTGATTTTGTTAAATTTAGGTGTAATTAGAGCTAAATTGTTGTTATATTATGCATGTATATCCTAGATAGAAGCTATTTAACATGAATTGAAGCTAAAAACTTCAAATTTTTAAGAATCTAGGGTTTGTGTTCTTGAGCAATTTGGGGCTTTTTGATATAAACAGGTTATGGCCGATTTTTGTCATGAATTGTTGCTAAATTAAGTAGTGTAACATGTTTAGGTAGTTAATTGATCCAAACTTTGAGCCTAAACATGTTTTTGAGAATTAAAGTGGACTTTTTAAGTCTAAAAATTCATGAACTTGGATAATTTGATATAAAGGCCATTTGAAACTTGTTTCATTGCTAGTAGTGATTATTTTGGCATGTTATTTAAGATAAATGCTTATGAACTTGATGTACATTTTCGTATATGCTTATTTGACAAAGTGTAGACTTGACAAAAATATGAAAATGAGCACTAGTTTGATTTAAATGCCATGTAACAAGTGTTTAATTGCTATAATGATTATTGTTGACATGTTTAAGAGTTTAAATGTGATAAAACATTGTACACATTTTCGTATGTAAAAGTGTAGAATTGTTATTGTTAAGAAAATGTGTATAAAATGTGTTATGAATTGAACATGTCATCATAATTGTTTCAAGTTATTATTTTGCTAACACTAATGCATATTTGGATGCACAAATTTTGTGTTTAATGTGTTTTGCAGAGAGCCGATACTGGAGGTTCAGGAGCATCATCATCCAGGCAACCAGAGCCCGAACCGGAAATGTTTCATGAACAAGAACAACATATGCAACAAGAAGAAGAAGAACAGGAGGAGCAACATATTCCATATCACGATCAAGATCAATTATTCATGAATCAGTTTCGTCAATTCGCTCCACATCAAAGGATTCTGAGTTTAGACATTAATGAAGATCAGTTACACCCAAATCTGAGATTTGATCGATGTTGGATAGAGTATCCAGATTATCAAAAGAACATGCACATTCTCTACTTTAAGGTTGTTGAAATGCCAAGGGCAATTGACTGGGTACCTTTGGAAACAGTTAACCTTGCCGAACCGATTCGGGAATTATTGGTGCAAAGGTATGGTAATTCTCAGTTTAACGATTGGATGCGTCTATTTTCCATTCGTAGAACCATATATAGGGAATGGTGTATAGAATTACTTAGTACTATTAAGTTAAACAGTGATGTTAGGAGGATAGATGATAGAAGCTTTATTAGATTTCTGTTAGGTGGACGAATGTACAGAATGTCCATGATAGATTTAGCTAGGGCCTTACAGATTTACACCCCTGCTGAACTTTTGAGCCCCGACTGTAATAGCCTGATTGCCCAAGGAGAAAGGGTAGATAGGGAATTTGATATTAACGCCATCTGGAGGCGTATGTCCCACTTTAATGAATTTCACGCCAGTGGAAATCATACATACTTAGATATAGACAGAGCTGAACTCCGGGTGATTCATAGATTCTTAGCAAACACAATTACACAAAGGGGTAGGAATAAGGAGAAATTGACCGTAAACGATTTGTTCTACCTCAAGTGTATTAGAGACCCGAGGAGTTTCGTTAACATTCCCTATTGTGTTGGTTATTATCTCGCTAATGTAGTTTCGGGGATGAAATCGGGGAGTATTATAGGTGGTGGTATTTTCATTACTCTCATTGGAGAGTATTTAGGTGTAGATAAGCACCAAGGGGGTCCAATGAACGAAATAGAGGACGGAGGTGAAACTATAAGTTCAAACCTTTATCACGGTGCAAGGGTATTATTGATGAGACGTGGTCGGGTATATCGATACGAGGGACCTCAGCGACAGGTAGAAAGAGGTTCGGATGATGAAATGGAAGAGGCGAACAACATTATAGGAGTTGTTCGGGAGACTGCTCTTGATTTAGGCGTTCGTATGGAGGATGAATACATGACGAACTATGATAGGCATATGCAGTACGAGGCATGGCAACGTCGGAATGACTACGAGCATTCCCGGCAACGAGAGCATGGCCGATGGGATTATCATCAGCGCCAAATTATAAGCCAGTTGCAGCCTGGCGAGATGTATTATCCGACCCGACCCGCATACTATCCCGCACATCAGCCAGAAATGAGACCACCCTATGATTCATATGATTATGACGCAGCATACCAGTTCACCTATAATCAGCCATGGAACCCGGACGCGAACATGAATTGGGATCCATATCCTAATTTTCCTCCTAACCCACCTCCTGATCAGTAGAGATAAGTTGGTAATTTTATTTTTATTTTAAACACTTAACATTTTATTACGTTTATGTAATGTTTGATATTCTTATTATTATTGTGTACTAATATTTTTCTTATAGTTTGAAAGTGGGATGCCAAAGTTCCATTTCAAATTGCATGTATGATTATATTTGTATTGTATGTATTCTCTTTTATGCACAAAACAGGGTAAAACAACGCGTTTTCAGAGACTGGCATTAAGTTCAGCAAAAGCAAGTAATTTTGACGACAATGATGCAAAATGTATGTGAAATAACAACAAGACGGAATGAACAAATGACGTGCACCATTTATCATTCAGCAAACAACCGCCAATATATTTGGAAACTTTGGTAAAAATTTAATCATTTTCACACAAATCACCCTCAATAATTTAAATTGTTACTGATTTTTTGCAAATGAGGGCATTGCAAGATCTTAAGTGTGGGAAGGGGTTAAATTCTTTCGGATTTTAAAATTTTTACTTTATACACTTGGTTACCATTAAAAATACTAGTAAAGCAGTAGTTGTATTAGAATCTAGTGCTCTCTGATAAAAAAGAACAGCCCTAGTCTTATATACTGACTACCCAATTCTAGTAAAATTTTTCAAAATTTTCAATTAAATGAATTCAAAATCATGTTTATACATATTTATGAACGATAAAACTAGGTTTTAACACCGAAATTATTGTTACCTCGGAAAGGACATAAATTGAGAAACAAACTAAAATGTCAAAATTCATTTAAAATGGAATAGAGGACGATAAAAAGAAAAATAAAAAGCCAAGTGTGGGAAAATTTACCAAGTTATTTTAAACATATGTCACATATATCTATAACAAATAACTGAAAATACTTTTGCTTTGGACTAAACTAAACTGTTTTACCCAATGAAAGAAAAGAAGAGATGGATCTACACGATGCATCAATTCCATCATTAAAAGGAAGTAAAGTCTTCCGAAAAAGACACGCGCTTCTTGATTTAGGTCATGAAGTTGTCGTCCAGACCAGCTGTAGGTTGACGAAAAATCTAGAAAAGTCATCACTAAAATCAGCAGGAAATCCACGGACCTCAGCATTAAACAGGGTCGCCAAGTGGTCAGATTTATCCTAACCATGAGAAGGATTTATCTCGTACAATGGGGGGCACCATGCAAATTAGCTGGATAAGACTAATGAATCAGATCCCCAGAAAGGATAATCTCCTTAAAGATTAAAAATCAGCTTTTAAGACTGATATTACTCAATCCTAGAGATTGACCTTAAAGATTGAGAATTACAAACTCATGGAATTCAATGATATCTAAACTCGAGCTTAAACGAGAAAATATTTTGATCAAAATTATAAACCGATTTGTTTTCTGAAAACCCTATTTTCAATGCGTTCATTACCATTGAACGTAAAATCCTAGGAATTCACCTGGAATTCATTAGGTCACCTGAACTAAATCGGGTGTCAACCGTAAGAACGGTGGTTGAATAGCATGGTCAAAGACAGGACCTTGTGCCAGACCGGAAAAATTATAAGGGTGAGCTTTACTATTGCTCCTACCAAGGATAGTAATTGCGTCCGACACGTTATAGACCATAATCAAAAGCATGTCACGGGACATTGCCTTAACAGTTGCTTGTTCAACGCTTTCCTTTACAACCGGACGGTAGTTTGCCGAAAGGTAATATACGGAACAAGTAAACTGGACGTGTTGCTTTCCAAATACAAGGTTAGCAAGTGGGTGACACAAAACCGCAAGTTTTGAGCTAAAATTTTCAATTCTGAAACCCACCAAACCCACAAAAATATTTTGCAAACACCGGTAAAGGGTTATTCCGGAAAACTTATCTAGGGTAAAAACTAGATTTCGAAAGATCAAATGTTTTCATAAAGATCCAATTTCCTTAATGGATCTAAATTTTTATAGTCATGTGGGACTGTAAACCATATCGTTACTACCATTGTTTATACCGCCGTATAAAAATCACTGATGTACAAAGTGTGAAGAATAAAAAAGTGATTCTAGTATTTCAAGACAATATTGCTTGAGGACAAGCAACGCTCAAGTGTGGGAATATTTGATAATGCTAAAAACGAACATATATTTCATAGCATTATTCCTCAAGAAAGACAAGCTTTTAGTTGCAATTGTTCTATTTACAAGTGATATTCGTTTAAATAATAAAAGGTGAAGACAAAAGACAGATTCGACGAATTGAAGACGCAAACGACCAAAAAGCTCAAAAGTACAAAAGACTATCAAAAAGGTTCCAATTATTGATAAGAAACGTCTCAAAATGACAAGAGTACAAGTTACAAGACGCAAAGTACGCGATTTAAAATAATACGCGAGGACGTCCGAAAATCCGGAACCGGGACCTGAGCCAAGAAGAAACGCCCGACGCAACGGACCAAAAATATCTAGTCTACTATGCACAAGAATATAATATAATATATATATAATTATATATAATTATATATTATATATATTATTATTATTATATTACGTCGGCAAGAAGAAAACAAATCCATTTGGCTGGATCCAGGGTGGCCATGCGACTCGCATGGCCAGAAGCACAAATCCATGCGAGTCGCATGGAGTGAGATTGCTGGTCAGGTCCTATATAAAGCCAGTTTTCTGCCGAGTTTTTATCATCTTTTTTCTCTTCCTCTTCATACGTAAATATATTTATATTTATAATTTATATTTTAATTTTAATTATAATTCTAATAATAAGGGTATGTTAGCGAATGTTGTAAGGGTGTAAGTCGAAATTCTGTCCGTGTAACGCTACGCTATTTTTAATCATTGTAAGTTATGTTCAACCTTTTTACATTAATGTCTCGTAGCTAAGTTATTATTATGCTTATTTAAAACGAAGTAATCATGATGTTGGGCTAATTACTAAAATTGGGTAATTGGGCTTTGTACCATAATTGGGGTTTGGACAAAAGAACGACACTTGTGGAAACTAGACTATGGGCTATTAATGGGATTTATATTTGTTTAACTAAATGAAAGTTTGTTAATGTTAATATAAAGATTTACAATTGGGCGTCCCTATAAACTACCATATACACTCAATCGGACACGATGGGCGGGGTATTTATATGTACGAATAATCGTTCATTTAACCGGACACGGGAATGGATTAATAGCCACTAGAATAATTAAAACAGGGGTGAAATTACATTCAAGGGTAATTGGTGTAATTGTTAACAAAGTAGTAAAACCTTGGTTTACACGCAGTCGATAACCTGGTGTATTCATTAAACAAAGTATTAAAACCTTGTTACAATTCGAATCCCCAATTAGTTGGAATATTTAACTTCGGGTATAATAATAATTTGACGAGGACACTTGCACTTTATATTTATGACTGATGGACTGTTATGGACGAAAACCAGACGGACATATTAAATAATCCAGGACAAAGGACAATTAACCCATGGGCATAAAACTAAAATCAACACGTCAAACATCATGATTACGGAAGTTTAAATAAGCATAATTCTTTTATTTCATATTTAATTTCCTTTATTTTATATTTAATTGCACTTCTAATTATCGCACTTTTATTTATTGTTATTTTATTTAATCGCACTTTTAATTATCGTACTTTTAATTATCGCAATTTAATTTTATCGCATTTTTATTATTCGCAATTTCATTATCGTTATTTACTTTACGCTTTAATTTAAAGTCTTGTATTTATTTTATATTTTACATTAGGTTTTAACTGCGACTAAAGTTTTAAAATCGACAAACCGGTCATTAAACGGTAAAAAAACCCCCCTTTATAATAATAATATTACTTATATATTTATTTGTATTTTTATAAAAGTAAACTAATATAGCGTTGAGTTTTGTTTAAAGATTTCCCTGTGGAACGAACCGGACTTACTAAAAACTACACTACTGTACGATTAGGTACACTGCCTATAAGTGTTGTAGCAAGGTTTAAGTATATCCATTCTATAAATAAATAAATATCTTGTGTAAAATTGTATCGTATTTAATAGTTTTTCCTAGTAAAATATAAGCTATTTTATATACACCTCGTTCGACATCAGGGCCCACGGGGGGTCACTTCGGTCCGAATCACACCGCGGAAAAGGTGTTCGATTCCGGGTTTTATTGCCCCACTATCTTCAAGGACGCATACGAATTAGTTAAACGATGTGATTCATGCCAAAGGTCGGGATCCATCTCCAAGAGGGATGAGATGCCCCAAAACGGTAATCAAATATGTGAGGTTATCGACGTATGGGGTTTAGATTTCATGGGACCATTTCTGAACTCAAATAAGTGTGTCTATATCCTAGTGGCGGTAGATTATGTCTCCAAATGGGCCGAGGCCAAAGCCTTGCCAACCAACGATGCGAGAGTAGTTATTAAGTTTTTAAAAGGGTTGTTTGCTAGGTTTGGTGTGCCAAAAGCATTGATATCGGATCGAGGGACACATTTTGCTAATAGTCTTATAGAAAGAGTCATGGAAAAATATGGTGTAAACCATCATTTTTTGACCCCTTACCACCCCCAAACTAGCGGTCAAGTCGAGAATAAAATCATGCTTTAAAGAGGATTTTAGAAAAGACGGTTAGTAATAACTCTAAGATTTGGTTGACTAAGTTAGATGAAGCATTATGGGCCTTTAGAACTGCTTACAAAACTCCAATAGGCACCACACCGTTCCATCTAGTGTATGGGAAAGCATGTCACATCCCGGTTGAACTTGAACATAAGGCGTTTTGGGCAATTAAGGAAGTTAACCTAGACCTAGAACGATCTAAGGAAAAATGGGTGACACAATTACACGAATTAGAGGAGCTTAGGTTAGAGGCATATGATAACTCTTTGGCATACAAAGAGAAAACTAAGCATTGGCACGATGCCCGACTCAAAGGTCTGAAAGAATTCTACCCAAACGATAAGGTCTTAGTCTTTAACTCCCGGTTTAAGTTCTCACCCGGTAAGTTGAAATCTATATGGACGGGTCCATACATTGTTAAGAAAGCCTATCCTAAGGGTTACGTGGAGTTATATGGGAATGGGAACACTTTCAAGGTAAATGGTCATAGATTGAAGATTTATAGGGATGACATCAAGGCTATTGAGCTTGATGACATCAGACTCTACCCAAAATGACACCTTTGCGCTAAAACGGGTCAAGTGATAGACCCGTGATAAAAAACAATCACATTTGTGTATATTTGTGCATTTAGGATTTCATTAGACTTGTATGATATTATGTTTTTATAGGTTGCATTTGCATGTAGTTGCATTTCATGCATTTGGGTAATTTGAAAAAACTGCAAAAATAGCTTTTGATTGAGTTGAAATGGATTTTGAAATTGCACACACACAAAAACTGCTTCAGGTACAAAAGCGGCGCTTTTATCCCAAAAGCAACGCTTTTGGTCTTCCAAGAGCGGCGCTTCTACTTCAAGAGCGACGCTTTATCCTGTGAATTTGGATCAGAAATGGACAGTAGCCAGGAACGGTGCTTTTCCTTTCAAAAGCGGCGCTTTTGTTTGCTCAAGAGCGGCGCTCTTATCTGAAAAGCGGTGCTCTTTCCTCATCAGGAACGGCGCTCCTATATCAGGTGCGGCGCTCCTGGGCCTGGACTGTCAAGTTATTTAATACGACTCAAACACTTCATTTTCTCCACCCACTTCATTTATTCTCCCATATTGCGACCAAAGCTCAGCTATTTTGACCCGTAGCACCAAATTGGCATCTTTTGTGAAGATTTCTTGCATTTTAATCATCATTCAACATGAGTAAAGTAAGATTCATACTTCATTAACACTTATCTTCAATTATTGGCATGATTCTTGCTATGTTCTTGTTTCTTCTTATTTCTAGATCTATAAGCAATCGATGATGATTATGCTAAATTGGTGATGAATCCTTTTTACGATCATGATTCTTAACATGTTTTGCATGCTTAATTTTGAAAATCTACACTTTGAATTTTTAGGGTTCATCCCAATTTGGGGGTTTTCAAAGATGTTGTCTAATTGAGAATGTAATGATGCAATTGGTCATTTTATGCTTCTATGTTATGTCTAGATAAAAAAGAAACCAACTTTCATGCTTGTATGCGATTAATTTGAAAATTAGGGTTTTTGATTCTTTGACTTTTGACTAAGTTTGACCAATTGGGTGTGATTGAAATTGAACCTTGCTTGTGGATGCTTATACTTGTTGATTTGGCTAATTGCTATACTAAAATGCATGCTCCTAGTCTTAAACTTGATTTGACTTTTGACTTTGACTAGAGTTGACTTTTCGCAATTAGGCCATATTGTCAATGTTTGCATATTGTGAAGCCCTTGTCGTGAAATTAAATGTATGGGGTATGTCACCCCACCATTGTTTGCATGCGATGTATTTGATTGTTGCTCATGTTATGAAAACGTTTTTGCACGTATTGTTTATTGAATATATTGCAGGGAAGTACGTCTAAAGGATAGGTATGTTTTTCATCCACTGACATTCATGAGTGGTTACAAGGAATTTTAATGGACGAAACAACTCAAGATAAGATGATTCAAAGGATTCACGGGTCGGTGTACCCGGCTAAGTACATCAATTGGACCGACTTTGATATGGCGAGGTTAGGTTATCAAATTAGGGAAACGTTCACGGTTGAGCAGGATGATAAGGTTATGCGCCCATGGGAGATGCTCCTTTACATGAAAGAAAGTGTTTACCTATTGCTAACCTAAGAGTTCCTAGCAACTCTGAGGGTTGACTTCAAGGTCATCTCCCCATGGATCCACAACTACCTAAGGTTTGGGCTAGGGGGTGCGGAATGGCAAATGAGCATGGTCCAATTCATAGCATGCCTTGGTCTCTACACGGATTCCAATCCCGATTCAACCTTTGCTTACCTGGCGAAATGTGAAACCTACAACCCAAACGAGTTTGATCCCAAGCAAGCATGGAGCGAGATTAGTCATGTCAAATTCACCCCCGATAACCAAGGCCCTAGTGCGCTAAAAAGCCCCATACTTCATTGCGCCCAAAGGTTTTTCGCCCAATCGGTCTTCCACCGAACGAAAGATGTTGCTAAGATGACACTGTTTGATATTTGGTTGATTCATGCTATCCATAAGAAAAAGCACATTCACATTCCCAACCTTATCACAAGTTATCTTTTCGACGCTAATGGTGAGAAGTCGGAGCTTCCGAGTGTTGGTGGGCATTACGTGACTCGAATTGGGAAGTTCTTAAAGGTAAATTTCAATGAGTCGGAGGAGGTGCCTATGGTGCATTTGGGTTATAATGAGTGCATTTCGAGGGGCGTCTAGATGTCAAGCTGACACTCAATGGGAATTTGGTAATAAATTTTCATCATGGTTTGTGAAAAATCTTATTCTATGAGTTGGCATGTAACTTAACTAAATTTGGTAATTGTGTGTGTGAAACTTTGAATTATTGATTCGGTGTGTGGTAGTAGACTCATATTGCTACTCTCACACATGATCTCATCTAAGTTTGTAATAATTCAACATTGGGTGTGTGTGAATATTTCTGTGGTTGTTTGCATTGTTCTTGCTTGTTGTGGTTCTTAGTAGCAGGATACACCTTATTGATGATTGATCCAAGCCTGGCATTAAGTTCAGGCATCAAGCTCATCGACTTGCATTCCCTTGGTGATTAAGTTTCTCGAATGGTAACAACAAAGATCGTTTGATCTTCGCCGGTTTTTACTTTCTTTTCTCTCATCTTTTTTATTTCAAAATGACCCTCATTTTCACTTATTCAATCGATTTAATGCAATGAGGGCATTGCATATGCTAAATGTAGGGGGAGAGTTAAAATATCAGGCCATTTTGAATTTCTTTTTCGGGTAAACGTATCACATGCAATATAAAGTTCCAAGCTTGCAATGTCGAACAATTTTTGGAACAAGTTTTTAACCATTACACTACTTCATATTATAAACACCTTAAATGCTTAAAACTTGTTAAATTTTCAAAGTTTTTGGGAAAAAGTAAAGTCTTTTCCATGTTTTTTAAAACTTAAGGAAGTAAAGTCTTCCTTTTGTTTCATTCTTGCGATTCACCAAGTGAAAGTAAAGTATTTCACTCGTTTTACTTGGTGTACGAGACTTCCTAATCTATACCATTTCATATTGACATTGGTTGTTGAAATGTCTCGTTCTTATTGATTAAAAACGTTCCATATTAATTGATTTCGTTGCGAGGTTTTGACCTCTATATGAGACGTTTTTCAAAGACTGCATTCATTTTTAAAACAAACCATAACCTTTATTTCATAAATAAAGGTTTAAAAAGCTTTACGTAGATTATCAAATAATGATAATCTAAAATATCCTGTTTACACACGACCATTACATAATGGTTTACAATACAAATATGTTACATCGAAATCAGTTTCTTGAATGCAGTTTTTACACAATATCATACAAACATGGACTCCAAATCTTGTCCTTATTTTAGTATGCAACAGCGGAAGCTCTTAGTATTCACCTGAGAATAAACATGCTTTAAACGTCAACAAAAATGTTGGTGAGTTATAGGTTTAACCTATATATATCAAATCGTAACAATAGACCACAAGATTTCATATTTCAATACACATCCCATACATAGAGATAAAAATCATTCATATGGTGAACACCTGGTAACCGACATTAACAAGATGCATATATAAGAATATCCCCATCATTCCGGGACACCCTTCGGATATGATATAAATTTCAAAGTACTAAAGCATTCGGTACTTTGGATGGGGTTTGTTAGGCCCAATAGATCTATCTTTAGGATTCGCGTCAATTAGGGTGTCTGTTCCCTAATTCTTAGATTACCAGACTTAATAAAAAGGGGCATATTCGATTTCGATAATTCAACCATAGAATGTAGTTTCACGTACTTGTGTCTATTTTGTAAATCATTTATAAAACCTGCATGTATTCTCATCCCAAAAATATTAGATTTTAAAAGTGGGACTATAACTCACTTTCACAGATTTTTACTTCATCGGGAAGTAAGACTTGGCCACTGGTTGATTCACGAACCTATAACAATATATACATATATATCAGAGTATGTTCAAAATATATTTACAACACTTTTAATATATTTTGATGTTTTAAGTTTATTAAGTCAGCTGTCCTCGTTAGTAACCTACAACTAGTTGTCCACAGTAAGATGTACAGAAATAAATCGATAAATATTATCTTGAATCAATCCACGACCCATAGTATACGTATCTCAGTATTGATCACAACTCAAACTATATATATTTTGGAATCAACCTCAACCCTGTATAGCTAACTCCAACATTCACATATAGAGTGTCTATGGTTGTTCCGAAATATATATAGATGTGTTGACATGATAGGTCGAAACATTGTATACGTGTCTATGGTATCTCAAGATTACATAATATACAATACAAGTTGATTAAGTTAAGGTTGGAATAGATTTGTTACCAATTTTCACGTAGCTAAAATGAGAAAAATTATCCAATCTTGTTTTACCCATAACTTCTTCATTTTAAATCCGTTTTGAGTGAATCAAATTGCTATGGTTTCATATTGAACTCTATTTTATGAATCTAAATAGAAAAAGTATAGGTTAATAGTCAGAAAAATAAGTTACAAGTCATTTTTGTAAAGGTAGTCATTTCAGTCGAAAGAACGACGTCTAGATGACCATTTTAGAAAACATACTTCCACTTTGAGTTTAACCATAATTTTTGGATATAGTTTCATGTTCATAATAAAAATTATTTTTCCAGAATAACAACTTTTAAATCAAAGTTTATCATAGTTTTTAATTAACTAACCCAAAACAGCCCGCGGTGTTACTACGACGGCGTAAATCCGATTTTACGGTGTTTTTCGTGTTTCCAGGTTTTAAATCATTAAGTTAGCATATCATATAGATATAGAACATGTGTTTAGTTGATTTTAAAAGTCTAGTTAGAAGGATTAACTTTATTTGCAAACAAGTTTAGAATTAACTAAACTATGTTATAGTGATTACAAGTTTATAACGTTGAATAAGACAGCTTTTTATGTATGAATCGAATGATGTTATGAACATCATTACTATCTCAAGTTCCTTGGATAAACCTACTGGAAATGGGAAAAATGGATCTAGCTTCAAAGGATCCTTGGATGGCTTGAAAGTTCTTGAAGCAGAATCATGACACGAAAACAGTTCAAGTAAGATTTTCACTCGAAATAAGATTGTTATAGTTATAGAAATTGAATCAAAGTTTGAATATGAGTATTACCTTGCATTAGAAAGATATCTTACTGTAAATAAGAAAGATTTCTTGAGGTTGGATGATCACTCTACAAGATTGGAAGTAAGCTAGCAAACTTGGAAGTATTCTTGATTTTATGAAACTAGAACTTGTAGAATTTATGAAGAACACTTAGAACTTGAAGATAGAACTTGAGAGAGATCAATTAGATGAAGAAAATTGAAAAATGAAAGTGTTTGTAGGTGTTTTTGGTCGTTGGTGTATGGATTAGATATAAAGGATATGTAATTTTGTTTTCATGTAAATAAGTCATGAATGATTACTCATATTTTTGTAATTTTATGAGATATTTCATGCTAGTTGCCAAATGATGGTTCTCACATGTGTTAGATGACTCACATGGGCTGCTAAGAGCTTATCATTGGAGTACATATACTAATAGTACATACATCTAAAAGCTGTGTATTGTACGAGTACGAATACGAGTGCATACGAGTAGATTTGTTGATGAAACTCAACGAGGATGTAATTGTAAGAATTTTTGTTAAGTATAAGTATTTTGATAAGTGTCTTGAAGTCTTTCAAAAGTGTATGAATACATATTAAAACACTACATGTATATACATTTTAACTGAGTCGTTAAGTCATCGTTAGTCGTTACATGTAAATGTTGTTTTGAAACCTTTAGGTTAACGATCTTGTTAAATGTTGTTAACCCAATGTTTATAATATCAAATTAGATTTTAAATTATTATATTATCATGATATTATGATGTACGAATATCTCTTAATATGATCTATATACATTAAATGTCGTTACAACGATAATCTTTACATATATGTCTCGTTTCAAAATCATTAAGTTAGTAGTCTTGCTTTTACATATGTAGTTCATTGTTAATATACTTAATGATATGTTTACTTATCATAATATCATGTTAACTATATATATATCCATATATATGTCATCATATAGTTTTTACAAGTTTTAACATTCGTGAATCACCGGTCAACTTGGGTGGTCAATTGTCTATATGAAACCTATTTCAATTAATCAAGTCTTAACAAGTTTGATTGCTTAACATGTTGGAAACACTTAATCATGTAAATAACAATTTCATTTAATATATATATAAACATGGAAAAGTTCGGGTCACTACAGTACCTACCCGTTAAATAAATTTCGTCCCGAAATTTTAAGCAGTTGCAGGTGTTGACGTATCTTCTGGAAATAAATGCGGGTATTTCTTCTTCATCTGATCTTCACGCTCCCAGGTGAACTCGGGTCCTCTACGAGCATTCCATCGAACCTTAACAATCGGTATCTTGTTTTGTTTAAGTCTCTTAACCTCACGATCCATTATTTCGACGGGTTCTTCAATGAATTGAAGTTTTTCATTGATTTGGATTTCGTCCAACGGAATAGTGAGATCTTCTTTAGCAAAACATTTCTTCAAATTTGAGACGTGGAAAGTGTTATGTACAGCTGCAAGTTGTTGAGGTAGCTCCAGTTGGTAAGCTACTGGTCCGACACGATCTATAATCTTGAATGGTCCAATGTACCTTGGATTTAGTTTCCCCCGTTTACCAAATCGAACAACGCCTTTCCAAGGTGAAACCTTAAGCATGACCATTTCTCCAATTTCAAACTCTATATCTTTTCTTTTACTGTCCGCGTAGCTCTTTTGTCGACTCTGGGCGGTTTTCAATCTTTGTTGAATTTGGATGATTTTCTCGGTAGTTTCTTGTATTATCTCCGGACCCGTAATCTGTCTATCCCCCACTTCACTTCAACAAATCGGAGACCTGCACTTTCTACCATAAAGTGCTTCAAACGGCGCCATCTCAATGCTTGAATGGTAGCTGTTGTTGTAGGAAAATTCTGCTAACGGTAGATGTCGATCCCAACTGTTTCCGAAATCAATAACACAAGCTCGTAGCATGTCTTCAAGCGTTTATATCGTCCTTTCGCTCTGCCCATCAGTTTGTGGATGATAGGCAGTACTCATGTCTAGACGAGTTCCCAATGCTTGCTGTAATGTCTGCCAGAATCTTGAAATAAATCTGCTATCCCTATCAGAGATAATAGAGATTGGTATTCCATGTCTAGAGACAACTTCCTTCAAATACAGTCGTGCTAACTTCTCCATCTTGTCATCTTCTCTTATTGGTAGGAAGTGTGCTGACTTGGTGAGACGATCAACTATTACCCAAATAGTATCATAACCACTTGCAGTCCTTGGCAATTTAGTAATGAAATCCATGGTAATGTTTTCCCATTTCCATTCCGGGATTTCAGGTTGTTGTAGTAGACCTGATGGTTTCTGATGCTCAGCTTTGACCTTAGAACACGTCAAACATTCTCCTACGTATTTAGCAACATCGACTTTCATACCCGGCCACCAAAAATGTTTCTTGAGATCCTTGTACATCTTTCCTGTTCCAGGATGTATTGAGTATCTGGTTTTATGAGCTTCTCTAAGTACCATTTCTCTCATATCTCCAAATTTTGGTACCCAAATCCTTTCAGCCCTATACCGGGTTCCGTCTTCCCAAATATTAAGATGCTTCTCCAATCCTTTGGGTATTTCATCCTTTAAATTTCCCTCTTTTAAAACTCCTTGTTGCGCCTCCTTTATTTGAGTAGTAAGGTTAGTGTGAATCATTATATTCATAGATTTTACTCGAATGGGTTCTCTGTCCTTCCTGCTCAAGGCGTCGGCTACCACATTTGCCTTCCCCGGGTGGTAACGAATCTCAAAGTCGTAATCATTCAACAATTCAATCCACCTACGCTGCCTCATATTCAGTTGTTTCTGATTAAATATGTGTTGAAGACTTTTGTGGTCGGTATATATAATACTTTTGACCCCATATAAGTAGTGCCTCCAAGTCTTTAATGCAAAAACAACCGCGCCTAATTCCAAATCATGCGTCGTATAATTTTGCTCGTGAATCTTCACTTGTTTAGACGCATAAGCAATCACCTTTGTTCGTTGCATTAATACACAACCGAGACCTTGCTTTGATGCGTCACAATAAATCACAAAATCATCATTCCCTTCAGGAAATGACAATATAGGTGCCGTAGTTAGCTTTTTCTTCAATAACTGAAACGCTTTCTCTTGTTCATCCTTCCATTCAAATTTCTTCCCTTTATGCGTTAATGCAGTCAAGGGTTTTGCTATTCTGGTAAAGTCTTGGATGAACCTTCTGTAGTAACCAGCTAGTCCTAAAAACTGGCGTATGTGTTTCAGAGTTTTCGGGGTTTCCCACTTTTCAACGGTTTCAATCTTTGCTGGATCCACCTGAATACCTTCTTTATTCACTATGTGACCGAGGAATTGAACTTCTTCCAACCAAAATGCACACTTTGAAAACTTAGCGTACAGTTTTTTTTTCCTCAATACTTCTAGCACTTTTCTCAAATGTTCTTCGTGCTCTTAATCATTCTTTGAGTAAATAATTATGTCATCGATGAAAACAATGACAAACTTGTCAAGATATGGCCCACACACTCGGTTCATAAGGTCCATGAACACAGCTGGTGCGTTAATCAATCCAAATGGCATAACCATAAACTCGTAATGACCATAACGCGTCCTAAAAGCAGTTTTTGGAATATCATCCTCCTTTACTGTCATTTGATGATATCCAGAACGTAAATCGATCTTCGAATAAACCGACGAGCCTTGTAGTTGATCAAATAAGTCGTCAATTCTCGGCAGTGGATAACGGTTTTTGATGGTAAGTTTGTTCAACTCTCTGTAGTCAATACACAACCTAAATGTACCATCCTTCTTCTTGACAAACAAAACAGGAGCTCCCCACGGTGATGTGCTTGGTCAAATGAAACCACGCTCTAAAAGTTCTTGTAATTGGCTTTGCTGTTCTTTCATCTCGCTGGGTGCGAGTCTGTAAGGAGCACGAGCTATTGGTGCAGCTCCTGGTACAAGATCTATTTGAAATTCAACAGATCGATGTGGGGGTAATCCCGGTAATTCTTTCGGAAATACATCGAGAAATTCTTTTGCGATGGGAACATCATTGATGCTCTTTTCTTCAGTTTGTACTTTCTCGACGTGTGCTAGAACAGCATAGCAACCTTTTCTTATTAGTTTTTATGCCTTCAAATTACTAATAAGATGTAGCTTTGTGTTGCCGTTTTCTCCGTACACCATTAAGGGTTTTCCTTTTTCTCGTATAATGAGAATTGCATTATTGTAACAAACGATCTCTGCTTTCACTTCTTTTAACCAGTCCATACCGATTATCACATCAAAACTCCCTAACTCTACTGGTATCAAGTCAATCTTAAATGTTTCGCTAACCAGTTTAATTTCTCAATTCCGACATATATTATCTGCTGAAATTAATTTACCATTTGCTAATTCGAGTAAAAATTTACTATCCAACGGCGTCAATGGACAACTTAATTTAGCACAAAAATCTCTACTCATATAGCTTCTATCTGCACCCGAATCAAATAAAACGTAAGCAGATTTATTGTCAATACGAAATGTACCCGTAACAAGCTCCGGGTCTTCCTGTGCCTCTGCCGCATTAATATTGAAAACTCTTCCGCGGCCTTGTCCATTCGTGTTCTCCTGGTTCGGGCAATTTCTAATAATGTGGCCCGGTTTTCCACATTTATAACAAACTACATTGGCATAACTTGCTCCGACACTACTTGCTCCGCCATTACTCGTTCCGACACCATTTTTTCCTTTCGTTCTGTTAACCCCTGGTCCATAGACCTCACACTTCGCCGCGCTATGACCATTTCTTTTACACTTGTTGCAAAATTTGGTGCAGAACCCCGAGTGATACTTTTCACACCTTTGGCATAGCTGCTTCTGATTGTTGTTGTTGTTGCGGTTGTTATTGTTGTTGGGATGATTGTTGTAGTTGCTGCTGCTGTTGTTACTGTTGTTGTTGTTGTTGTTGGGCCGTTTGTTGTAGTTGCGATTGATGTTGCGATTGTTGGGATAATTGTTGCGATTATTGTTGTAATTGCTGTTGTTGTTGTATTGGTGATTCTTATCACCGTTTTCCTCCCACTTTCTTTTGACTTGCTTCACATTGGCCTCTTCAGCCGTCTGTTCTTTAATTCTTTCCTCAATCTGGTTTACTAGTTTGTGATCCATTCTACATGCCTGTTGTATGGAGGCGGGCTCGTGTGAACTTATATCTTCTTGGATTCTTTCCGGTAATCCTTTCACAAATGCGTCGATCTTCTCTTCCTCATCTTCGAACGCTCCCAAACACAATAGGCACAATTCTGTGAATCGTCTTTCGTACGTGGTAATATCAAATCCTTGGGTTCGTAACCCTCTAAGTTCTGTCTTGAGCTTATTGACCTCAGTTCTGGGACGGTACTTCTCGTTCATCAAGTGCTTGAATGCTGACCACGGTAGTGCGTATGCATCATCTTGTCCCACTTGCTCTAGATAGGTATTCCACCATGTTAACGCAGAACCTGTGAAGGTATGCGTAGTGTACTTCACTTTGTCCTCTTCAGTACACTTACTTATGGCAAACACCGATTCGACCTTCTCGGTCCACCGTTTCAATCCGATCGGTCCTTCGGTTCCATCAAATTCCAAAGGTTTGCAGGCAGTAAATTCTTTGTAGGTGCATCCTACATGATTTCCTGTACTGCTAGATCCAAGGTTATTGTTGGTATGTAGCGCAGCCTGTACTGCGGCTATGTTTGAAGCTAGAAAAGTACGGAATTCCTCTTCATTCATATTCACGGTGAGTCGAGTAGTCGGTGCCATTTCCTTCAAAATAGTCAAATGGAACAAGTTAATCATACAGAATATTAAGAGTAGTTAATAGTATTTCGTAGCATAATATGAACTCATTTATAAAAGCTTTTTCTTCATATTAGCGTTTTATAAGTTTAAATTCGGGTAGTACCTTCCCGTTAAGTTCATACTTAGTAGCTAATATACAATTCAACTACTACAATTCTATATGAAAAACTGATTATAATAATATTTCGCGTTTAAACTTTTATACAATATTTTACAAACTTACAATACCGCTTATTTTACATAAAGCATGAAATATAGCACACAATAACTTTGATACAAGATAGTTGTGAAGATAATTCTAGCTAGTACATAAGTCGTTCAGCAAAGGAAATAAAGACACGTAATTCATACGTCCAGAAACAAGTCATGCATTCTGGTTTTACTAGGACTACTTCCCATCCTTGGTCTTGTGGAACATAACCGTTATGGCCGTTGATAAGACAGCGTGTTGTAACGTCGTCAAAGGGATGAAGGTTACGTAATGACCAACAGTCTCGTAATAACCTAAAAACCTCATTTCTTACCCCAATTACCGACTCCGTCACTTGTGGGAACGTTTTGTTTAATAGTTGTAGCCCGATGTTCTTTTTCTCACTTTGGTGAGAAGCGAACATTACTAACCCGTAAGCATAGCATGATTGTTTATGTTGCATGTTAGCCGCTTTTTCTAAACCATGAAGTCTTATATTCGGATACATTGAGTCAAAATAATTTCTTAACCCGTTGCGTAAAATAGCATTTGGGTTCCCCGCAATATATGCGTCAAAGTAAACACATCGTAACTTATGGGTTTCCCAATGTGATATCCCCCATCTTTCAAACGAAAGTCTCTTATAAACCAAGACATTCTTGGAACGTTCTTCGAATGTCTTACAAACTGATTTCGCCGTAAATAGTTGTGCCGAAGAATTCTGACCGACTCTAGACAAGATTTCATCAATCATGTCTCCGGGTAGGTCTCTTAAAATATTGGGTTGTCTATCCATTTTGTGTTTTTATACTGTAAAATAGACAAGAGTTAGATTCATAAAAAAAAATACTTATTAATACAAGCAATTTTTACATATATCATAAAGCATAAGCACACTATATTACATATATTACACCACACGAATACAACTATCTTATTCCGACTCGCTCGTTTCTTCTTCTTCGGTTTTGGTTCGTTTTGCCAAGTTTCTAGGGATATATGATGTTCCCCTAATACGAGCTGTCATTTTCCACAATGGTTTAGAAAAACCTAGTGGTTTAGAGGTTCCTGGGTCATTGTTACAACTTAAGGGCTTCGGGGATTGACGATACATATAAAGTTCATCGGGGTTGGAATTAGATTTCTCTATTTTTATGCCATTTCCCTTATTATTTTCTTTTGCCTTTTTAAATTCAGTTGGGGTAATTTCTATAACATCATCGGAATTCTCGTCGGAATCCGATTCATCGGAGAATTGGTAATCCTCCCAATATTTTGCTTCCTTGGCGGAAACACCATTGACCATAATTAACCTTGGTCGGTTGGTTGAGGATTTTATTTTACTTAACCGTTTTATTATTTCCCCCACCGGTTCTATTTCCTCCTCCGGTTCCTCCTCTTCCGGTTCTGATTCTTCTTCCGGTTCTTCTTCGGGAACTTGTGAATCAGTCCAATATATATTTGACTCTTCGTTATTATTAGGTGAGTCAATGGGATTTGTGCTAGAGGTAGACATCTATCATACAATATCAAACATGTTAAGAGATTAATATATCACATAATATATACATGTTAATAATATATAGTTTCCAACAAAAATGTTAAGCAATCATTTTTAAAGAAAACACGGTCGAAGTCCAGACTCACTAATGCATCCTAACAAACTCGATAAGACATACTAATGCAAATTTTCTGGTTCTCTAAGACCAACGCTCGGATACCAACTGAAATGTCCCGTTCTTATTGATTAAAAACGTTCCATATTAATTGATTTCGTTGCGAGGTTTTGACCTCTATATGAGACGTTTTTCAAAGACTGCATTCATTTTTAAAACAAACCATAACCTTTATTTCATAAATAAAGGTTTAAAAAGCTTTACGTAGATTATCAAATAATGATAATCTAAAATATCCTGTTTACACACGACCATTACATAATGGTTTACAATACAAATATGTTACATCGAAATCAGTTTCTTGAATGCAGTTTTTACACAATATCATACAAACATGGACTCCAAATCTTGTCCTTATTTTAGTATGCAACAGCGGAAGCTCTTAGTATTCACATGAGAATAAACATGCTTTAAACGTCAACAAAAATGTTGGTGAGTTATAGGTTTAACCTATATATATCAAATCGTAACAATAGACCACAAGATTTCATATTTCAATACACATCCCATACATAGAGATAAAAATCAATCATATGATGAACACCTGGTAACCGACATTAACAAGATGCATATATAAGAATATCCCCATCATTCCGAGACACCCTTCAGATGTGATATAAATTTCAAAGTACTAAAGCATCCGGTACTTTGGATGGGGTTTGTTAGGCCCAATAGATCTATCTTTAGGATTCGCGTCAATTAGGGTGTCTGTTCCCTAATTCTTAGATTACCAGACTTAATAAAAAGGGGCATATTCGATTTCGATAATTCAACCATAGAATGTAGTTTCACGTACTTGTGTCTATTTTGTAAATCATTTATAAAACCTGCATGTATTCTCATCCCAAAAATATTAGATTTTAAAAGTGGGACTATAACTCACTTTCACAGATTTTTACTTCGTCGGGAAGTAAGACTTGGCCACTGGTTGATTTACGAACCTATAACAATATATACATATATATCAAAGTATGTTCAAAATATATTTACAACACTTTTAATATATTTTGATGTTTTAAGTTTATTAAGTCAGTTGTCCTCGTTAGTAACCTACAACTAGTTGTCCGCAGTTAGATGTACAGAAATAAATCGATAAATATTATCTTGAATCAATCCACTACCCAGTGTATACGTATCTCAGTATTGATCACAACTCAAACTATATATATTTTGGAATCAACCTCAACCCTGTATAGCTAACTCCAACATTCACATATAGAGTGTCTATGGTTGTTCCGAAATATATATAGATGTGTCGACATGATAGGTCGAAATATTGTATACGTGTCTATGGTATCTCAAGATTACATAATATACAATACAAGTTGATTAAGTTATGGTTGGAATAGATTTGTTACCAATTTTCACGTAGCTAAAATGAGAAAAATTATCCAATCTTGTTTTACCCATAACTTCTTCATTTTAAATCCGTTTTGAGTGAATCAAATTGCTATGGTTTCATATTGAACTCTATTTTATGAATCTAAATAGAAAAATTATAGGTTTATAGTCGGAAAAATAAGTTACAAGTCGTTTTTGTAAAGGTAGTCATTTCAGTCGAAAGAACGACGTCTAGATGACCATTTTAGAAAACATACTTCCACTTTGAGTTTAACCATAATTTTTGGATATAGTTTCATGTTCATAATAAAAATCATTTTTCCAGAATAACAACTTTTAAATCAAAGTTTATCATAGTTTTTAATTAACTAACCCAAAACAGCCCGCGGTGTTACTACGACGGCGTAAATCCGATTTTACGATGTTTTTCGTGTTTCCAAGTTTTAAATCATTAAGTTAGCATATCATATCGATATAGAACATATGTTTAGTTGATTTTGAAAGTCTAGTTAGAAGGATTAACTTTATTTGCAAACAAGTTTAGAATTAACTAAACTATGTTCTAGTGATTACAAGTTTATAACGTTGAATAAGACAGCTTTTTATGTATGAATCGAATGATGTTATGAACATCATTACTATCTCAAGTTCCTTGGATAAACCTACTGGAAATGGGAAAAATGGATCTAGCTTCAAAGGATCCTTGGATGGCTTGAAAGTTCTTGAAGCAGAATCATGACACGAAAACAGTTCAAGTAAGATTTTCACTCGAAATAAGATTGTTATAGTTATAGAAATTGAATCAAAGTTTGAATATGAGTATTACCTTGTATTAGAAAGATATATTACTATAAATAAGAAATATTTCTTGAGGTTGGATGATCACTCTACAAGATTGGAAGTAAGCTAGCAAACTTGGAAGTATTCTTGATTTTATGAAACTAGAACTTGTAGAATTTATGAAGAACACTTAGAACTTGAAGATAGAACTTGAGAGAGATCAATTAGATGAAGAAAATTGAAGAATGAAAGTGTTTGTAGGTGTTTTTAGTCGTTGGTGTATGGATTAGATATAAAGGATATGTAATTTTGTTTTCATGTAAATAAGTCATGAATGATTACTCATATTTTTGTAATTTTATGAGATATTTCATGCTAGTTGCCAAATGATGGTTCCCACATGTGTTAGGTGACTCACATGGGCTGCTAAGAGCTGATCATTGGAGTGTATATACCAATAGTACATATATCTAAAAGCTGTGTATTGTACGAGTACGAATACGAGTGCATACGAGTAGATTTGTTGATGAAACTGAACGAGGATGTAATTGTAAGAATTTTTGTTAAGTATAAGTATTTTGATAAGTGTCTTGAAGTCTTTCAAAAGTGTATGAATACATATTAAAACACTACATGTATATACATTTTAACTGAGTCGTTAAGTCATCGTTAGTCGTTACATGTAAATGTTGTTTTGAAACCTTTAGGTTAACGGTCTTGTTAAATGTTGTTAACCCAATGTTTATAATATCAAATGAGATTTTAAATTATTATATTATCATGATATTATGATGTACTAATATCTCTTAATATGATCTATATACATTAAATGTCGTTACAACGATAATCTTTACATATATGTCTCGTTTCAAAATCATTAAGTTAGTAGTCTTGCTTTTACATAAGTAGTTCATTGTTAATATACTTAATGATATGTTTACTTATCATAATATCATGTTAACTATATATATATGCATATATATGTCATCATATAGTTTTTACAAGTTTTAACGTTCGTGAATCACCGGTCAACTTGGGTGGTCAATTGTCTATATGAAACCTATTTCAATTAATCAAGTCTTAACAAGTTTGATTGCTTAACATGTTGGAAACACTTAATCATGTAAATAACAATTTCATTTAATATATATATAAACATGGAAAAGTTCGGGTCACTACAGTTGTCTCATCATTTCATGATGTGTCAACCGATGTATCATACCGTGGGAAGAGGAGCCACCGAGCTTCACAAAGTGCTAACCTTTTTAGGAGCAATGGCTTCGTGCTAGTGTTGCTAGACAACACAACCCATAGCCAAAAGCTATGGCACCCCGTTGATCTTTCAACTAACGGAAATGTAGTAGCTACTTCCTACCTTTTCTTAAAATAAGCATAAAAGCTTGTTATATGGGAAGTAGATGAGTGAACAAAAGCTTCAAGCTTTGACACTCCCAATGTTTTATTTTGGAAGTAAAGTCTTCCAAACTTGGAAGTAAAGTCTTCCAAGTTATGTTTGTTCCAAGCTTGGGAGTAAAGTCTCCCAAGTCAAGCTTAATCCTCTTAAAGGAAGTTAAAGGCTTCCTAGTGCTTCAAAATTTGGAATTGACGAACTCTCTTATTTAGCCACGTGGTGTGACGACCAGGAAATTTCCGATCAAATTTAAACTTAACCTTTATATGTTACCGACATGATAAGCAAAGTTTGTATGTTGAGTCTCGAAAACTTTGGGAACTATGTTCATATATTCAATTGACCTTTTGACTATTCCCGACGATTCACGAACAAATAGGTATATATATATATATATATATATATATATATATATATATATATATATATATATATATATATATATATATATATATATATATATATATATATATTTATATATATATATGACATCTATATCCAATTAAGATTACATGTAAATTGTAAAATTCATAAAATATAAAAATACTAAATATTCTATACATTAGATAACTAGTAAAATGACATAATTAATAAATTGTAATAATAATATATTAAATATAATTACAAGTTAGAAATAAATGTTATAGTAATATTTTTTTTTCAGTATTAATATCAAAATTAGTATTATTAATATAACATACAAACATGAAACTTGATATATATAAATTGTTATAATATTATTACTAATAATATTATTATCATTAATAATAATAATAAATTATTATAATTAATAAAGAATTATGATTATTATCATTAATTGTTATCATTCTTATTATCATCATTATCAGTATTATTTTTAGTATTATTTTAGTGTTATTATTATTATTATAAACATTATTATTAAACTTATCGAAATTATCATTGTTATTATTAATATCAACCTATTATTATTATTATCATTATCATTATTTTTAAATGTATTATTAGTATTATCTCATAAATAATATTATGATTATTATTATTAACATAATTGTTATTTATTTATTTCCTTTTTCATTATTGTTATTATTAATATTATCCTTATATTTGATATTAGTATTATTATCTTTTGTATAATAATAAAAGTATTATTATTCTTAATATATTTATATTTATATTCACTAATTAGTAATATTAATTATTTAATTATATATATAAGACCTGTTTGTAACATCCGTGTTACATCCGTCCCTCAACGGTTGGAGAGGGGAACGAAGCATGCCTTATAAGGGTGTGGAGACCTTTCCTAGCATGACGCGTTTTGGGACCACAAGTGCAGCAGATCCCATGAGAACTCTGCAGTTAAGTGTGCTCAGGCGAGAGCACTACCAGGATGGGTGACCTCCTGGGAAAGTGCTCGTCGTGTTTGGTCGCCAAGAAAAATCCGTGAGCAACCTACGGGGGAGACAAGGGTACGTCCCTATCTCTGCAAAGTGGACAATATCATGCTACGGGGAACGTTTTACCTGGGGTGTTACAGAATGGTATCAGAGCCAGGCCCCGGACCAAACGTGCACAGCGAGGACGCTGTGTCCAATTAGGGGGGAGGATTGTAACATCCGTGTTACATCCGTCCCTCAATGGTTGGAGAGGGGAACGAAGCATGCCTTATAAGGGTGTGGAGACCTTTCCTAGCATGACGCGTTTTGGGACCACAAGCGCAGCAGATCCCATGAGAACTCTGCAGTTAAGCATGCTCAGGCGAGATCACTACCAGGATGGGTGACCTCCTGGGAAAGTGCTCATCGTGTTTGGTCGCCAAGAAAAATCCGTGAGCAACCTACGGGGGAGACAAGGGTACGTCCCTATCTCTGCAAAGTGGACAATATCATGCTACGGGGAACGTTTTACCTGGGGTGTTACACTGTTAACGAATCATAATTGATTTATAACACCTACGAAATTTATAATTTTTGTTTGCTATCTGAGGTTTGTTACGAGTCGATCTCATATCACAGTTACAAACAAAATTCGTAGTATGTCCAAATCTGTTTTCTTTTTTATTTTTTATTTTTTTCGTCCTTCCTAATTGATACTCTTGTCGAGTTTCTTGCTATAAAACAATCAATTTCAGTTATTAAGAAGTACCAATCAACTTTACATTATCAATTATCAATCCCTATTACCCTTAAGAGTTTTTGTTAATTGAATTTAAACAGAATATAAGCAAACAGCTCGTATCCCCTGTTCTTGTATTATTTTTCAAAAATTTTGATTTCTTGATTCATTTAAAAATCTATCAATGCAGTTCCATTCTAAATCTTTCATTTAAACTTTCTAGAAAGTTTTAAAGCCCAATTCTAAGTATCGAGTAGGAATTTTGGAGTCAAAGTTCACGTTTCAAAAAGTTAGAGATTTTTCATCAGCAAAATTCGAGCCTTCTGTTTTGATTTAAGTTTAATTAATAATCCAGATAGTTTCTATTATTTATTTGAAACCTTTTTCTTGTTGTAATCATAAGCTAAAACGTCCTAGAATTTGAATTCAATTTTGGAGTTCATAAACGTGTTTTTTTCCTTCTGTTTCAACTTTTATTTATTTTGTTTTTCTGTTTTGATTAATTTAACCAATCTCTAAACGTTTCTGTATCATATTTTAATCCTAAAACTAAATAAATAATCAGTCGATAGCATGGTTTGATCCTTAGTCGATTTTGATTTGAAGAAGGAAGGGGAAAACAGAAAAATTAAAATGATACGAGTTATATTTAAACTAAGGGGAATTAAAATAGAAAAGTTGAATTGGTTCATTGGTTGTGTTGGTGTTTGTGTATTCGAGAGGTCGGGGGTTCGAGTCCGGGCAATGGCATCTATTTTTTTAAATCCTATAATGAGGTAGTCACTCTATTATTTTTATTATTATATTTATTATTATTATTATTATTATTATTATTATTATTATTATTATTATTATTATTATTATTATTATTATTATTTATCCTTTATTATTAATATGATTATTGTTATTTTCATTAGTTATTATTATTATTACTAATATTATTATTATTATTACCAGTAGTATTGTCTAGTATTATAAATATTATTACTAAAATAAGTATTAGTTATCAATTATTATTATTATCATTATTATAATTACAATTGTGATTATTATTAGTATTGTTATTACTAACATTATTATCATAACTTTCACTGCCAGGAAAATTATTATGCTAGTTATTATTATTACCAGTACTATTATTATTATTAGTATCATTATTAGTATTATCATTAAGATTAAAATGTAATACCGTTATGATCAAACTATTATTTTAGTATTATTATCATTAGTATTAAGATTATTATTATTATCAAACTTTTCATTAATAATTAGTATTGTTATTAAAATTAACATTTTAATAGGAATTATCATTATCAGTTTTAGTAAAAACCTATCAATCTAAAAATTTTAATTTTATAAAAATTTACATTTTTATTACTATTATTAATATTACTATTATCATTATCAATATCTTTACTAACAAAGTGACTAAAGAGATTATCAAGATAATTATTTTCAACATCATTATTAAATCTAAATAATAGTATTATTATCACGATATTATATAAAAATATATTTACTACACATAATCTAACTATATTAATATATCTATATATAGAAATAAAAATTTATATAATGAAACTTATTAAATTAATATATATATATATATATATATATATATATATATATATATATATATATATATATATATATATATATATATATATATATATATATATATATATACATATATAAATTACCACACTAATAACAATATATATATATATATATATATTTGTTCGATTACAATTATGTATATTAATAAATATACAAATGATATAGGTTCGTGAATCTGAGGCCAACCCTGCATTGTTCACTATCGTCGAATGAATATTTTTACTACAAAATATTGCATTGTGAGTTCATTTGATTCCCTTTTACTCTTTACATTTTTTGGAACTGAGAATACATGCGTTGTTTTTACAACTGCTTTATTAGATGCTTTTGAAATATATTTTGAACTGCGAATACATGAAATGCTTTTATAAATGTTTGACGAGATAGACACAAATAAAACATTCCTCAAATGAATTATTATGCAGACAGAAGTTCTCCGGATTATTATTAAATTATGTGAACATGATAATTTCCACCATTGAATTATGTGGACATGATAATTGCCACCATTGAATTATGTGGACATGATAATTGCCACCATTGAATTATGTGGACATGATAATTGCCACCATTGATTTATGTGGACATGATAATTGCCACCAATTGATGTGAATGTTATGTATCGAGAGAATGATTTTTATACACAGGTTATGTGTATTATATTTTGTACACGAGATATGTGTACGGTTACTAAGATTTATGAAAACGGATTTCGTACACGAGAAAGGTGTACTGTATTTAAAAGATATCGCATGTACATTACAGGTGGGTATAGGATTCGGGCCCATTTGTACCATGCAGCATTTAAATCTTGTGATCTATCAAAATGATGATTTTTATTATTTTATGATAAACCTATGAACTCACCAACCTTTTGGTTGACACTTGAAAGCATGTTTATTCTCAGGTATGAAAGAAATCTTTCGCTGTGCATTTGCTCATATTAGAGATATTACTTGGATTCATTCTTGACATATTTCAAAAGACGTTGCATTCGTCGATTTCATCAAGATTATTACTAAGTCATTTATAATTGGATATATTATGAAATGGTATGCATGCCGTCAACTTTTGATGTAATGAAAGTTTGTCTTTTAAAAACGAATGCAATATTTGTAAAATGTATCATATAGAGGCCACGTACCTCACGATGTAACCAAGTGTAATGTATTCGTCCAGATAGATTAGGGCAGGTCATTTCAGTTGGTATCAGAGCGGTGGTCTTAGCAAACCAGGTCTTGCATTAGTGTGTCTAACTGATAGTTGTTAGGATGCATTAGTGAGTCTGGACTTCGACCTTAGATGCATGTCAAAAAGTTTTGCTTATCATTTCTTGTCAGAAATTACCTGCTTATCATTCTTAGTCTAGACACATCTAACTGCATTGATTGCATGAATAGTGTATAGACAAAATTCGTATCTTAGCGTATCTGTTACTGTAAACTTTACCTGACAGCTTTCGAAAATTCCTCCGTAATCTACGGGATCTTCTTTTTTATACATAAGTATTCTATGTAATTAGAATATCATCTGATATCCAAAAATCATTTCATATCGAAAACCCTTTATCTAACCGTACAAGATGGAACTCGCAACTAGTTCAAATTCCTCAAATTTCGACAGCTATTCCGATATGGATTTCCACTCGTGCTCCAAAAGCAGTGCAACCGGAATGGATCGGTCAATCAGCCATCATCAATTCTGGATGAATTAGGGCTGAGTTCATAGTCGACTTAATCAATGGAGATGCGAAGAAGACGATCCTTTCCACCAACCGAGTTCACCTCTTGGCGAAGAACCTGAAGCACTTACCGGCAAACTAGTCCAAAACACCATTTTCACCCTCATTTCCCGAATATCTCGCCATCATTATATACTATCTCAAATTCAAAACCTTATTCACTCACCCATTCCTACCGACAATCATCCCGGAGTAATAAGTCAACGAGCTTCGCACCCGAGTTGTAGCCTTGAAAAATATGGTGCAAAACGTACCAGCTTCAACAACATCACTGGCACCAACAGTACCACCATCAGCAACATTAACAGTACCATCACCACTACCAACAACAACATCCGCATCCCACACCTCAACATCACAATCTGTCCCACGAACATCAACATCATACGCACCATAGATACCAAGGAGTACCAACAATAATGAACTATGAAGTATTGATCCATAACTTCATTGAAGAAATATTCTGCGAAGAATATGTGGTTTCTAAAAGTTTTAGAGATTACTTATTTTAGCTCAACCCGAAAAGCAAATAAGATTAATATCATATTAACTCATTAAATCCATGATTACATCCGAAGAAAATATATATGTATATATATTTTCATAAAGATTGTAATTAAAAGTTCTTTTGTACAAAATGTTAATGGTGAAAATATTTTAACGGGTAGATAATACCCGAGGAATATTTAGATTTCACATTAATAAGTTACACTATACATTCTTTCAATCTGATTCAACTGTCATTTACTATTCTACTTACATCCACCTATATACGTATCCGTTCACTACAGAATAACCATTTTCATTCAATTTCATATTTGGATTTTGACCTATCAGAATCCAACAAGTGGCATAATGAAGAAAACATTTGACAAAATAAAATTTGTTAGAAACAGACAAATTAACTATGAGGAATTTTGTTAAGAATCCACGCTAATAAAATCCTAGCTAACTGTTCCTAGCTAACTGTTAATTCTGTATTACATTTTATTTATCGCAATTTTAATTCTCGCAATTTTATTTATCGTCATTTAATTTCTGTTATTTATTTTACGCACTTTAAATATCGTCGTATAAATCGGGACACATATACAATGTTTTGACATATCATATTGACGTCATCTATATATATTATTTGGAATAACCATAGACACTCTATATGCTGTAATGCTCGAGTTCGCTATACAGGGTTGAGGTTGATTCTTAAATAATATATATACTTTGAGTTGTGATCGAGTCTGAGACATGTATATAATGGGTCACGACATGTATTAATTAATTCGAATATTATATATTAAACTACATATGAATTATGGAACTACTAACTGTGGACTATTAATTGTGGACTACCAACATTGGACAATTAAAATGAATTAAAATATTGATTTATAACGTATGAAACTAAACATTTCTTCAAGTTGCCACTTGATTTCATCTTAAACCTCATGTGTATCTTGACAATTACAATCTGTGTTCAAACCTTTCATGATTCTTGAAAATACCTCAATCGATAGGATGAACCAACCGCACTTCATCTACGGAAGAAAAGATTGATGCATATAGTTATGCACCAGAAAACACTCAGAACCTTAGTAAACATTTAACGCGTATCTGTGCTAGCTCCTTTGGCATTGTTATTACCAAAAATAACATTGCAATTCTTTTTCATATTAGTCAATTTTGTCACAGCTCCAGCAAATAAACTTCGACTTTCATTCGAATAAGCCTTATTATAACTTTGATATATAAGTTTGCCCTTCATCATTGTTATCAGAGAACCTTTTATATCCCACCACATTTGCAGTAAACTTACTAGCAACTTCATTACTCATTGGCTTAATCGTATCTGAAAAGTCAATATATTTACTCATTGAAACCCTATCATATACTCATCCCCACCTTGTTACGAGAATTGCCATACAGCAATCAGTATTTTGAAATCTCGTAACGTTTCTACATCAACAATTATATGTGTACATATAACCTTTATCTCTTAGGATTATGATCTTCCATTCTGAAATTCTGAAAAGCACCCAGTCTACGAATCAATACTCTGAATTCTGAAAGAGCTGAATGAAGCAGCAAAAACTGTCGAAGGTATAAACATAAAGAATAAGTGTGTTGGCAAAGCTCAGAAAAGTTGAAACTGGAAAACGGATAGATCAAACTATAAAGAAGGCTGTAGACAAAATCACAAGGGCTAAACCTGCCTCCAAAGAATCCTGATGATTCTATTTCTGATGAAATCTTTAACGAATACCTTACTTCTTAATTATTTTAAATCATTGTGAATGAATTTCTTCATCACAATGTTATTCTAAAATTCTAAGATATTATCATATCTTTCATTATAAATATCCTCGATGTTTTTGAAGATATTTTCATAACTATTCTTATCTGAAATCATTTATCTCTTCACGCTATCTGTATTACATCATAAAGGAAACTGTTAAGTTTCTATATTCAGTAAACCTTCAAGTTTGAATTATGAATGTTTTTGAAGTAGTGTTGGGAACTGAAGCATGAGTTAGTATAATATAATGACACTTGATCAACGTGATTATATTACAGTAAGTCATGCTGAGTTTGAAGGTATTTCGTATGCCCGAGAGACATATTAAAATTAACGTGGCCACTATGTTATGATCCAAGTCGGGTCATACCCAATAACAAGCTTGCCAACACTTTTTATGTATTTATTTTAACGGTTGGATTGTTAAATGAATACGCGACACTTGAACTTTAGAAAATTGGTTTTCTAAATTATGATCACTTGAGATAAATTATTTGGGTAATTTATATATGATGTGGATTTAATTATTTATAGGTTTAAATAATTATGTTGTGTTATATTTTATAAAATGGTTTATAAAATAATTACAAGTAACAAATACATATTTATTTTATACAAGTTTTATAAAATAAATACAAGTTTTATAAAATAAATGTTGTTATAAAATATATATATGTGGTGTGCAGAATTTTGGTCTCCAAGATGCCACACCCATGCTTGTTTTGTTTAGTTTAAGACCACACAAGTGCCAAGGTACATGCCTATTAGTTTACCAAGGGGCCTTGACTCAAGTGGAGCTTGCAATACACATTAAAACTAACAAAAAAAAAACTGTATTTCTCTGCTCTTGCTACTGCTGTTCTGCCGTGAGCTAGAGGGGGAGAAAGAGAGTGTGTTTTGTTGGTTGCAAGCTAAATTTCAAGTGACAATAAAATCCTAACTAAAGGCTAAGTGTTGGTGGAGAGTTTGGGGTATTTCTCCTTGAGGTTTCATCCTTTTGAAGCTCCATTTTGCATCATCTTCTTCAACCTTCCTGCTATCCAAATTTCAGCCCTCTACATTGTTAGAGGAGGTATAATCACCCTTCTTATCTTGTTATATTTGTAAGCATGATTTCAAGACTTGATATTAACATGGAATTCAACTAAATGGTTTAACATATAAACTTGTTTCATTGATAATCTTGCTTCCGCTTTCTTAATAATTACAAGTTGGTTTTGTAACTATGTTAACCTTAATGACATGTTTTATGAACTCATTGAATTCCATCAATGGTATCTAGAGCCAAGGACTTTGAAATATGCTTCTTGTTTATGACTTTTAAATCCACTAATCTTACAATCTAGTAACATGCATGAAACTAGAATGTAAAAATTTTGGATTTTGGGTGGGGTTTAATTTTGGCCGAATTTTAGGGGTTCCAAAATGGGTTTGGAACTTCAAGTTTGGTCAAGTTTTGTTGTTAGTTGTTGTTCACAATCAAGCCTTGGCCTTGTGGTTGCATGTGTGTATGATGTGGTTGTTTTATTCATTCTTATGGTTAGTAATAATAATTCATTCATTTGGTTTGTAATAATTTGTAATATTTATTCATTTGTAATTTATTTTATATTTGGTATGTAAAATAGATTAGGTTGTAATTTCATTTTCTAGAAAAATGTATTAGGATATATTTTTTGTAAAGAGAATGAAGAATGAAGATTCAAGATGAATGAAGAACACAAGATGGATGCAAGAGCTAGTGGGAGATTTGTAAATCTCCTACTTTTTCATAACCCTTAGAAGGTGACATTTGTTTTGGCTAAACAAATGTCTACCAAATTGGCTTGATTGTGAACTTGGTTGTTTTGCATGTTTATTGTGTTTGTATGTTTGGTTGCTACAATTTATCACATATTTACAACTTGCAAAATGACATTATAATTGGTTATAATTAAAACAACAAAGGTCACTAATAAATGGTTATCAAGGACATAAATGACATTGCATATAAAATGGTTTATATCATGTAATTGGTTTTACTAATAAGACATGAAAATTGGTTTTTCATATTGTGCTATACACCAAATGCATGTTGGTATATGGCAAAATGTTTTCTTAAACTAGAATTTATGAAAACTTAAAATCCCTTAACTAAAACAAGGTAAACAAGTTAAACGCCATCCTTTTGTGGGAACACTTGAACATAGTAGGAAACTCATAATGGGGTAAAGGTCACCTAACCATTATGAACTAACTAATATGGTTAAGGTAAAATTCGCATGCTTGTGGGATAAAGGTCACCTAACCACTTGTATGTTGATTTTACATGTTTACACAAGTAGGACGACCTGATTTGGGAATCATGAACTTAGGGTCACCGAAGCATGAGGAACAAATAGGCGTTGATGGGATAAATATGCCATGCAAAAGGATTGCATGATCCCATAATTTAGAAGTTGCAAAAGGATTGCAATTGTCATTATGACTACCTAGCCAAATCAAATAACGGGATAAAGGTCACCTAACCTAAATTTGATTTACCGTTGGATTCTAATATTTAATATGTCAATTAAAATATAAAAGGATATTGTTTATTAAATTTAAAATCAATACTTAAATGAACTTTGTTAAATTTTGTAGATGGCCGCCAATAACATCAACAACACGCAAAATGCACCAATTAACTTACACAACCTATCATTAAGGTCTCTCCTCGAGAAAGACAAACTCAACCATACGAACTTTATGGATTGGTTCCGCAATCTTAGGATTGTCCTCAAACTCGAGGATAAGGCGTATGTGTTGAAGGACCCCATTCCCGATCAACCCGACGAGGATGATACGGAAGGCATGGCTTATTGGGATAAGTATTGCGCCGATTCGGTGCAAGTTGCTTGCCTAATGCTTGGGACTATGATACCCGAACTTCAAAAGGATTTCGAGCATCATACTGCATACGACATGATCACGCAATTGAAGGAGATGTTCCTTCAACAAGCACGTGTCGAGCGCTTCGAGACCGTTCGAGCACTACATGCATGTCGTATGGATGACACCCAATCCGTTTCATCTTATGTCCTCAAAATGAAAAGCCTTATTGATCGCGCAAACCGTCTTAATCTCAACATTTCTAATGAGTTAGCCACCGATCTTATCCTAAACTCCTTGTCAAAGAGGTTTGACCAATTTGTAATTAATTACAATATGAATGGGATGGATAAGACCATTGGTGAACTTCATGGCATGTTAAGGACGGCCGAAACTAGCATGGGTAAAAGGGCTTCACCCGTACTAATGATCAATGATGGTGGGTCCAAAGGTAATAACACCTCTAAGCCTAAGGCGGCTAAAAGGAAAGGACCCGCTCATCAAGGCAAGGGAAAGGGGAAGATGGTTACCCCAACCAAAAACAAGAACAAGAAGCAAAAGGTTGCCGGACAAGCAAACCCCAAGGAAGACCCGTGTTTCGGTTGCGGTGAAATGGGTCACTGGAAACGAAACTGACCGGTCTACCTTAAGGAGTTGAAGGAAAAGAGGGATGCGGGGCAATCCTCAGGTAATATATATATGGTATATATAGAAATTAGTATTACTTCTTCTAATACATGGGTATTAGACACTGGATGTGGAACTCACATTTGCAATTCTTTGCAGGGGTTCAAAAGAAGTAGCAAGCAAACGGGAACATCAAGTCTCTTTATGGGCAATGGAGCCAAAGTGCAAGTGAAGGCTCAAGGAGACTTTGTATTAAAGCTTCCAAGTGGTTTGGAACTTATTTTGAACAATGTTTTGTATGCACCGGATTTATGTCGAAACATTATTTCAGTTTCCCGTTTAAAACAATGTGGTTTTTATCTTAATTTTGTTAATGATGATATACACGTTTATTTAGATAATGTATTCTATTTTAAGGCTTCGCCTTCAAATGGAATTTATGAATTGGTTCATGATGACACATCATCTAATAGCTCAATATACCATACAAGCACCAAGAAACTCAAAAGGGATTTGAGTGATTCCTACTTATGGCATTGTCGCCTTGGTCACATAAATAAGAACCGAATGCATACACTTCAAAAGAATGGACTTTTGAAATCAAATGAGATGGACTCGTTTGATGTATGTGAATCTTGTTTACAAGGCAAAATGACTAAAGCACCTTTCAAAGGGACCTATGAAAGGGCTAAAGACTTATTGGGATTAATACATTCGGATGTGTGTGGACCCTTTAAGCCCATGACTAGGAATGGTGAAAGATACTTTGTTACATTCATTGATGACTTCAGTCGTTTCGGATATGTCTACTTGTTAAGGCATAAGGATGAAACTTTTGAAGCATTCAAAGAATATCAAAACGAAGTACAAAATCAACTCAACAAGACAATCAAGGTACTGCGTACCGATAGAGGAGGTGAATACCTAAGCGATGCTTTCCAAGATCATCTTAGGAGTTGTGGGATTATCTCACAACTTACTCCACCAGGAACACCCCAACTTAATGGAGTTTCCGAAAGGAGGAACCGAACCCTAATGGATATGGTTCGATCTATGATGGCAAGAAGCTCGTTACCTCTGTCGTTTTGGGGTTATTGTCTATGCTCCGCGGCTCGTATTTTAAATATGGCCCCAACCAAGAAAGTGGAACGAACTCCTCACGAGATGTGGTTTGGAAAACCTCCTTCTCTTTCATACTTGAAAGTATGGGGATGTGAAGCTTATCCAAAGCGCTATAATGCTAATAAGTTGCATGCTCGATCCACGAAGTGTATCTTCATAGGATATCCCAAGGATGATATGGGATACTATTTCTATGATCCGACCGAGCAAAATGTATTTGTTGCTCGAAAGGCGGAATTCTTTGAAACTAAGTTCCTAATGGAAGGTAATAGTGAAAGGAAGATAGATCTTGAAGAGGTTCAAGATCAAGTAGATGATACACAATTGGTTGACACTAGCACTCAACATGAAAATGTTGAGAGTGATCAAATGAATGATCAAAATACACAAGACGTTCGCAGATCTGGTAGGATTAGTAATCCTCCTGAGAGATATGGGTTTCTCATGGATGGTTGCTATGTGGTTGATTTGGATGAACCAACAAACTACCAAGATGCTTTATCAAGGATTGATAAGGATAAATGGCAGGAAGCCATGAACACTGAGATGCAATCCATGTATGACAACCAAGTTTGGGAACTTGTTGAACAACCTACTAGCTCAAGGCTAGTAGATTGTAAATGGCTTTTCAAGATGAAAACTGACATACATGGAAACTTGGATACATATAAAGCTAGACTTGTAGCAAAAGGTTTCACTCAAACTCAAGGGGTTGACTATGATGAAACTTTTTCGCATGTGGCAATGCTAAAGTCTATTAGGATATTACTTGCCATTGCTGCTCATTATGATTATGAAATATGGCAAATGGATGTCAAGACCGCTTTCCTAAACGGACATCTTGAGGAAGATGTCTACATGGTTCAGCCTGAAGGTTTTGTTGATCCAAAATATCCTAAGAAGGTATGCAAGTTAAAGAAGTCAATCTACGGATTGAAACAAGCATCTAGAATGTGGAATCATCGTTTTAATGAGGAGGCCAAGATATTTGGCTTCATTAAAAATGGTGATGAAGCTTGTGTATACAAGAAGGCTAGTGGGAGCACCATTATGTTCCTTGTATTATATGTAGATGATATATTATTATTTGGAAATGATGTTCCGGCAATGCAAGGAGTTAAAACTTGGTTAAGTAAATGCTTCTCCATTAAGGATCTTGGAGAAGCACAATACGTTTTGGGGATTGGGATCTACAGGGATAGATCCAAGAAGCTGATAGGTTTGAATCTAAGTGCATACATTGAAAAGATCTTGAAAAGGTTCAAGATGGAGAACTCTAAGAAAGGTTTGGTACCTATTCAAAAGGGAACACTTCTCAGTTCATCTCAATGCCCCACCACGAAAGATGAACAGGAGAGAATGAAGAAAGTCCCATATGCGTCTGCCATTGGGTCAATCATGTATGCAATGATATGCACTAGACCGGATGTGTCATGCGCTCTTAGCCTGACAAGTAGATACCAGAATAACCCAGGAAACAGTCATTGGATTGCTGTTAAAAGTATATTGAAATACCTTATGAGGACTAAGGATATGTTTCTAATATATGGGTCTGGTGAGGAGGAACTTGCTGTAAAAGGTTACGTGGATGCGAGTTTCCAAACTGATCGAGATAATTCTCGATCACAATCCGGTTATGTCTTCACATTAAATGGTGGTGCGGTCTCTTGGAAGAGTTCAAAACAGGATGTTGTTGCATTATCCACTACAGAGTCGGAGTACATTGCCGCCTCATTGGCAGCTCAGGAAGCTGCATGGATGAAGAAATTCATAGACTACTTAGGAGTGGTCCCATCCATTCAGGACCCTCTTGAGATCTTTTGTGACAACGAGGGTGCGATTGCTCAAATCAAAGAACCTCGTGCTCACCAAAAGACCCGTCACATTGAGCGGAGATTCAACTACATAAGGGATGAAGTTGAAAAGGGAAAGATATGTATTCGCAAAGTTCACACAGATCTTAACATAGCGAATCCTCTCACGAAGCTCTTACATGGAGCAAAACATACAGGACATGTTTGTGCATTAGGGCTTCGATATTCTAGTGATTGGTCATGATCTGTTTTAAGTATTGTAATGGAACGAAACTATTCAAACTCATTAATATAATTATGGTATTAATTTATTTAGAGTCATGTTCCTATTTTGCATATTTTATCCATGAATAAGTAATTATTCTAAATTCCGTAGTCGATCACATTCGTGGGAACAAGTGTGAGGTTTAGACTATTATGAACTTGGATTGGTATACATTCACGGACTGAATGTGGGGCAAGGTTGCTACCAAGGTTCATAGATATTTGTGGGATGCAAATATTGGAAGACCCGCCCTCAAGATTTGCTAAATGGAGCCTTTGTGGTTGATCACATGTAATCTTGAGTAAAGGCGAATATCATTGTATCCTCTGACCTGAGATACATATTGGGTTCAGATATTTACCAAGTATTGTGCCTTGATTCTTTCCTTCGCTATTCTAAAATATGGTAGTTCATAAGGAAGAGCTCAGGTACAATGCAAGGTACATATTTAGGACGTATGTAGTCAAGATGGAATTTGTCCCTCTTATTCGTTGAGAGTCAGATGTCTAAGGCCTGATAAAGTTAAATCTAGAAAGAGAGTGATCACTCTGTGTCTCTTGGATTTAACATGACATCTAGGACGAAAGGAAATAATGAAAGATTCACCTATTCATATTCGAGATGGAAACTCGAAGAGGATGATGTTATTGAATGGCACAAAGTCATAACATATTGGGGGTGATGGACGGTCGTTAGGTGGTATCCATCACTTGCATTAATTTCTTATGTTTCTCGGGCAAGTGGGAGATTGAAGGTATTTCGTATGCCCGAGAGACATATTAAAATTAACGTGGCCACTATGTTATGATCCAAGTCGGGTCATACCCAATAACAAGCTTGCCAACACTTTTTATGTATTTATTGTAACGGTTGGATTGTTAAATGAATGCGCGACACTTGAACTTTAGAAAATCGGTTTTCTAAATTATGATCACTTGAGATAAATTATTTGGATAATTTATATATGATGTGGATTTAATTATTTATAGGTTTAAATAATTATGTTGTGTTATATTTTATAAAATGGTTTATAAAATAATTACAAGTAACAAATACATATTTATTTTATACAAGTTTTATAAAATAAATACAAATTTATAAAATAAATCTTGTTATAAAATATATATATGTGGTGTGCAGAATTTTAGTCTCCAAGATGCCACACCCATGCTTGTTTTGTTTAGTTTAAGACCACACAAGTGCCAAGGTACATGCCTATTAGTTTACCAAGGGCCTTGACTCAAGTGGAGCTTGCAATACACATTAAAACTAACAAAAAAAACTGTATTTCTCTACTCTTGCTGCTGCTGTTCTGCCGTGAGCTAGAGGGGGAGAAAGAGAGTGTGTTTTGTTGGTTGCAAGCTAAATTTCAAGTGACAATAAAATCCTAACTAAAGGCTAAGTGTTGGTGGAGAGTTTGGGGTATTTCTCCTTGAGGTTTCATCCTTTTGAAGCTCCATTTTGCATCATCTTCTTCAACCTTCCTGCTGTCCAAATTTCAGCCCTCTACATTGTTAGAGGAGGTATAATCACCCTTCTTATCTTGTTATATTTGTAAGCATGATTTCAAGACTTGATATTAACATGGAATTCAACTAAATGGTTTAACATATAAACTTGTTTCATTGATAATCTTGCTTTCCGCTTTCTTAATAATTACAAGTTGGTTTTGTAACTATGTTAACCTTAATGACATGTTTTATGAACTCATTGAATTCCATCAGAGTTTCTAAATGGAACGTGATGATTCACTGACCATAACGTCATCAGTTCCATGTTACACGACTCTTACATTCTATCTAATCTATAAACATATCAAGAACATATTTTCTTGATAGTTCTATCTTTTCTCTTGAATTCTGGTAATCTAACAATCAAGATTGTGCTATTACAATCTCTCTCTTAGAGCATTAGTCATGTTCATTCGAAACTTCATATCTATGAATTCTGGACCATTATTCGCTTGACTTAAAGTCGGAAAGAGAAAACAAAAGTGTGGAACTCCAAAATATAAAGGAAACGAAGAAGGTGGATTTATAGTGAAATATCCGATAGAGCAATCGAAATATATTATTGTATTTAATCAAAGAGAATCTTAATTTCCTTAATCTCCGAAGAATCAAATCTTATATAGATTTCAAAGATTTTCTCTAAATCCCTGGAATTCCGGAAATTAATCCTAGCTACGTCAAAAGATATGACGAATCTACATTTACTCATTTCACTCTTTTGTGATAACTTCACTCGTACTCTTCACATAGTCGAATTGTTTTATCCATATTACTCAATGGCAATAAAACTCTATTTACCAACTCATATTCATCTTGAAAACATTCTTATTATTAGTCATGACGATCTCGATCAAATTTCGGGACGAAATTTCTTTAACGGGTAGGTACTGTGACGACCCGGAAATTTCCGACCAAATTTAAACTTAACCTTTATATGTTACCGACACGATAAGCAAAGTCTGTATGTTGAGTCTCGAAAACTTTGGGGACTATGTTCATATATTCAATTGACCTTTTGACTATTCCCGACGATTCACGAACAAATAGGTATATATATATATATATATATATATATATATATATATATATCAATATAAATATACATATGACATCTATATATATATATATATATATATATATATATATATATACATACAAATATCAATATAAATATACATATGACATCTATATCCAATTAAGATTACATGTAAATTGTAAAGTTCATAAAATATATAAATACTAAATATTCTATACATTAGATAACTAGTAAAACGATATAATTAATAAATTGTAATAATAATATATTAAATATAATTACAAGTTAGAAATAAATGTTATAGTAATATTATTATTTTTTTCAGTATTAATATCAAAATTAGTATTATCAATATAACATACAAACATGAAACTTGATATATATAAATTGTTATAATACTATTACTAATAATATTATTATCATTAATAATATAAAAAATTATTATAATTAATAAAGAATTATGATTATTATCATTAATTGTTATCATTCTTATTATCATCATTATCAGTATTATTTTTAGTATTATTTTAGTGTTATTATTATTATTATTATAAACATTATTATTAAACTTATCGAAATTATCATTGTTATTATTAATATCATCCTATTAATATTATTATTATCATTATCATTATTTTTAAATGTATTATTAGTATTATCTCATAAATAATATTATGATTATTATTATTAACATAATTGTTATTTATTTATTTCCTTTTTCATTATTGTTATTATTAATATTATCCTAATATTTGATATTAGTATTATTATTATTATTATCTTCTGTATAATAATAAAAGTATTATTATTCTTAATATATTTATATTTATATTCACTAATTAGTAATATTAATTATTTAATTATATATATATATATATATATATATATATATATATATATATATATATATATATATATAAGACCTGTTAACGAATCATAATTGATTTATAACACCTACGAACTTTATAATTTTTGTTTGCTATCTGAGGTTTGTTACGAGTCGATCTTATATCACAGTTACAAACAAAATTCGTAGTATGTCCAAATCTGCTTTTCTTTTTTTTATATTTTTTTCGTCCTTCCTAATTGATACTCTTGTCGAGCTTTCTTGCTATAAAACAATCAATTTCAGTTATTAAGAATTACCAATCAACTTTACATTATCAATTATCAATCCCTATTACCCTTAACAGTTTTTGTTAATTGAATTTAAATAGAATATAAGCAAACAGCTCGTATCCCCTGTTCTTGTATTATTTTTCAAAAATTTTGATTTCTTGATTCATTTAAAAATCTATCAATGCAGTTCCATTCTAAATCTTTCATTTAAACTTTCTGGAAAGTTTTAAAGCCCAATTCTTAGTATCGAGTAGGAATTTTGGAGTCAAAGTTCACATTTCAAAAAGTCAAAGATTGTTCATCAGCAAAATTCGAGCCTTCTGTTTTGATTTAAGTTTAATTAATAATCCAGATAGTTTCTGTTATCTATTTGAAACCTTTTTCATGTTGTAATCATAAGCTAAAACGTCCTAGAATTTGAATTCAATTTTGGAGTTTATAAACGTGTTTTTTTCCCTTCTGTTTCAACTTTTATTTATTTTGTTTTTCTTTTTTGATTAATTTAAACAATCTCTAAACGTTTTTGTATCACATTTTAATCCTAAAACTAAATAAATAATCAGTCGATAGCATGGTTTGATCCTTAGTCGATTTTGATTTGAAGAAGGAAGGGGAAAACAGAAAAATTAAAATGATACGAGTTATATTTAAACTAAGGGTAATTAAAACAGAAAAGTAGAATTGGTTCAGTGGTTGTGTTAGTGTTTGTGTATTCGAGAGGTTGGGGGTTCGAGTCCGGGCAATGGCATCTATTTTTTTTAAATCCTATTCTAATGAGGTAGTCACTCTATTATTATTATTATTATTATTATTATTATTATTATTATTATTATTTATCCTTTATTATTATTAATATGATTATTGTTATTATCATTAGTTATTATTATTATTACTAATATTATTATTATTGCCAGTAGTATTGTCTAGTATTATAAATATTATTACTAAAATAAGTATTAGTTATCAATTATTATTACTATCATGATTATAATTACAATTGTGATTATTATTAGTATTGTTATTACTAACATTATTATCATAACTTTTACTAACAGAAAAATTATTATGCTAGTTATTATTATTACCAGTACTATTATTATTATTAGTATCATTATTAGTATTATCATTAAGATTAAAATTAAATACCATTATGATCATTTTATTATTTTAGTATTATTATCATTAGTATTAAAATTATTATTATTATCAAACTTTTCATTAATAATTAGTATTGTTATTAAAATTAACATTTTATTAGGAATTATCATTATCAGTTTTAGTAAAAACCTATCAATCTAAAAATTTTAATTTTATAAAAATTTACATTTTTATTACTATTATTAATATTACTATTATCATTATCAATATCTTTACTAACAAAGTGACTAAAGATATTATCAAGATAATTATTTTCAACATCATTATTAAATCTAAATAATAGTATTATTATCACGATATTATATAAAAATATATTTACTACACATAATCTAACTATATTAATATATCTATATATAGAAATGAAAATTTATATAACGAAACTTATTAAATTAATATATATATATATATATATACATATATATATATACATATATAAATTACAACATTAATAATATATATATATATATATATATATATATATATATATATATATATATATATATATATATATATATATATATATATATTTGTTCGATTACAATTATATATATTAATAAATATACAAATGATATAGGTTCGTGAATCCGAGGCCAACCCTGCATTGTTCACTATCGTCGAATGAATATTTTTACTACAAAATATTGCATTGTGAGTTCATTTGATTCCCTTTTACTCTTTACATTTTTGGGACTGAGAATACATGCGCTGTTTTTACAACTACTTTATTAAATGCTTTTGAAATATATTTTGAACTGCGAATACATGAAATGCTTTTATAAATGTTTGACGAGATAGACACAAACAAAACATTCCTCGAATGAATTATTATGCAGACAGAAGTTCTGCGGATTATTATTGAATTATGTGGACATGATAATTGCCACCATTGAATTATGTGGACATGATAATTGCTACCATTGAATTATGTGGACATGATAATTGCCACCATTGAATTATGTGGACATGATAATTGCCACCAATTGATGTGAATGCTATGTATCGAGAGAATGATTTTTATACACAGGTTATGTGTATTATATTTTGTACACGAGATATGTGCACGGTGACTATGATTTATGAAAAAGGATTTCGTACACGAGAAAGGTGTACTGTATTTAAAAGATATCGCATGTACATTACAGGTGGGTATAGGATTCGGGCCCATTCGTACCATGCAGCATTTAAATCTTGTGGTCTATCAAAATGATGAATTTTATTGTTTTATGATAAACCTATGAACTCACCAACCTTTTGGTTGACACTTGAAAGCATGTTTATTCTCAGGTGTGAAAGAAATCTTTCGCTGTGCATTTGCTCATATTAGAGATATTACTTGGAGTCATTCATGACATATTTCAAAAGACGTTGCATTCGAGTCGTCGAGTTCATCAAGATTATTAATAAGTCATTTATAATTCGATATATTATGAAATGGTATGCATGCCGTCAACTTTCGATGTAATGAAAGTTTGTCTTTTAAAAACGAATGCAATATTTGTAAAATGTATCATATAGAGGTCAAGTACCTCGCGATGTAACCAAGTGTAATGTATTCGTCCAGATAGATTAGGATGGGTCATTTCACGTGGGGCCCTAATTCCACGAACCTCCGTCAATGCTTTCGCCCTACTATGAGAGAAACCATAGAGTTGTGATAGAAAACTTGATGAGTGCCAGTTACCCCATGCCCGGGTAACCAAATAAAGGTGGGGTACCCAGTCCCTTACCTTTGGCACACCCACCTTAACCCTATTCTTGAAATTGACGATTATCAATTAGAATTGACGGCATATATTTGGAATTGACGATCATTATTGGAATTGATGAAAATAGGTGTTTTGGGGGCATGGAGGTAGAAGAGGGATATCCATTGCGGGTTGATGAGGCGAACATTCTTTTTGGAAGCATATTCTTTGCACAATGTATTTCATAATTAATGGTGATGTGTACGATTTCATGGCCCTTATCCATTTTGGGGTGCATCTTACATCTTTTGAGTACACTTTGAGTTTGTTTGAGTAGGGTTATATTTGGTGTGATTGATTAGTTGATGAGTTTATGGCTATCCCGTGAATCCTACATATTTGGTCAAGGTCAAGGACGTCGAGTTCGAGTTTGTATAGATTTGATGCTCTGTGATTGGTGTTTGATGACCTTCTCGTAGATGAAGTTGACTTTGACCGAGGGCATGATTGGTTCGGGTAGACTTAGCTTTGAATTATGTTTGTGTTCATCTTGGAGGATTGAAGATTTAAAGCTTGCTTTGAGCTTGAGCTAGTGAAGAGATTATTTGAGCTTGTTTGGAGTTTGTGGTTATAGAAGAAGAGGAAGTTTATGCTTGGTTATAGCAAATGCAAGTTTTTGGAGAACATCCTTGCCATCAAGCGCCTATTCGTGGGAGGTATTAACTTGTGCCTAAACTTTTTGCGCTTTGGTGTTGTTCACTTATTCGTTCTCTATCTTCAAAGCTTGTTTTGTCGATTGTTTGCTTGAGGACAAGCAAAGATTCAAATGTAGGGGGTTTAATATCGCTCCATTTATATATGTTTACTTCGCGATATCTACCTCACTTTGTTCGGTTTTTGACTATCTCGGGGCCTATTTTGTGTGCTATTGAGCTAATTGGCATATTAAGGGCTAAGGAATTGATTGGTGTAAAATTGACCAAATCATGGGCAAAATTGGCTAAGAAAATGACAAGTGTAGGAAACAGCTCAAAAAGCGCCACTCCTGTAAAGGAGTGCCGCTCCTGAAGGTCCAAAAGCGCTGCTCCATAAGGAAAAGTGGCGCTCTTATGCATGATTTGTCTCCATTTTTCATCAATGAGAAGAAGCGCCGTTCTACATGTCAAAAGTGACGCTCCTACCAAGCCAAAAACGACGCACCAAAGTCAAAAGCGCCGCTCCTGTTTTAAGCCAAAAGTACCACTCCTGAAGGGAAAGCGGCGCTCTTGGTGCGGTTTCAGCCCAGATTTTCAGCACTATATAGGGAACGAGATTAGGTCATTTTTCATATGCATCTTGAGAGAGCAGCTGCTTAGGGTCCGAATTTCACTCACAAAACCCTAATTTCATCATCCATTGGAGATTAAGGGAGGATTCAAGGAAGTTTGCTCAAGATTCATCTTTGTTTAGCTTAGATCTTCATCTTCTTTACATTTTGGGTTGTAATCTTTACTTTACTTTACATATTTTGCATTGATTACTTGTAACAACTTGAAGATGATGATTGTTATTGTTTCTTTGATTATTATTAGTTTGATCTTAGCCATGATTGGCTAAATCCTTTGTGTTTGCTTATCTATGAATCTCTAATGCTAGTGTTTGCCCCAAATCAATTGAATATTGTTGTTTGAATGAATTACATGATCATATGTTGTTGAGTTAGCTAAAGATCCATTGCTATGAGTTTGTTTTAGGCTTGACTTTGATTACATATGTTGAGTAGCTCTCTTAGTGATTTGAGAAGTGAATCAATGTATGCTTCAACACCTTAGGTGATCTAGACAACTAGCTAGAGAATTGCAAGTGATTGTGTTCATGATCTAGGTTGGTTTTCAATTGGCCTTTAGTCAACATAGTAGTGCCGATTATCTTAATTGATTTCGATAGTTGGGGGTTTTAAGTGATTTCAACCCAAGCTCAATCTTAATGACCAAATCATGCTTAACTCGATCTTAGGATACAATTCTTATGTGAATTCGTGGAGTGTCATTTGATTTGAGGTTTAGAAGTGATTCTAAACATTTAATAGTTCAACAACTTATGAGATAGCAAAATAGGCAAAACGAGGCAAGCCAAACATAGAGAGGATTAGATAAGTGGACACTTCTTAGTTAATTTGATTTAAGTCTTAATACTTTGCTACTTGTTTCTTGCTACTAGTTTACTTGTTTAGTTTAAGTTTGTTTAATTGAACACGTTTTAGTTGTTAGTTAATATCAATCGAAACTCCCCCAATCAAACAAACTCTAGGACAATCGATAGCTTCAAACACTTGACTATAACCACTCCCTTGGGGCGAACTTGATAAGAATACTTGCATTAAAGTACTATAATAACCGGGTTTTAAGTGCTTGTTAGTTGTGTGTGCTTAATTGTTAGTGTTTGAATCATATATAAATTAGGGTAAAAGTTATGCATAGCATCACACCATCACCTTCGTCCTGAAACGGTAATGACTCCGGATTGATCTTTGAATCGTGTGAACACTTTCCTAATCGAATATTTCGACCCTATTAGCCACTCGGTGCACGAAGTTTCTATTGGGATAAGACAAAGATGAATTGATGTCTTGGCTAAAAGAAATCAACTCCACAATTACAAAAAATATAGTTCTATTTGTTTGTGTTGAAAGTGTGCTAGAAAAGATTAAAAATCTGGAACTTTTTTCAAATACACAAAAGGTGTATTTATAATGGGTCAAAAGGTTTGATTCAAAGCCACAATATTTGATTCATACCCATTAGTAACTTGGAAGTTAATATTCATGTATTTAGACTTAAAATGGTCTAAAAACACAGAAAAATCACAATTAAATGCCCTGGAACAACCCCAAAACTTTTGGGGTTCAAATGTGCCTTTTAGGTTAAAAAGACACCTTTTCAGCGAATTCAGTGTTAAGCCGCGCTGCGGCCTTGAGACCCGCGCCGCGGGCTAACAAAGCATCACACTTCAAAACAGGCAAAAACTCTCGACCTCAAAAACACCCTTTAAGCCGCGCCGCAGCCACAATTTCACCCTTTAAGCCGCGCCGGGGGCCCAGGAGCCGCGTCGCGGCTTAAAGCTATTGCACAAAAAAAAAAAAAATAAGCTTATTTTCAAACGGTTTTAGCCTTTCAAGTCGCGTTTCTCATTTCTAATGTTCCAAACATTATTTCCAAGCTCACTAACATAACTTCAAACCATTTTACACTTTACGAACATGTACTCCACACTCTCCAAATCCGTGTAGCGTTTCAATGGTTCGATAACTTTTAACTTAGTAATCCAATCAACTAAAATGACGTTGGATCATGCTAAAATCACCAACACAAGAAAGTAATTAGATTGTTATCATTTAAAGGTTAAATAGTGTTCATTTAAGAACACTAATGTAATACTCATCTGTACGGTAAAGAAAATTGTCGTGTGCCTGTGTTTTTTGAGATGGATAAGTTGTTAAGAAAATTAAAAGTAGGTTGTTAATTTTTCCGAATGTATCATGGTTACCTAAAATGAAGCACAAATTAGATAACATTGATATGAAAAGGGTAAACTTATGTGTTAGATATTAATTCAAATTTACAAAAGTGTGGAAGTATTTAAATTGTGAAGACAAAATTACTCAGGTCGTTCTTGAACTTATACCTAAATCACTAGAGTCGTCGTTAAACTTTTTTCACTGGGGTCGTCACTTTACTTTCAAAACTAACTCTCGTCGTCCTTCTGTTTACTTGCCATCTCTTTGCTCCGTTAACCTGAAACATGTGCATATCATGTGAGGGTATTTTAGTCTTTTTATCCTTTTCTATTCATTTTTTATCTTTTTCCTTTTCTTTTCTTTTCTATTCTCGTTAAACCCATAACCAACCACCTGGACATGAAGCCATCTTCTTTAACTTTGAAACATACACATGAATCGGAGTACAGAGTATATATTTATAGTACATAATTTATATTCAAATTGGGTACATCAATCAAAATTAAGCAAACAAAAAAGGAGTCAAGAAATTTATCTTAACCCGTTTATCACTGAACAATACTCTAACCCATTCCATATATAAATTATCTCAAACTTCATCTTCATCATCTCTTGTTTTTTTGCATAGATCTGTGTTGTGTAGACCCGTTCCATTTAAATACAGAAACTCACCTGCTACGATTGAGTCCAACCAGGCACAAACGAGATTTCCAGGTCAGATCTGAAATCCTTTTCGAATGGAAACAATCAAATATGAACTCCGACACGAACGAGATTTCCAGATTTCGACTATTTCTGTTCCAGGTTCCGTCCAATTTGTAGGTTCCATCGATTTGAGAGTTTCATTCGATTTGCAAGTTTACATTTTCCGGACACGAGAATGGTCGTTCGATGGTTTTGTATGTTCAGATCTTGTTTCATACGCCTGTTTTAGACAAAATTACGCCACCGCCGTAAACGATGTTGTAAAGATCGATTGTAGGGTTATCGAGTTTACTGAGAAGAAAAAAAAAAGATGTGGTTTTCTTTCCGATCTGATTGTGATGAACAATAGAGCCAATGTTTTTTTTTTAAAGATGTGGTTTTCTTTCATGATGATGAACACACGGTGGTTTTATTTCGATTGAGGTATCAACACAAACCCATCACCACTATGAAGTTGTTTATGATGATGAGAGGGTTTTTGATTTATGAATTTGTTCCTTGAAAAGTGATAATTTTGGCACGAATGAAATGAAAGAGAAGAGTATGAAATGAAAGAGAAGGGAAAGTGGAAAAAGAAGTAGAAAAGGGAAAAAACCATGATTAAAATGACAAATATACCCTCACATGTCTGGCACATGTTCAGGTTAACAGAAGAAAGAGACGGAAGCTAGACGGAAGGATGACGGGCGATATTTTTTGAAATTTCAGTGACGACGCGAGTGAAAAAAAAAGTTTAAGGACGACGCTAGTGATTTGGGTACAAATTCAAGGACAACATGAGTAATTTTGTCAATTGTGAACTTGAAGATCAAGGTAACTTGGAGAACAAAGAGAACTCGAAGGACAAGATGAGTTTGGTGGTCAAGTTGTGTTTGATGGTTAAGTGGTTAACTGTTGTCTTGAAAGTCTAGTCGGACTTGGTTGTTAGATTTTCTGAACGCTCAAGTACCAAAATGATCATGTCTCTCTACTAGATCTGCCTAATTGGAGCATTAGGTTTGACAGAGGTCTCGTTTATAGGATGTCAAAGTTTAGTCCAATGAGGTTTGATGTAGAGAAATTTAATGGAAGAATCAATTTTGATTTGTGGTTAGTTCAATTCAAGGATGTATTGATTTAGTTCGGTTACACAAGTCTTTGAAGGGTAAATCCACTCTTGTTTGGGGCGGTGATTCTGGCAGAACCAGTAAGTTCGATGAAGAAGAGTGGGATGATATGGATCATAGAGCGGAAAGTGTGATTCGTTTGCGTCTTTTAAGGAATCATCTTGCATATATGCATGGGTTATCAAAGACTAAGGAACTTTGGGATAAGTTAGAGCAGTTGTATCAGGGCAAAGGCATCTCAAATCGTTTGTATCTCAACGAGAAATTCTATACATTATGCATGGATGGAGGTACAAAAAATTTATGATCATATTAGCATTCTTAATAATATTGTTAGGGTTTGATGCCATGAAGTTATGACGGAGATAAAGCTTTGAGGGTTGTATTAATTTTACCATCGTCCTATGAACACATGAAACCTATTTTGATGTACGAAAAGGAAACTTTCATTCCAACATGCACTAATACATAATACACTTTAAGTTTTAAGTCTCGTTTTCTTCTCTTGTCTAAGAGTAGTGTAGAGTCGGATCTTTGGAGAGCGTGGTTAGTTTAAAGAGAGTGATCAGTCTATGTTATTGTAACAATTTGTGATATAGTGAAAAAAATTTCTTTGGGTGCTCGTGATTTTTTTATCCGGTTTTGAACTTTCCACGTTAATTCTTGTATTTTTAATTTCTATATAGTTTTCATTGGACCGAGTGTTGGGAACTTGTTTGAGGCCGTTTTTCACAACATCGTGAATCTTGGTTGATTATAGAACGGGTCTAAATTGTAGACCACTAACTTTTACCCGTATACCATTAAACATGTTGTAAAAAATTATACAACACAAAATTATAAAACATGTTCTGTGGTGTACATATCACTCAGTATTTGGTTGATTCGAGGAATGTAATGATTCAAGAACAAATATAGAATGTGTGGAGCAGGCTGCTTCCCATGAATGTCCACTGCATGGTCCACTTCCATTAGACATGTATGCCTCACTTCCTTAATTTCCTTGCGTTTTTATGTTTTCTGCAGGGGTTTTCTTATAGGGGGATGATTCTCAAACACACTTTTTTGATCCTCACACACCAATTAAGCATTATTAAAAGAGCAAAAGGTTAAAATAGGTGTGTGAGGATCAAAAAAGTGTGTGTGAGAATCATCCCCCTTTCTTATATTATTGATTATGAATTATTATTTATTATTATTATATTAGGCTGATACCATAAAACATGTGTAGAACATATAAGGCATCAAGATTGAAATTAAACCCGAGTTTGTCACACGATGGCGCTTCAAGTCTCAAAGAGTATGACATGAGGTCAAGTTGTGTCTATTTCCGGGGTCTCTTTAGTTATCTATATTAATAAATGATTAATGTGATGATTATATATTGTTGGACTAATAGCTAAAGTTGTAATGTTTGTTGAAAAATGAAAGGGTCTTTTGTGATGATGATTGATGAGTCAATTTAAAAGGTATAAGTACACTTAAGTTATGTGTTCAAATCTCTAAGCATGGTAGCCCCAAGCAAATGATATTGCCTTTGAAAAGATCGACACATTTCAACTTTCATTAAACTTGAATCCCCACCCAATATGTGAGAGTTAGCTCGTATTGGTTTAGTTAATTTAATTTGGGTTTACAAAAAAAAAATAAAAAATAAAAATAAAAAATAAAAATAAAAAATAGGGATTAAATTATAAATCAGAACTTGCATATTAAAATTATCAATTTGATTGATCACACGTAAAACATTTCCGTACCTTTAATGTTAAATTAGAAAAATCCTTTATAGTGTGACTAGAGGGTGCGCATAATGCGCAATTCACCCGGTACCAGGTCTCGCGCTCGGGGGGCTTGATTACCCGAGGTTTTACCTTCTATGAGGGAGCCAATGTGCTCGTTCATAGGAGGGTTTCCTCGCTTACCACAAAAAAAAAAAAATTAAATAAATAAAAATACCAAGTCGTCTTTAGAATGCCGAGTAAAAAGTGTTTACATGATGGGCCTCTTGTGACGGGTTCAAGTTGGGCCTTGTAAGGTAGTCAAGTTGGGCCTTTCTTGATGGAAATGAATTCTCATTTTCATTCGACAACGATATTTAGTTCGCATTTGAAATTTTAAAATATAATTCTTCTCACATACTTATAAAGTCGTTAACTTGTTATGAAAGATCCAAAAGTTTACTACAACATTTGAGTGAATAAAATCAAGAAACTTTTTCAAGAACTTGCAACATTGTCCAAACTTTGATCATGTTTGTCAAGTTTATGCTTAAACATTTTAGCACAAATAAGAAAATATCCAAAATTCACTAATCCTATTGCGGCTAACATCCAGTACACTATATCCAATCTACCCTCATTCAAGTCATCCATCAACCAACTAGTACTTTTTCTAATCAAACTCGTAATCCCTGTACTCAAATAAAATCCGACTGCAACCAACAACGATATCATAGCAGTCGAAGTACCACGCAAAGACGTCGGAAATTCTTGATAGTACAACAAAATTTGGCCCGGAAAAAGGAAACCTTCACTTGTTCCTAAAATTGCTAAAGGCACCACAAGCCACATTGCGGCCAACGGTACAATAGTTGTCCTGCCATCGTTTAACCCAATCAGATTATGGGATTTGGCCACGTGTAATCTTTGGATCTCAATTATTGCAGATGCTACCAATGCCAAAGCATTGAGTACATGACCAATTCCAATTTGTTGGAGAGGTGTTAAAGGTCGACCAATTAGCTTACGCCACATAGGATGAATCAAACGGTCAAGGATGAGTAATGAGATACTTGTTGCTAAAGTGTTGAAAAATAAGAAAGATGCAGCAGGGATTTTGAAGCTTGAACCAAATAAGTGTCTATCCATTGTTAAAGCTTGAAGAATGGTGAAGTTATTAAACATGCCAACAAGACCACTCAACAAAACACTTGAAGACCATAGTGGCATTATTTTTATTAAGGTTTTTAAATCTTCAACTTCTTGTACAGTACTTAGGCTCCATGATCTTGATTTTGGACCATCAGATTCAATCTTTAGGGCCCCGCGGTTTAAGAACCTACATGGTGATCATGTTGATGAGAAATTAGTTGGAACAATATAGACAAAATATCACGAATGGTCCCTCTAGTTTGTATCGGATTACACTCGTGGTCCCTGTACTATTTTTCCGTCAAGGATGGTTCATGTGGTTTGCACTTGAATCACCGGTGGTCCTGTGGTTTGCACGTGAATCACCGGTGGTCCATGTGGTCTACACTTCAATCATCGGTGGTCCCTGTTTTTTTTCCTCTGTCAAACATGGTCATGTGGTTTGTACTTGAATCACCCATCCACGTGGTAGTGTGGTGCAATCCACAGGGACCATCCTTGATGGAAATAACCAAACCACAGGGCCTGTGATTCAAGTGCAGACCACAGGGATCATTCTTGACGAAAAAAAGGTACAGGACCATGAATGTAATACGATACAAACACATCAACGATATTTTGTCAACGAAATAAAATATATAAACATAGCTACATATATAGGAACAAGTTTTTTGAGTTGATGAAATTTTGTGGTTGTACCTAAAACTATCTGATGGGGCTGTGCTAGATTTATCGTCGACATCATAGTTATACACTTGGCCAACTCTTGACGAAACCCTCCTCTTCCTCACAGCTGCAACGATAACTTGAGCAATGCTAGTAAAAGGACTCCCTTTAGGTTTCATTCGTCGGTAAAATTTCATTCCTGACAAGAACAGGATCAATGCAACTAGGTTGGTAGCAACTGTGATCCCAAATCCTAAAGTCCAACTCACATTATCTTGAACATAAATAATGGCAGTTGAACTAATCGCACTAGCAACGTACATAACACAATAGTACCAATTGAAATAGATTCCAATACTTTTAGGATCGTCAAACTGATCAGCTCCCATTGTTGCAGTTGTGAAACGCGTGCCCCCAAATCCTAAGCATGCTAATCCTAACGTTGCATACAGAACTCCGTATTGGTAATGCGTTGGAGACTCGCATGGTAGAGACGTGTTGGTACATGGTGAAGGTCTTAATGAAGGAAATGAAGCTGTTAATGTCATTAACGACAAGCCCTGAAATGATTTCAATCATTTTTCTTATAAAAAAGACATTGATCGAATCAACTTACTACTCCTTCCGTCCCAATTATATTGTCTCCACACAAAACAAAAACATACAGTTTACTTTTTGTTAACTTCTGATTTTACCTTTTTTACGTGTACTTGGCAAACGAGTCAGGTCGGGTCATTTGGGTAACGGGTCAAAACAGTTTTGGGTTGAAATGGGTCATGGTCAAACGGGTAAGATTTTTAAACGGGTCCAAATGGGTCGGGTTGGGTAACGGGTCAAAACGGGTCATGGGTCAAATCAGTTAGATGATTCCAAAAGGATCATATATTTTACATTTATGATTACGTTTTACGTTTACATTTATACTTCTACATTTGAATTTTACATTTATGATTACGTTTGACGAATGAAACTTGTTATGATCTTTATGTTCCACCTATTTGACTCATTCACAAGACCCATTACACTTATCCATATTTATTAAGCTTTAGGAATTGATACTCATTTGACATGTTCTTTTATATTTTGTAAGGACCCAATAGGTTGGAAGGAAACCTATTGAACATTTTCTAGGTTTTGGTTTACATTGTGAGGCCTAATTTTTCTTAAGATCAAGTTGACCCGAAAGCTTGACCCAATTGCCCAAATTTAAGAGTATGAGTCTCAATTGCCAGGCGTAGTTTTACGTATATACATTTAAGGGTATAAAAAGAACTTTAGCTCATTATTCTTATTTATTTATGGAAGTAAATAAATACTCCGTAATTAATAAAAATGGGACGGAGAGAGTATATGATTGTGTATGTAAATTACCAGGAGTGAAACTATAGAGAAGACTGTGATGACAATGAAGGGGCAATAGAACGAGTCGGAAATGATAGCTGCAACGAGTGGAAATAAAAAGAAGCAACCGAGGACGATGTTGTTGATTTGAGTGGCGTCGATGCTTTTAACGTTGTACTCGGTGATAAGGTACACAATCAGGTTTCCTACCCACCCTCATGATGCCAAGGTTAGAGCTAACATGCATCCTGCATCATAACCACCAAAAATTATAATTTGTTCTAGCAAAATGAGAGTAGCTAATCATCGTGGGCCGTCTATATAATTACGTCTATTGGTGTAAATGACCTGAGTCAAGCTCAAATTTTACTAGGCTCGAGCTCAGCTTGTTTAGAGCATAGTATATTAAGCTCGAACTGAACTTAGTTGAAAATATACAAGCTTGAGCTCCGCTCGAGTTTCACTCGTTTATGTATATATTTAATAGTTATCATTGTTACCATATAAGTATATATTGTATCAATATAAATAAATAAGTAATGTATATAAATGAAATGCTCGTTTAGTCTACAGATTTTTTCGAGTTGAATATAATAACAAACCGAGTATGAAAGGGAAGGTAGTCCATCCGCCTCGATTATTATGTTTCGATTTCACAATTACAACAGCCTTAAGTTGGTTGTTGCAGTTTTGGCCTTCAACATCTTTCTGTGACGTATTGGTGTCCATTATTACTTCAATCTCAATGGGAAATGAAGTAATAATGGAGTAGTATATAGTAGTTATATATACAGACAATAAATGGATAAGACAATATAGTAGTATATAGTAGTTATATATATAGTAGTTATATATGCAGACAATAGCCTGGATGACCACCAGGACTTCCAATGAAGCAAGAGGTCACGGGTTCGATTCCCTTCAAGGCAAAATACCTTGGGGCGAGTCCCATTTAGTGACTGATTGACTAGAGGATGCTTTACCTGGTAGCGGTGGAGGCCTGGCTTGCCGTTTACCCAGGGTTTACCAACTAGAGGGAAGCCATTATGGCTCGTCGCTAGGGGGTTCATCGTAAAAAAAAACAAAAAAAACAAAAAAAAAAAGGATAAGACTTATATAACTAATAAAACATAATTCAACGATATCGAGTAACTCATGCGGAAAAAGTGGGTTTCTTTTAGATTCATAAAGGTCAAATTAATCCCGCTGATTGTTTGTTGTCATTTTCAGTACCTGACTCTCCTTGCTATACCAAGAAATAAAAATAAAAAAGAAGACTTTTAAGTAATTTATTTTTATACAAATAATTTATATTTTTAGAAAAGTATGTAAGTAGTAACTGATGGGGTTCAGACGCGATGTCGAATACCACCCACCTGTTCACATCCACAACATTTGCCAGAGGAAACCCGTCAATCCGAACCCGAAACACGGGATTCCTTTTCGGGGACGTAAACCTCTGATGAGACTCGTATCGGAGACACGAGATTCTTTTTCGAGACTCCATACTACTTCGTCAAAGGCTCAGTGGTACAAATAATTTACAATTTTTTTTCGAAAAGCAAATAATTTACAATTTAATAAAGTAACATTTTATAAGTTAAAGTTACGAGGTTTTCCGGGTTCAAACTATTCGGTACAGTGTGAAAGGATCCGTCCTAATCCATCTGGACAAAGTCTTCAACAGTTGGTCCCATTGCGAGGTTCTGACCTCTATATGCCTTGAACGACTCCATGTAATATGAGCAAATGCACAGCGGAAGATTTCTTTCATACCTGAGAATAAACATGCTTTAAAATGTCAACCAAAAGGTTGGTGAGTTCATAAGTTTATCATAAAACAATAAAATTCATCATTTTGATAGACCACAAGATTTAAATCCTGCATGATACAAATGGGTCCGAATCCTATACCCACCTGTAATGTACATGCGATATCTTTTAAATACAGTACACCTTTCTCGTGTACGAAATCATCTTTCATAAATCTTAGTAACCGTATACATATCTCGTGCACAAAAATAACATACACATAACCTGTGTATAAAATCATTCTCTCGATACATAACATTCACTTCAATTGGTGGCAATTATCATGTCCACATAATTCAATGGTGGCAATTATCATGTCCACATAATTCAATGGTGGCAATTATCATGTCCACATAATTCAATAGTGGCAATTATCATGTCCACATAATTCAATAATAATCCACAGAACTTCTGTCTGCATAATAATTCATTCGAGGAATGTTTTGCTTGTGTCTATCTCGTCAAACATTTATAAAAGCATTTCATGTATTCGCAGTTCAAAATATATTTCAAAAGCAATTAATAAAGCAGTTGTAAAAACAGCGCATGTATTCTCAGTCCCAAAAATGTAAAGAGTAAAAGCGAATCAAATGAACTCACATAATGTATTGTGTAGTAAAAATACATATGACTATATTGGACAATGCAGGGTTGGCCTCGGATTCACGAACCTATATCAAGTATATATATTAACACATATAATTGTAATAGAATAAATTTATATTTTATATTTTTAGTTGTATGTTATATATATTTATTTTGTAAACTAATTAATATTTATACATATAGTTATATTAATCTATATATGTTTGTAATTTGGTATTATATCAAAACTCAATAATTTGTTATATGTAATATTAATATAGTTATGTATTAAGTATAGTTTTATATAAATAAATATTTATTCGTATAATCTTAATAACAGGAATAATATTAATAATAATGATACTTATAATAATAATAATAATAATAATAATAATAATAATAATAATAACAATAATAATAATAATAATAATAATAATAATAATAATAATAATAATAATAATAATAATAATAATAATAATGTTAATATTGATATTAAAAATGATAATAATGATAAAATATATAAAAATTTTAATAATGATAGTAATAATAATATTAATGATAATAATAATAAAATGTATTATTTTTATAATAATAATAATAATAATAATAATAATAATAATAATAATAATAATAATAATAATAATAATAATAATAATAATAATAATAATAATAATAATAATAATAATAATAATAATAATAATAATAATAATAATAATAATAATAATAATAATAATAATAAATGATAATACTTATTTTAATACTAATAATGATATTACTAATAATAATAATAATGACAAAATAATATTATTCAAAATCTTTAATCTATGTATTTATGATACTTAATAATATTCATAACCCTCATAATAATGTTAATAATAATAATAATAATAATAATAATAATAATAATAATAATAATAATAATAATAATAATAATAATAATAATAATAATAAATGTAATAATAATAATAATATACTAAATATAATAAATATACCAATCAGTTGTTTGTTTCTGCATCCAGTCCGTTAACAGCCCAAGCAACACAATCGGCCCAACAGTCTCTTAACTAGTCCAATGGTACAACCGGCCCAATCAAATCAATTAAACAAGGGTCCAGTACATATATCCGGTTAGCAGGTCAAATTGTACTCCGTGTGTGTTTCTGTTATCGGCTCCAAAAGTGGATCGAGGATAGAAGGGTCAAGAACGCATGAACACCACTGTTCATGGGGCTTTCGGTTCTTCAATCAAATGATCGATCAAACAGCAAACATCAACAAATCCTTCTTCGATTTAATCGGTTTCTTCGCTTGAGCTTGTAAATCAAGATTTTAGTCTCAGACTGAATTAAAACGATTTAGCGAAAGGTAAACTTTCAGATCTCTTAGAATAATTTTCATGATTCTTTCTGGAATTTAATAGATCCCAACTCGTTATTTTCAACTCAAATTTGTTAGTCAAAATTCGAAATAAAAAGTCAACTAAATTTCGTGATTAAATTTCGAATGATATTCGATGTTTATAGTTATGAAAATAATCCACGAGGGTTAGATGATTGATTTGGAACCTCTTTTGAGAAGAAATCGTGATCTAAATCGGGCTTGATCAAAAGTTCACCATTTAATTTCGTTCATGGTGGTCTTCAAATTTTTAATAATGAATCTGCTAAAATGTAATAATTTTAGTTGTTGTTAATACACAAAAAAAATTGAGCACGAAGTGTAGGGTTCATATATAAAGAACAGAGTCAAATTCAATTTGTGGTAACAAACATGAATGGATTGGTTTAATATTTTGAATATATTATAGATATGAATGAATGTGAATTAGGGATTGCAGTTATAATTGTTGTTGTGATATGTGGGAAAAAAATAACCTCTGTAGTTAAATTTTGTGATAGGTGTTAACCCGGATGGTCTTGGTTGATAGCTGCCACAATTTATAAAACAATACAGTGGATATTGAATTTGCACCTAAGGGTGTTTGTTTATTTATGATGATTGCAGGTAGTTTCATTATGAAACAGAATCAAAGTAGTAGCAGGGAAGGTGTTGAAGAATGGATGTTTGTGATGGTTTTAAGGTTCATGAAGAAAGACAAGAATTGGGAAGGTGATTGTCGTGAAAAGATGGTGATGGTTTTGACAGGAAAACGGTAGCACAACAGCATCATTTGATGGTGTTTTGGGTCGTTTATCTTGGACAGAACAGATACATAATAGAAACAGTTAGTAGGAGCGAGTGGTGTTAGTTACCTTAATGAGTTTTGTTTGTAGCTGGAATGGGAATAGAAACAAAATAGATTGTAGATGGTGTCTGTTTGGTGTCCAACAGAAATGGAAATGAAACTGCAGCAGAAGGTGGAATAACAGCAATAGCAAAAATGTAGTTGGTGTGGTTTCAAGTGTTGACGATCGAAAACAGTAACTTACAAGCTATGGTGGTTCAATTGAGGTGGGGTTTATGGTTGGTGATAGGTGACCGATGGTGGATCACGATGGTAGGTTTTAAAGGTGATGCAAGATGGTCACGATGGTTGATCAAGGTGATGAGAAAAGTGTCAAGTATGTATAGATATATATAGAATAGATCGATGGGTTGAGTACATGTTATATGTGTTCTGCATATATAATTATGTATATGTAGAGAAGTAGATAGATGTAATTGATGATTGAAACATGTAACAGAAAGGAACGAATAATTAAAGTGGTGGGGTTTTGTGGTTTTGTTTTCAACATGATGTATGTATATGTTAAATATATAATTCATATTGGAAGTAAAAATTAAGCACAGTTCCAATCAAGAAGAGTAATAGAGTCTATAATTTGGTTATTGAATGTGATTGAATGAGTGATCCCATAACTATCATTGTTTATGTATATATCATACTAGTAAATGGAAAGAATCAAACAAATACTTAGTAATTTTTACTTTAATCATTAATCAATCAGTTGACTCATGGTTTACTAGTGATCAAGATGAATCATGTGAATTTAAATTGTCTGACATTACCGACTGTTTTATTAGAGTATTATTTCGTACTTCGTTGATAAACAATAGCGTATAAAAGTGTTCGAAAAATCTCAAAATTTTAAATTAAATTTATTTAGTGACGATCGAATGATAAATGAGTGTTACTATTGTTTACTAAATAAATTTCGAAATTATATTTATATATTAAATATACCTTTTATATATATATATATATATATATATATATATATATATATATATATATATATATATATATATATATATGTTTTTAAATAATAATTATTATATATTGTTTTATTTTACATAGTTAATTCCAATATAATATATTTCAAATTATTATTTATATATATATTTAAATATATACATATTTATTTACAAGCAATTGTTCGTGAATCGTCGGGAACCGTCGAAGTGTAATTGAATATATGAAATAGTTCAAAATTTTTGAGACTCAACATTACAGACTTTGCTTATCGTGTCGAAATATTATAAAGATTAAGTTTAAATTTGATCGGAAATTTTCGGGTCGTCACAGTACCTACCCGTTAAAGAAATTTCGTCCCGAAATTTGATTGGGGTGGTCATGGCTAACAATAAATATGTTTTCATGACTCATATGAGTTGGAAATTAGAGTTTTATCACCATTGAGTATTAAGGATAAAATAATTCGATTATGTGAAGAGTACGATTGAAGCTATCACAAAAGAGTGAAATTAGGAATCAAAGATTCGTCTTAACTTTTCACGTGGTAGCGGTTGAATTTTGGAATTCAAGGAATTTTAAAAGAAATCTTTGAAATCTAAATAAGATTTGATTCTTCGGGATTTAAGGAAATTAGGATCTTTAATTAAATGCGATGATCTGTCTCGATTTTCTCTGTCGGATATTTCACTATAAATCCACCCCTTTTGTTTCCTTGTTCCCACACTCCTATACTTTCTTTCTTAATTCACACTTTTGTTTTCTCTTCCCGACTTTAAGTTAAGCGATTAATGATCCAGAATTCTTATGTATGGAGTTTCGAATGAACATAACTAATGTTCTAAGAGAGAGATTGTAATAGTACGATCTTGATTGGTTAAATTATCAGAATTCAAGAGAAAAGATAGAACTATCAAGAAAATATGTTCTTGATATGTTTAGAGATCTGTTAAAATGTAAGAGTCGTGTACATGGCACATGATGACGTTATGATCTGTAAGTCATCACGTTTCTATTTTAGAAACTCAGCATGACTTACTGTAATATAATCACGTTGATCAAGTGTCATTATATTATACTAACTCATGCATCAATTCCCAACATTACTTCAATAACATTCATATTTTAAGCTCGAAAGTTTACAGAATATAGAAACTAACAGTTTCTATATGATGTAACACTGATAGCACGAAGTGATTAATGATTTCAGATAAGAATAGTTATAAAAATATCTTTAGAAATATGGAGGATATTTATAATGAAAGATACGATGATATCTTGGAATTTCTAATATCGAAGGATGGTGAAGAAAATTTGTCCGCAAGAGTTTGGAGTCAGAAGCAAGGTATTCACTAAAGATTTCATCAGATACAGAATCATCAGAATTCTTAATGTACAAGTTTAGTCCTTGTGATTTGCTCAGAGACTCCTTCGTAGTTTGCTCAATCAGTTTTTTAGTTTCAAACTTTTTCTGAGCCTTGCCAACATACAATTCTTTATCATCAACTTTTGATTGTTGAGGTCGTTTACAGTTTTTGTTGCTTCATTCAATTTTTCAAAATACAGAGTATTAATTCGCAGACTGGGTGCTTTTCATAATTTCAGAATGGAAGATCATAGTTCTAAGAGATAAATGTTATATAGATACATATAACTGTTGTTGTGGAAACGTTACGAGACTCACAATACAGATTTGCTGATTTCCGGTAATTGGTATGGCAATTCTTGTTACAAGATGCGGATGAGTACATGATGAGACTTCAATAGATAAATATAGTAATTTGTCGGAGAGATTTAAACCTAGGAGTGACGAGGTTGCTGGTACATCTGCTGATAATATGGTGGAATATAAAAGGTTCCCCGGTAATAATAAAAGAGCACGTATATTTATCAAGGTTATAATAAGGTTGTTTCGAACGAAAAGTCGAAATTGACTTGCTGGAGCTGTGACAAAATTGACTACTTTGAAAGGGATTGCAAAAATTATTTTCGGTAATAACAACGCCAAATGAGCTAGCACAGATACGGGTTAAACATTTATTCAGGTTCCGAGAGTTTTCAGGTGCATACTATATGCATCAATCTTTTCTTCCGTAGATAAAGTGCGGTTGGTTCATCCTCTCGATTGGGGTGTTTTCAAGAATCATGAAAGTTTGAACGCAGATTGGAATCGTCAAGATACAAATGAGGTTTAAGATGAAATCAAGTGGCAAACTTGAAGAATTATTTAGTATCATATGTTATAATCAGTATTTTAATTCATTTTAATTGTCCAATATTATTCGTCCACAGTCGATAGTCCATAGTCACAGTTAACAGTCTAATAATTCATATATAGTTTAGTATATAATATTCGAATTAATTAACACGTATCGTGACCCGTGTACATGTCTCAGACTCGATCACAACTCAAACTATATATTATTTGAGAATCAACCTCAACTCTGTATAGAGAACTCGATCATTACTGCATATAAAGTGTCTATGGTGATTCCAAATAATATATATAGATGTGTCGATATGATATGTCAAAACCTTGTATACGTGTCCCGATATTTAAAGTGCGTAAAATATATAACAGAAATTAAATGACGATAAATAAAGTGCGTAAAGTAAATAACAGAAATTAAATGACGATAAATAAAATTGCGATAATTAAATTGCGATAAATAAACTGCGATAAATAAAATGTAATCAGTTAGCTAGGAACAGTTGGCGTGGATTCTTAACAAAATTCCTCATAATTAATTTGTATGTTTCTAACAAATTTTATTTTATCAAATGTTTTCTTCATTATGCCACTTGTTGGATTCTGATATGTCAAAATCCGAATGTGAAATTGAATGAAAATAGTTATTCTACGGTGAACAGATACGTATATATGTGGATGTAAGTAGAATAGTAAATGATTGTTGATTCAAATTTGAAGAATGTACAGTGTAACTTGTTAATGTGAAATCTAAATATTTTTCGGGTATTACCTACCCGTTAAAATATTTTCACCATTAACAGTTTGTACGAAAGAAATTTTTTTTTTAATTACAATCTTTATGAAAACATATGTACATATATATTTTCTTCGGATGTAATCATGAATTTAATGAGTTAATATGATATTAAACTCATTTGATTTACCGTTAGAATAATAATATATAATCTCTAAGACATTAGCGATTATATAATTGCCATGTTGAACGAAGATAAATGATGTAGAACGTCATGTAGAACGAAGATAATCGAGGCAGGACATCATGTAGTATGATGATTATGCAAGAGGTACAGACTGTGAATTTGAGGCGTGTAGTGTTGAGGATTGTGCTGCGGATGCTGTTGTTGGTGGTACTGGTGTTGCCGGTGCTGTTGTTGAAGCTGGTAAGTTTTGCACCATATTTTCCAAATTGATTACTCGAGCGTGAAGCTCGTTGACTTCTTTCATTATTCCGGGATGATTGTCGGTTCGGACGAGCGGATGAATAAGATGTAGAACTGTAGATATTACGTAATCATTTCTAGCTATTCTGGCAAAAATGGTGTTTTGGATTGCTTCTCCGGTATGTGCTTCAGGTTATTCGCCAAGAGGTGAATTCAGTTGGTGGAAAGGATCACCTTCTTCTCGTCTCCATTGATTAAGTTGACTACGGACTCATCAGATGAATTAGGGATGGATGATTAGTTGATTCATTCTGGTGACACTGCTTTCGGAGCTTAGGTGAAACTCCATATCGGAATAGCTGTCGAAATCCGAGGAATTCGAACTGGTTGAGGGATTCATCTCGTACGATCAGATGAAGGATTTTCGATAAGAAATAGATTGTAGGATGTAGATTAGTACCCTGCAATACATAATTTACATATGCATATATTATACTAAAATCCCATAAGTTACTGAGGAATCTACGGAAGCTGTCAGGCAAAGTCTACAGTAATAGATACGCTAAGATATGAATTTTTGTCTGTACACTATTCATGCAATCCAGGCAGTAATATATATCTAGATTAAGAATGATAAGCAAGTGATTCCCTAAGAATGATAAGCAGGTAATTTTCGACAGGAAATGATAAGCAAAACTTTTGACATGCAGACACGGTCGAAGTCCAGACTCACTAATGCATCTAAACAACTATCAGTTAGACACACTAATGCAAGACCTGGTTCGCTAAGACCACCGCTCTGATACCAACTGAAAGGACCCGTCCTAATCCATCTGGACAAAGTCTTCAACAGTTGGTCCCATTGCGAGGTTCTGACCTCTATATGCCTTGAACGACTCCATGTAATATGAGCAAATGCACAGCGGAAGATTTCTTTCATACCTGAGAATAAACATGCTTTAAAGTGTCAACCAAAAGGTTGGTGAGTTCATAAGTTAATCATAAAACAACAAAATTCATCATTTTGATAGACCACAAGATTTAAATCCTGCATGGTACAAATGGGCCCGAATCCTATACCCACCTGTAATATACATGCGATATCTTTTAAATACAGTACACCTTTCTCGTGTACGAAATCATCTTTCATAAATCTTAGTAACCGTACACATATCTCGTGCACAAAAATAAATACACATAACCTGTGTATAAAATCATTCTCTCGATACATAACATTCACTTCAATTGGTGGCAATTATCATGTCCACATAATTCAATGGTGGCAATTATCATGTCCACATAATTCAATGGTGGCAATTATCATGTCCACATAATTCAATGGTGGCAATTATCATGTCCACATAATTCAATAATAATCCGCAGAACTTCTGTCTGCATAATAATTCATTCGAGGAATGTTTTGCTTGTGTCTATCTCGTCAAACATTTATAAAAGCATTTCATGTATTCGCAGTTCAAAATATATTTCAAAAGCAATTAATAAAGCAGTTGTAAAAGCAGCGCATGTATTCTCAGTCCCAAAAATGTAAAGAGTAAAAGGGAATCAAATGAACTCACTGTAACACCCTAGTTATTATCGTACAGAAGTGTATATAGTGTACATAAAGCGAGGGGAACTGTGTGTAATTAAACTGTGATCAGAATCTGTTCAGACCATAGTGCGCGTCGCGCACCCTTAAAGGAGCGCGTCGCGCACTACTACTGTAGCCGGGTTCTTTTTCTTTTAATCAGATATTTTGGAAGGGTATTGAGGTAATTTCACTTGGGGACGAGTTAAGGTCACAGATCAGTGATTTGGGTGAGTCATAACTCCACTTTCAACAACCATTTTCATCCTACTTTAATTCTAGTAAGAGAAACCCAAAATTTAGAGAGGTAAAGCTCAAGTAAAGGAAGAAGGAGCTAGTTTCGGGTCTTAGCTTGGGTTATAAAGTTGTTCATCTCCTCGCTAGCTACAATTTGGTTGTGTTGGTAAGTTCTAATTTTGATTTCCTTGATTTAATTTGTTTAAAGGTTAGAACTTGGGTTAGTGATGAACACAAAACCCATTAATGGTGATTTTGGGGGTTTTGGGTAAGATTGAGTCATTAGGACTCAAGGATGACTAACCTAGGGTTTCAAGGTAATAATTGGTGTTATTGAGTCTATAATGGTTAGTTATTCACTAGCTTACTTGTGTTGTTAATAAAATTGGTGCTAGGGTTCATGGTGGACTTGAAATGGGTCAAATGGGTAGGTTTGACCTAGTGGGTTAAATTATGTATGAAAACACCCTATTTATGTGTTGATGGAATTCTTAGAACCTTAATCGCTAGCTTTTAGTGATTAGTTGGGAGTATTGACCTCTAATGAGTGTTTATAGTGCAAATGGGTCATAAATACACTAGTGGGTCTAGTTGGTGGAAAGTCCAACTTATTATGTGAATTAATTGAGAATTAATTGTGTTAGGTGACTCGCTTTGAAGTTACAAGTGTTATTGGAAATCTCGCCAAGTCGACAAGGTGAGTGGAATGATTATACATGTGTGTATATAATGTATCTATTTGTAGGGCGGGGAAGGGGCCGGGGTATATGTTGTTTATACCACCAAGAGTTAGTGATATATTTCATTGTACACTAACGATGGATATTTCGTTGTCCAAATTGCCCAAGAGTTAGTGATATATTTCGTTGTACACTAACGATTGCTTGAACGGATATTTCGTTGTCCGTGTCACCTCGGGGTTAGTGATATATTTCGTTGTACACTAACGGTTGTTATGAACACCGATGGGAAATTCGAAGTACCATTCCCTTGTGTGTTGGTTAACCTTAATTATGCGTTGTATTGTCGTATATTATATCATTCGGGTTATATATATGCTATTGTGGTGCTAGCTTGTGATCTTGAAGGGTTTAGAGTTATACTTGCGATGGTATGCTATGTAAATTGCTAGCGTGTATGAGGTAATTGTGTAAGTGCTTGCAAGTAGGTGTATTATATATGTATATGTATAATTATTGCATTCACTAAGCGTTAGCTTACCCTCTCGTTGTTTACCTTTTTAGGATCCGGCTTGGTTAAAGGAAAAGGTATTCGCTTGGACTAGTGGCGCCTCGGGGGTTTTAGCTTTTTGGAAGTTCGACCAAGATTTGGGTAGTTTAACCCCAAACACCATGCTCTAGTGACGTTTGGCAATTAAACTTTTTTGTGGTCGAAACTCGTATTTCGTACTTAATGGCATTTTGGGCATATGTGGGCCCCGCAATGTAAAACTCGTTTTATCATTGATTCGTGCTTGTTTTACTTATACTAATATGATGTGAAAAGCATTTCGCCTAAAAATGATGGGAAGTGTTAGATCTTTTTACGAAAACGGAACATTTTGGACAGCGGGCTGCCAGGCCCTGTGCGCGCAGCGCACAGGTAGGGGTGCGCGCCGCGCACCCAGCCTGGGCAGGCCTGCTTCGAATTTTTTTTTATTTCGCAGTTTTGGTTGGTTTACGGGTTGGGTCGTTACAAGTGGTATCAGAGCATGGTCTAAGGGATTTATCTGACTTGAGATAGGTGCCTAGACTTAGACTTTTGTGTTGTGGAATTATATGCGGGACTTGTAGGACTACGGGTCAGTGCGGGGTTTGGCTAGTTCTTTGATGCATAAGTGGACAACTATGCTATGTTATGATGTTACTAATCGTGTGATATCGTTTTGAACATCGAGCAAGATGATTATGATACGTTTGAGCATGGCACGGCATGTGAGCATAATAGTGAGTCGCGAGCACTATTATGGTTGCAAGTCAAGTCAAGCAAGGATGTGCGACAAGTATCGAGCTAGATGTGGTGTGTGTGCGGTCATATGCATAGGTATATATGTGTATTAAATTGTTGGTGATGTCTAATCCGTTTTTAATCTTTAGAATGAAGACGTGAAAAGGAACGAATACGAATGGCAATGGTGGTCCCTCTCATGTAGAGGAAGATGAGATGACTACCAAGATCGAGACCGCTTTAGAAAACTATGTTTCGGTTTTCTCATGAAGGGTTAAACAAATATTCGAAGAGTCGGTTTCGGAACAAATTGTTGATATGATTCAAGAACGGATGACTAATGCCGTTAAAGAAGAAGTGGAAAAGAGGTTTCCTAGACCTCAAAATGTGGGCGAGTTGGAGTTTAGCTATAAGAACTTCTTGGCGACTAAGCCTCCTCACTTTCACGGGGATCCCGACCCCATGAAAAATGTGGCTTGGATCTCCGATGTTGAAGGTTGTTTTCGCATGACCGAGTGCCCACCCGAGAAGAAGACTAGACTTGCTACTAGTTTGTTGAGGGGTCATGCTAAAGATTGGCTCGATGGTAAAATTGATATGGTGGGTGATGCGGCTTTTGTAGGTTTATCTTGGGCTGATTTCAAGAAAGAGTTTTTCCTTGAATATCGTACGCAAGCGGATCTTTCCAAATTGCGCAACGAGCTAAGGAACATGCGTCAAGGGTCTTTGGACCTAAACACTCTCAAAACCAACTTTCTTGCTAAGGCACGTTTTTGCCCCGAGTATGCGGGAAATGATCAAATGCTAATGGAAGACTTTCATGCAACCCTTAGAGATGATTTGAAGGGTAAAATTAGTATCGGTCATGTTGAGACTTTTGCTAAGCTTTTGGCGGTGGCGAAGGGGTTTGAAGCGCAAGCTCCGAGTCCGGTTAGTTATGCGCCAAGTAAAAGAAAGTTTGAAGCTTCTAGTTTTTCGAACAAGAAGAGTAAAGGAGTATGCGAAAGTGTTGGTAGCGTGAAGAAGGGTGCTCCTAGTGTTCACGTGACCACATGTTACAATTGTGGGCAAAAAGGTCACTACTCTCATGATTGCCCAAACCCGCGTACTAATGTGATCACATGTTTTAATTGTCTACAAGAAGGGCACCGAAAGTCGGAGTGTCCCGAACTCCGAAATGATCAAGTTAAGAGAATAGAGAAGGCGGCGGGGTCGGCTAGGGGACGTAATTATTTGATGACCAATGACGAAGCCAAGCAATCCAATGAAGTCGTTTCAGGTACTTTCATGGTTAACTCTAATCCGGCAAGGATTCTATTTGATAGTGGTGCAAATTTATCGTTTGTGTCTCCAAAATTTGTTCCTAAACTTAATAAACTGTTAGCTAAGTTAAGTCGTCCGGTAGAAGTCGAAATAGCGGATGGCAAGACGGTGCTAGTGGTTGATGTGTGTAAGAATTGTAATGTTCTGTTTGGTTCCGAGAACTTTAATATTGATCTCAGTCCGATGACGTTGGGTGATTTTGATAGCGTGGTTGGTATGGATTGGCTCGATCATAATAGAGCCGATATTGCGTGCCATGAAAAATCTATTCGTGTGAAGACCCCAAGTGGGGGAGAGTTAATTATTCATGGTGATAAACGAAGGAGACCGGTGCCGATATGCACTTTTGCACGGGCACGTCGTCTCGTTGTTATCGGTGGCATGGCTTTCCTTGCTCATGTTTTTGATACTCATGATGAGCCACCACCTATTCGTGAAATTCCGGTGGTAAGTGAATTTGAAGATGTTTTTCCGGATGAGTTACCGGGTGTTCCGGCGGAAAGACAAGTCGAATTTCGCATTGAGTTGGTTCCGGGAGCTACTCCCATTGCTAAAACTCATTATCGTTTAGCACCAACGGAAATGCAAGAATTGTTGAATCAAATTCAAGAGTTACTTGAGAAGGGTTTTATTCGACCGAGTGCTTCGCCATGGGGTGCTCCGGTCTTGTTCGTGAAGAAGAAAGATGGTAGTATGCGTATATAGTATGCGTATATGCATCGACTATCGGGAGTTAAATAAAGTGACGATCAAAAATCGTTATCCGTTGCCTAGGATTGACGATTTGTTCGACCAACTTCAAGGCGCTAAGTACTTCTCAAAAATTGACCTACGGTCCGGCTATCATCAAATGCGAGTCCGTGAGGAAGATATCGAGAAAATGGCCTTTCGTACTCGTTATGGGCATTTTGAATTTGTGGTTATGCCTTTCGGTCTTACGAATGCACCGGCGGCGTTCATGGATCTTATGAACCGAGTGTGCCAACCTATGTTGGACAAGTCGGTAATTGTGTTCATTGACGATATTCTTGTCTATTCTAAGAGCATGACGGAGCATGAACACCACTTGTGTGAAGTATTGAAGACGTTGAGAAGAGAGAAGTTGTATGCTAAATTCTCAAAATGTGAATTTTGGCTAAGGGAGGTTCAATTCCTTGGCCATATTGTGAACAAGAATGGTATTCAAGTGGATCCGGGGAAGATAGAGACGGTAAAGGATTGGGGACGACCGACTACGCCTACGGAAATCCGAAGTTTTCTCGGATTGGCCGGTTACTATTGTCGGTTTATCCAAGACTTTTCTAAAATTGCTTCTCCAATGACGAGATTGACGAGGAAGAACGCGAGTTTTAATTGGGAAAACGAGCAAGAAATCGCTTTTCAATTATTGAAGGAGAAATTGTGTAAAGCTTCGGTCTTAGTATTGCCGGAAGGTGTAGATGATATGATGGTCTATTGTGATGCTTCTTTGAATGGGCTCGGGTGTGTTCTAATGCAACGAGGTAAAGTCATCACTTACGCCTCTCGCCAATTAAAGGAACATGAAAAGAGATACCCGACTCATGATCTCGAATTAGCGGCGGTGGTCCATGCTTTGAAAATTTGGCGCCATTACTTGTATGGTGTCAAGTGTACGATTTATTCGGATCACAAGAGTTTAAAACATCTTTTTGATCAACGGGATTTGAACTATCGTCAACGTAGATGGATGGATGTGGTGAAGGACTATGATTGTGAGATACTCTATCATCCGGGCAAAGCGAATGTGGTCGCGGATGCGTTAAGCCGAAAGAGTCACCACCCAGCGTTACGATTGGGATTGTTACATATGATTATTACTAACGATTTTCTCGAAAAGCTTGGTGAAGTTCAAATAGAGGCTTATGTTCATAACAAGCATGCGGAACGAATCGTGGGGCAATCGAAATCCATTACTATGGGTTCGCGTGGGTTGTTATATTTTCAAGAAAGAGTATGGGTGCCAAAGATGGGTGACTTCCGAAAGGTGCTTCTTGATGAAGCGCATAAGTCTAAATATTCTATTCATCCGGGTGCGACAAAGATGTACCTCGATTTGAAGAAAGATTATTGGTGGCCGGGCATGAAACGCGACGTTGTTAAGTATGTTGAGCAATGCGTCACGTGTTTGCAAGTTAAAGCCGAACACCAAAAGCCGTATGCTAAGTTGCAACCGCTAGAAATTCCAATGTGGAAGTGGGAGCATATTATCATTGATTTTATTACCAAGTTGCCGAAAACGGCAAGAACCCAATTTGACACTATTTGGGTGATTGTCGATAGATTGACGAAGAGTGCGTTGTTTCTTCCTATTAAAGAAGCAATATCGTCGGAGGCACTCGCGAAGATGTTCATTAAAGAGGTGATATCGAGACATGGCGTTCCCGCGTCTATTGTTTCGGATCGGGACACGCGTTTTACTTCTCGATTTTGGAAGAAGTTTCATGAAGACATGGGTACGAGGGTGAATATGAGTACGGCGTATCATCCTCAAACGGATGGTCAAACCGAACGTACGAATCAAACATTGGAGGATATGTTACGTGCGTGTATTATTGATTTTGGCGGTAGTTGGGACGAACATTTACCATTGGTGAAATTCTCGTACAATAATAGTTTTCACTCTAGTATTGGAATGCCACCATATGAGATGTTATACGGTAGGAGGTGTCAAACCCTGATTTGTTGGGGCGAAGTGGGTCAAATGGAAGTCGGGAGCACCGACTTGGTATTGGAGACAAATAGCAAAATCGATATGATTCGGGCTCGTTTAAAGGCGGTGCAAGATAGACAAAAGTCTTACGTCGATAAACGTAGGCGACCAATAGAATTTGAAGAAGGCGATATGGTGATGCTTAAGGTTTCGCCATGGAAGGGTATTATTCGGTTTCGAAAACGGGGAAAGTTAGCTCCTCGGTTTATTGGGCCATTTAAGGTTTTAGCTCGTGTTGGTGAAGTTGTGTATCGTTTGGAATTACCCGAAGAGCTTGCGGGGATCCACAATACATTTCATGTTTCCCATCTCCGTAAGTTTCTTGCGGATGATTCATCATGGATGCCATTAGATGAGATCGAATTAAACAACAAGTTAGAGTATGTTGAGGAGCTGATAGCTATACTTGATGAGAAGGTGAAAATGTTGCGTAACAAAGAGGTGAGGACCTTCAAGGTCCAATGGCGTCGTAGTAAAGGTTCCGAATTTACATGGGAACCCGAAAAATTTGTGTTGGTTTATCTTCCTGCTTGTCATGCAGCTTGGATCGCGAGGACGCGCTCCGATTCAAGTGGGGGAGAGCTGTAACACCCTAGTTATTATCGTACAGAAGTGTATATAGTGTACATAAAGCAAGGGGAACTGTGTGTAATTAAACTGTGATCAGAATCTGTTCAGACCATAGTGCGCGCCGCGCAGCCTTAAAGGAGCGCGCCGCGCACCACTACTGTAGCCGGGTTCTTTTTCTTTTAATCAGATATTTTGGAAGGGTATTGAGGTAATTTCACTTGGGGATGAGTTAAGGTCACAGATCAGTGGTTTGGGTGAGTCATAACTCCACTTTCAACAACCATTTTCATCCTACTTTAATTCTAGTAAGAGAAACCCAAAATTTAGAGAGAGAAAGCTCAAGTAAAGGAAGAAGGAGCTAGTTTCGGGTCTTAGCTTGGGTTATAAAGTTGTTCATCTCCTCGCTAGCTACAATTTGGTTGTGTTGGTAAGTTCTAATTTTGATTTCCTTGATTTAATTTGTTTAAAGGTTAGAACTTGGGTTAGTGATGAACACAAAACCCATTAATGGTGATTTTGGGGGTTTTGGGTAAGATTGAGTCATTAGGACTCAAGGATGACTAACCTAGGGTTTCAAGGTAATAATTGGTGTTATTGAGTCTATAATGGTTAGTTATTCACTAGCTTACTTGTGTTGTTAATAAAATTGGTTCTAGGGTTCATGGTGGACTTGAAATGGGTCAAATGGGTAGGTTTGACCTAGTGGGTTAAATTATGTATGAAAACACCCTATTTATGTGTTGATAGAAGTCTTAGAACCATAATGGCTAGCTTTTAGTGATTAGTTGGGAGTATTGACCTCTAATGAGTGTTTATAGTGCAAATGGGTCATAAATACACTAGTGGGTCTAGTTGGTGGAAAGTCCAACTTATTATGTGAATTAATTGAGAATTAATTGTATTAGGTGACTCGCTTTGAAGTTACAAGTGTTATTGGAAATCTCGCCAAGTCGACAGGGTGAGTGGAATGATTATACATGTGTGTATATAATGTATCTATTTGTAGGGCGGGGAAGGGGCCGGGGTATATGTTGTTTATACCACCAAGAGTTAGTGATATATTTCGTTGTACACTAACGATGGATATTTCGTTGTCCAAATTGCCCAAGAGTTAGTGATATATTTCGTTGTACACTAACGATTGCTTGAACGGATATTTCGTTGTCCGTGTCACCTCGGGGTTAGTGATATATTTCGTTGTACACTAACGGTTGTTATGAACACCGATGGGAAATTCGAAGTACCATTCCCTTGTGTGTTGGTTAACCTTAATTATACGTTGTATTGTAGTATATTATATCATTCGGGTTATATATATGCTATTGTGGTGCTAGCTTGTGATCTTGAAGGGTTTAGAGTTATACTTGCGATGGTATGCTATGTAAATTGCTAGCGTGTATGAGGTAATTGTGTAAGTGCTTGCAAGTAGGTGTATTATATATGTATATGTATAATTATTGCATTCAATAAGCGTTAGCTTACCCTCTCGTTGTTTACCTTTTTAGGATCCGGCTTGGTTAAAGGAAAAGGTATTCGCTTGGACTAGTGGCGCCTCGGGGGTTTTAGCTTTTTGGAAGTTCGACCAAGATTTGGGTAGTTTAACCCCAAACACCATGCTCTAGTGACGTTTGGCAATTAAACTTTTTTGTGGTCGAAACTCGTATTTCGTACTTAATGGCATTTTGGGCATATGTGGGCCTCGCAATGTAAAACTCGTTTTATCATTGATTCGTGCTTGTTTTACTTATACTAATATGATGTGAAAAGCATTTCGCCTAAAAATGATGGGAAGTGTTAGATCTTTTTACGAAAACGGAACATTTTGGACAGCGGGCTGCCAGGCCCTGTGCGCGCAGCGCACAGGTAGGGGTGCGCGCCGCGCACCCAGCCTGGGCAGGCCTGCTTCGAATTTTTTTTTATTTCGCAGTTTTGGTTGGTTAACGGGTTGGGTCGTTACACTCACATAATGTATTTTGTAGTAAAAATACATATGACTATATTGGACAATACAGGGTTGGCCTCGGATTCACGAACCTATATCAAGTATATATATTAACACATATAATTGTAATAGAATAAATTTATATTTTATATTTTTAGTTGTATGTTATATATATTTATTTTGTAAACTAATTAATATTTACACATATAGTTGTATTAATCTATATATGTTTGTAATTTAGTATTATATCAAAACTCAATAATTTGTTATATGTAATATTAATATAGTTATGTATTAAGTATAGTTTTATATAAATAAATATTTATTCGTATAATCTTAATAACAGGAATAATATTAATAATAATGATACTTATAATAATAATAATAATAATAATAATAATAATAATAATAATAATAATAATAATAATAATGTTAATATTGATATTAAAATGATAATAATGATAAAATATATAAAAATTTTAATAATGATAGTAATAATAATATTAATGATAATAATAATAAAATGCATTATTTTTATAATAATAATAATAATAATAATAATAATAATAATAATAATAATAATAATAATAATAATAATAATAATAATAATAATAATAATAATAATAAATGATAATACTTATTTTAATACTAATAATGATATTACTAATAATAATAATGACAAAATAATATTATTCAAAATCTTTAATCTATATATTTATGATACTTAATAATATTCATAACCCTCATAATAATGTTAATAATAATAATAATAATAATAATAATAATAATAATAATAATAATAATAATAATACTAATACTAATAATAAATGTAATAATAATAATAATATACTAAATATAATAAATATACCAATCAGTTGTTTGTTTCTGCATCCAGTCCGTTAACAGCCCAAGCAACATAATCGGCCCAACAGTCTCTTAACTAGTCCAATGGTACAACCGGTCCAATCAAATCAATTAAACAAGGGTCCAGTACATATATCCGGTTAGCAGGTCAAATTGTACTCCGTGTGTGTTTCTGTTATCGGCTCCAAAAGTGGATCGAGGATAGAAGGGTCAAGAACGCATGAACACCACGGTTCATGGGGCTTTCGGTTCTTCAATCAAATGATCGATCAAACAGCAAACATCAACAAATCCTTCTCCGATTTAATCGGTTTCTTCGCTTGAGCTTGTAAATCAAGATTTTAGTCTCAGACTGAATTAAAACGATTTAGCGAAAGGTAAACTTTCAGATCTCTTAGAATAATTTTCATGATTCTTTCTGGAATTTAATAGATCCCAACTCGTTATTTTCAACTCAAATTTGTTAGTCAAAATTCGAAATAAAAAGTCAACTAAATTTCGTGATTAAATTTCGAATGATATTCGATGTTTATAGTTATGAAAATAATCCACGAGGGTTAGATGATTGATTTGGAACCTCTTTTGAGAAGAAATCGTGATCTAAATCGGGCTTGATCAAAAGTTCACCATTTAATTTCGTTCATGGTGGTCTTCAAATTTTTAATAATGAATCTGCTAAAATGTAATAATTTTAGTTGTTGTTAATACACAAAAAAAATTGAGCACGAAGTGTAGGGTTCATATATAAAGAACAGAGTCAAATTCAATTTGTGGTAACAAACATGAATGGATTGGTTTAATATTTTGAATATATTATAGATATGAATGAATGTGAATTAGGGATTGCAGTTATAATTGTTGTTGTGATATGTGGAAAAAAAATAACCTCTGTAGTTAAATTTTGTGATAGGTGTTAACCCGGATGGTCTTGGTTGATAGCTGCCACAATTTATAAAACAATACAGTGGATATTGAATTTGCACCTAAGGGTGTTTGTTTATTTATGATGATTGCAGGTAGTTTCATTATGAAACAGAATCAAAGTAGTAGCAGGGAAGGTGTTGAAGAATGGATGTTTGTGATGGTTTTAAGGTTCATGAAGAAAGACAAGAATTGGGAATGTGATTGTCGTGAAAAGATGGTGATGGTTTTAACAGGAAAACGGTAGCACAACAGCATCATTTGATGGTGTTTTGGGTCGTTTATCTTGGACAGAACAGATACATAATAGAAACAGTTAGTAGGAGCGAGTGGTGTTAGTTACCTTAATGAGTTTTGTTTGTAGCTGGAATAGGAATAGAAACAAAACAGATTGTAGATGGTGTCTGTTTGGTGTCTAACAGAAATGGAAATGAAACTGCAGCAGAAGGTGGAATAACAGCAATAGCAAAAATGTAGTTGGTGTGGTTTCAAGTGTTGATGATCGAAAACAGTAACTTACAAGCTATGGTGGTTCAATTGAGGTGGGGTTTATGGTTGGTGATAGGTGACCGATGGTGGATCACGATGGTAGGTTTTAAAGGTGATGCAAGATGGTCACGATGGTTGATCAAGGTGATGAGAAAAGTGTCAAGTATGTATAGATATATATAGAATAGATCGATGGGTTGAGTACATGTTATATGTGTTCTGCATATATAATTATGTATATGTAGAGAAGTAGATAGATGTAATTGATGATTGAAACATTAACATAAAGGAACGAATACTTAAAGTGGTGGGGTTTTGTGGTTTTGTTTTCAACATGATGTATGTATATATTAAATATATAATTCATATTGGAAGTAAAAATTAAGCACAGTTCAAATCAAGAATAGTAATAGAGTCTATAATTTGGTTATTGAATGTGATTGAATGAGTGATCCCATAATTATCATTGTTTATGTATATATCATACTAGTAAATGGAAAGAATCAAACAAATACTCAGTAATTTTTACTTTAATCATTAATCAATCAGTTGACTCATGGTTTACTAGTGATCAAGATGAATCATGTGAATTTAAATTGTCTGACATTACCGACTGTTTTATTAGAGTATTATTTCGTACTTCGTTGATAAACAATAGCGTATAAAAGTGTTCGGAAAATCTCAAAATTTTAAATTAAATTTATTTAGTGACGATCGAATGATAAATGAGTGTTACTATTGTTTACTAAATAAATTTCGAAATTATATTTATATATTCAATATACCTTATATATATATATATATATATATATATATATATATATATATATATATATATATATATATATATATATATATATAATAATTATTATATATTGTTTTATTTTACATAGTTAATTCCAATATAATATATTTCAAATTATTATTTATATATATTTAAATATATACATATTTATTTACAAGCAATTGTTCGTGAATCGTCGGGAACCGTCGAAGTGTAATTGAATATATGAAATAGTTCAAAATTTTTGAGACTCAACATTACAGACTTTGCTTATCGTGTCGAAATATTATAAAGATTAAGTTTAAATTTGGTCGGAAATTTTCGGGTCGTCACACAGTGAGTATTTTTAACTCTAGTGTACGCAGTCTATATAGTCAGTAACCGTTTCCCAAACCTTCCGTTACAACCTCAAAAATTGAACTTGCAACCTATCGCAAGGAGTTTGGGGCCTCAAGATATGCTATAACTTTTTTATAACATTAAATATAAAATATCTATTTTCAATTCAATAAAAGTATACAAAATTAATATATGTACGTAAATACAAAATTAATATATATACCTACATAATTTAAAGGGTTAAACATATACTGTACATAATTTCAATTAACCTTAAACGGGTGTCCAAACCGATACTTCAAGAGATATTCTCCTCTTTTTATTTCCACATAATCTCCAATAAAACCTAAATCACCTATCACATATAATACTTATATACGAGTATTATTATTGCCCTAACTAATAATTTTAAATAAAGATAAATCTTTCTAAAAGAAGATACATTCTAAATTTCTGATTAAACACATGATAAATGCTAAATATAAAAAGATAGATTATGACAATAATAAATTGTTATATTTAACCCTTTAATTTTCTCGAATGGTTAGAACTTTGATTTTCATGTTGACCGAAGAATCATTAGCTAAATCAAAGGAAATGGAGGTCCGACGACATTCTCTTCATCAGTTTTGCTCCATACATTTAAAAAACCAAACTAACAGATAGTTACACAAACAAAATTGTAAATCGAACTAATAATGTTAAATTTATATCCAATCTAACCTTAAACATGTTTACTTCTGTTATCTCATTGCTTCTGTTTGTTGCAGGATTTCCTGTGCTAGTCCCTTTGTTAGCTGTTGGGCTGCTTGTGTGATGTTTTTAGGAGCGTGGGTGCTAGTGTTCTTTCTTTGATTCTTCAGGGTGCATTATGTATCTTTGGCTATCTAGGGTTCAAGTATAAATGGGTGTCTCCAGGCTCCTGTTTCTGCACCATCGATACATACATCATCTGCTTCATTCTTCACTTCTTCACTTCTTCATCTTCATCAATTGTGGTTTAACCTCTGTCATTCTCAAGCATTACTACTACTATCATCTCCATTGTAATTTTGGAGATTACTCTTGTATCTGATTACTTTACATCAGTCTTTGTATCTATTATCAATTTTGGCACTTGTTTGTAATCTTGGCACTTGTTTATGTGGTTGAATAATAAGATTGATATTGATTTCTGCTATTTTATCATGGTATCAGAGCGGACAAACTGATCCGGATCTGTTTTTTTTGTTGATGATTGTTCGTTTCCTTCACAAACGAGCAATTAGGGTTTTTGATTGATTCGATTACTGCAGTGATTATCTCTCTGGTGGTATTGTTTCGTTTTGTATGTGCTCTCTGGATCTATCCTGGTCCATCATTTGCCCTAATTTTAATAACAAAATTAGGGTTAGAGGTTTGTTGTCCTGTTTCTGTTTCATCCGATGTGCTATTGCTCTTTCCTGAAAAGAGCACACTGTAAGTCTTCTTCTTTCCACTAAATCTGTGTCTTACTCGTGGGATTCAAGTGAGGTAATCATCCTTGATCTACCAACATTTGATTGGTGTGAAAACCTGGCCCTGATTACTTCGTATACTTGTCTCCTGCACCCATCGGAGTTGTCTAGAAGGGACTCCTTCTAGACCTAATAACTCTATTCTGTCTGTGTCTATTTTTGTTTTATTATCTCCTGTTATTCTTCTAACTGTGCAGGTTGCTTGGCTTGCTGCCTTTTGTGGCTGTTTTCATTATTGCTCATTATTTATTACTCTGCATTGCTGATATTGTTACTATCTGTTTGTTTCTTTTGTGTGTGATTATTGCCTGTTCTGTGTGGTTTTTTACCTGTCTTTTGCCATGGGTGATGGGACTACTGATACTGCTATTACTTTGATAAATAAACTCGATTTTGGTGACCCCTTGTATCTGCATGCTAGTGACACGACTGGTACACCTTTAATATCTGTTAAACTTAAGGGGACTAAAAACTATCAAATATGGAGCAGGTCCATTCTTCTTGCACTTTCAACTAAAAATAAAATAGGGTTTGTAGATGGAACCTGTGTTAAGAATACTACTAATGATGTGCTTTCTTCCCAATGGGATAGGTGTAACTCAGTAGTCTTGTCATGGATACTTGGGTCATTATCTGAGGAGTTATACTGTGGTCAAATTTTTTCTTCAATTGCCTCTGTTGTCTGGACTGAACTAAAAGAAACCTATGACAAGGTTGATGGGTCTAACATGTTTAACTTGCATGCTAAAATTAACACTATTAAGCAAAATGGCTCCAGTGTCTCTGAATACTTTCATAAATTGAATACTTTATGGAAACAATATGATGCCATGCTTAATCTTGTTGCCTGTACTTGTGATGCTGCTACTGGTTTTAAAAAACATGATAAATTAATGAGATGTATGCAGTTTCTTATGGGGCTTGATGACACTTATATGCACACTAGAAGTAATATTCTGATGATTGACCCCTTCCCTGATGTTAAGACTGCATTTGCCATTATTTCTAGAGAAGAATCTCATAGAGGTTCTTCCTCTGGAAATAATAATGCTAAAGTCCAACACTCTGCTTTTGTTGCTCAAACAAATAAACCTAATTTTTCTAATAATGGAGGGAAAAATAGTTTTACAAGACACAACAATCAAAGAGGACCTAATCCTAATCTACAATGCTCCAAGTGTAATAAAATTGGTCACACAATTGACAGGTGCTATAAGATTATTGGCTTCCCACCCAATTTTAAAAAACCCAATAATTCTGGTTTTAATGAAAACTTCAAAGCAAACAATGTTATGTCTGATAATACTTCTACCTCCTCTAATAACCAATCTGGTGTCCTACCAACACCCTCTACTCCCTTGTCCCTCTCAAGTGACCAGATTGCTAAGTTGATGAGCATGTTAAGTGACAGTCCCTCCACTGCTTCAAATATTTCTTCTAATATGTCAGGTATGATATATAACTGCAATGTGTTTTTTAATGAAAATTTCCAAAAGTTTTTCAACTTTAACTCTCAAATTAACAATAATAAAGGATGGATCATAGACTCAGGTGCAAATCAACATATGACAGTTTCTGAAAAATGTCTTGATAATATCATTGATGTGTCAAATCTGAATCTTAAAGTTATCCATCCAAATGGTACTGAAGCCAAAATCAGAAAAATTGGAAATTTAAAACTATCTGATCAAATCACTCTTTATGATGTCCTGGTTGTTCCTGGCTACTGTGTTAGCCTTTTATCTGTAAGTAAAATTGCTATGGATAGTAATTTAAGAATCAGTTTTGACAAAGCTAAGTGTTATATTCAGGATTCTGTGACAAGAACAGTCAAGGGGACTGGTAGTCTTAGTGGTGGCCTTTATATGTTTGATGATGCTCAGCATGCTTCTGTTAAATGTAATTTCTCTGCTATATCTTGTGAGTCTACTATGCTCTGGCATAGCAGGCTTGGTCACCCTTCTCAACCTGTTTTGCATGTCTTAAAACATAAATTAAATCTGGATAATAAAACCATTGAAGAACCTTGTGAAGTCTGCCTTAGGGCAAAACATTCAAGGGATCCTTTTCCCTTGAGTGATCATGTCTCTGTTGCTTTGGGAGATCTTATTCATGTTGACCTTTGGGGTCCTTATAAGACTGCCAGCAGAGAAGGGTTTAAACTATTTCTTACCATTGTTGATGACTACTCTAGGGCTGTCTGGGTGTATATGCTTAAATCAAAAGAAGATGTTTTTGATAACCTAACTAATTTTGTGAATATGATTCTTACTCAATTTGATAAAAGAGTCAAAATTGTCAGATCTGACAATGGAACAGAGTTTGTCAATAATCAATTAAAACATTTTTTTGATACTAAGGGCATCATTCATCAAACTTCTATTGCATATACTCCCCAACAGAATGGTGTAGTTGAAAGGAAACATAGACACCTCCTTAATGTGGCTAGGTCTCTTATGTTTCAGGGGGGGATTCCCTTATTTTTGTGGAGTGATTGCATTTTGACTGCTACTTATCTTATTAACAGAACTCCCTCTTAGGTGCTAGGTGGTAAATCTCCTTTTCAAATGATATATGGCCATGAGCCATCTCTCTCCCATTTAAGAAATTTTGGTTGTCTTGTCTTTTCAAAAATTTTGAATATTTCTGATAAATTTTCTTCTAAATCTGAAAAGTGTGTTCTTATTGGTTATTCCTCTGTCAAAAAAGGTTATAAATTGTGGAGTCTTGATAGAAAACTTGTTTTTTATTCCAGAGATGTTAAATGTTTTGAAAAAATATTTCCCTTTATTCAAATGGATTCAAAGACTTCTGTTAATGATAGAGTTGAGTCTCTTAAGTTCTTTGATCTTTATGTTAGTCAAAATGACACCAATATTTCTAAAAATCCCAATGATGAAGGGGGAGATCACTTAGAAGAAGATGTCTTGATGGCAACCCCTTCAGATAGCCCTGCTACTGAAGGAGGAGGTAGTCAAGATGACTTACATGTTAATGATCAATCTGATCAGATCCCTGAGGGTAGTTTTTCTGAAAACACTTCCTCTGAAACCAACCCTGAGATTGTGCCACCTAACCCTAGGAGGTCTGAGAGACTGTCTTCCCTACCTAGGAGATTAGATGACTATGTGGTTGAGGGTAAAGTCAAATATGGGCTAGAAAGAGTGGTAAACTACTCCAAGTTGAGTGCTGATAATCTGTGTTTTACTGCTTCTCTTAACAAAAGTATTGAACCTACCAATTACTATCAGGCTTCATTAGATCCCAATTGGGTTAATGCCATGAATGAGGAAATGGATGCATTGTATAGGAATAACACATGGGTCTTAACTGATTTACCTCATGGTAGAAAACCCATAGGTTGTAGATGGATTTACAAGATCAAATACAAGTCTAATGGTGAAATTGAGAGGTATAAAGCTAGGTTGGTGGCTAAGGGGTATAGCCAAAAAGAAGGTATAGATTATGAAGAAACTTTTTCTCCTGTTGCTAAAATGGTAACTGTTAGATGTTTACTAACTATTGCTGTTCAAAATAATTGGAAACTGTTTCAACTTGATGTTAATAATGCCTTCTTATATGGTGATCTGTCTGAAGATGTCTATATGCAACTACCTCAAGGTTACTTCCCCCAAAATGAAACTAAAGTATGCAAATTGACCAAGTCATTGTATGGGTTAAAACAAGCTCCTAGACAATGGAATGAAAAATTAACTTTAGCCTTAAAAGAAAATGGGTTTATACAAAGTAAGAATGATTACTCCTTGTTTATCAAGCAATCTGAATCTGTTTTTCTTGCCTTGTTGATCTATGTGGATGACATGGTGATAACTGGAAATGATGAAAAGGAAATTAACAAGGTCAAAATGTTTCTTAAGTCTAAATTCTTAATAAAAGACCTTGGTGAGTTAAAGTATTTCTTGGGTATTGAGGTGTTAAAAACTGATAATGGTCTGTGTTTAAATCAAAGGAAATATTGTCTAGAATTACTTGATGAATTTGGCCTGGTTGGGAGTAAACCTGTTAACACACCCCTTGAACCCAACTTGACTATTTCCTCTGATGCTTCTGTGCATGACCCTGTTCTTGACAACATCACAAATTATCAAAAATTAATTGGGAAACTCATCTATCTTACTATGACCAGACCTGATATATCCTATTCTGTGCAATGTCTGAGTCAATTTATGCATTGTCCCTTACAGTCTCATCTTAAAATTGCTTTAAGGATTCTCAGGTACCTAAAAGGTTCCCCAGGTAAAGGTATATCGATAAGTAAATCTGATTCCACCTCTATCAATGCTTACTCTGATGCTGACTGGGGTAAGTGTCTTTCCACCAGAAAATCGGTAAGTGGCTATGCTGTTTTCTTTTGTGGCTCACTGGTTTCTTGGAAAAGCAAGAAACAAGCTACTGTTTCCAGATCATCTACTGAATCTGAATACAGAGCTATGGGCTCTGTCACTACTGAAATTATTTGGATCTTGAAAATTTTAAATGATTTAAACATTAAAAATTTGCTCCCTGTCAACTTATTCTGTGATAATAGATCTGCTATTTTACTTGCTCATAATCCAGTTTTCCATGAAAGGTCAAAACACTTTGAGATTGATCTTCACTTTGTTAGAGATAAATGTACCTCAGGTGTTATTAACCTTATTAATATTGAGTCTGAAAATCAAGTTGCAGATGTGTTTACAAAGGGGTTGGGTGTATCTCAGCATAATTACATGTGTGACATGCTTAAATTAGTTGACATGTTTAAGGTTTAGATTGAGGGGGGATGTTAAATTTATATCCAATCTAACCTTAAACATGTTTACTTCTGTTATCTCATTGCTTCTGTTTGTTGCAGGATTTCCTGTGCTAGTCCCTTTGTTAGATGTTGGGCTGCTTGTGTGATGTTTTTAGGAGCGTGGGTGCTAGTGTTCTTTCTTTGATTCTTCAGGGTGCATTATGTATCTTTGGCTATCTAGGGTTCAAGTATAAATGGGTGTCTCCAGGCTCCTGTTTCTGCACCATCGATACATACATCATCTGCTTCATTCTTCACTTCTTCACTTCTTCATCTTCATCAATTGTGGTTTAACCTCTGTCATTCTCAAGCATTACTACTACTATCATCTCCATTGTAATTTTGGAGATTACTCTTGTATCCGATTACTTTACATCAGTCTTTGTATCTATTATCAATTTTGGCACTTGTTTGTAATCTTGGCACTTGTTTATGTGGTTGAATAATAAGATTGATATTGATTTCTGCTATTTTATCAAATAAACACCTCAACTTTCACTTAAAGTTATGAACAGAGTGACATTGCTTCGCTTTGTTGAGTCTGCAACTTCACACCATTTTTATTTAGTTAATATATATATATATATATATATATATATATATATATATATATATATATATATATATATATATATATATATATATATGAAATTATAAAGTTTTTGACGAGACATCCATTATGTAAAAATTAGTTATATTAATTTGATACATTCAGTTCCTTTCGTCACGTTTTTTACAAGGCTAAAAATCTTTCGAATCTAGTAAAAGTGCATATGTGTAATCACATAACTCCATTTTTGTTTTATAAAATGTCGATTAAAAATGGGAAAAAGGCCATAGTGGGTAAATAGTTCATGTAGCTTTCTTTTTTTGGTGGCCTTGATGCAACTTACGTTTTTCATGATTTTTATAATTGTAAAATTTGTAGGTATTTATTTAAAATTTTAATTTCATTTAACGGTCATAAGTTTTCACCAAACTACATTAACTTGAAGTAACATAGACTAAGAAAAAAAGTTACCATTAGCATAGTGATATCGAGTGAATTTTTCCAACAAGTAGATTGTGAGTTCTAAGTTTAAGTTTGAACTAATTTTTGTATATGTTCGTGTACATTTTATGTTGATTTTGTAGGTTCAAGTTTAAGCTGAACTTATATATATATATATATATATATATATATATATATATATATATATATATATATATATATATATATATATATATATATATATATATATATATATATATATATATATATATATATATATATATATTCTTGTACAATTTATGTTGAGTTTATAAGTTTGTCTTTTAAGAAAAGAAATACTAATAAAAAGAATATTAGCCTTAACGTGATAATCTATGATGATTGATATGTGGGCGATCTAAGTGTAAACTCGGAGGTACGGGACATTACTAGTTTAAATTTATTTTTACATTATATTACTTAAATTATACATGACACTACTAAATTTAATAATGAGACCTCATGTGTTTTTACATTCTATGGTATATTGGAGGTAAATAACCACTCAAATTGTATATGACCCGTTAAGTTTCAATCTTGGAATTACCACTAGATATGTATCACAATCAGTGTTGTAAACGTCGTCCGTTGTGACGCCCGTAGCGACGTTTTGATGACTAGCTTGTCTCGATCTCGTCTCGTCTTCTAATAAGTCGGTCAACGGTCAAAAGTCGAGTCAAATGCAAGAAAGGTCAGGTAAACGCCGGTCAAAAGTCAAAAATTCAAATAAAATTGGTCAATAGTCAGTCAAATCGATCAAAATTGACGTAGTTCAGTGTTACTTTTTTGTATTACATTAACTAACCATAATATCGATTATAGTTAGAAACTGGTGAACGAAGGTTTTTTGCCTTTAAAATATGTGTGTATACATAAGAGTCAACGTTAGTCAACGTCCGTCTCGACATTTTAAGGTCCTGAATGACTCGATTCCATCTCACATCTTTTTCAACCTTGATTACTATCATCATCATCATCATCATTATTCATTATGAGACAAGATGTCGTGATATAAAGTTAGTAAATTCTGAATATATTCATGAAAGTCAAATGGTAGACCAAAAATCATCCTGCTAAATCGATTGATCTAATCTAATTAATTGAATTAAATACATTTTGGTCAAAGATGCCGTTTATTAACACTATTGGCTATTTGGTTAACTGTCATTAGGCGTTCACAATCTAAGCCATTAATCACGAAGGTTACTCAACTCAATATTATTTGGACACTGTTTAGATAATAATAGGACCACATATTGATCCAAATAAAATCAAAGTAGAGTTTGTTAAAGCAACCATTTATGATTGTTTACAGAAAAAAAAAAAGTCTATAAAATATTCATACTCGCGTGAACAATTTAATATGATTTAGGACTCAATCAAGACAAGTAATTTACAACAATCACTAACCCACGAATGACAAACGAATTTACTAAAACATAAATGTCACAACAATTTAACGTGGTTATATCTCAACTTCAAACACGGTAAAGAGTTTACTCCACGGCCGCAAACTAGAGATTTTTTTTTTTTATATTTTTCATGCACACAATTATAATGAGACTAATAGTCTATTTATAGTGAAACATTAAACCTACTTCCTTGTTGCACAAGTTAACTTGGCCTTCAAGCTAAAGATATTTCAAAATCAATTACCACTTGTTGCACAAGTTAACTTTGTCTTCAAGTAAACAACTTTCCTAAAATCAGAAACTTTCTCCAAAGTTAAACTTAAACGTCAAGTAAAATTTATCTCTCAAACAATCTTGATTTTCTTTCCTTGTTTAAAGTTTTCATATCTCAACAATCTTTCACTTGGAGACTTTGAACAAACTCATACCGATCACACAGACTTGACTTCGTTGAACCTACCCATTTATACCGCCAAGAATGATTCTTGGAACACTCACATCCGACCACTAGAGCTGAGAGCTATCGATAAAGAGCACTTCAATTACACTCGCCAAAACGTAATAAACCTTGGATTCTCAATTATATTGAACACTCACAACAACACTAGATCACCTGATTATAGAACACCATTAGAATACCGCCGGATGTAACAACCCGACTTTTTTCGTTAACTTTTGTTAACATTCCGTTAAATACTTAACGAGCGTTACTTAAATTATGTGACATTCTACGCAATAATTTTTTTTATAAACATTTAAGAATATTGTATGTAAATATGTGTTACATATTCAAAGAAAAACATGCTTCGATTGAGAAGTACTCAGAAAACGCAAGAAAAACGTACGGTTAGTGAAAATCGGAAAAACGCCTTTTAAGGCAACACAACGCACGATTATTAAACTTTAATAATTATTTTATTTGATTATTGAGTTTTTTGAAATAACCTAAATCTATTTATCCGAAAACGATAAAAAAAAAATTAAAAAACAAGGTTAAATACATCAAAACACACTGTCCGTTTAATACTAGTTTTAACGTGCCAAATATACAATGAAACACATGTTTACATATGACTCCGTCCCAAAATGTTCAATCCGGCATCCTTCGACCCGTTACACAACAAGTGGATAATTACGACCCATTTACATTACAAACCGGGTTAAGACTCAATGACCCAACCCGCTACCAAGAGCATAATCCCGGGGATTTACCAAGCCCCTAAACCACGTCCGAATATCCAGAAGCTACCCCACAAAGCTCAAGCAACCCAAAAGCAACTAGTCTAGCAACTAGTAGTATTCTCCTTAACGACCGGTACCTATAAAAAGGTAACAAAAACGAGGGGTAAGTTTACGCTTAGTGAATGCAATAATTATACATATACATATATAATCTACTTACATGCGAACAGTTACACAAATACCGCATACGAGCTAGCAATTCAATAACCATGCAATCACAATGCATAAACTAAATATCCGCAATTCCCAATAAGCTAGCTTCGCCAATAGCATATAGTTCACAATTTAATATGCTAATATAAAACTCACACAACCATGGTTAACCAATAGCACAAGGGAATGGTACTCGCAAATGAACATCGGTGTTCATAACGTCCATTAGTGTACATACACACTGTTTCACTAACCCCTGGGTGGTACCGAACATTAAACCCACCCGTCACGTGAAATGTGGTATCGAACGCCTTAACTTTAAACCCACACTTCACACCCACGCACACATGATGATATGGTATCGAACGCCCGAACTTTAAACCCATATCACATGCCACACATGATGATGAGGTATCGAACGCCCGAACTTTAAACCCTCATCACATGCCAACACGATGTGGTATCGAATGCCCGAACATTAAACCCACATAGCGTCCCACACAAGTAAATACACTATATACATACACGTATAATTATTCCACTCACCTCATAAACTTGAGCAATACAAGTAATGCACGTAAATCGCCTCCAAACGCAACCGAGCAAGTCTTTACCTATAATACACATATAGGTACAATACACATAAACAAACATGCTCTACAAGCAAATTTACACCAACACCCTTAACCAAGGGTTTTCGTCTAGCTCATAACCACCCGCCCATTTAAACCCCTAAAATGGACTTTACCAATTACCACTATGGGTGGTAATTCTAACCCAATCAAACAAGCACAAACTAACACTTATTGCACTTGATCTTACAAATCAAACCATAAGTGCAACTTGACCCAAATTGCACTTAACCACCAAAACAAGTCAAGTTTGACCCATAATCACCATTACTAGTGATTATGTCGTAAAATCACCAATTTACATTTAACACAAAAGTTTACCTTCCAATTGATCCAATTAGGTTTAACTCACTTGACTTTGTCAATTTACACCCAAAACACCCTTAATCACCAACATCTAGTGATTGTGTCTCAAATTCACCATTTGACAACAAAAATCAAGTAAACTTGGCCCAATTACACACTTAACCCATTTTGACGCAAACTAGGGTTTACACCCAAGATCAAGTTAATACGACTCCAAAATCACTAGTACACAAGTGTTCTAGTGTTTAAAGCAACACATGCAAGACTCCAAACTTACAATTTCATCACTAAATACCCTAAGTTCCAAATTCGGGTTTGCTTACATGAATCATACCCAAAAACGCCCCAATTTCATAAGAGATAGGGTTTATAACCCAACACTAACCAAAACCCTAACCTTCTATCAAAATCAAAGTAAAGAAAATCGGATTTAAGACTTACCACCACTACCCAAACGTAGCAAAGAGCAAGAGGAACAACTTTACTTCTTGCACCTTGAATTGATTCAAGCCCCAACTTCATGCTCTTGAGCTTTCTCTCTCTAAAAGCTTTCTCTCACTAACAAGAGGTTGAAGATGAGAGAGTGAAATGAGAGGATAAGGAATTTTGATGCTTCCTGCACAACCTCGCGACCACGAGGTACGATGTCGCGACTGCGACTTCACGCCCAACAAGTTGATGTTCGACAGGTTTAAGCCTCGCGCCCGCAATACACCATGTCGCGATCGCAATACACCATGTCGCGATCGTGATCTCTCTCTAAACAAAAGTGCTGATCGTTTTGCAGCATTTCGTGCCCGCGAGTAAGCAGGTCGCGACCGCGATCCTGTTTACTCAGCCTCTTCTTTGTTTTTTTATACGATTAAATTAATTCAACTACGGTTAAGGTTTTACATTTTAAAGATCGTTCACATACCTTGTGATGTTATGCGAGGTGTATACGAAATAGTTATATTTTTACTACGAAATACTATTAAATACGATACAATTTTACACAAGTTATTTATTTATTTATAGAGTGGATATACCTAAACCTTGCTACAACACTATAGGCAGTGTACCTAATCGTAAAGTAGTGTAGTTTTTAGTAAGTCCGGTTCGTTCCGCAGGGAGCTAGCCAAGTTTAACGCTATATTTTTAAAAAACTATATTTGTATATATATATATATATATATATATATATATATATATATATATACAAATATATAAGTAGTATTATTATTGTTATAAAAAGGGGGTTTTTACCGTTTAGTGACTGGTTTGTCGATTTTATGTCTTAAGTCACAATTAAAACCTAATGTAAAATATTAAAAATAAATATAACTTAATTTAAAACGTAAAGTAAATGATGATAATAAAATTGCGATAACTAAAAGTGCGATAAATAAAATGACGATAAATAAAATTGCGATAATTAAAAAGTACGATAATTAAAAGTGCGATAAGATATAAAATAAAGGAATTATGCTTATTTAAACTTCCGTAATCATGATGTTCGACGTGTTGATTTTAATTTATTACCATGGGTTAATTGTCCTTTTTCCTGGATTATTCGATATGTCCATACGGTTTTGTCCATAATAGTCCATCATGAAAGGACCAGTCCTAATCCATCCGGATGAAGTCCATATCGTTTATAAACGATTCACAACAGTTGATTACATCGCGAGGTACTTGACCTCTATATGATACATTTTACAAACATTGCATTCGTTTTCGAAAAGACAATCTTTCATTACATCAAAAGTTGACAGCAGGTATACCACTTCATAATATATTTAACTATAATTGACTTAATAATAGTCTTGATGAACGCGACGACTCGAATGCAACGTCTTTTGAAAGATGTCATGAATGACTCCAAGTAATATATCTAAAATGAGCAAATGCACAGCGGAAGATTTCTTTTATACCTGAGAATAAACATGCTTTCAAGTGTCAACTAAAAGGTTGGTGAGTTCATTAGTTTAACATAAATAATCATTCCATAATTTTAATAGACCACAAGATTTCATATTTCCATTTCTCATAAACATACGTCCCATGCATAGAGACAAAAATATCATTCATATGGATTGAACATCTGGTAACCGACATTCACAATATGCATATAAGAATATCCCCATCATTCCGGGATCCTCCTTCGGACATGATATAAATTTCGAAGTACTAAAGCATCCGGTACTTTGGATGGGGCTTGTTGGGCCCGATAGATCTATCTTTAGAGTTCGCGTCAATTAGGGTGTCTGTTCCCTAATTCTTAGATTACCAGACTTAATAAAAAGGGGCATATTCGATTTTGATCATTCAACCATATAATGTAGTTTCGATTACTTGTGTCTATTTCGTAAAACATTTATAAAAACAGCGCATGTATTCTCAGTCCCAAAAATATATATTGCAAAAGTATTTAAAAAGGGATTAATGAAACTCACCAAATGTATTTTGTAGTAAAAATACATATGACTATATTGAACAATGCAGGGTTGGCTTCGGATTCACGAACCTATATTCAATTATGTATATTAACACATGTAATGGTAATCGAACAAATATATATATTATTAGTGGGTTTAATTGTTATTTTATATCATATGTTTTATTAATAACTTAATTAGACGTATTTATTTTTATATAGATAATTAACATTTATTACTAAAGTATTAGTATAGTTAGGTTTTATGTCCTAAATGTATTTTTATATAGAAAATATTTATTTGATATATTAATAATACTAATATTAATAATGATAAAAAAATAATACTAATTATAAATAAAATTATGATAATTCTAACAATAATAAAAGTAATACTTTTAATAACAAAATGATAGTTTAAATAAAATGTTATTTTCAATAATAATACCTAATAAAATGATAAATAATAAAAAAAAATACTTTTAGTAATAAAGATCATAATAATAATACTACTGACAATAATAATAAAATAAAAACTACCTCATATAAGTAGGCTTTAAAAGAAAAAGGAATGCCACCAGCAGGGATCGAACCTAAGACCTCTTGAATACCCGAACCCATACCTAACCATCTGCTCTAATACATTTTCCTGTGATGATACCCATTTCAATTTCTTTTATAATATAACTTAGTTACTTCAACTTCTTCTTTATAAAAAGGAATAAACAAAATGGCAAAGCCCGGGCTCGAACCCGAGACCTCTCATTTAAATGCTCGCACACTTAACCATCGAGCTATTTTCAGTTTTTCCGATATTATTGTCATTCCAATTCTATTTAACTCGTTTTCTTTAGTTTTCATTTTCTTCTTGATTCATGTTACCATCATCTTCATAAGATCACTTATTACGTTTATTATTATTAATTTTGCTTATATTATCATTATTAACATCACGATCCTATCACAATAATATCCTCTAATAAGATCATCACCATTTTCTTCATTAACTCATCCAAACCGTTTTCATCATCATTCTTTATTAATCTTCTCGGCCCAATCAGGAAAGCCAAAACACAAACCCAATAATCAACTAACGGCCCAATATTTGAAACCCATATAGCTAGCCCGATTGTAAATGCATTTGTTGTATAATTCGAGAGCTAAAAAAAATATAATATCTGGATGTGGGGCTCGTGAAAGAAGAAAATGGCTGGGGCTGTTTAGGTATTAAATCATTGTCTTAATACTACTAACAAATCAACTTGGCAAGTGGGATCAATTATCGGTCAAACAAAAAAAAAAGAAAAAAAAAAGAAGAGCACTTGTAATACTTTTTTCACTATTTAATCATCCTTCACTCACCTTCATTTAATAGAAAAAGAAATAGAAAATGCAAATAGTAGGGATAGTAACAGAAATATATGCTGCAGCGACATGGATATTTTGGTGATGGTTAACGATGGTAACACATGTGGTTAATTGAGTTACGGTGGTGGCTTTCTTGGTATGCAAAATACTAGCAAACAGATTCAGTTCTTGGGCTACGGTTTGCAGAAAAACAAAGATAATAGAAGTAATAATGGTAGTGGTTGTGTTTGATCAGGAAAGAAACATAAAGTAGGCGAGCAACTGCAATAGTTTAATGGTGGTTCACAGTGGTTATAGTGGTGGGTTAAGATGGCCGGTTAAGGTGGTGGTTCATGGTTTGAATAGTAAAATCAAAGTAGTAACAAGGTAACGAAGGTGGTTGATTGGTGATATAGTTTCAAACAAATCAGAAAAAAAAAAAGAATGTCGCTGTAGCAGATGAGGGTTTACGTTTTAGTGCTCAAGTAACAAGAACCGTGATGTTTTGATTTGGTTGTAGCCGAATAGAGTTGGCTCGCTTGTGGGTTTTCGCGTATATTGTAGATTTGGGGTGGTTTGTCATGGTTGTGTTGTAGGGTGGCTTGGTGGAGGAAAGGTGGTTAAGTGATTGTCATCGTGTAGCAACAAGTGTTTGTTGCTAAGTGGTGATCGAAGAAAGCTCAATGGTTTGATGAAGGTTTAAGGTGGTTCTCGGGTGTTCTTGTTATTTGCTTTAATTCAATAATTTTAGACTTTGTAAAAGGTATCTGTAAAAGGTATCCTTAACACTGATTGGCATCAAGTATATATCCAAATTGATCAACAGAATTGTCAAAGCAACCGTAAAATAAAATTATAAAAAGGACATTAGTTGGTATTTGAATTTGTTTGTTAATGGAGTTGTTTGGAATCAAATCTTACCATATATCAGACAGGAAATATTTTTGGATGTTTAAGTCTAACTAATTTTATCTTTTCTTCTTGATTTTTATAAATTATAATACAAAATAATAATGATTAATTAATATAATTATGTAAATAATAATAATAATACTTTTAATAATAATACTAATAATAATAATAATAAATAATAATTCTAATAATAATAGTTATAAGGATGATAATAATATTATTTAGAATAATAATAATATATGTTGTTTCATTTAAAAAAAATAACTATAGAATAATGCTTTTCAATGATAATGGTAATAATAATTTCTACAATAATGATAATCATAATACAACTTAAACACATCATAATTTATATGTATATCGAAACCAAATACGTTCATGTAAAGTATTATATATCTAATTCTCTGTTAACGTTTTCAATTAACAAGTATATATTATATATACATATCTATATACACATAAATGTTCGTGAATCGTTGAGCATAGTCAAAGGGTAATTGATTACATGAATATAGTTTCAAAATTTTCGAGACTCAACATTACAGATTTGCTTATCGTGTCGACATTATATAAAGATTAAGTTTAAATTTAGTCGAAAATTCCCGGGTCATTACAGTACCTACCCGTTAAAGAAATTTCGTCCCGAAATTTGAGTGAGGTTGTCATGGTTAACAATAAATATGTTTTCATGACGAATATGAGTTGATAAAATAGTGTTTTATCATTATTGAGTAATATGGATAAAACAATTCGATTATTCGAAGAGTACGAATGAAATTATCATGAGAGAGGTCCCAACGGGCATCGTCCACCTTTGCCCAAAAAAAACTTGCCCAAATTTTAACCGTTAGTAAAATAATAATAAAAAAAATTCCAACGGCTATCCCAATGGTCACTTTTACACTATATAAACACCAACCATATACTTCATTTTATACACACAAACATATATTTCTTTTATATTTCCACCTTTCTCAAATTCAAAAACAAACACTCCCAAACTGCAAAATGTTAACACTTCCCCCAATGATTGTTTCATTCGATGTTCATTACGGAGGTGATTTCCGTAATCAAATGAAGGAATATAAGTGGGGCGACAGTATTTCGTTTGAAGATATCGACATTCGTGATGTTGGTTTACAAGACTTGCTATCCTTTCTAAAGGAAAAAGTTCCGTGTGAATTCACGTCTGTGTTCTTCTATAAAGACGATTATGATGAAAATTGTAGGGCAAATTTTCTGTGTACAGATGATCAATGGTACTTTATAAAAGATACAATTGAAGATCGTGGTAAACGCATTTCTCTGTATGTGTTTCTTGAAGATAAAGAGATGTTGGATTATCGTTGCCTCGATGAATCAGCTGAAGCAGCGGCTGAAGTAGCAAGTGAAATATCAATGTCTTCAGAGAATAGAACTATCTAGTATTTTTAGTTTGATTGACGTAATCTTTTAAATTTTTAATTGTCGTGATGTTTTAATTTTTAATTATTGTAATTTCAGTGTTGTTGTCGAGTTTTATATTTTCTCTTATGTTTCGGAGCTCTTTGTCTTTTTAATCTACTCTCAATCTTTAGTAAAACGATTAATGGTCCAGAATCTGTAAGTATGGAGTTTCGAATGAATTTAATGTTATAATCAAGAAAGAACGTACTAGCACGATTTGATTTGTCAAATTACTAGAATCACTGAGAATAGAACTATCAAGAATATATTTTCTTGATATGTTCAGAAGTTAATTTGAATGAAAGAGTTATATAACATGGCACGTGATGACGATATGATCTGTGAATCATCACGTTCCATTAGAAACTCATCATGACTTACTGTAATATAATCACGTTGATCAAGTGCAATTATATTATACTAACTCATGCATCAGTTCCCAACACTACTTCAAAACATTCGTATTTTAAACTCGAAAGTTTACAGAATATAGAAACTAATAGTTTTTATATGATGTAACACTGATAGCACGAAGAGATTAATGATTTCAGATATGATTAGTTATGAAAATATCTTCAGAAATATGGAGGTTATTTATAATGAAAGATATGATGATATCTTGAAATTTCTAATATCGTTGGATGATGAGGATTTATCCGTGAAGGTTTAGATTCGGAAGCAAGGTATTCGTTGAAGGTTTCATCAGAAACAGAATTATTTGGATTCTTTGAAGTCAAACTTATTCTTTGCGATTTGTCCACGACGTTCTTCATAGTTTCGCATATTCTGCTTTTCGGTACTAAATTTTCTATTGAATGTTTCTAATATAATGATACACAGGAAGCACGAAGAGATTATTAATTTCGGACGAGAATATTTATGAAAATATCCTCAGAAATATCGAAAATATTGATGATGATATTTTGGAATTTCTAATATCGATGGTTGATGGAGAAAGATTTTCCGCAAGATGACTTCAGAACAAGATATTCTCTAAAGATTTCAACGGATGCAGAATTACCTGAATCCTTTGAATATATGGTTTGGTCCTTGTATTTGTCCTTGGTCTCCTTCGTGGTTAGCTCAATCCGTTTTCCAGTTCCACTTTTTCTGAGCTTTTCCAACATACTATTCTTTATCATCAAACTTCCGATGATTAAGGCCGTTTACGGTTGTCTATGGTTTCTGCTGCTTCATTCAGCTTTTTCAACATTCAGAGTATTGATTTGTGACTGAGTGCTTTTTAGAATTTCAGAATGAGAGATTGTAATTCTTAGAGATAAATGTCATACATATAACTGTTGATGTAGCTATGCTGTGAGTTTTCAAAGTACCGATTGCTGATTCCCGGTAATTGGTATAGCAATTCTTGTTACAAGATGCGGATGATTATATGATAGGGTTTCAATGAATAAATATAATGGTTTGTCAGAGAGATTTATGCCAAGAAACAACGAGGTTACTGGTACGTCTGCTGGTGATATGGTGGAATATAAAAGAATTCTCCGGTATCAAAAGGGTAATCGTATATATCAGGATTATAGTATGGCTACTTCGAATGACAAGTCAAAGTTGACTTGCTGGAGCTGTGACAAAATTGGCTACTTTGAAAATGGATCGCAAAGTTATTTTTGCTAATAAATACCAAAGGATCTGATGCGGCTACATGTTAAACTTTTACTCAATTGTCGAGAGTTTCTCAGGTGCATAACTATATGCATAAATTTTTCCTTCCGTAGATGAAGTTCTGTTGGTTCATTCTCTCGATTGAGGTGTTTTCAAGAATCATGAAAGGTTTAAACGCAGATTGTAATCATCAAAATACAAATGAAGTTTAAGATGAAATCAAGCGGCAAACTTGAAGAATTGTTTAGTTTCATATGTTATAGTCAATATTTTAATTCATTTTAATTGTCCAATGTTGATAGTCCACAGTTAGCAGTGTACAAATAATAATTCATATATAGTTTACTATATAATATTCGAATTAATTAATACGTATCGTGACCCGTGTACATGTCTCAGACTCGATCACAACTCAAAGTATATATATTATTATAGAATCAACCTCAACCATGTATAGAGAACTCGATCATTACTGCATATAGAGTGTCTATGGTGATTCCAAATAATATATATAGATGCGTCGATATGATATGTCAAAACCTTGTATACGTGTCCCGATATTTAAAGTGCGTAAAATAAATAACAGAAATTAAATAACGATAAATAAAGTGCGTAAAGTAAATAACAGAAATTAAATGACGATAAATAAAATTGCAAGAATGTAAATTGCGATAATTAAATTGCGATAAATAAACTGCTATAAATAAAATGTAATCAGTTAGCTAGGAACAGTTAGCTAGGATTTTGTTAGCGTGTTTTCTTAACAAAATTTCATATTGTTAATTAGTCTGTTTCTAATCAATTTTTATTGTGTTCATTATTTCTTCATTATGCCACTTGTTGGATTCTGGTAAGTCAAAATCCAAATATGAAATTGAATGAAAATGGTTATTCTGTGATGAACGGATTCGTATAGCTGTGGTTGCAAGTAGGATAGTAAATGACTGTTGAATCATATTCGAAGAATGTACAGTGTAACTGATGTGGTAGCGGAGTGGTATATAATACTATTAAATTTTACAACGAAACACTATTAAATACGATACAATTTTACACAAGATATTTATTTATTTATAGAATGGATATACTTAAACCTTGCTACAACACTTATAGGCAGTGTACCTAATCGTACAGTAGTGTAGTTTTTAGTAAGTCCGGTTCGTTCCACAGGGAATCTTTTTTAAACAAAGCTCAACGCTATATTAGTTTACTTTTATAAAAATACAAATATATATATATAAGTAATATTATTATTATAAAGGGGGGTTTTTTACCGTTTAATGACCGGTTTGTCGATTTTAAAACTTTAGTCGCAGTTAAAACCAAATGTAAAATATTAAAAATAAATACAAGACTTAAATTAAAGCATGAAGTAAATAACGATAAATAAAAATGCGATAATTAGAAGTGCAATTAAATATAAAATAAAGGAAATTAAATATGAAATAAAATAATTATGCTTATTTAAACTTCCGTAATCATGATGTTTGACGTGTTGATTTTAGTTTTATGCCCATTGGTTAATTGTCCTTTGTCCTGGATTATTTAATATGTCCGTCTGGTTTTTGTCCATAACAGTCCATCAGTCATAAATATAAAGTGCGAGTGTCCTCGTCAAATTATCCTTATACCCGAAGTTAAATATTCCAACTAATTGGGGACTTAAACTGTAACAAGATTTTAATACTTTGTTTAATAATTACACCAGGTTGTCGACTGAGTGTAATCCAAGGTTTTAATATTTTGTTATCAATTATACCAAGTGTCCTTGTACATAATTTCACCCCTGTTTTAATTATTCTAGTGGCTATTAATCCATTCCCGTGTCCGGTTAAATGAACGATTATTCATACATATAAATACCCCGCCCATCGTGTCCGATTGAGTGTATATGGTAATTTATAGGGACGCCCAATTGTAAATCTTTATATTAACATTAACAAACTATCATTTAGTTAAACAAATATAAAGCCCATTAATAGCCCATAGTCTAATTTCCACAATTGTCGTTCTTTTGTCCAAACCCCAATTATGGTACAAAGCCCAATTACCCAATTTTAGTAATTAGCCCAACATCATGATTACTTCGGATTAAATAAGCATAATAATAACTTAGCTACGAGACATTAATATAAAAAGGTTGAACATAACTTACAATGATTAAAAATAGCGTAGCGTTACACGGACAGAATTTCGACTTACACCCTTACAACATTCGCTAACATATCCTTATTATTAGAATTATAATTAAAATTTAAATTAAAATATAAATTATATATATACATTTTACGTATATATGAGAGAAGAAGAAAAAGATGATGATTTGCGATCAGAATTCGGTTGCTTTTATAGGAAAAGTCGACTTTTGGGGCTCCGCGACTCGCGGCATTTTTGCCTTCAAACTCCGCGAGTCGCGGAGAATGAAATTACAGCTCAGTCCCTTTGGAGTCTTTCTTGCCGACGGTTTTTATTATTTATTATAATATATAAATAATTATAAGAATTATTTAAATATTATATTATATTTATGTGCATAGTTGACTTGTAATTTTTAGTCCGTTGCGTCGAGCGTTGAGAGTTGACTCTGGTCCCGGTTCCGGATTTTCGAACGTCCTTGCGTACAATTTTATATTTTGTACTTTGCGTTTTGAATCTTGTACTCTTGTAATTTTGAGACGTTTCTTATCAATAATTGGAACCTCTTTGATTGTCTTTTGTACTTTTGAGCTTTTTGGTCGTTTGCGTCTTCAATTCGTCGAATCTGTCTTTTGTCTTCACCTTTTATTATTTAAACGAATATCACTTGTAAATAGAACAATTGCAACTAAAAGCTTGTCTTTCTTGAGGAATAATGCTATGAAATATATGTTCGTTTTTAGCATTATCAAATATTCCCACACTTGAGCGTTGCTTGTCCTCAAGCAATATCGTCTTGAAATACTAGAATCACTTCTTTATTCTTCACACTTTGTATATCAGTGATTTCTATATGGCGGTATAAACAATGGTAGTAACGATATGGTTTACAGTCCCACATGACTATAAAAATTTAGATCCATTAAGGAAATTGGATCTTTATGAAAACATTTGATCTTTTGAAAATTAAATCTAGTTTTTACCCTAGATAAGTTTTCCGGAATAACCCTTTACCGGTGTTTGCAAAATATTTTTGTGGGTTTGGTGGGTTTCAGATTTGAAAATTTTAGCTCAAAACTTGCGGTTTTGTGTCACCCACTTGCTAACCTTGTATTTGGAAAGCAACACGTCCAGTTTACTTGTCCCGTATATTACCTTTCGGTAAACTACCGTCCGGTTGTAAAGGAAAGCGTTGAACAAGCAACTGTTAAGGCAATGTCCCCTGACATGCTTTTAATTATGGTCTATAACGTGTCGGACGCAATTACTATCCTTGGTAGGAGCAATAGTAAAGTTCACCCTTATGATTTTTCGGTATGGCACAAGGTCCTGTCTTTGACCACTATGCAACCACCGTTCTTACGGTTGACACCCGATTTAGTTCAGGTGACCTAATGAATTCCAGGTGAATTCCTAGGATTTTACGTTCAATGGTAATGAACGCATTGAAAATGGGTTTTCAGAAAACAAATCGGTTTATAATTTTGATCAAAATATTTTCTCGTTCAAGCTCGAGTTTAGATATCATTGAATTCAATGAGTTTGAATTCTCAATCTTTAAGGTCAATCTCTAGGATTGAGTAATATCAGTCTTAAAAGCTGATTTTTAATCTTTAAGGAGATTATCCTTTCTGGGGATCTGATTCATTAGTCTTATCCAGCTAATTTGCATGGTGCCCCCCATTGTACGAGATAAATCCTTCTCATGGTTAGGATAAATCTGACCACTTGGCGACCCTGTTTGATGCTGAGGTCCGTGGATTTCCTGCTGATTTTAGTGATGACTTTTCTGGATTTTTCGTCAACCTACAGCTGGCCTGGACGACAACTTCATGACCTAGATCAAGAAGCGCGTTTCTTTTTCGGAAGACTTTACTTCCTTTTAATGATGGAATTGATTCATCGTGTAGATCCATCTTTTCTTTTCTTTCATTTGGTAAAACAGTTTAGTTTAGTCCAAAACAAAAGTATTTTCAGTTATTTGTTACAGATATATGTGACATATGTTTAAGATAACTTGGTAAATTTTCCCACACTTGGCTTTTATTTTCCTTTTTGTCGTCCTCTATTCCATTTTAAATGAATTTTAACATTTTAGTTTGTTTCTCAATTTATGTCCTTTCCGAGGTAACAATAATTTCGGTGTTAAAACCTAGTTTTATCGTTCATAAATATGTATAAACATGATTTTGAATTCATTTAATTGAAAATTTTGAAAAATTTTACTAGAATTGGGTAGTCAGTATATAAGACTAGGGCTATTCTTTATTATCAGAGAGCACTAGATTCTAATACAACTACTGCTTTACTAGTATTTTTAATGGTAACCAAGTGTTTAAGATAAAAATTTTAAAATCCGAAAGAATTTAACCCCTTCCCACACTTAAGATCTTGCAATGCCCTCATTTGCAAGAAATCAGTAACAATTTAAATTATTGAGGGTGATTTGTGTGAAAATGATTAAATTTTTACCAAAGTTTCCAAATATATTGGCGTTTGTTTGCTGAATGATAAATGGTGCACATCATTTGTTCATTCCGTCTTGTTGTTATTTCACATATATTTTGCATCTTGTCGTCAAAATTAGTTGCTTTTGCTGAACTTAATGCCAGTCTTTGAAAATGCGTTGTTTTACCCTGTTGTGTACATAAGATAAACTGCAAACATATATACATATTTTTGAAGTTTGGTATATTACCCCACATTCAAAAATTATTAAAATCTAAGAATAAAAGTTAGATAATTATAAAAATGATTACAATATTAACAAAAGCATTAAACGTATCAATAATTACAAATTACAAAAAAAAAAAAAAAAAAACTAAGTATACTAGGGATGATACTGGTACCAATAGGGGTTCCAGGCATAACCATAGGTGCTATAGAATGCTTCGGCAGGGTTATACGTAGGATATGGTGGCTGCATCTCTATAGACCAAGGAGGGAAGATGGGTTTCGGTGTAGGAATATAGTTTCTACCTATATGTTGGCAATGAGCTATGATTTGGTTCTGATGAACTTGCCAATCTTCAAATGCTCTCTGTCTAGCATTTTCGTATTCCTGAGAAGCTATAAACCTTTGCATTTCTTGCATCTCATTCCCCCCTCCTACATTACCTTGCTGTTGGTTTCTCTCCACCTGTGGATGTCTACCATGGTATTGTACTGCGGCGTTATTTCGCCTCTTCAAAACTTTCGCACCATGGTATACATTTAAACCTATAGTATCGCGGGGTTCCGGTTCTTCTACTAATAATCCCCCCGACTTATATCCACACCGAGATATTCACCAATCAAAGTAATAAAAATACCACCTCCTATTATGCTATGCGGTCGCATCCCCCGAACCATAGCTGATAAATAATAACCCACACAATATGGTATACTTACAGCGCTTTGTGGGTCTCGAATACACATATGGTAAAACAAATCTTGTTCATTTACCTTTTCCTTGTTTTTACCCCTTTGTGTAATCGAATTAGCTAAAAACCTATGAATCACTCTTAATTCGGCTCTATCTATATCCAAATAAGAGTAATTTCCCCCTTTGAAATGGTGATGGCTTGTCATTTGACTCCACACACCGTGTGTATCAAAATTTTCATCTATCTTTCTACCGTTTAGTATCAACCCTCTACAATCGGCAGATGCTAACTCCTCAGGCGTATATATACGTAAAGCCTGAGCCATGTCTAGTAAAGACATGTGGCGCATCGAACCGCCTAACAAAAATCTAATAAAAGAACGATCGGTTAAACTAGCTACCCGATCATTCAACTCTATACTACACAAAAATTCTTTACACCATACTTTATATACAGGTCTACGCATGGTGAATAAATGTACCCAGTCATTAAAAGAAGAATTACCATACCTCTGTACAAGTAATTCCCTAATTGGCCCGGCCAATTCTACATCTTCTAAGGGTCCCCATTCTATGACCCTCGGTACCTCAACAACCTTAGAATGAAGAGTATGCAAACCCCTTTGATATTTTGGATAATCTATCCAAAGTCTGTCAAATCTCAGGTTCGGGTGCAACTCTTCCAAGTGCATATCAGAAAAGGTCATGACTGGATGAGGTATATCCTGCTTGTAGTAGTTATCCACCTCCTGTTGTTCTACATTCTCAGCAGGAGCATTGCGGGCTTGGGATGAAGATTCACCCCTTTCAGTCTGCAAAACACATCAAACACAATTTTTGTGCATCCAAATATGCATTAGTGTCAGCAAAATGATCAATCAAAATAATTACAATGACATGATCAATTTATATCAAACTTAAGCTCATTTTCACATTTTTATCAAATCTACACTTTTTCAAATAAGCATATACGAAAATGTTCGCCAAGTTCATAAGCATTCAACTCAAATAACATGTCAAAATAATCATTACTAGTAATTAAACAAGTTTCAAATGGCATTGTCTTTCAAAAATCAAGTTCATGAATTTTAGACTTGAAAAAGTCCACTTTAATTCTCAAAATCATGTTTAGGCTCAAAGTTTGGATCATTTAACTACCTAAACATGTTACACTACTTATTTTAGCAACAATTCATGACAAAAATCGGCCATAACCTGTTTATATCAAAAAGCCCCAAATTTGCTCAAGAACACAAACCCTAGATTACTCAAAATTTGAAGTTTAAAGCTTCTAATCATGTTAAACAGCATCAATCTAGGTTATATAAGCATAATACATAAACAAATTAAGCCTAATTACATTAAAAAGCATCAAAATCGAATTGGGAAAAAAATGGCTCAAGAACACTAATTTCGGATTAAATGGTGTTTAGGTGTAGAAATTTACCGTTTTTCTTGAGTAATTCCTAGATAGCATCCTTCTCAACATGATTTTAGTAAAAGATTTGGTGATTAACGGTTAAAAATTGTGATTTTGGGGGTTTTTTCTCGGTTTTTTTTCGTGCAGTTTTCGCAGTATTTTTGAGTTGTGGTGTGTGGTTTGAGCTGTTCTTGCATTTTATTTTTTTTCTGTAAATTGGTCCTCCTGCGACTCGCGGAGATTTCCCCTTCAAACTCCGCGAGTCGCGGAGTTTGCTATTTTTTTTTATATAATCATTAACTTATAAAACAATTAAGTATTTAATTTTTAAAATTTTGTTTCCCTTGTTATTTAGGACGAGGTCGTTTCGGATCGATGTCCTAGTCCGTCCTTCGACAAAATTTTAAAATTTGTCTTTTTGTAGCGATTGTTTTAAAAGCTAAGATTTTTTTTTTTTTTTTTTAATGTTTTTGGCATACTTTAATTCAATAAGATTAAAAATAATGATAATAAAAGTTCTCGTCCCTCCCTCGGGTAAAGCAATTTCGGTTCAAAGACCTAGTCTTTAACTTACGACTAATTTTAAAAATCATATTTTAACTTAATGAGATAAAGTAAATTTTTGTTTTTAAATTCACACAACTTAAATATAAAATTCAAAATTAATATTAAAATTTCACACCAAACTTAAAATTTGAAATGCATAAAATTAAAAATTCATAATTTAAAAATTAAAAATTCACACCAAACTTAATTTAAAAATTCATATTATAAATTCATACCAAACTTATATTAATTTTTCAAATATTTACAATTTTAAAAATATTGTTTTTACAAAGTTTACAATATTAATTTAAGATTTATATATTAATTTTAAAAACATGGTAAAAATAAAATTAAAAATCTTTTTGTCTTTTTATCCCACTTTAATCAATCAAATATTATCAAAAATATGCGCCCCTCTTTTCGGTAAAGTAATTTCGGTTCCAAGACCTAATTTAACTCATGACGAATTTTTGAAATATTTTGTGTTGATTGATTAAAGATATTTATACCTTAAGAATAAACGTTAAATTTCGCAGTGATGTAATAAATTTTTGAATGATATCAATAATTTCGGTCGCCAAACCTAATTTTATTCAATACCAATTTAATACTTTTTAGCGAACAAATTAGCGTTTATTATCAAAAGGTTAAAAATAAAAATAAAAACTGTACAGACATACCTGTGAAATACATTTCTTAGTTATATAATCTATCCCATTCATAAGATAGTCGGTGTAATTGGTTTTCCATGGCTACATAGGCGTAACCTCGATCATTCAGTGTCTTTTCTTCTAAACATATGAACGGTCCGTCTCTGCATAAAGTAACAAATTCGGTATTTGAATAGGTTTGATTATTTGAACATTTACCTCCATGTGACCATTTTCCGCATTTGTGACATCTTTCTAGGTGTCGTGCTCTTCTTTTCGCTGCGGATTTTGATTTTCCTTTACCAAATTGTAACTTATTATCTTCGCATCTGGATTCTTTTCTAACTCCGTCCATTCTTTCTCTGATTACTGATACTAATTCACTCGGTAGTATGTCATTATTACGTTTAGTGATCAAAGCATGTAGCATTAGACCATGGTTTAGTTCACAGGCAGTCTTCATTTTGTAAAAACCTAAAAAAAAATAAAAATTCAGAATGGGGGGAGAAGACTAGTTCTTTAGGGTCTGCTAGGGAAAGACCATTCGGGTTCCATTTTCGAGAACTACACGAAAACAGACAATCTAACTCTAACAGAAATACATATTATCTTTTAAAGACTTGATTCTCCCCACACTTAGTTAGCTGTGGTGTCGAAATTGTGATTAACTTCGTTGTCGACTTCCATCGGACCATGTATGTAATGTTTAACTCTGTGACCATTAACTTTAAATTCAATCCCATTTGAATTTATTAATTCTATCGTTCCTTATGAGAAAACTCTTTTGACTATGAATGGTCCAGACCATCTTGATTTCAATTTTCCAGGAAATAGCTTGAATCGTGAATTGAAAAGAAGAACTCTATCTCCTTCTTTAAATTCTTTTGAACTTCTGATTCTTTTATCATGCCATTTCTTCGTTCTTTCTTTATAGATTAACGAATTATCATATGCTTCATGTCTTAATTCTTCTAATTCGTTTAGTTGACTTAATCGTAGACGTCCGGCTTCATGTAAATCAAGATTACATGTCTTCAAAGCCCAAAATGCTTTGTGTTCAATTTCTACTGGAAGATGACATGCTTTTCCATAAACAAGTCTAAAAGGTGTGGTTCCAATTGGAGTTTTGTAGGCTGTTCTAAAAGCCCAGAGTGCATCCTCCAATTTAATGGACCATTCCTTCGGATTTGATCCTACGGTTTTCTCTAGAATACGTTTTAAGGCTCGGTTGGTATTTTCAACTTGTCCACTTGTTTGTGGATGATATGCGGTGGAGATTTTATGAGTTACTCCATATCTTTTAAGAACTTTCTCAAGTTGATTATTACAGAAATGAGTACCCCGATCACTTATTAAAGCTTTCGGTGTTCCAAACCTTGCAAAAAGACGTTTTAAAAAGTTGACTACAACTCGTGCATCGTTAGTTGGGAGAGCTTGTGCTTCCGCCCATTTAGATACATAATCAATGGCTACGAGTATATATAGATTATTATGAGATTTTAGAAATGGACCCATAAAGTCAATACCCCAAATGTCAAATACTTCACATACTTGGATGACATTTTGTGGTATTTCATCACGTTGACTTATTTTTCCGGCCCTTTGACATGCATCACAGGATTTGCAAAGAAGGTGTGCGTCTTTGTAAATTGTAGGCCAATAGAATCCAGCTTCATAAACTTTTCTTGCTGTTAGTTGAGGCCCATAATGCCCTCCTGTTGGTCCTGTGTGACAATGGTTTAATATTTTACTAGCTTCATCTCCAAATACACATCGGCGTATTATTCCATCGGGACAACTTTTAAACAGATGTGGATCTTCCCAAAAATAGTGTTTTATATCACTGAAGAATTTCTTTCGTCTTTGGTACGATAATCCTTTTTCAAGGAATCCACAAACCAAGTAGTTTGCATAGTCTGCAAACCATGGGATTTCTTTATAATCTATCTTCAATAGATATTCATCAGGAAAGTTATCTTGTATGGCTGATTCATTTAGAACTTCTAAATCGGGATTTTCAAGACGAGAAAGATGATCGGCAGCGAGATTTTCTGCTCCCTTTTTGTCTCGGATTTCAATATCAAACTCTTGTAAGAGTAAGATCCAACGGATTAATCTTGGTTTAGCATCTTGTTTTGAAAATAGGTATCTAAGAGCAGAATGGTCGGTATAGACCACTGTTTTTGCTAGAACGAGATATGATCGAAATTTGTCAAAAGCAAAGACAATAGCAAGGAGTTCTTTTTCAGTAGTTGTATAGTTCGTTTGTGCTCCTTGTAATGTCTTACTAGCATAATATATAGGTTGAAATCGTTTTTCAATCCTTTGTCCTAAAACGGCTCCCATTGCAAAATCACTTGCATCGCACATTAGTTCAAATGGTAGATTCCAATTTGGTGTTATCATGATCGGTGCATTAGTGAGTTTCTCTTTAAGAATATTAAAAGATTTGATACACTCATCTGAAAAGATGAATGGAGCATCCTTTTCTAGGAGTTTATTCATAGGAGTGGCAATTTTAGAAAAATCTTTTATGAAACGTCGGTAAAAACCGGCATGCCCTAGAAAACTCCTAACTCCTCTAACATTGGTGGGATGTGGAAGTTTAGCAATTACATCTACTTTAGCTCTATCCACCTCAATTCCTTCTTTTGAAATTTTATGTCCAAGAACGATGCCTTCTTTAACCATGAAATGGCATTTCTCCCAATTAAGTACTAGATTTGATTGTTCGCATCTAAGAAGCATTCGTTCAAGATTAGCTAGACATGATTCAAATGTATCACCGAAGACTGAAAAGTCATCCATGAAAACTTCCATGCATTCTTCTATCATGTCGTGAAAAATCGCCAGCATGCACCTTTGAAAGGTTGCAGGGGCGTTGCAAAGTCCAAATGGCATGCATTTGTAAGCAAAAGTACCATAAGGGCACGTGAATGTGGTTTTCTCTTGGTCCTCGGGTGCTATTGGAATTTGAAAATATTCGGAAAATCCATCTAGAAAACAATAGTAACTATTTCCGGCTAATCTTTCCAACATTTGATCAATAAAAGGTAAGGGAAAGTGATCTTTTCTGGTGGCGTCATTTAATTTTCTATAATCAATACACACACGCCATCCTGTTACAGTTCTAGTAGGAATAAGCTCATTTTTCTCATTTGTAATGACAGTCATGCCACCCTTCTTAGGCACGCATTGAACTGGGCTTACCCATGGACTATCAGAGATTGGATAAATTAAACCTGCATCTAGCAGTTTAATAATCTCTTTCTTAACTACATATTGCATATTAGGATTTAGTCTTCGTTGGCGTTGCACATACGTTTTATGACCTTCTTCCATAAGGATTTTATGTGTGCAATACGAAGGACTTATTCCTTTAATATCATGAATCTTCCATGCAATTGCTGATTTATGAGCTTTCAACACAGAAATGAGTTGTGATTTCTCATTTTCAGTAAGAGAAGACGATATTATTACAGGTAATTCAGATTCACCATGTAAATAAGCGTATTCCAAATGGTTTGGAAGTGGCTTTAACTCTAATTTCGGAGGTTCTTCTATCGATGATTTATATCGATATCTGTCTTCTTCTTTTAGCATTTGAATTTCTTCTGTTGTTGGTTCATATCCATTAGCTATAAGTGTAGCTAACATTTCAGCTTCATCAATTGGTTCATTACCTTCTCCTAAAGAGCATTCTCCTGTTCCTTGTAATTCTGGAAATTCTTCTAATAATTCTGCATGTGCATCTATAGTTTGAATATAATAACATGTATCATCTGCAGATTGTGGTTGTTGCATTGCTCTATCAACTGAAAAGGTAACACTCTCATCCTCTATACTTAGGGTCAGTTTCTTACCGAACACGTCTATCATTGCTTTAGCCGTGTTTAAGAATGGTCTTCCTAATATGAGAGGAACTTGAGAATCTTCTTCCATGTCCAGAACAACAAAATCTACTGGAAATACTAAAGTACCAACTTTAACTAGCATGTTCTCCATTATCCCTCTAGGATATTTTATTGATCTATCGGCTAGTTGTATGCTTATTCTGGTTGGTTTCAATTCTCCAAGGTCTAGTTTAGCGTATAGTGAATACGGCATTAAATTTATACTAGCACCTAAGTCTGCCAATGCTTCTATTGAATTAAGACTACCCAGAAAACATGGAATTGTGAAACTTCCTGGATCAGATAGTTTTTCTGGTATCTTATTCAACAGCACTGCTGAACAATTAGCATTCATAGTAACAGCCGAGAGTTCTTCCATTTTCTTTCTATTTGAGATTAGATCTTTCAAGAATTTAGCATATCTAGGCATTCCTGAAATCACATCAATGAAAGGAAGATTTACATTTATCTGTTTAAACATATCCAAGAATTTGGATTGCTCGGCTTCAAGTTTTTCTTTCTTCATTTTACTCAGATAAGGAAGTGGTGGTTGATATGGTTTAACATAAGGTTTAGCCTTAGCTGTGTTATCTTCATTAATCTTTTCAACTACCGGTTCTTTTTCCTTATCTTGATCAGGTTGTGGTTCTTGTGGAGTAGGAATGGCTTCATCAGAAGTTACATGTATTTCAGGTGGTTTAAGTGTTGTACCACTTCTTGTGGTAATGGCTTTAGCTGTTTCATTCCGGGGGTTAGCGTTTGTATCACTAGGTAGACTTCCCAGTTTTCTTTCACCTATTAACCTTGCTAGGTTACTTACTTCTTGTTCCAGATTTTGAATAGAAGCTTGTTGATTTCTAAATGCTTGAGCATTTTGTTCATTGGTTTGTTTCTGAGATGTGAAAAACTGTGTTTGAGTTTCAACTAGCTTTGTCATCATATCTTCTAAATTCGGCTTTTTATCATCGGTTTGTTGTGGTGGTTTGTTTTGAAAATTCGGTCTTTGCTGATTGTAAGTATTATTGGATACTTGTTGATTGCTAGGACCTTGTTGGTTGTTGTATGGAATATTTCGGTTATAATTCTAGTTTTGATTGTAAATCGGTCTTGGCGGTTGATAATTATTCTGATAATTATTTCCAGGCCTTTGGTTTATGTATGAAATATTCTCTCTTTGTTCCATTGTTAATTCAATACTGAGACAATCTTTTGTCAAATGTGGTCCTCCACACTGCTCACAACTAATTCGTATTGAGTGAATATCCTTAGTCATCTTTTCCATTCGTCTCTCCACAGCATCTATCTTTGCGGAAATGGAATCTAAGTCATGGCTAGAATCGGCTCTAGCTGCTTTAGATGATCTAATGATATCTTTTTCTTGGTGCCACTCATGTGAGTGGGAAGCAGTGTTATCAATAATTTTGTAAGCATCAGTTTCGGTTTTCTTCATAATAGAACCACCAGCTGCTATATCTATGTCTTTTCTTGTAGTGATGTCGCATCCTTGGTAGAATATTTGTACTATTCGACAGGTGTCTAAACCATGTTGCGGACATCCTCTTAACAACTTTCCATATCTTGTCCATGCCTCATATAGAGTTTCATTTGGTTTCTGTGTAAACGTAACAATTTCTGCTTGAAGTCTTACGGCTTTAGATGCAGGAAAGAATTGTTTAAGAAATTTGTCAACTAAAACATCCCATGTATCAATCGCCCCTTCAGGTAACGATTCCAACCAATCTTTGGCTTCTCCCTTTAAAGTCCAGGGAAATAACATGAGATATATCTGTTCATCCTCCACTTCTCGGATTTTAAATAGTGTGCAGATCCTATTAAAGGTACGTAGATGTTCATTTGGATCTTCCTTCGGCGCACCACTAAATTGACATTGATTAGTCACCATGTGTAGAATTTGTCCTTTGATTTCATAATCTGGCGCATTAATGTCTGGATGAGTAATTGCGTGACCTTGGCCAGTGCGTTTAGCTCTCATTCGGTCTTCCATACTTAAAGGTTCCAGATTCTCCATAATTGAATTTGTTGAATCGGTATCACTAGATGATTCTGATTTAATGGTTCGTTCCTCAACAATCTCTGTTTGAATGATTGGTGGCTCCGGAGGAAAGTTTAATGGTTCAGGATCTACGAACCGTTCCTGAATATTCTCCGGATTCTCAATTGTGAGGTCGGGTTCAAAAAATGGATTATCGGAAATTTGAACTGAAGTACTTGGTCGACTGGATGACGATTCTAAAGAAAAATCAACGGCGGTTATATTTGCTAAATGTCTTGATCTAGTTACAGGTGGTGAACGTACAAAAGGTGATGAACGTCTTGCTCGGTGCATTCACTGAATATCCTATTAGTTTTAAAAAGGAAAGAAAAATTATAATAAGTTATCCAATTAATAGACTTTTCTGATTTTGCCCACGTTTCGAATAGCCAAAAGATGCAGCAGAGGGGCAGGATTCGTTTGGTCTCAATATAATTGAGGACTGTTTGGCTCCAATAACCCGGTCCACGTACAAATCCAACTATTACTACGAACCAGAAAATTTTGATGTCTATTAATTTAACCACTTAAAATAAATTTTCGTAATTTTAAGAAATTTAGATAAGAAGTAGAATAAAAATCTATGTCCTAAAACTAGAATAGCGAGAAATAAGAAAGAAAAAGAGTTCGTCGAAAAAGGTCGAAACACGAAAAATGGTTGAAAAATAAAAGGTGACGGAAAAATAAAAGAAACTTATAAAACTTAAAAATACTTGACTAACCTAACCTTATTACTACAACTAACTTAAAATTATAAGCGCAAATTGAAATTACTAATTGGAATGATAATTGATACATAGGTAAAAAGTCGTCTAAAAATATTAAAGCTTACAAGAAAAACTAAATCCCAAATGGAAATAACTTAAAAAGAAACTAAAACTTAAAAAGGCGTCGCAAAATTCTAAAGCACCTAAATCTTAGTCTAAAGAAAAAGCACTTAAGGAATTCTACGGCAAAGCCTAAAAATCTAGGAGTAAAAATAACTATGGCAAAAACTAAGTTTAAAACTAAATATGAGCTAAAAATACAAAAGTTACGCTAAAGCGATTAAAAAGGGACAAAATATAAAAATATACAAAAAGTTGTAAAAATTACAATTTTTATAAAAATATTATTTTTATATTATTTATTTAATAAAACTACTAATTTTACAAATTAATTAAACTAATTTAAACAAAATATACAAAATAATAATAAAAACTAAAAACTAATTAAAAACTAAAAACATAATTAGGGTTTTAATTAATAAATAATAATAATAATAACTCCGTAATTAATGCCTGATTAGGGCTTCTGTCGCGTGTCAGAATACCTCCGCGAGTTGCGGTATTTAATGCATCAAACCCCGCGAGTCGCGGGGTTCAGAATTTCAACTGACAGGTTTAATTTCAACTGGTTTTTCTTTATTTATTTATTTATTTTATTTTCTGTTTTTAAATATGTGTATTAATAAAACTTTATATTTAAAACTTAAATAAAAATAGAATCACTTTATAATTTTATAAATAAAAATCTTAAAACTAGATTTATATATATATATATTTTTTTATATTTATATGTTTTTAAATAAAAACAAAATACTTAAATAAAACTTATGTTTTTATAAAAACAAAGAAACTTTATAAAACTTAAATATTTATCAAACTCCTAAAAATATTTATATTTTTGTTTTTCTTTTTATATTTTCGAATATTTAAAACGTTTTTTTTTTTTTACAAAAACGAATTTTAATAAAAGTAAACTAAAAATCTTTTTTTTTTTTTTTTATATTAGCGTTGCGCTTCCGGCTTTTAAGAGATTTCCCCGGCAGCGGCGCCAAAAATACTTGATGTGGTAGCGGAGTGGTATATAATACTATTAAATTTTACAACGAAACACTATTAAATACGATACAACGAAACACTATTAAATGCGGATGTTGATGTTGGTGGTGGTGATGGTACCGTTGACATTGATGGTGGTACTGGTTATGCTGCTGGTGCTGCTGCTGGTGTTTGTAACCTTCGCACCATATTCTCTAAAGCCACTACCCGAGCGCGAAGCTCGTTGATTTCTTCTATTACACCGGGGTGATTTTCGGTTCGGACTAGCGGATAAATATAATCTAGAATTTGGTATAGTATATAATCATGGCGAGATACTCTGGAAATGAGAGAAAAGATGGTGTTTCGAACAGGTTCACCGGTAATTGCTTCAGGTTCTTCGCCAATAGGGCAATGTGGCGGATGGAAAGGATCACCTTCTTCTTGTCTCCAATGATTGAGGAGACTACGAACCCATCCCCAATTCATCCAGAATAGATGATGACTGATTGGTTGATCCATTCCGGTCACACTGCTTTCGGAGCTTGAGTGGGATTCTATTTCAGAATCCGAGTGACTTGAACTAATGACGAATTCCATTTCGTACGATTGGATAAAGAATTTTTAAATATGAAATGATTTTCTGGCTAACGGATGGTATTCTTAATTACATAGAATATCCATATATATAGAACAAAAGGTTTCGTAGATTACGGAGGGATTTACGGGATACACCAGGTAAGGTTTACAGTAACAGGTACGCTAAGATATGAATCTTGTCTATACACTATTCATGCAATCAATGCAGCAAGACGTGTCTAGACTAAGAATGATAAGCAGATAATTTTCGACACAAAATGATAAGCAAAACTTTTTGACATGCAGACACGGTCGGAGTCCAGACTCACTAATGCATCCTAACGACTTATCAGTTAGACACACTAATGCAGACCTGGTTCGCTAAGACCACCGCTCTGATACCAACTGAAAGGACCCGTCCTAATCCATCCGGATGAAGTCCATATCGTTTATAAACGATTCACAACAGTTGATTACATCGCGAGGTACTTGACCTCTATATGATACATTTTACAAACATTGCATTCGTTTTCGAAAAGACAATCTTTCATTACATCAAAAGTTGACGGCAGGTATACCACTTCATAATATATTTAACTATAATTGACTTAATAATAGTCTTGATGAATGCGACGACTCGAATGCAACGTCTTTTGAAAGATGTCATGAATGACTCCAAGTAATATATCTAAAATGAGCAAATGCACAGCGGAAGATTTCTTTTATACCTGAGAATAAACATGCTTTCAAGTGTCAACCAAAAGGTTGGTGAGTTCATTAGTTTAACATAAATAATCATTCCATAATTTTAATAGACCACAAGATTTCATATTTCCATTTCTCATAAACATACGTCCCATGCATAGAGACAAAAATATCATTCATATGGATTGAACACCTGGTAACCGACATTCATAATATGCATATAAGAATATCCCCATCATTCCGGGATCCTCCTTCGGACATGATATAAATTTCGAAGTACAAAAGCATCCGATACTTTGGATGGGGCTTGTTGGGCCCGATAGATCTATCTTTAGAGTTCGCGTCAATTAGGGTGTCTGTTCCCTAATTCTTAGATTACCAGACTTAATAAAAAGGGGCATATTCGATTTCGATCATTCAACCATATAATGTAGTTTCGATTACTTGTGTCTATTTCGTAAAACATTTATAAAAACAGCGCATGTATTCTCAGTCCCAAAAATATATATTGCAGAAGTATTTAAAAAGGGATTAATGAAACTCACCAAATGTATTTTGTAGTAAAAATACATATGACTATATTGAACAATGCAGGGTTGGCTTCGGATTCACGAACCTATATTCAATTATGTATATTAACACATGTAATGGTAATCGAACAAATATATATATTATTAGTGGGTTTAATTGTTATTTTATATCATATGTTTTATTAATAACTTAATTAGACGTATTTATTTTTTATAGATAATTAACATTTATTACTAAAGTATTAGTATAGTTAGGTTTTATGTCCTAAATGTATTTTTATATAGAAAATATTTATTTGATATATTAATAATACTAATATTAATAATGATAAAAAAATAATACTAATTATAAATAAAATTATGATAATTCTAACAATAATAAAAGTAATACTTTTAATAACAAAATGATAGTTTAAATAAAATGTTATTTTCAATAATAATACCTAATAAAATGATAAATAATAAAAAAAATACTTTTAGTAATAAAGATCATAATAATAATACTACTGACAATAATAATAAAATAAAAACTACCTCATATAAATAGGCTTTAAAAGAAAAAGGAATGCCACCAGCAGGGATCGAACCTAAGACCTCTTGAATACCCGAACCCATACCTAACCATCTGCTCTAATACATTTTCCTGTGATGATACCCATTTCAATTTCTTTTATAATATAACTTAGTTACTTCAACTTCTTCTTTATAAAAAGGAATAAACAAAATGGCAAAGCCCGGGCTCGAACCCGAGACCTCTCATTTAAATGCTCGCACACTTAACCATCGAGCTATTTTCAGTTTTTCCGATATTATTGTCATTCCAATTCTATTTAACTCGTTTTCTTTAGTTTTCATTTTCTTCTTGATTCATGTTACCATCATCTTCATAAGATCACTTATTACGTTTATTATTATTAATTTTGCTTATATTATCATTATTAACATCACGATCCTATCACAATAATATCCTCTAATAAGATCATCACCATTTTCTTCATTAACTCATCCAAACCGTTTTCATCATCATTCTTTATTAATCTTCTCGGCCCAATCAGGAAAGCCAAAACACAAACCCAATAATCAACTAACGGCCCAATATTTGAAACCCATATAGCTAGCCCGATTGTAAATGCATTTGTTGTATAATTCGAGAGCTAAAAAAAAATATAATATCTGGATGGGGGGCTAGTGAAAGAAGAAAATGGCTGGGGCTGTTTAGGTATTAAATCATTGTCTTAATATTACTAACAAATCAACTTGGCAAGTGGGATCAATTATCGGTCAAACCAAAAAAAAAAAAAAAAAAAAAAAAAAAAAGAAGAAGAGCACTTGTAATACTTTTTTCACTATTTAATCATCCTTCACTCACCTTCATTTAATAGAAAAAGAAATAGAAAACGCAAATAGTAGGGATAGTAACAGAAATATATGCTGCAGCGACATGGATATTTTGGTGATGGTTAACGATGGTAACACATGTGGTTAATTGAGTTACGGTGGTGGCTTTCTTGGTATGCAAAATACTAGCAAACAGATTCAGTTCTTGGGCTACGGTTTGCAGAAAAACAAAGATAATAGAAGTAATAATGGTAGTGGCTGTGTTTGATCAGGAAAGAAACATAAAGTAGGCGAGCAACTGCAATAGTTTAATGGTGGTTCACAGTGGTTATAGTGGTGGGTTAAGATGGCCGGTTAAGGTGGTGGTTCATGGTTCGAATAGTAAAATCGAAGTAGTAACAAGGTAACGAAGGTGGTTGATTGGTGATATAGTTTCAAACAAATCAGAAAAAAAAAAAAAGAATGTCGCTGTAGCAGATGAGGGTTTACAGTTTAGTGCTCAAGTAACAAGAACCGTGATGTTTTGATTTGGTTGTAGCCGAATAGAGTTGGCTCGCTTGTGGGTTTTCACGTATATTGTAGATTTGGGGTGGTTTGTCATGGTTGTGTTGTAGGGTGGCTTGGTGGAGGAAAGGTGGTTAAGTGATTGTCATCGTGTAGCAACAAGTGTTTGTTGCTAAGTGGTGATCGAAGAAAGCTCAATGGTTTGATGAAGGTTTAAGGTGGTTCTCGGGTGTTCTTGTTATTTGCTTTAATTCAATAATTTTAGACTTTGTAAAAGGTATCTGTAAAAGGTATCCTTAACACTGATTGGCATCAAGTATATATCCAAATTGATCAACAGAATTGTCAAAGCAACCGTAAAATAAAATTATAAAAAGGACATTAGTTGGTATTTGAATTTGTTTGTTAATGGAGTTGTTTGGAATCAAATCTTACCATATATCAGACAGGAAATATTTTTGGATGTTTAAGTCTAACTAATTTTATCTTTTCTTCTTGATTTTTATAAATTATAATACAAAATAATAATGATTAATTAATATAATTATGTAAATAATAATAATAATACTTTTAATAATAATACTAATAATAATACTAATAAATAATAATTCTAATAATAATAGTTATAAGGATGATAATAATATTATTTAGAATAATAATAATATATGTTGTTTCATTTAAAAAAAATAACTATAGAATAATGCTTTTCAATGATAATGGTAATAATACTTTCTACAATAATGATAATCATAATACAACTTAAACACATCATAATTTATATGTATATCGAAACCAAATACGTTCATGTAACGTATTATATATCTAATTCTCTGTTAACGTTTTCAATTAACAAGTATATATTATATATACATATCTATATACACATAAATGTTCGTGAATCGTTGAGCATAGTCAAAGGGTAATTGATTACATGAATATAGTTTCAAAATTTTCGAGACTCAACATTACAGATTTGCTTATCGTGTCGACATTATATAAAGATTAAGTTTAAATTTAGTCGAAAATTCCCGGGTCATTACACATCAGTCATAATTATAAAGTGCGAGAGTCTTCGTCAAATTATCCTTATACCCGAGGTCAAATATTCCAACTAATTGGGGATTCGAACTGTAACAAGGTCTTAATACTTTGATTAATGAATACACCAGGTTATCGACTGCGTGTAATCTAAGGTTTTACTACTTTGTTAACAATTACATCAATTACCCTTGAATGTAATCCACCCCTGTTTTAATGAGTCCATTAACTATTAATCCATCCCCGTGTCCGGTCAAATGAACAATAATTCGTATTTATAAATATCCCGCCCACCGTACCCGATTAAGCATATGTGGTTATATATAGATACGTCAAATTGTAACCTTTATATTAAATTAACGAGGTATCGTTTAGTTAATATAAAGCCCATTAATAGCTCATAGTCTAATTTCCACAAGTGTCGTTCTTTTGTCCAAACCCCAATTATGGTACAAAGTCCAATAACCCCGTCTTTAATATTTAGCCCAACATCACGATTACTTCGATTTAAATAAGCATAATAATAACTTAGCTACGAGACATTAATTTAAAAAGGTTGAACATAACTTACAATGAGTATTAATAGCGTAGCGTTACACGGACAGAGTTTCAACTTACAAACTTAAAACATTCGCTAACATAACCTTATTATTATTAATCTTAAATTAAAATTAAAATTAAAATTATAAATATAAATATATATATATTTGAGAGATAGAGATTAGAAAAATGTGTGTTAAATTCGACCAGAATTCGTGAAATTTATAGGACATGACATGCTACAGTGTGCCATGCGACCGCATGGATTTTCTTCCTCCATGCCATGCGATCGCATGGCCGTCATTTCCTGCTCACAAAGCACAATAAACGTGGGCTGCTCGTATTTATAATAATATATAATATAAAATATATAATTTTATATAATTATATATATATTATATTATATTATTGTACTCCGTTGACTTGTAATTTTAGCTCCGTTGCGTCGCGCGTTGATAGTTGGTTAATGTCCCGGTTCCGGATTTTCGAACATCCTTGCGTACAATTTAATATCTTGTACTTTGCGTTTTGCGGCTCGTACTCTTGTAACTTTTAGACGTTTCTCATCAATAAATTGAACCACTTGGATTGTATTTTGTACTTTTGAGCTTTTTGGTCGTTTGCGTCTTCAATTCGTCGAATCTGTCTTTTGTCTTCACCTTATATTATTTAAACGAATATCACTTGTAAATAGAACAATTGCAACTAAAAGCTTGTCTTTCTTGAGGGATAATGCTATGAAATATATGTTCGTTTTTAGCATTATCACCTTGTAACCAGGACGTCGTCCAAAATAACTTATGTCAGAAAATGGGGTGTTACATTTTTGGAATCCTTTTATATAATTAAAAATTCCTAATTTAGAACCCGAGAAAATCTCAGTTTAAGCGTTCAATTTCCGATTCGGGTTACATTTCGATTAACGACACTTAACGGATTACACGAGCATTTTATCTAGCAACATTTGAGAGCCCAATGACTCTTTTTCCAGCCTGATGTTCGAAATCCTTCTCTCCCATGTCCATTTAACTTAAATTTTGGGCCTTTTGTGTTAAAAACCCAAACTTAGACCCAGTTAATTCCCTTGTCCAAAAAAATAGTAATCATAATCTTTACCTGCTTCTTTTTTCTCACGATCGACCAGCCCCATAACCCTACCATCATCAACTTCTCCTCTCTCAAGAACACCTTCAATTGCTTGCTTGCTTGATCATTTACATATTCTTGTTCCTCGCGACGAGCTCTACACATCTATACTAACGATTTTGTGATTAGTGTAAGATCCAAAAACTCCAATTTCTAGTTTCATTCTTTTAATGCTTGATTAGGGTTGTATTATACTCTAGTGCTCAAGTCTTGTTTGTATACATGTGATTTTATGATTTATTGATAGTTTATGCACTTTGGTCGAAATCATGATATTGAAACTGATCTAAACCTATTTTTACATGCTAAATACAGTTAATATTAGTACATAATTGGATTGCTCTTGGAAAATAGATAACTTTTCATGTAGATAACGCGTGATTTCGATAAACGTAGGGTTTGAATGCAATTTCGTTTTTACTTCTAATTTTTATGGAATGTTATGACATACTACTGATCTTAACATGTTTATTATTGAATATCTTTCAAAAAACTATTAATTTTGGGTTTAGAGATTGTATGTTTTCGATTTACAGATCGAAAGTTAGGATTAAAAACGATTTTAGTAAGACTTATGTGTGAATATGATTTTCTGGAATTATATACTTGGGATTAAATCATGAAATGTTGATAAATGAATTCCTTATGAAAAACTAATAAGTTTGCATCTAGATATTGCGTGATTTTGATATATAAAACTCAATTAATGATCAAGACAACGTTTTGTGAAATTTATTCGACGTTTGCATGAACATTATATGATTGTGACTAATTGGTAAGATGGTTTTACATGGTTTTCTGGAATATGAACTTAACATAAGGAAGACCTCTAATTGGCGGTATGTTGATATGTTGTCCTATGTGGTAGAAATGCTTAACACGAAAACCCGTTTTTGATGGTCGAGTGCTCGAACCTTAGTTACGGTTTTTCTTTCTTCTTTTATTTTAATTTTTTTTTATTTTGGGCTAGAGCATAATTAGGACCTAAAATAGCACGTTAACATTTAAATTTACATTTACAAAAATCTCACATATTCAATACTCCTTATATCTTCAGGTATAAATTGTTGTTTTTTATTATGGATCTGTCAGTTGTTTTTTTTTTTTTTTTTAATTTGAAAGTTTCTATTTGTATATGTCTAAGATTTTGTTTGTTACTGATTTTTCTCTCAAACATATAACTATTGTTTTATGGGTTACGTTAGACTCATTAACATTAAATTATTTTAAAACAAAACATATAATTATGTACGAAAAAGCTTACGCGAAGATTTATTAGCAATATCGGTTAAAAGCTCTTACATGGTCAACCGCACTTCGACCATAGCGAAGTGCTGTTGGCCCAAAAACATGTTTATTTAAGTTTGAATTTTAACGACATGTTTAACAAGCTTTTTGGAACTTTTAGCTTCTAGCTTTTATGAAAGACTTCATATTAAGTAAAAAGTTTTGTTTGTTTACAAGTGCCTAAATCTTTTTGAGGGACGGAAAAAGCTAAAAGTTAATTGAACTAGTGCTTGAGAAATGCTCATAGTTTTTTCTCATTTTACTGTTTATTTTAACAATTTTAGCTACCATGTCATATAAAAAGCTACAAACTACCAGCTAGTTTTTCAAACGTACCCTTAGTCTAGCTAATTTATTTTGTAGTATACTTAAAAGGTGTAGTCTTTAACATACAAATGGTAAAATGGGTTGACAATTGAAGGTAAATTGAACAGCTCCTTGAAGATACCTAAAATTCCGTTGAACATATAGTAAAATCATAAGACATAAGACCACCCTCTATAAGGGAGTTCTTCGTGTGTTCTCAAGGGAAAGAACGTGATAGGCAGCAATGGTGTCTTATGTCCATCCTTGTGACTTTCGTCTGCCCTTGTTATTGTTATTGTTCTCGTTGTTGTCGCCGCCTCTGTCCTCCTCCCCCTTATTATTATTAAATTTTTTTATTTCTAAATTGAAATTCCTATGCGGTCGGGTTACGAGTCGGGTATTGCGGTTTGTATCTAATCCAGTCCTCAGACCTGAACCCTATTTTATTTTAAATTATCCTCATACTCGGCTTTAGACCCAAATATCCAAACACAAACCCAGCCCAAAAGTGCCGATTTCGTGTTTACGCATCGAATGCGGATCTCTTTGACATCTCTTTGCCCATAAATAATCTTTTACTTCCCTTTCAAACTCACTTCCTCCCATATAAATTATTATTATTATATATATTATATTGTTGCAAAACATGTGTATCGGCAGTGACATGTTAGTCATGTGTCGACTTTGTCAACCCATCCAGCGGTCCCCGGTAGCCCACTGGAGCCTGGCGAAACACCATCACCAATTACCCCACAGCATGCCAGGCCCGAAATTCGAACCTGCATTGTTATTGTTGCAATCTTCGCATGCGTGGGACCAAGGGATCATTTGGGCCCGGTAAGAATGATTTTTGATCCAATTATTTGGAAAATCGTCACATAGTGGGAATCGAACCCTCACCTCCCCTAAGGGAGAGTGAGTCATTCACCAACTAGGCTATTGGCCCTTCTTTATATATATATATATATATATATATATATATATATATATATATATATATATAAAACACATTATTGCAAAAACATGTTGACAAATAGGATCAAGGTCAGGTCCCGTTTTTAGTGGTTGTGTCTTGTGTTCCACGACCCCTTGATAATGTAGCTTAGACCCTACAAATTCGTTCATTTCTTATATTCTAATAAAAGGAATCATCATGATATATTCAAGTAGTTTTCTAACCCCGTCGTAGAACTACTATTTACCTCTATATATATATATATATATATATATATATATATATATATATATATATATATATATATATATATATATATAAATTTTTTTTTTTAAGCAAAATAAAGTTTATTTTGCCTAAAAAAAAAAAACAAATAATTAAAAATCCATGTCGCCTATTATATTTGTTTGCTGTCCAATTGTAGCGAGTCACTATATAATAATATGATATATGAATATGATATACGGAGTAAAATATAAGAATAGAATTTTAGACAGTTTCAAAGAATTAAAAGGAATACGTCAATACACAGGTGGTGTTGCATCATCCTCGTTGACTTTCAAAAGGCAAGTAAATTGTTGCCGTACAACACATTATTTCATACAATGGTCAAGGGGTGTAATCAAATGTGATTTTAGTATCACCAAACCTCAAATATCTTTTAATTTGACCCTTTATAATCAAAACTCGGTTGCTATTTTCAAGCGAAACCAGTTGGCAACCAACTTCAAGCAATAACTTTTCTTTTGCTAAATGATTTTTGGACAATGATTAAATTAGAACTAAGTTGACAGTCATTTATTGAAAATATGTTCTCGGGTTAGCTACGGTTCGACTGTGGTTTGACCGTGGTACATATATTCCGAAGATATGTCCATGACATTAAATAATAAAAGTCCATTTATCCTATTCGGTTACACACAAAGGTCAATCATAAAATTGTTTGATATACCTTCTAATCGGAAATTAATTTATTAATCATTAGTTAATGGTTTAATAAATTAAGTAAGTTTTTTTTATGTGTATACATATACTTACAAATCTAAATATGTAGAGATTTGATTAGATTTTGCAAATCATATTTTATATAAGATATAAGATTTGATTTGATTTATAAAATATGATTTGATTTTGTAAATCTTATTTTATATAAAGATTTAATTTTGCAAATCTTTTCAAATCTTTATTTATTACATTTGTACTAGATGTATTAATTGTATAGAAACAAAAGACAATAATCACTTAAAATGGTTTGGTTAAAATTAGTTTAACAAACGCAACACGCAATACATAATTAGCAAATGTTTTAAAGTAGAATAAACTACTTTTGCTAAAAGAAAACAAAACCCCGTTTTAAATGTAAACTTTACGCTACCCATGAGTAGTACACACATCCGAACCTTCTACCTGTTAGAGTTCGCGATACCCGAGAGTCTTGGGTCTGACTTTAATTGGGTGTTGGGAAAGGTGAGGTGAATTTCGCGATACCCGAGAGTCTTGGGCCGGATTTCACGTGTATCTATCACGGACGGTTTACAATCTGAAATTGTGGTTCGCGGCAAACCCGCCACGAGGAAGGATTTGTAGTGACCCGAACTTTTCCATGTTTATATATATTAAATGAAATTGTTATTTACATGATTAAGTGTTTCCAACATGTTAAGCAATCAAACTTGTTAAGACTTGATTAATTGAAATAGGTTTCATATAGACAATTGACCACCCAATTTGACCGGTGTTTCACGAACGTTAAAACTTGTAAAAACTATATGATGACATATATATGATTATATATATAGTTAACATGATATTGTGATAAGTAAGTATCTCATTAGGTATTTTAACAATGAGTTATATACATAAAATTGAGTTTATTGAATTAAGAAACTCGAAACGATATATATAACGATTATCGTTAAAACAACGTCTTACTAAATACATATGAATCATATTAAGATATTGATGCACTATGTTTAATCATGATAAATGATAAGTAAACATGTCATTAAGTGTATTAACAATGAACTACATATGTAAAAAAAAGACTACTAACTTAATGAATTCGAAACGAGACATATATGTAACGATTATTGTTGTAACAACATTTAACTGTATATATATCATACTAAGATATATTAATGTATCATAATATCATGATAATGTAATAATTTAACATCTCTTTAGATATAATAAACAATGGGTTAACAACATTTAACAAGATCGTTAACCTAAAGGTTTCAAAACAACATTTACATGTAACGACTAACGATGACTTAACGACTCAGTTAAAATGTATATACATGTAGTGTTTTAATATGTATTCATACACTTTTGAAAGATTTCAAGACACTTATCAAAATACTTCTACTTAACAAAAATGCTTACAATTACATCCTCGTTCAGTTTCATCAACAATTCTACTCGTATGCACCCGTATTCGTACTAGTACAATACACAGCTTTTAGATGTATGTACTATTGGTATATACACTCCAATGATCAGCTCTTAGCATCCCATGTGAGTCACCTAACACATGTGGAAACCATCATTTGGCAACTAGCATGAAATATCTCATAAAATTACAAAAATATTAGTAATCATTCATGACTTATTTACATGTAAACAAAATTACACATCCTTTATATCTAATCCATATACCAACGACCAAAAACACCTACAAATACTTTCAATCTTCAATTTTCTTCATCTAATTGATCTCTCTCAAGTTCTATCTTCAAGTTCTAAGTGTTCTTCATAAATTCTATAAGTTCTAGTTTCATAAAATCAAGAATACTTCCAAGTTTGCTAGCTTACTTCCAATCTTGTAAAGTGATCATCCAACCTCAAGAAATCTTTCTTATTTACAGTAAGATATCTTTCTAATACAAGGTAATACTCATATTTAAACTTTGATTCAATTTCTATAACTATAACAATCTTATTTCGAGTGAAAATCTTACTTGAATTTGTTTTCGTGTCATGATTCTGCTTCAAGAACTCTCAAGCCATCCAAGGATCCTTTGAAGCTAGATCTATTTGTCTCTTTTCCAGTAGGTTTATCCACAAAAGTTGACGTAGTAATGATGTTCATAACATCATTCGATTCATACATATAAAGCTATCTTATTCGAAGTTTTAAACTTGAAATCACTAGAACATAGTTTAGTTAATTCTAAACTTGTTCGCAAACAAAAGTTAATCCTTATAACTTGACTTTTAAAATCAACTAAACACATGTTCTATATCTATATTATTTGTTAACTTAATGATTTAAAACCTGGAAACACGAAAAACACCGTAAAACCGGACATACGCCGTCGTAGTAACACCGTGGGCTATTTTGGGTTTGATAATTAAAAACTATGATAAACTTTGATTTAAAAGTTGTTCTTCTGGGAAAATGATTTTTCTTATGAACATGAAACTATATCCAAAAATCATGGTTAAACTCAAAGTGGAAGTATGTTTTTCAAAATGGTTATCAAGACGTCGTTCTTTTGACTGAAATGACTACCTGTGATGACCCAGAAATTTCGACTAAATTTAAACTTAATCTTTGTATGATTAACATTTCCGACACGATAAGCAAAGTCTGTAAAACTGAATCTCAAAATTTTTGAATTACTTTTATATATTTAAATACCCTTCGGTTGTTTTCGACGATTCGCGAACAATTATATGTAAATAGATACATATATACTATAACTTGAAAAGGTAACAATGTATTAATTATTTGATACCGTACATTAAACTTATTGGTTTAAATATCTATTTGAATATATATGATAAGTTGAAATATTTATTATTAAAATTTATTTATAAATAACTTCCAATGTGTATTTAAAAACTGATTTATATATATTAAAAAGATATATACATATATATAATTTTAAGTTATTTAGTAAACGATAGTAACATTTTCAAATTGCTACAGTACCCAAAATGCTACAGTGTTTTTGAAAATCACTATTTGCTACAGTGAAATTGACTTTGCTACAGTGAATTGCTACAGTAAAAATTGACTTTGCTACAGTAACTTTGCTACAGTGGTATATTTTATGGATGATTTAAGACTATATTTTGACAAAGGTACGATTCACGAAACGTAAAGTACAAGTTTTCTCAGCGTACGAAAGGGCGTTCGAAAAACTGGAACCGGGACATAAGTCGAGTGACAACGTACGACTTATCAGAACAAAAATTACAAGTCAACTATGCACGTGAATTTAATATAATATATAAATAATTAATTTAAATTATATATATTATATTTATATTTTATTATGTCGACAAATGTTAGGACAAAAACAATGTGAGCTGTCCCTGGTCCTCATGCGAGTCGCATGGCCAGAAGGCCATTTCCATGCGAGTCGCATGACTCCAGATTTCAGGCCAGGTTCTATAAATTGCAATATTTTCTGCCGAGTAAAGAAAGAAAAAAAAACACACACATACATATTACTCCGTATTTATTTTATTTATTATTTATATTATTATTATTATTATTATTATTATTATTATTATTATTATTATTATTATTAATAAGATTATTATTAATCTTATTATTTTTTTTTATTATTAGTGTTATTATTTTTGCGATACAAAAATAATAATGTACATCAAATATTACGACGGAGTGCTGTCCAAGTAATTTTCAAAATGAGTTTTCGAGCAAGCTAGAGCTAAGAAAATTATGGGTTATTGCCAAGGAGGTTATGGGTAATGTTCGGGGGTATTTTTTTGTGAATCAAACCTCGTGTTTATTATCTCCGATGCGTCTACATGCTTTCCTACAATATTGTATATCAATATTAAACAGTGAGTTCATTTGATCCCTTTTTACATATATTTTTGGGCTGAGAATACATGCAAATGCTTTATTAACCGATATACAATATTTATATGCGTGAGTTCATTTGATCCCTTTTTACATATATTTTTGGGCTGAGAATACATGCAAATGCTTTATTAACCGATATACAATATTTATATGCGTGAGTTCATTGATCCCTTTTTATACATATTTTTGGGCTGAGAATACATGCGCAGTTTTATAAACTGTTTTACTAAATGGATACAAATACTAAAACTGATTTTGTGTGAGTTCATTTGATCCCTTTTTACATATATTTTTGGGCTGAGAATACATGCGCAGTTTTATAAACTGTTTTACTAAATGGATACAAATACTAAAACTGATTTTGTGTGAGTTTCATATGATCCCTTTTACTCTCTACATTTTTGGGCTGAGAATACATGCAAATGCTTTATTAACCGATATACAATATTTATATGTGTGAGTTTCATTTGCTCCCTTTTTAATTGCTTTTGCAATCTATATTTTTGGGCTGAGAATACATGCACTTTATTTTAAACGCAATGGATACAAGTACATACTAAATTCTACACTGAGTTTGAACCGAAAATCCCTTAGCTTTGGTAACTAGTAACTGCCAGTTATAAGAACTGGTGGGCGCGAGTAGTAGTATATGGATCCATAGGGCTTGATATCCCCGTCCGAGCTAGAGCACTAGCCTTTTAACGGACGTATGCTATTTGAGAAGCGTACACGTTGGTTTGCGTGTATTATTAAGATGATTATACAAAGGGTACAAATTATATATACGTTAAAGTTTAGTTACCAGGGTGCTCAATTTCGTAGAATATTTTGATAAACGTTTCTGGATGAAACAACTGAAATCTTGTGATCCACTTTTATATAATCTATTGATAAACATTTCTGGATGAAACAACTGAAATCTTGTGATCCACTTTTATATAATCTATTGATAAACATTTCTGGATGAAACAACTGAAATCTTGTGATCCACTTTTATATAATCTATTGATAAACATTTCTGGATGAAACAACTAAAATCTTGTGATCCACTTTTATATACAGATTATACGAAACACTAAAACTATGAACTCACCAACCTTTGTGTTGACACTTGTTAGCATGTTTATTCTCAGGTTTCCTAGAAGTCTTCCACTGTTTGCTTATATGTTAGACAAGCTATGTGCATGGAGTCATACATGGCATATTTTTCAAGGAAACGTTGCATTCACCAAATCATCACCATGTATCTTATTTTGACTGCATTGTCAACGGAAGTACTATTGTAAACTATTATTTACAGTGATTGTATATATGTAGAAATTATCAGATGTCGAAAACCTTTGATTTAAATATTCATTTATGGTGTGCCTTTTTAAAAGAATGCAATGTTTACAAAACGTATCATATGGAGGTCAAATACCTCGCAATGAAATCAATGAATGACGTATTGTCCATATGGATTTGGAGCGATCGTCACACTACCTCTTACAAAAATGACTTGTAACTTATATTTTCGACTATAAATCTATACTTTTTCTATTTAGATTCATAAAATAGAGTTCAATATGAAACCATATCAATTTGATTCACTCAAAACGGATTTAAAACGAAGAAGTTATGGGTAAAACAAGATTGGATATTTTTTGATTGTTGTAGCTACGGGAAATATTGTAACAATTCTATACAAATCATATCCTAGCTAACTTATATTGTATTATACATATATTCTAATATATTATGTAATCTTGGGATACCATAGACACGTATGCAAATGTTTTGACATATCATATCGACCCATGTATATATATTATTTAGAACAACCATAGACACTCTATATGCAGTAATGTTGGAGTTAGCTATACAGGGTTGAGGTTGATTCCAAAAATATATATACTTTGAGTTGTGATCTAGCCTGAGACGTGTATACACAGGGTCGTGGATTGATTCAAGATAATATATATCAATTTATTTCTGTACATCTAATTGTGGACAACTAGTTGTAGGTTACTAACGAGGACAGCTGACTTAATAAACTTAAAACATTAAAACGTATTAAAAATGTTGTAAATATATTTTGAACATACTTTGATATATATGTACATATTTATTATAGGTTCGTGAATCGACCAGTGGCCAAGTCTTACTTTCCGACGAAGTAAAAATCTCTGAAAGTGAGTTATAGTCCCACTTTTAAAAACTAATATTTTGGGATGAGAATACATGCAGTTTTATAAATGTTTTACGAAATAGACACAAGTAAATGAAACTACATTATATGGGTGAATGATCGAAGTCGAATATGCTCCTTTTGCTTGGTAACCTAAGAATTAGTAAACCGATCTACTAATTGACGCGAATCCTAAAGATAGATCTATTGGGCCTAACGAACCCCATCCAAAGTAATGGATGCTTTAGTACTTCGATGTTGTTTTTATCATGTCCGAAGGATTTCCAGGAATGATAGGGGATATTCTTATATGTATCTTATTAATGTCGGTTACCAGGTGTTCACCATATGAATGATTTTTATCTCTATGTATGGGATGTATATTGAAATATGAAATCTTGTGGTCTATTATTATGATTTGATAATATATAGGTTAAACCTATAACTCACCAACATTTTTGTTGACGTTTTAAGCATGTTTATTCTCAGGTGATTATTAAGAGCTTCCGCTGTTGCATACTAAAATAAGGACAAGATTTGGAGTCCATGCTTGTATGATATTATGTAAAAACTGCATTCAAGAAACTTATTTTTGATGTAATATGTTCTTATTGTAAACCATTATGTAATGGTCGTGTGTAAACGGTATATTTTAGATTATCATTATTTGATAATCTACGTAATGCTTTTTAAACCTTTATAGATAAAATAAAGGTTATGGTTGTTTTAAAAATGAATGCAGTCTTTGAAAAATGTCTCATATATAGGTCAAAACCTCGCGGCGAAATCAATTAATATGGAACGTTTATAATCAATATGAACGGGACATTTCAGTTGGTATCCGAGCGTTGGTCTTAGAGAACCAGAAATTTGCATTAGTGTGTCTTATCAAGTTTGTTAGGATACATTAGTGAGTCTGGACTTCGACCGTGTTTTCTTTAAAAACGATTGCTTAACACTTTTGTTGGAAACTATATATTATTAACATGTAAACATTGTGTGATATATTAACCTCTTAATGTGTTTGATATTGTGTGATAGATGTCTACCACTAGTACAAATCCCATCGATTCACCTAATAATAATGAAGAGTCGAATATATTTTGGGAAGATTCACAAATTCCCGAAGAGGAACCGGAAGAAGAGGAACCGGAAGAGGAGGAACCGGAAGAGGAAGAAGAGGAACCGGAAGAGGAGGAATCGGAAGAGGAGGAACCGAAAGAAGAAGAGGTTCCGGAGGAAGAAATATTGATACCTATAGTAAATCGATTAAATAAAAGAAAATCCTCAACCAACGGACCAAAGTTAATAATGGTCAATGGTGTTTCCGCCGAGGAAGCAAAATATTGGGAAGATTACCAATTTTCCGATGAATCGGATCCCGATGAGGATTCCGGTGATGTTATAGAAATTAACTCGACCCAATTTAATAAAGCGAAAGAAAATAATAAGGGAGAAGGTATAAAAATAGAGAAACCCGATTCAAACCCCGATGAACTTTATATGTATCGACAACATCCGTATTTCCTAAAATGTAACAATGACCCGGGAACCTCTAAACCACCAGGTTTTTCTAAACCATTGTGGAAAACGACGGCTCGTATTAAAGGAACACCATATATTCCTAGAAAATTAGGAAAACGAACCAAGTCCGAAGAAGAAGAAACCAGTGATTCAGGTTAGAGGGTTGTAATCATGTTGTGTATTATATGTATTATAGTGTGCTTGTACTTTTATGTTCTATGTAAAAAATTGCTTGTATTGTTTGTTAATTATCTTTTATGAATCTAATCCTTGTCTATTTTACAGTATAAAAACAAAATGGACGTTAAGGGTAGACAACCGAATATTTTAGAAGACCTACCAGAGGATATGATTGAGGAAATCTTGTCTAGAGTCGGTTAGAATTCATCAGCACATTTAGTTATGGCAAAATTAACTTGTCAAACATTTGAAAGACTTTCCAGAAATGCCTTAGTTTATAAAAGGCTTTCCTTTGATAGGTGGGGTATATCACATTGGGGAGACCGTAAGTTACGCCGTGTTTTCTTTAAAGCATTAAATGCGGGGAACCCAAATGCAATTTTACGCTACGGGTTAAGAACCTATTTTGACTCAACATATCCCAACATAGGATTTCGTGAATTAGAAAGAGCTTCTAACATGCAACATAAAGAATCATGTTATGCTTACGGGTTAGTGATGTTCGCTTATTACCGAAGTGAGAAAAAGAACATCGGACTGCAGCTTTTAAATAAGACCTTCCCACAAGTGACGAATTCAGTAGTTGGGGTGAGAAACAAGGTTTTTAGATTATTACGGGGCTGTTGGACATTACGAAACCCTCGTCCTTTTGACGACATTACAACATGCTGCCTAGCCAATGGTCATAACGGTTATTTTCCACAAGACCAAGGATGGGAAGTCGTCTTAGTAAAACTAGAATGCATGACTTGTTTATGGACTTATGAATTACGTGTCTTTATTTCCTTTGCTGAACAACTTGTGTATTAACTAGATTTATCTTCAAAACTGTCTTGTATCATAGTGTACTATATTTCAAGTTATATGTAATATAGCGAAGTTGTAAGTTTGAAGAATATTTGTATGTGATATATAATTATAATCAGTTTTTCATATGGAATTGTAGTAGTTGAATTGTATATTAGCTACTAAGTATGAACTTAACGGGTAGGTAGTACCCGAATTTAAACTTATAAAATGCTAATATGAAGAAAAAGCTTTTATAAATGAGTTCATATTATGCTACGAAATACTATTGACTACTCTTAATATTCTGTATGATTAACTCGATTCTGTTGGCTATTTTGAAGGAAATGGCACCGACTACTCGACACACCATGAATATGAGCGAAGAGGAATTTCGTACCTTTCTTGCTGCAAACATAGCCGCAGTACAGGCTGCGTTACATACCAACAATAACTCTGAATCTAGCAATGCAGCTAACGACGCAAGAAATCGTGTAGGATGCTCCTACAAAGAATTCACTGCCTGCAAACCTTTGGAATTTGATGGAACCGAAGGACCAATTGGATTGAAACGGTGGACCGAGAAAGTCGAATCGGTGTTTGCCATAAGTAAGTGTACTGAAGAAGACAAAGTTAAGTACGCTACGCATACCTTCACAGGTACTGCGTTAACGTGGTGGAACACCTATCTTGAACAGGTAGGACAAAATGCTGCTTACGCACTACCGTGGTCGGCATTCAAGCAATTGATGAACGAGCAGTACCGTCCTAGAAACGAAGTCAATAAACTCAAGGCAGAACTTAGAGAGTTACGAACACAAGGGTTCGACGTTACCACATATGAACGACGATTCACAGAGTTGTGCGTATTGTGTCCGGGAGCATTCGAAGATGAAGAAGAGAAGATCGACGCGTTTGTAAAAGGGTTACCAATAAGGATTCAAGAAGATGTGAGTTCACACGAGCCCGCTTCTATACAGAAGGCAAGTCGAATGGCTCATAAACTCATAAATCAGATTGAGGGAAGAATTAAAGAGCAGGCGGCTGAAGAAGCCAACATGAAACAACTCAAGAGGAAGTGGGAGGAAAACGGTGACAAGAGTCACCAGTACAATAACAACAACAATTACAACCACAATCGCAACAACTATCCCAACAACCGCAACAACAATCGCAACAATAACCGCAATCTTAACAATAACTACAACAAACATTCCAACAACAACCTCAATAACAACAATGGCAACAAAAACCAAAAACAGCCATGTCATAGGTGTAAAGAAAATCATCAAGGGTTTTGCACGACATTTTGCAACAGGTGTAAAATAAATGGTCATAGCGCGACAAAGTGTGAGGTCTACGAACCAAAGTTTAACAGAACTAAAGGAACAAATAATGTCGGAACAAGTAATGCCGAAACGAATAGTGTCGAAGCAAGTAATACCAACACTGTTTGTTATAAATGTGGAAAACCGGGCCACATTATTAGAAATTGCCCGAATCAGGGGAATACTAATGGGCAGGGCCGTGGAAGAGTTTTCAATATTAATGCGGCAGAAGCACAGGAAGACCCGGAGCTTGTTACGGGTACGTTTCTTGTTGATGATAAATCTGCTAATGTTTTATTTGATTTGGGTGCGGGTAGAAGCTATATGAGTAGAGAATTTTGTGCTAAATTAAGTTGCCCATTGACGCCTTTGGATAGTAAATTTGTACTCGAATTAGCAAACGGTAAATTAATTTCAACAGATAATATATGTTGGGAGAGAGAAATTAAACTGGGTGATGAAACATTTAAGATTGATTTAATACCAGTTGAGTTAGGGAGTTTTAATGTAATAATTGGCATGAACTGGTTGAAGAAGGTGAGAACAGAGGTCATTTGTTACAAAAACGCGATTCGCATTATGCGTGAAAAAGGAAAACCTTTAATGGTGTACGGAGAAAAGAACAACGAGAAATTAAATCTTATTAGTAGTTTGAAGGCGCAAAAACTAATAAGAAAAGGTTGTTACGTCATTCTAGCACACATCGAGGAAGTTAAACCTGAAGAAAAGATCATCAGTGATGTTCCCATCGCAAAAGAATTTCCCGATGTATTTCCGAAAGAATTACCGGGATTACCCCCACATCGATCCGTTGAATTTCAAATAGACCTTGTACCAGGAGCTGCACCAATAGCTCGTGCTCCATACAGACTCGAACCCAGCGAAATGAAAGAATTACAAAGTCAGTTACAGGAACTTTTGGAGCGTGGTTTCATTCCACCAAGCACATCACCATGGGGAGCTCCTGTTTTGTTTGTCAAGAAGAAAGATGGTACATTCAGGTTGTGTATCGACTACCGAGAGTTGAATAAACTTACCATCAAGAACCGCTAAACACTACCGAGAATCGACGACTTATTTGATCAACTACAAGGCTCGTCTATTTATTCGAAGATTGATTTACGTTCTGGGTATCATCAAATGCGGGTGAAGGAGGATGATATTCTAAAGACTGCTTTTAGGATGCGTTACGATCATTACGAGTTTATGGTTATGCCGTTTAGATTGACGAACGCACCAGCTGTGTTCATGGACCTCATGAACCGAGTGTGTGGGCCATATCTTGACAAGTTTGTCATTGTTTTCAACGATGACATACTTATTTACTCAAAGAATGATCAAGAGCATGAAGAACATTTAAGAAAAGTGCTAGAGTTGCTGAGAAAAGAAAAATTGTACGGTAAGTTTTCAAAGTGTGCATTTTGGTTGGAAGAAGTTCAATTCCTCGGTCACATAGTGAACAAAGAAGGTATTCAGGTGGATCCAGCAAAGATTGAAACCGTTGAGAAATGGGAAACCCCGAAAACTCCGAAGCATATACGCTAATTTTTAGGACTAGCTAGTTACTACAGAAGGTTCATCCAAGATTTTTCCAGAATAGCAAAACCCTTGACTGCATTAACGCATAAAGGGAGGAAATTTGAATGGAAGGATGAACAAGAGAAAGCGTTTCAATTGTTAAAGAAAAAGTTAACTACGGCACCTATATTGTCATTACCTGAAGGGAATGATGATTTTGTGATATATTGTGACGCTTCAAAGCAAGGTCTCGATTGTGTATTAATGCAACGAACGAAGGTAATTGCTTATGCGTCTAGACAATTGAAGATTCACGAGCAGAATTATACGACGCATGATTTAGAATTAGGCGCGGTTGTTTTTGCATTAAAGACTTGGAGGCACTACTTATATGGGGTCAAAAGTATTATATATACCGACCACAAAAGTCTTCAACATATATTTAATCAGAAACAACTGAACATGAGGCAGCGTAGGTGGATTGAATTGTTGAATGATTACGACTTTGAGATTCTGATGTTATGCGAGGGGTATATAAAATAGTTATAATTTTACAAGAAAATACTATTAAATACGATACAATTTTACACAAGTGATTTATTTATTTATAGAATGGATATACCTAAACCTTGCTACAACACTTATAGGCAGTGTACCTAATCGTACAGTAGTGTAGTTTTTAGTAAGTCCGATTCGTTCCACAGGGATCTTTTAAACAAGCTTAACGCTATATTTTTAAAACTATATTTGTAAAAATACAAAAATATATATAAGTAGTATTATTATTATAAAAGGGGGTTTTTACCGGTTAATGACCGGTTTGTCGATTTTAAAACTTTAGTCGCAGTTAAAACCTAATGTAAAATATTAAAAATAAATATAACTTAAATTAAAGCGTAAATTAAATAACGATAATGAAATTGCGATAAATAAAAATGCGATAAAATAAAATTGCAATAATTAAAAAGTACGATAATTAAAAGTGCAATTAAATAAAATGACAATAAATAAAAGTGCGATAATTAAAAGTGCAATTAAATATGAAATATATAAATTATGCTTATTTAAACTTCCGTAATCATGATGGTTGACGTGTTGAGTTTAGTTTTATTACCATGGGTTAATTGTCCTTTGTCCTGGATTATTCGATATGTCCATACGGATTTGTCCATAATAGTCCATCAGTCATGATCATAAAGTGCGAAAGTCTTCGTCAAATTATTCTTATTCCCGAAGTCAAATATTCCAAATAATTGGGGATTCGAATTGTAACAAGGTCTTAATGCTTTGTTTAATGAATACACCAGGTTATCGACTGCGTGTAAACCAAGGTTTTAATACTTTGTTAACAATTACACCAATTACCCTTGAATGTAATCCACCCCTGTTTCAACAAGTCTATTAACTATTAATCCAGTTCCGTATCCGGTAAAATGAACAATTATTGGTATTTATAGATATCCCGCCCACCGTACCCATTCAAGCGTATGTGGTTATATATAAATACGTCAAATTATCAGTCTATATATTAATTTAACGAGGTATCGTTTAGTTAATATAAAACCCATTAATAGCCCATAGTCTAATTTCCACAAGTGTCGTTCTTTTGTCCAAACCCCAATTATGGTCCAAAGCCCAATTACCTAATTTTAATATTTAAGCCCAACATCATGATTACTTCGTCTTAAATAAGCATAATAATAACTTAGCTACGAGACATTAAATTAAAAATAACATTAACCATAACTTACAGTGATTAAAAATAGCGTAGCGTTACACGGACAGAATTTCGACTTACACCCTTACAACATTCGCTAACATACCCTTATTATTAGAATTTAAAATTAAAATTATAATATAATATATATATATTTACGTATATGAATGAGAAGAGAAAAAGATGGATATAAACTGAGCCAAAACCGCGAATTTATAGGGGTGTGGCCTGCCACCTACTGCTATGCGATCGCATGGAAAATGGTCATGCTGGCCATGCGATCGCATGGCCCTGGAATTCAGCTCACATGTCTTTGTTTGCATTCTGCCGACGGTTTTTATTATAATATATAATATATAAATAATTTATATAATTATTTAAATATTATATTTTATTCTTGTGCATAGTTGACTCATAATTTTTAGTCCGTTGCGTCGAGCGTTGAGAGTTGACTTTGGTCCCGGTTTCGGATTTTCGAACATCCTTACGTACAATTTAATATCTTGTATTTTGCGTTTCGCGTCTTGTACTCTTGTAATTTTGAGACGTTTCTAACCAATAATTTGAACCACTTTGATTGTATTTTGTACTTTTGAGCATTTTGGTCGTTTGCGTCTTCAATTCATCGAATCTGTCTTTTATCTTCACCTTTTATTATTTAAACGAATATCACTTGTAAATAGAACAGTTGCAACTAAAAGCTTGTCTTTCTTGAGGGATAATGCTATTAAATATATGTTCGTTTTTAGCATTATCAAATATTCCCACACTTGAGTGTTGCTTGTCCTCAAGAAATATAGTCTTGAAATAAAAATACTAGAATCACTTCTTTATTCTTCACACTTTGTACATCAGTGATTTCTATACAGCGGTATGAACAATGGTAGTAACGTTGTGGTTTACAGTCCCACATGACTATAAAAATTTAGATCCTTAAGAAAATTGGATCTTTATGAAAACATTTGATCTTTTTAAAATTAAATCTAGATTTTACCCTAGATAAGTTTTCCGGAATAACCCTTCACCGGTGTTTGCAAATTGTTTTTGTGGGTTTGGTGGGTTTCAGATTTGAAAATTTTAGCTCAAAACTTGTGGTTTTGTGTCACCCTGATAATGCTAAAAACGAACATATATTTCATAGCATTATTCCTCAAGAAAGACAAGCTTTTAGTTGCAATTGTTCTATTTACAAGTGATATTCGTTATAATAATAAAAGGTGAAGACAAAAGACAGATTCGACGAATTGAAGACGCAAACGACCAAAAAGCTCAAAAGAACAAAAGACAATCAAAAAGGTTCCAATTATTGATAAGAAACGTCTCGAAATTACAAGAGTACAAGATTCAAAACGCAAAGTACAAAATATAAAATTGTACGCAAGGACGTTCGAAAATCCGGAACTGGGACCAGAGTCAACTCTTAACGCTCGACGCAACAGACTAAAAATTACAAGTTAACTATGTATATAAATATAATATAATATATAATTAATTATATTAATTATATATATTATATTTATATATAAAAAAAACCGTCGGCAGAGAAAACTCCAAGGACTGAGCTGTAAATACATTCTCCGCGACTCGCGGAGTTTGAAGGGGATTTTGCCGCGAGTCGCGGAGCCCCAAATTTCAACTCTGGCTATAAAGCAAACCGAATTCTGATCAAAATTTCATATTCTATTTTCTCTCTTCTCTATCTATACGATATATATATATATATATATATATATATATAATTTATATTTTAATTTTAATTTTAATTATAATTCTAATAATAAGGGTATGTTAGCGAATGTTGTAAGGGTGTAAGTCGAAATTCTGTCCGTGTAACGCTACGCTATTTTTAATCATTGTAAGTTATGTTCAACCTTTTTATATTAATGTCTCGTAGCTAAGTTATTATTATGCTTATTTAAAACGAAGTAATCATGATGTTGGGCTAATTACTAAAATTGGGTAATTGGGCTTTGTACCATAATTGGGGTTTGGACAAAAGAACGACACTTGTGGAAATTAGACTATGGGCTATTAATGGGCTTTATATTTGTTTAACTAAATGAAAGTTTGTTAATGTTAATATAAAGATTTACAATTGGGCGTCCCTATAAATTACCATATACACTCGATCGGACACGATGGGTGGAGTATTTATATGTACGAATAATCGTTCATTTAACCGGACACGGGAATAGATTAATAGCCACTAGAATAATTAAAACAGGGGTGAAATTACATTCAAGGGTAATTGGTGTAATTGTTAACAAAGTAGTAAAACCTTGGTTTACACGCAGTCGATAACCTGGTGTATTCATTAAACAAAGTATTAAAACCTTGTTACAATTCGAATCCCCAATTAGTTGGAATATTTAACTTCGGGTATAATAATAATTTGACAAGGACACTTGCAATTTATATTTATGACTGATGGACTGTTATGGACAAAAACCAGACGGACATATTAAATAATCCAGGACAAAGGACAATTAACCCATGGGCATAAAACTAAAATCAACACGTCAAACATCATAATTACGGAAGTTTAAATAAGCATAATTCTTTTATTTCATATTTAATTTCCTTTATTTTATATTTAATTGCACTTCTAATTATCGCACTTTTATTTATTGTTATTTAATCGCACTTTTAATTATCGTACTTTTTAATTATCGCAAGTTTATTTTATCGCACTTTTATTATTCGCAATTTCATTATCTTTATTTACTTTACGCTTTAATTTAAGTCTTGTATTTATTTTATATTTTACATTAGGTTTTAACTGCGACTAAAGTCTTAAAATCGACAAACCGGTCATTAAACGGTAAAAACCCCCCTTTATAATAATAATATTACTTATATATATGTTTGTATTTTTATAAAAGTAAACTAATATAGCGTTGAGCTTTGTTTAAAGATTTCCCTGTGGAACGAACCGGACTTACTAAAAACTACACTACTGTACGATTAGGTACACTGCCTATAAGTGTTGTAGTAAGGTTTAAGTATATCCATTCTATAAATAAATAAATATCTTGTGTAAAATTGTATCGTATTTAATAGTGTTTTCTGCTAAAATTAATAACTATTTTATATACACCTCGTACGACATCAAGTATTTTTGGCGCCGCTGCCGGGGAAACTATCTTAAAAGCCGGAAGCGCAACGCTAATATAAAAAAAAAAAAGATTTTTAGTTTACTTTTATTAAAATTCATTTTTGTAAAAATACGTTTTAATTATTCAAAAATATAAAAAGAAAAACAAAAATATAAGTATTTTTAAGATTTTGTTAAATATTTAAGTTTTATAAGTTTCTTTATTTTTATTTTAGTTTATAAAAATATAAGTTTTATTTTAAAATCTTTTATTTATTTAAAAACAGAAAACAGAAAATAAAAAAAAAAATAAAGAAAAAACGCGTAAAAATTCAAACCTGTCAGCTGAATTCTGGAACCCCGCGACTCGCGGGGTTTGATGCTTTAATTGCCGCGACTCGCGGAGCTTCTCTGACACGCGAACAGGAAGCCCTAATTCAGCATTAATTACGGTTATTATTAATTAATTATTATTAAAACCTAATTATTATTATTATTATTATTAGTTTTATTTTTATTTTTACTTTTTATTTAATTTATGTATTTAGTATTAATTAGTTTTATTAAATTGTAAAATTAGTAGTTTTATAAAATAAATAATATAAAAATAATATTTTTATAAAAAATTGTACTTTTTACAACTTTTTGTATATTTTTATATTTTGTCCCTTTTTAATCGTTGTAGCGTAATATTTGTATTTTTAGCTCATATTTAATTTTAAACTTAGTTTTTGCTATAATTATTTTTACTCCTAGATTTTTAGGCTTTGCCGTAGAATTCCTTAAGTGCTTTTTCTTTAGACTAAGATTTAGGTGCTTTAGAATTTTGCGACGCCTTTTTAAGTTTTAGTTTCTTTTTAAGTTATTTCTATTTGGGATTTAGTTTTTCCTGTAAGCTTTAATATTTTTAGACCTTTTACTATGTATCAATTATCATTCCAATTAGTAATTTCAATTTGCGATTATAATTTTAAGTTAGTTGTAGTAATAAGGTTAGGTTAGTCAAGTATTTTTAAGTTTTTATAAGTTTCTTTTATTTTTCCGTCACCTTTTATTTTTCAACCATTATTTTTTTTTTCTTTTCTTTTTCGACCTTTTGCGACGAACTCTTTTTCTCTCTTATGTCTCGCCATTCTAGTTTTTAGGACTTAGAATTTTTTCTACTTCTTATCTAAATTTCTTAAAATTACGAAAATTTATTTTGAGTAGTTAAATTGATAGACATCAAAATTTTCTGGTTCGTAGTAATAGTTGGATTTGTACGTGGACCGGGTTATTGGAGCCAAACAGTCCTCAATTATATTGAGACCAAACGAATCCTGCCCCTCTGCTGCATCTTTTGGCTATTCGAAACGTGGACAAAATCAGAAAAGTCTATTAATTGGATAACTTATTATAATTTTTCTTTCCTTTTTAAAAACTAATAGGATATTCAGTGAATGCACCGAGCAAGACGTTCATCACCTTTTGTACGTTCACCACCTGTAACTCGATCAAGACATCGTTTAACAAATATAACCGCCGTTGATTTTTCTTTAGAATCGTCATCCAGTCAACCAAGTACTTCAGTTCAAATTTCCGATAATCCATTTTTTGAACCCGACCTCACAATTGAGAATCCGGAGAATATTCAGGAACGGTTCGTAGATCCTGAACCACTAAACTTTCCTCCGGAACCACCAATCATTCAAACAGAGATTGTTGAGGAACGAACCATTAAATCAGAATCATCTAGTGATTCCGATTCAACAAATTCAATTATGGAGAATCTGGAACCTTTAAGTATGGAAGACCGAATGAGAGCTAAACGCACTGGCCAAGGTCACGCAATTACTCATCCAGACATTAATGCGCCAGATTATGAAATCAAAGGACAAATTCTACACATGGTGACTAATCAATGCCAATTTAGTGGTGCGCCGAAGGAAGATCCAAATGAACATCTACGTACCTTTAATAGGATCTGCACACTATTTAAAATCCGAGAAGTGGAGGATGAACAGATATATCTCATGTTATTTCCCTGGACTTTAAAGGGAGAAGCCAAAGATTGGTTGGAATCGTTACCTGAAGGGGCGATCGATACATGGGACGTTTTAGTTGACAAATTTCTTAAACAATTCTTTCCTGCATCTAAAGCCGTAAGACTTCAAGCAGAAATTGTTACGTTCACACAAAAACCAAATGAAACTCTATATGAGGCGTGGACAAGATATGGAAAGTTATTAAGAGGATGTCCGCAACATGGTTTAGACACCTGTCAAATAGTACAAATATTCTACCAAGGATGCGACATCACTACAAGGAAAGACATAGATATAGCAGCTGGTGGTTCTATTATGAAGAAAACCGAAACTGATGCTTACAAAATTATTGATAATACTGCTTCCCACTCACATGAGTGGCATCAAGAAAAAGACATCGTTAGATCATCTAAAGCAGCTAGAGCCGATTCTAGCCATGACTTAGATTCCATTTCAGCAAAGATAGATGCTTTCGAGAGACGAATGGAAAAGATGACTAAAGATATTCACTCAATACGAATTAGTTGTGAGCAGTATGGAGGACCACATTTGACAAAAGATTGTCTCAGTATTGAATTAACAATGGAACAAAGAGAGAATATTTCATACATAAACCAAAGGCCTGGAAATAATTATCAGAATAATTATCAACCGCCAAGACCGATTTACAATCAAAACCAGAATTATAACCGAAATATTCCATACAACAACCAACAAGGTCCTAGCAATCAACAAGTATCCAATAATACTTACAATCAGCAAAGACCTAATTTTCAAAACAAACCACCACAACAAACCGATGATAAAAAGCCGAATTTAGAAGATATGATGACGAAGCTAGTTGAAACTCAAACGCAGTTTTTCACATCTCAAAAACAAACTAATGAACAAAATGCTCAAGCATTTAGAAATCAACAAGCTTCTATTCAAAATCTGGAACAAGAAGTAAGTAACCTAGCAAGGTTAATAGGTGAAAGAAAACCGGGAAGTCTACCTAGTGATACAAATGCTAACCCCCGAAATGAAACAGCTAAAGCTATTACCACAAGAAGTGGTACAACACTTAAACCACCTGAAATACCTGTAACTTCTGATGAAACTATTCCTACTCCACAAGAACCACAACCTGATCAAGATAAGGAAAAAGAACCGGTAGTTGAAAAGGTTAATGAAGATAACACAGTTAAGGATAAACCTTATGTTAAACCGTACCAACCACCGCTTCCTTACCCGAGTAAAATGAAGAAAGAAAAACTTGAAGCCGAGCAATCCAAATTCTTGGATATGTTTAAACAAATAAATGTAAATCTTCCTTTCATTGATGTGATTTCAGGAATGCCAAGATATGCTAAATTCTTGAAAGATCTAATCTCAAATAGAAAGAAAATGGAAGAACTCTCGGCTGTTACTATGAATGCTAATTGTTCAGCAGTGCTGTTGAATAAGATACCAGAAAAACTATCTGATCCAGGAAGTTTCACAATTCCATGTTTTCTGGGTAGTCTTAGTTCAATAGAAGCATTGGCAGACTTAGGTGCTAGTATAAATCTAATGCCGTATTCACTATACGCTAAACTAGACCTTGGAGAATTGAAACCAACCAGAATAAGCATACAACTAGCCGATAGATCAATAAAATATCCTAGAGGGATAATGGAGAACATGCTAGTTAAAGTTGGTACTTTAGTATTTCCAGTAGATTTTGTTGTTTTGGACACGGAAGAAGATTCTCAAGTTCCTCTCATATTAGGAAGACCATTCTTAAACACGGCTAAAGCAATGATAGACGTGTTCGGTAAGAAACTGACCCTAAGTATAGAGGATGAGAGTGTTACCTTTTCAGTTGATAGAGCAATGCAACAACCACAATCTGCAGATGATACATGTTATTATATTCAAACTATAGATGCACATGCAGAATTATTAGAAGAATTTCCAGAATTACAAGGAACAGGAGAATGTTCTTTAGGAGAAGGTAATGAACCAATTGATGAAGCTGAAATGTTAGCTACACTTATAGCTAATGGATATGAACCAACAACAGAAGAAATTCAAATGCTAAAAGAAGAAGACAGATATCGATATAAATCATCGATAGAAGAACCTCCGAAATTAGAGTTAAAGCCACTTCCAAACCATTTGGAATACGCTTATTTACATGGTGAATCTGAATTACCTGTAATAATATCGTCTTCTCTTACTGAAAATGAGAAATCACAACTCATTTCTGTGTTGAAAGCTCATAAACCAGCCATTGCATGGAAGATTCATGATATTAAAGGAATAAGTCCTTCGTATTGCACACATAAAATCCTTATGGAAGAAGGTCATAAAACGTATGTGCAACGCCAACGAAGACTAAATCCTAATATGCAAGATGTAGTTAAGGAAGAGATTATTAAACTGCTAGATGCAGGTTTGATATATCCAATCTCTGATAGTCCATGGGTAAGCCCAGTTCAATGCGTGCCTAAGAAGGGTGGCATGACTGTCATTACAAATGAGAAAAATGAGCTTATTCCTACTAGGACTGTAACAGGATGGCGTGTGTGTATTGATTATAGAAAAATTAAATGACGCCACCAGAAAAGATCACTTTCCCTTACCTTTCATAGATCAAATGTTGGAAAGATTAGCCGGAAATAGTTACTATTGTTTTCTAGATGGATTTTTCGGATATTTTCAAATTCCAATAGCACCCGAAGATCAAGAGAAAACCACATTCACGTGCCCTTATGGTACTTTTGCTTACAAACGCATGCCATTTGGACTTTGCAACGCCCCTGCAACCTTTCAAAGGTGTATGATGGCGATTTTTCATGACATGATAGAAGAATGCATGGAAGTATTCATGGATGACTTTTCAGTCTTCGGTGATACATTTAAATCATGTCTAGTTAATCTGGAACGAATGCTAATTAGATGCGAAAAATCAAATCTAGTACTTAATTGGGAGAAATGCCATTTCATGGTTAAAGAAGGCATCGTTCTTGGACATAAAATTTCAAAAGAAGGAATTGAAGTGGATAGAGCTAAAGTAGATGTAATTGCTAAACTTCCACATCCCACCAATGTTAGAGGAGTTAGGAGTTTCCTAGGGCATGCCGGTTTTTACCGACGTTTCATAAAAGATTTTTCTAAAATTGCCACTCCTATGAATAAACTCCTAGAAAAGGATGCTCCATTCATATTTTCAGATGAGTGTATCAAATCTTTTAATATTCTTAAAGAAAAACTCACTAATGCACCGATCATGATAACACCAAATTGGAATCTACCATTTGAACTAATGTGCGATGCAAGTGATTTTGCAATGGGAGCCGTTTTAGGACAAAGGATTGAAAAACGATTTCAACCTATATATTATGCTAGTAAGACGTTACAAGGAGCACAAACGAACTATACAACTACTGAAAAAGAACTCCTTGCTATTGTCTTTGCTTTTGACAAATTTCGATCATATCTCGTTCTAGCAAAAACGGTGGTCTATACCGACCATTCTGCTCTTAGATACCTATTTTCAAAACAAGATGCTAAACCAAGATTAATCCGTTGGATCTTACTCTTACAAGAGTTTGATATTGAAATCCGAGATAAAAGAGGAGCAGAAAATCTCGCCGCTGATCATCTTTCTCGTCTTGAAAATCTCGAATTAGAAGTTCTGAATGAATCGGCCATACAAGACAACTTTCCTGATGAATATCTATTGAAGATAGATTATAAAGAAATCCCATGGTTTGCAGACTATGCAAACTACTTAGTTTGTGGATTCCTTGAAAAAGGATTATCGTACCAAAGACGAAAGAAATTCTTCAGTGATATAAAACACTATTTCTGGGAAGATCCACATCTGTTTAAAAGTTGTCCCGATGGAATAATACGCCGATGTGTATTTGGAGATGAAGCTAGTAAAATTTTAAACCATTGTCACACAGGACCAACAGGAGGGCATTATGGGCCTCAACTAACAGCAAGAAAAGTTTATGAAGCTGGATTCTATTGGCCTACAATTTACAAAGACGCACACCTTCTTTGCAAATCCTGTGATGCATGTCAAAGGGCCGGAAAAATAAGTCAACGTGATGAAATGCCACAAAATGTCATCCAAGTATGTGAAGTATTTGACATTTGGGGTATTGACTTTATGGGTCCATTTCCAAAATCTCAAAATAATCTATATATACTCGTAGCCATTGATTATGTATCTAAATGGGCGGAAGCACAAGCTCTCCCAACTAACGATGCACGAGTTGTAGTCAACTTTTTAAAACGTCTTTTTGCAAGGTTTGGAACACCGAAAGCTTTAATAAGTGATCGGGGTACTCATTTCTGTAATAATCAACTTGAGAAAGTTCTTAAAAGATATGGAGTAACTCATAAAATCTCCACCGCATATCATCCACAAACAAGTGGACAAGTTGAAAATACCAACCGAGCTTTAAAACGTATTCTAGAGAAAACCATAGGATCAAATCCGAAGGAATGGTCCATTAAATTGGAGGATGCACTCTGGGCTTTTAGAACAGCCTACAAAACTCCAATTGGAACCACACCTTTTAGACTTGTTTATGGAAAAGCATGTCATCTTCCAGTAGAAATTGAACACAAAGCATTTTGGGCTTTGAAAACATGTAATCTTGATTTACATGAAGCCGGACGTCTACGATTAAGTCAACTAAACGAATTAGAAGAATTAAGACATGAAGCATACGAAAATTCGTTAATCTATAAAGAAAGAACGAAGAAATGGCATGATAAAAGAATCAGAAGTTCAAAAGAATTTAAAGAAGGAGACAGAGTTCTTCTTTTCAATTCACGATTCAAGCTATTTCCTGGAAAATTGAAATCAAGATGGTCTGGACCATTCATAGTCAAAAGAGTTTTCCCATACGGAACGATAGAATTGATAAATTCAAATGGGATTGAATTTAAAGTTAATGGTCACAGAGTTAAACATTACATACATGGTCCGATGGAAGTCGACAACGAAGTTAATCATAATTTCGACACCACAGCTAACTAAGTGTGGGGAGAATCAAGTCTTTAAAGGATAATATGTATTTCTGTTAGAGTTAGATTGTCTGTTTTCGTGTAGTTCTCGAAAATGGAACACGTATGGTCTTTCCCTAGCAGACCCTAAAGAACTAGTCTTCTCCCCCCATTCTGAATTTTTATTTTTTTTTAGGTTTTTACAAAATGAAGACTGCCTGTGAACTAAACCATGGTCTAATGCTACACGCTTTGATCACTAAACGTAATAATGACATACTCTCGAGCGAATTAGTATCAGTAATCAGAGAAAGAATGGAAGGAGTTAGAAAAGAATCCAGATGCGAAGATAATAAGTTACAATTTGGTAAAGGAAAATCAAAATCCGCAGCGAAAAGAAGAGCACGACACCTAGAACGATGTCACAAATGCGGAAAATGGTCACATGGAGGTAAATGTTCAAATAATCAAACCTATTCAAATACCGAATTTGTTACTTTATGCAGAGACGGACCGTTCATATGTTTAGAAGAAAAGACACTGAATGCTCGAGGTTACGCCTATGTAGCCATGGAAAATCAATTAAACCGACTATCTTATGAATGGGATAGATCATATAACTAAGAAATCTATTTCACAGGTATGTCTGTACAGTTTTTATTTTTTTTTATTTTTAACCTTTTGATAATAAACGCTAATTTGTTCGCTAAAAAGTATTAAATTGGTATTAAATAAAATTAGGTTTGGCGACCGAAATTATTGATATCATTCAAAAATTTATTACATCACTGCGAAATTTAACGTTTATTCTTAAGGTATAAATATCTTTAATCAATCAACCCAAAATATTTCAAAAATTCGTCATGAGTTAAATTAGGTCTTGGAACCGAAATTACTTTACCGAAAAGAGGGGCGCATATTTTTGATAATATTTGATTGATTAAAGTGGGATAAAAAGACAAAAAGATTTTTAATTTTATTTTTACCATGTTTTTAATCTTAATATTTAAATCTTAAATTAATATTGTAAACTTTATAAAAACAATATATTTAAAATTGTAAATATTTGAAAAATTAATATAAGTTTGATATGAATTTATAAATTTTTAAATTAAGTTTGGTATGAATTTTTAATTTTTAAAATATTAATTTTTAATTTTATGCATTTCAAATTTTAAGTTTGGTGTGAATTTTTAATATTAATTTTGAATTTTATATTTAAGTTGTGTGAATTTAAAAACAAAAATTTACTTTATCTCATTAAGTTAAGAATATGATTTTTAAAATTCGTCGTAAGTTGAAGACTAGGCCTTTGAACCGAAATTGCTTTACCCGAGGGAGGGACGAGAAATTTTATTATCATTATTTTTAATCTTATTGAATTAGAGTATGCCAAAAACATTAAAAAAAAAAAAACTCAAAAATCTTAGCTTTTAAAACAATCGCTAAAAAAAGACAAATTTTAAAATTTTATCGAGGGACGGACTAGGACATCGATCCGAAACGACCTCGTCCTAAATAACAAGGGAAACAAAATTTTAAAATTAAATACTTAATTGTTTTATAAGTTAAAGATTATATATAAAAAAAAAAAAGAGCAAACTCCGCGACTCGCGGAGTTTGAAGTGAAAAACCTCCGCGACTCGCGGAGGGACCAATTTACAGAAAAAAAATAAAACGCAAGAACTGATCAGTTTCACTCCCCCACACACAAAACAGAAAAATACAGCTCGAAAATAACTGCGAAAAACCCGAAAAACACCCCCAAAAATCCCAATTTTTAACCGTTAATCACCAAATCTTTTGCTAAAATCATGTTGAGAAGGATGCTATCTAAGAATTACTCAAGAAAAACGGTAAATTTCTACACCTAAACACCATTTAATTCGAAATTAAGTGTTATTGAGCTATTTTTTTCCCAATTTGATTTTGATGCTTTTTAGTGTAATTAGACTTAAATTGTTTATGTATTATGCTTGTATAACCTAGATTGATGCTGTTTAACATGATTAGAAGCCTTAAACTTCAAATTTTGAATAATCTAGGGTTTGTGTTCTTGAGCAAATTTGGGGCTTTTTAATATAAACAGGTTATGGCCGATTTTTGTCATGAATTGTTGCTAAATTGAGTAGTGTAACATGTCTAGGTAGTTAAATAATCCAAACTTTGAGCCTAAACATGATTTTGAGAATTAAAGTGGACTTTTTCAAGTCTAAAATTCATGAACTTGATTTTTGAAAGATAATGCCATTTGAGACTTGTTTAATTGCTAGTAATGATTATTTTGACATGTTATTTGAGTTGAATGCTTATGAACTTGGCGAACATTTTCGTATATGCTTATTTGAAAAAGTGTAGATTTGATAAAAATGTGAAAATGAGCTTAAGTTTGATATAAATTGATAATGTCATTGTAATTATTTTGATTGATGATTTTGCTGACACTAATGCATATTTGGATGCACAAAATTTGTGTTTGATGTGTTTTGCAGAATGAAAGGGGTGAATCTTCATCCCAAGCCCGCAATGCTCCTGCTGAGAATTTGGAACAACAGGAGGTGGATAACTACTACAAGCAGGATGTACCTCATCCAGTCATGACCTTTTCGGATATGCACTTGGAAGAATTGCACCCGAACCTGAGATTTGACAGACTTTGGATAGATTATCCAAAATATCAACGGGGTTTGCATACTCTTCATTCCAAGGTTGTTGAGGTACCGAGGGTCATAGAATGGGGACCCTTAGAAGCTGTAGAATTGGCCGGGCCAATTAGGGAATTACTTGTACAGAGGTATGGTAATTCTTCTTTTAATGACTGGATATGTTTATTCACCATACGCAGACCTGTATATAAAGTATGGTGTGAAGAGTTGTTATGTAGTATAGAGTTAAATGATCGGGTAGCTAGTTTAACCGATCGTTCTTTTATTAGATTTTTGTTAGGCGGTTCGATGCGCCACATGTCTTTACTGGACATGGCTCAGGCTTTACGTATATATACGCCTGAGGAGTTAGCGTCTGCCGATTGTAGAGGATTGATACTAAACGGTAGAAAGATAGATGAGAATTTTGATACACACGGTGTGTGGAGTCAAATGACAAGCCATCACCGTTTCAAATGGGGAAATTACTCTTATTTGGATATAGATAGAGCGGAATTAAGAGTGATACATAGGTTTTTAGCTAATTCGATTACACAAAGGGGTAAAAACAAGGAAAAAGTAAATGAACAGGATTTGTTTTACCATATGTGTATTCGAGACCCACAGAGCGCTGTAAGTATACCATATTGTGTGGGTTATTATTTATCAGCTATGGTTCGGGGGATGCGACCACATAGCATAATAGGAGGTGGTATTTTTATTACTTTGATTGGTGAATATCTCGGTGTGGATATAAGTCGGGGGGGATTATTACTAGAAGAGCCGGAACCCCGCGATACTATAGGTTTAAATGTATACCATGGTGCGAAAGTTTTGAAGAGGCGAAATAACGCCGCAGTACGATACCATGGTAGACATCCACAGGTGGAGAGAAACCAGCAACAAGGTAATGTAGGAGGGGGGAATGAGATGCAAGAAATGCATAGGTTTATAGCTTCTCAGGAATACGAAAATGCTAGACAGAGAGCATTTGAAGATTGGCAAGTTCATCAGAACCAGATCATAGCTCATTGCCAACATATAGGTAGAAACTATATTCCTACACCGAAACCCGTCTTCCCTCCTTGGTCGATAGAGATGCAGCCACCATATCCTACGTATAACCCTGCCGAAGCATTCTATAGCACTTATGGTTATGCCTGGAACCCCTATTGGTACCAATATCATCCTTAGTTTACTTATTATTATTTTTTTTTATTTTGTAATTTGTAATTATTGATACATTTAATATTTTTGTTAATATTGTAATCATTTTTATAATTATCTAACTTTTATTCTTAGATTTTAATAATTTTTGAATGTGGGGTAATATACCAAACTTCAAAAATATGTATATATGTTTGCAGTTTATCTTATGTACACAACAGGGTAAAACAACGCATTTTCAAAGACTGGCATTAAGTTCAGCAAAAGCAACTAATTTTGACGACAAGATGCAAAATATATGTGAAATAACAACAAGACGGAATGAACAAATGATGTGCACCATTTATCATTCAGCAAACAAACGCCAATATATTTGGAAACTTTGGTAAAAATTTAATCATTTTCACACAAATCACCCTCAATAATTTAAATTGTTACTGATTTCTTGCAAATGAGGGCATTGCAAGATCTTAAGTGTGGGAAGGGGTTAAATTCTTTCGGATTTTAAAATTTTTATATTAAACACTTGGTTACCATTAAAAATACTAGTAAAGCAGTAGTTGTATTAGAATCTAGTGCTCTCTGATAAAAAAGAACAGCCCTAGTCTTATATACTGACTACCCAATTCTAGTAAAATTTTTCAATTAAATGAATTTAAAATCATGTTTATACATATTTATGAACGATAAAACTAGGTTTTAACACCGAAATTATTGTTACCTCGGAAAGGACATAAATTGAGAAACAAACTAAAATGTTAAAATTCATTTAAAATGGAATAGAGGACGATAAAAAGGAAAATAAAAGCCAAGTGTGGGAAAATTTACCAAGTTATTTTAAACATATGTCACATATATCTGTAACAAATAACTGAAAATACTTTTGCTTTGGACTAAACTAAACTGTTTTACCCGATTAAAGAAAAGAAGAGATGGATCTACACGATGAATCAATTCCATCATTAAAAGGAAGTAAAGTCTTCCGAAAAAGAAACGCGCTTCTTGATTTAGGTCATGAAATTGTCGTCCAGACCAGCTGTAGGTTGACGAAAAATCTAGAAAAGTCATCTCTAAAATCAGCAGGAAATCCACGGACCTCAGCATTAAACAGGGTCGCCAAGTGGTCAGATTTATCCTAACCATGAGAAGGATTTATCTCGTACAATGGGGGGGGCACCGTGCAAATTAGCTTGATAAGACTAATGAATCAGATCCCCAGAAAGGATAATCTCCTTAAAGATTAAAAATCAGCTTTTAAGACTGATATCACTCAATCCTAGAGATTGACCTTAAAGATTGAGAATTCAAACTCATGGAATTCAATGATATCTAAACTCGAGCTTAAACGAGAAAATATTTTGATCAAAATTACAAACCGATTTGTTTTCTGAAAACCCTATTTTCAATGCGTTCATTACCATTGAACGTAAAATCCTAGGAATTCACCTGGAATTCATTAGGTCACCTGAACTAAATCAGGTGTTGATGTTTCGCGAGGTGTATATAAAATAGCTTATATTTTACGCAGAAAATACTATTAAATACGATACAATTTTACACAAGATATTTATTTATTTATAGAATGGATATACTTAAACCTTGCTACAACACTTATAGGCAGTGTACCTAATCGTACAGTAGTGTAGTTTTTAGTAAGTCCGGTTCGTTCCACAGGGAGATCTTTAAGCAAAGCTCAACGCTATATTAGTTTACTTTTATAAAAATACAAATATATATATAAGTAATATTATTATTATAAAGAGGGGTTTTTACCGTTTAATGACCGGTTTGTCGATTTTAAAACTTTAGTCGCAGTTAAAACCTAATGTAAAATATAAAATAAATGCAAGACTTTAAATTAAAGCGTAAAGTAAATAACGATAATGAAATTGCGAATAATAAAAATGCGATAAAATTAAATTGCGATAATTAAAAGTACGATGATTAAAAGTGCGATAACAATAAATAAAAGTGCGATAATTAGAAGTGCAATTAAATATAAAATAAAGGAAATTAAATATGAAATAAAAGAATTATGCTTATTTAAACTTCCGTAATCATGATGTTTGACGTGTTGATTTTAGTTTTATGCCCATGGGTTAATTGTCCTTTGTCCTGGATTATTCAATATGTCCGTCTGGTTTTTGTCCATAACAGTCCATCAGTCATAAATATAAATTGCAAGTGTCCTTGTCAAATTATTATTATACCCGAAGATAAATATTCCAACTAATTGGGGATTCGAATTGTAACAAGGTTTTAATACTTTGTTTAATGAATACACCAGGTTATCGACTGCGTGTAAACCAAGGTTTTACTACTTTGTTAACAATTACACCAATTACCCTTGAATGTAATTTCACCCCTGTTTTAATTATTCTAGTGGCTATTAATCCATTCCCGTGTCCGGTTAAATGAACGATTATTCGTACATATAAATACCCCGCCCATCGTGTCCGATCGAGTGTATATGGTAATTTATAGGGACGCCCAATTGTAAATCTTTATATTAACATTAACAAACTTTCATTTAGTTAAACAAATATAAAGCCCATTAATAGCCCATAGCCTAGTTTCCACAAGTGTCGTTCTTTTGTCCAAACCCCAATTATGGTACAAAGCCCAATTACCCAATTTTAGTAATTAGCCCAACATCATGATTACTTCGTTTTAAACAAGCATAATAATAACTTAGCTACGAGACATTAATATAAAAAGGTTGAACATAACTTACAATGATTAAAAATAGCGTAGCGTTACACGGACAGAATTTCGACTTACACCCTTACAACATTCGCTAACATACCCTTATTATTAGACTTATAATTAAAATTAAAATATAAATTATAAATATAAATATATTACGTATATATTGAGAGAGATTGAGAAAATAATGTGTAAAATTCGATCAGAATTCGGTTGGCTTTATAGCCAGAAATGATTTTTGGGGCTCCGCGACTCGCGGCAAAAAGCCCTTAAAACTCCGCGAGTCGCGGAGAGGTATTTTCAATTTACTCCCTTGGAGTTTCTGGCTGCCGACAGTTTTAAATATATATATATAATATATATATAATTAATATAATTAATTATATATTATATTATATTTATATATATAGTTAACTTGTAATTTTTAGTCCGTTGCGTCGAGCGTTAAGAGTTGACTCTAGTCCCGGTTCCGGATTTTCGAACGTCCTTGCGTACAATTTAATATCTTGTACTTTGCGTTTTGAATCTTGTACTCTTGTGATTTCGAGACGTTTCTTATCAATAATTGGAACCTTTTTGATTGTCTTTTGTTCTTTTGAGCTTTTTGGTCGTTTGCGTCTTCAAATCGTCGAATCTGTCTTTTGTCTTCACCTTTTATTATTTAAACGAATATCACTTGTAAATAGAACAATTGCAACTAAAAGCTTGTCTTTCTTGAGGAATAATGCTATGAAATATATGTTCGTTTTTAGCATTATCAAATATTCCCACACTTGAGCGTTGCTTGTCCTCAAGCAATATTGTCTTGAAATACTAGAATCACTTCTTTATTCTTCACACTTTGTACATCAGTGATTTCTATACGGCGGTATAAACAATGGTAGTAACGATATGGTTTACAGTCCCACATGACTATAAAAATTTAGATCCATTAAGGAAATTGGATCTTTATGAAAACATTTGATCTTTTGAAAATTAAATCTAGTTTTTACCCTAGATAAGTTTTCCGGAATAACCCTTTACCGGTGTTTGCAAAATTTTTTTTTTTTTTGTGGGTTTGGTGGGTTTCAGATTTGAAAATTTTAGCTCAAAACTTGCGGTTTTGTGTCACCCACTTGCTAACCTTGTATTTGGAAAGCAACACGTCCAGTTTACTTGTTCCGTATATTACCTTTCGGCAAACTACCGTCCGGTTGTAAAGGAAAGCGTTGAACAAGCAACTGTTAAGGCAATGTCCCGTGACATGCTTTTGATTATGGTTTATAACGTGTCGGACGCAATTACTATCCTTGGTAGGAGCAATAGTAAAGCTCACCCTTATAATTTGTCGGTCTGGCACAAAGTCCTGTCTTTGACCATGCTATGCAACCACCGTTCTTACGGTTGACACCTGATTTGGTTCAGGTGACCTAATGAATTCCAGGTGAATTCCTAGGATTTTACGTTCAATGGTAATGAACGCATTGAAAATAGGGTTTTCAGAAAACAAATCGGTTTATAATTTTGATCAAAATATTTTCTCGTTCAAGCTCGAGTTTAGATATCATTGAATTCCATGAGTTTGTAATTCTCAATCTTTAAGGTCAATCTCTAGGATTGAGTAATATCAGTCTTAAAAGCTGATTTTTAATCTTTAAGGAGATTATCCTTTCTGGGGATCTGATTTATTAGTCTTATCCAGCTAATTTGCACGGTGCCTCCCCATTGTACGAGATAAATCCTTCTCATGGTTAGGATAAATCTGACCACTTGACGACCCTGTTTAATGCTGAGGTCCGTGGATTTCCTGCTGATTTTAGTGATGACTTTTCTAGATTTTTCGTCAACCTACAGCTGGTCTGAACGACAACTTCATGACCTAAATCAAGAAGCGCGTGTCTTTTTCGGAAGACTTTACTTCCTTTTAATGATGGAATTGATTCATCGTGTAGATCCATCTCTTCTTTTCTTTCATTGGGTAAAACAGTTTAGTTTAGTTCAAAGCAAAAGTATTTTCAGTTATTTGTTACAAATATATGTGGCATATGTTTAAAATAACTTGGTAAATTTTCCCACACTTGGCTTTTTATTTTTCTTTTTATCGTCCTCTATTCCATTTTAAATGAATTTTGACGTTTTAGTTTGTTTCTCAATTTATGTCCTTTCCGAGGTAACAATAATTTCGGTGTTAAAACCTAGTTTTATCGTTCATAAATATGTATAAACATGATTTGAATTCATTTAATTAAAAATTTTGAAAAATTTTACTAGAATTGGGTAGTCAGTATATAAGACTAGGGCTGTTCTTTTTTATCAGAGAGCACTAGATTCTAATACAACTACTGCTTTACTAGTATTTTTAATGGTAACCAAGTGTTTAAAGTAAAAGTTTTAAAATCCGAAAGAATTTAACCCCTTCCCACACTTAAGATCTTGCAATGCCCTCATTTGCAAGAAATCAGTAACAATTTAAATTATTGAGGGTGATTTGTGTGAAAATGATTAAATTTTTACCAAAGTTTCCAAATATATTGGCGTTTGTTTGCTGAATGATAAATGGTGCACGTCATTTGTTCATTCCGTCTTGTTGTTATTTCACATATATTTTGCATCATTGTCGTCAAAATTACTTGCTTTTGCTGAACTTAATGCCAGTCTTTGAAAATGCGTTGTTTTACCCTGTTGTGTACATAAGATAAACCGCAAACATATATACATATTTTTGAAGTTTGGTATATTACCCCACATTCAAAAATTATTAAAATCTAAGAATAAAAGTTAGATAAATATAAAAATGATTACAATATTAACAAAAAATATTAAACATATCAATAATTACAAATTACAAAATAAAAAAAAAATAATAAGTAAACTAAGGATGATATTGGTACCAATAGGGGTTCCACGCATAACCATAAGTGCTATAGAATGCTTCGGCAGGGTCATACGTAGGATATGGTGGCTGCATCTCTATCGACCAAGGAGGGAAGACGGGTTTCGGTGTAGGAATATAGTTTCTACCTATATGTTGGCAATGCGCTATGATCTGGTTCTGATGAACTTGCCAATCTTCAAATGCTCTCTGTCTAGCATTTTCGTATTCCTGAGAAGCTATAAACCTATGCATTTCTTGCCCCCCTCCTACATTACCTTGTTCCTGGTTTCTCTCTACCTGTGGATGTCTACCATTGTATCGTACTGCGGCGTTATTTCGCCGCTTCAACACTTTCGCACCATGGTATACATTTAAACCTATAGTGTCGCGGGGTTCTGGCTCTTCTACTAATAATCCCCCCCGACTTATATCCACACCGAGATATTCACCAATCAAAGTAATAAAAATACCACCTCCTATTATGCTATGTGGACGCATCCCTCGAACCATAGCTGATAAATAATAACCCACACAATATGGTATACTTACAGCGCTGTGTGGGTCTCGAATACACATATGGTAAAACAAATCTTGTTCATTTACCTTTTCTTTGTTTTTTCCCCTTTGTGTAATCGAATTAGCTAAAAATCTATGTATTACTCTTAATTCGGCTCTATCTATATCCAAATAAGAGTAGTTTCCCCCTTTAAAACGGTGATGGCTTGTCATTTGACTCCACACACCGTGTGTATCAAAATTCTCATCTATTTTCCTACCGTTTAGTATCAATCCTCTACAATCGGCAGACGCTAATTCCTCAGGCGTATATATACGTAAAGCCTGAGCCATGTCCAGTAAAGACATGTGGCGCATCGAACCGCCTAACAAAAATCTAACAAAAGAACGATCGGTTAAACTAGTTACCCGATCATTCAACTCTATACTACATAACAACTCTTCACACCATACTTTATATACAGGTCTGCGTATGGTGAATAAACTTATCCAGTCATTAAAATAAGAATTACCATACCTCTGTACCAGTAATTCCCTAATTGGCCCGGCCAATTCTACAGCTTCCAAGGGTCCCCATTCTATTACCCTTGGTACCTCAACAACCTTTGAGTGAAGAGTATGCAAACCCCGTTGATATTTTGGATAATCTATCCAAAGTCTGTCAAATCGCAGGTTCGGGTGCAACTGTTCCAAGTGCATATCTGAAAAGGTCATGACTGGATGAGGTACATCCTGCTTGTAGTAGTTATCTACCTCCTGTTGTTCCAAGTTCTCAGCAGGAGCATGACGGGCTTGGGATGAAGATTCACCCCTTTCATTCTGCAAAACACATCAAACACAAATTTTGTGCATCCAAATATGCATTAGTGTCAGCAAAATCATCAATCAAAATAATTACAATGACATTATCAATTTATATCAAACTTAAGCTTATTTTCACATTTTTATCAAATCTACACTTTTTCAAATAAGCATATACGAAAATTTTCGCCAAGTTCATAAGCATTCAACTCAAATAACATGTCAAAATAATCATTACTAGCAAATAAACAAGTCTCAAATGGCATTATCTTTCAAAAATCAAGTTCATGAATTTTGGACTTGAAAAAGTCCACTTTAATTCTCAAAATCATGTTTAGGCTCAAAGTTTGGATCATTTAACTACCTAGACATGTTACACTACTCATTTTAGCAACAATTCATGACAAAAATCGGCCATAACCTGTTTATATCAAAAAGCCCCAAATTTGCTCAAGAACTCAAACCCTAGATTCTAAAGATTTTGAAGTTTTTGGCTTCAAATCATGTTAACAAGCATCAATCTAGGTTATACATGCATAATATACTAACAATTTAACACTAATTACACTAAAAATTAACAAAATTCAAATTATGAAAATATGCTCAAGAACACACTAAAATTCGGATTTAAAGGTGATTTGGGGTGTAATTGTACCTGTTTTCTTGAGTAGTTCCTAGATATCATCCTTCTCAACATGATTGTAGTGAAAAATTTGAAGATTAACGGTGAAAAATTGAGTTTTTGGGATGATTTTTGTGGGTTTTCTCGGGTTTTTTCGCAGCTATTTCGGGTGTTTATGTGTGTGTGTGAGTGATCAGTTCGTGTGCAGCTGTTTTATTTTTTTCTGTAATTTGGTCCCTCCGCGAGTCGCGGAGGTTTTCACTTAAAACTCCGCGAGTCGCGGAGTTATTTTTTTTTTTTTTTTTTTTTTTTTTTTTTTTTTTTTTTTTTTTTTTTTTTTTTTTTATATAATCTTTAACTTATAAAACAATTAAGAAATTAATTTTAAAATTTTGTTTCCCTTGTTATTTAGGACGAGGTCGTTTCGGATTGATGTCCTAGTCCGTCCCTCGACAAAATTTTAAAATTTGTCTTTTTGTAGCGATTGTTTTAAAAGCTAAGATTTTTGGGTTTTTTCAATGTTTTTGGCATACTTTAAATCAATAAGATTAAAAATAATGATAATAAAAGTTCTCGTCCCTCCCTCGGGTAAAGCAATTTCGGTTCAAAGACCTAGTCTTCAACTTACGACGAATTTTAAAAATCATATTTTTAACTTAATGAGATAAAGTAAATTTTTGTTTTTAAATTCACACAACTTAAATAATAAATTCAAAATTAAAAAAATTAAAAATTAAAAATTCACACCAAACTCAAAATTTAAAATGCATAAAATTAAAAATTAATATTTTAAAAATTAAAAATTCACACCAAACTTAATTTAAAAATTTATAAATTCATACCAAACTTATATTAATTTTTCAAATATTTACAATTTTAAAAATATTGTTTATATAAAGTTTACAATATTAATTTAAGGTTTAAATATTAATTTTAAAAACATGGTAAAAATAAAATTAAAAATCTTTTTGTCTTTTTATCCCTCTGTAATCAATCAAATATTATCAAAAATATGCGTCCCTCTTTTCGGTAAAGTAATTTCGGTTCCAAGACCTAATTTAACTCATGACGAATTTTTGAAATATTTTGGTTTGATTGATTAAAGATATTTATACCTTAAGAATAAACGTTAAATTTCGCAGTGATGTAATAAATTTTTGAACGATATCAATAATTTCGGTCGCCAAACCTAATTTTATTCAATACCAATTTAATACTTTTTAGCGAACAAATTAGCGTTTATTATCAAAAGGTTAAAAATAAAAATAAAAATAAAAACTTTACAGACATACCTGTGAAATAGATTTCTTAGTTATATGATCTATTATATTCATAAGATAGTCGGTTTAATTGGTTTTCCATGGCTGCATAGGCGTAACCTCGAGCATTCATTGTCTTTTCTTCTAAACATATGAACGGTCCGTCTCTGCATAAAGTAACAAATTCGGTATTTGAATAGGTTTGATTATTTGAACATTTACCTCCATGTGACCATTTTCCGCATTTGTGACATTTTTCTAGGTGTCGTGCTCTTCTTTTCGCTGCGGATTTTGATTTTCCTTTACCAAATTGTAACTTATTATCTTCGCATCTGGATCCTTTTCTAACTCCGTCCATTCTTTCTCTGATTACTGATACTAATTCACTCGGTAGTATGTCATTATTTCTTTTAGTGATCAAAGCGTGTAGCATTAGACCATGGTTTAGTTCACAGGCAGTCTTCATTACGTAAAAACCTAAAAAAAATAAAAATTCAGAATGGGGGGAGAAGACTAGTTCTTTAGGGTCTGCTAGGGAAAGACCATACGTGTTCCATTTTCGAGAACTACACGAAAACAGGTAATCTAACTCTAACAGAAATACATATTATCCTTTAAAGACTTGATTCTCCCCACAATTAGTTAGCTGTGGTGTCGAAATTGTGATTAACTTCGTTGTCGACTTCCATCGGACCATGTATGTAATGTTTAACTCTGTGACCATTAACTTTAAATTCAATCCCATTTGAATTTATTAATTCTATCGTTCCGTATGGGAAAACTCTTTTGACTATGAATGGTCCAGACCATCTTGATTTCAATTTTCCAGGAAATAGCTTGAATCGTGAATTGAAAAGAAGAACTCTGTCTCCTTCTTTGAATTCTTTTGATCTTCTGATTCTTTTATCATGCCATTTCTTCGTTCTTTCTTTATAGATTAACGAATTTTCGTATGCTTCATGTCTTAATTCTTCTAATTCGTTTAGTTGACTTAATCGTAGACGTCCGGCTTCATGTAAATCAAGATTACATGTCTTCAAAGCCCAAAATGCTTTGTGTTCAATTTCTACTGGAAGATGACATGCTTTTCCATACACAAGTCTAAAAGGTGTGGTTCCAATTGGAGTTTTGTAGGCTGTTCTAAAAGCCCAGAGTGCATCCTCCAATTTAATGGACCATTCCTTCGGATTTGATCCTACGGTTTTCTCAAGAATACGTTTTAAAGCTCGGTTAGTATTTTCAACTTGTCCACTTGTTTGTGGATGATATGCGGTGGAGATTTTATGAGTTACTCCATATCTTTTAAGAACTTTCTCAAGTTGATTATTACAGAAATGAGTACCCCGATCACTTATTAAAGCTTTCGGTGTTCCAAACCTTGCAAAAAGACGTTTTAAAAAGTTTACTACAACTCGTGCATCGTTAGTTGGGAGAGCTTGTGCTTCCGCCCATTTAGATACATAGTCAATGGCTACGAGTATATATAGATTATTATGAGAATTTGGAAATGGACCCATAAAGTCAATACCCCAAATGTCAAATACTTCACATACTTGGATGACATTTTGTGGCATTTCATCACGTTGACTTATTTTTCCGGCCCTTTGACATGCATCACAGGATTTGCAAAGAAGGTGTGCGTCTTTGTAAATTGTAGGCCAATAGAATCCAGCTTCATAAACTTTTCTTGCTGTTAGTTGAGGCCCATAATGCCCTCCTGTTGGTCCTGTGTGACAATGGTTTAAAATTTTACTAGCTTCATCTCCAAATACGCATCGGCGTATTATTCCATCGGGACAACTTTTAAACAGATGTGGATCTTCCCAGAAATAGTGTTTTATATCACTGAAGAATTTCTTTCGTCTTTGGTACGATAATCCTTTTTCAAGGAATCCACAAACTAAGTAGTTTGCATAGTCTGCAAACCATGGGATTTCTTTATAATCTATCTTCAATAGATATTCATCAGGAAAGTTGTCTTGTATGGCCGATTCATTCAGAACTTCTAATTCGGGATTTTCAAGACGAGAAAGATGATCAGCGGCGAGATTTTCTGCTCCTTTTTTATCTCGGATTTCAATATCAAACTCTTGTAAGAGTAAGATCCAACGGATTAATCTTGGTTTAGCATCTTGTTTTGAAAATAGGTATCTAAGAGCAGAATGGTCGGTATAGACCACCGTTTTTGCTAGAACGAGATATGATCGAAATTTGTCAAAAGCAAAGACAATAGCAAGGAGTTCTTTTTCAGTAGTTGTATAGTTCGTTTGTGCTCCTTGTAATGTCTTACTAGCATAATATATAGGTTGAAATCGTTTTTCAATCCTTTGTCCTAAAACGGCTCCCATTGCAAAATCACTTGCATCGCACATTAGTTCAAATGGTAGATTCCAATTTGGTGTTATCATGATCGGCGCATTAGTGAGTTTTTCTTTAAGAATATTAAAAGATTTGATACATTCATCTGAAAAGATGAATGGCGCATCCTTTTCTAGGAGTTTATTCATAGGAGTGGCAATTTTAGAAAAATCTTTTATGAAACGTCGGTAAAAACCGGCATGCCCTAGAAAACTCCTAACTCCTCTAACATTGGTGGGATGTGGAAGTTTAGCAATTACATCTACTTTAGCTCTATCCACTTCAATTCCTTCTTTTGAAATTTTATGTCCAAGAACGATGCCTTCTTTAACCATGAAATGGCATTTCTCCCAATTAAGTACTAGATTTGATTTTTCGCATCTAATTAGCATTCGTTCCAGATTAACTAGACATGATTTAAATGTATCACCGAAGACTGAAAAGTCATCCATGAATACTTCCATGCATTCTTCTATCATGTCATGAAAAATCGCCATCATACACCTTTGAAAGGTTGCAGGGGCGTTACAAAGTCCAAATGGCATTCTTTTGTAAGCAAAAGTACCATAAGGGCACGTGAATGTGGTTTTCTCTTGATCTTCGGGTGCTATTGGAATTTGAAAATATCCGGAAAATCCATCTAGGAAACAATAGTAACTATTTCCGGCTAATCTTTCCAACATTTGATCTATGAAAGGTAAGGGAAAGTGATCTTTTCTGGTGGCGTCATTTAATTTTCTATAATCAATACATACACGCCATCCTGTTACAGTCCTAGTAGGAATAAGCTCATTTTTCTCATTTGTGATAACAGTCATGCCACCCTTCTTAGGCACGCATTGAACTGGGCTTACCCATGGACTATCAGAGATTGGATATATCAAACCTGCATCTAGCAGTTTAATAATCTCTTTCTTAACTACATCTTGCATATTAGGATTTAGTCTTCGTTGGCGTTGCACATACGTTTTATGACCTTCTTCCATAAGGATTTTATGTGTGCAATACGAAGGACTTATTCCTTTAATATCATGAATCTTCCATGCAATGGCTGGTTTATGAGCTTTCAACACAGAAATGAGCTGTGATTTCTCATTTTCAGTAAGAGAAGACGATATTATTACAGGTAATTCAGATTCACCATGTAAATAAGCGTATTCCAAATGGTTTGGAAGTGGCTTTAACTCTAATTTCGGAGGTTCTTCTATTGATGATTTATATCGATATCTGTCTTCTTCTTTTAGCATTTGAATTTCTTCTGTTGTTGGTTCATATCCATTAGCTATAAGTGTAGCTAACATTTCAGCTTCATCAATTGGTTCATTACCTTCTCCTAAAGAACATTCTCCTGTTCCTTGTAATTCTGGAAATTCTTCTAATAATTCTGCATGTGCATCTATAGTTTGAATATAATAACATGTATCATCTGCAGATTGTGGTTGTTGCATTGCTCTATCAACTGAAAAGGTAACACTCTCATCCTCTATACTTAGGGTCAGTTTCTTACCGAACACGTCTATCATTGCTTTAGCCGTGTTTAAGAATGGTCTTCCTAATATGAGAGGAACTTGAGAATCTTCTTCCATGTCTAAAACAACAAAATCTACTGGAAATACTAAAGTACCAACTTTAACTAGCATGTTCTCTATTATCCCTCTAGGATATTTTATTGATCTATCGGCTAGTTGTATGCTTATTCTGGTTGGTTTCAATTCTCCAAGGTCTAGTTTAGCGTATAGTGAATACGGCATTAGATTTATACTAGCACCTAAATCAGCCAATGCTTCTATTGAACTAAGACTACCCAGAAAACATGGAATTGTGAAACTTCCTGGATCAGATAGTTTTTCTGGTATCTTATTCAACAGCACTGCTGAACAATTAGCATTCATAGTAACAGCCGAGAGTTCTTCCATTTTCTTTCTATTCGTGATTAGATCTTTCAAGAATTTAGCATATCTTGGCATTCCTGAAATCACATCAATGAAAGGAAGATTTACATTTATCTGTTTAAACATATCCAAGAATTTGGATTGCTCGGCTTCAAGTTTTTCTTTCTTCATTTTACTCGGGTAAGGAAGTGGTGGTTGATATGGTTTAACATAAGGTTTATCCTTAACTGTGTTATCTTCATTAACCTTTTCAACTACCGGTTCTTTTTCCTTATTTTGATCAGGTTGTGGTTCTTGTGGAGTAGGAATAGTTTCATCAGAAGTTACAGGTATTTCAGGTGGTTTAAGTGTTGTACCACTTCTTGTGGTAATAGCTTTAGCTGTTTCGTTCCGGGGGTTAGCATTTGTATCACTAGGTAGACTTCCCGGTTTTCTTTCACCTATTAACCTTGCTAGGTTACTTACTTCTTGTTCTAGATTTTGAATAGAAGCTTGTTGATTTCTAAATGCTTGAGCATTTTGTTCATTTGTTTGTTTTTGAGATGTGAAAAACTGCGTTTGAGTTTCAACTAGCTTCGTCATCATATCTTCTAAATTTGGCTTTTTATCATCGGTTTGTTGTGGTGGTTTGTTTTGAAAATTCGGTCTTTGCTGATTGTAAGTATTATTGGATACTTGTTGATTGCTAGGACCTTGTTGGTTGTTGTATGGAATATTTCGGTTATAGTTCTGGTTTTGATTGTAAATCGGTCTTGGCGGTTGATAATTATTCTGATAATTATTTCCAGGCCTTTGGTTTATGTATGAAATATTCTCTCTTTGTTCCATTGTTAATTCAATACTGAGACAATCTTTTGTCAAATGTGGTCCTCCACACTGCTCACAACTAATTCGTATAGCATGAATATCTTTAGTCATCTTTTCCATTCGTCTCTCGAAAGCATCTATCTTTGCGGAAATGGAATCTAAGTCATGGCTAGAATCGGCTCTAGCTGCTTTAGATGATCTAATGATATCTTTTTCTTGGTGCCACTCATGTGAGTGGGAAGCAGTGTTATCAATAATTTTGTAAGCATCAGTTTCGGTTTTCTTCATAATCGAACCACCAGCTGCTATATCTATGTCTTTTCTTGTAGTGATGTCGCATCCTCGGTAGAATATTTGTACTATTTGACAGGTGTCTAAACCATGTTGCGGACATCCTCGTAATAACTTTCCATATCTTGTCCACGCCTCATATAGAGTTTCATTTGGCTTCTGTGTGAACGTAACAATTTCTGCTTGAAGTCTTACGGCTTTAGATGCAGGAAAAAATTGTTTAAGAAATTTATCAATTAAAACATCCCATGTATTGATCGCCCCTTCAGGTAACGATTCCAACCAATCTTTGGCTTCTCCCTTTAACGTCCAGGGAAATAACATGAGATATATCTGTTCATCCTCCACTTCTCGTATTTTAAATAGTGTGCAGATCCTATTAAAGGTACGTAGATGTTCATTTGGATCTTCCTTCGGCGCACCACTAAATTGGCATTGATTAGTCACCATGTGTAGAATTTGTCCTTTGATTTCATAATCTGGCGCATTAATGTCTGGATGAGTAATTGCGTGACCTTGGCCAGTGCGTTTAGCTCTCATTCGGTCTTCCATACTTAAAGGTTCCAGATTCTCCATAATTGAATTTGTTGAATCGGTATCACTAGATGCTTCAGATTTAATAGTTCGTTCCTCAACAATCTCTGTTTGAATGATTGGTGGTTCCGGAGGAAAGTTTAATGGTTCAGGATCTATGAACCGTTCCTGAATATTTTCTGGATTCTCAATTGTGAGGTTGGGTTCAAAAAATGGATTATCGGTATTTTGAACTGAAGTACTTGGTCGACTGGATGACGATTCTAAAGAAAAATCAACGGCGGTTATATTTGTTAAACGATGTCTTGATCGAGTTACAGGTGGTGAACGTACAAAAGGTGATGAACGTCTTGCTCGGTGCATTCACAGAATATCCTATTAGTTTTTAAAAGGAAAGAAAAATTATAATAAGTTATCCAATCAATAGACTTTTCTGATTTTGCCCACGTTTCGAATAGCCAAAAGATGCAGCAGAGGGGCAGGATTCGTTTGGTCTCAATATAATTGAGGACTGTTTGGCTCCAATAACCCGGTCCACGTACAAATCCAACTATTACTACGAACCAGAAAATTTTGATGTCTATCAATTTAACCACTTAAAATAAGTTTTCGTAATTTTAAGATATTTAGAGAAGAAGTAGAAAAAAAATTCTAAGTCCTAAAAACTAGAATGGCGAGAAATAAGAAAGAAATAGATTGCGCGTCGAAAAATGTCGAAAAAGAAAAATGGTTGAAAAATAAAAGGTGACGGAAAAATAAAAGAAACTTATAAAAACTTAAAAATACTTAACTAATTTAACCTTATTACTACAACTAACTTAAAATTATAATCGCAAATTGAAATTATTAATTGGAATGATAATTGATACATAGTAAAAGGTCTAAAAATATTAAAGCTTACAAGGAAAAACTAAATCCCAAATGGAAATAACTTAAAAAGAAACTAAAACTTAAAAAGACGTCGCAAAATTCTAAAGCACCTAAATCTTAATCTAAAGAAAAAGCACTTAAGGAATTCTACGGCAAAGTCTAAAAATCTAGGAGTAAAAATAACTATAGTAAAAACTAAGTTTAAAATTAATTATGAGCTAAAAAATACAAATATTACGCTACAACGATTAAAAAGGTACAAAATATAAAAATATATAAAAAGTTGTAAAAAGTACAATTTTTATAAAAATATTATTTTTATATTATTTATTTAATAAAACTACAAATAATACAATTTTAATAAAACTAATTAAACAAAATACATAAATATAAAGTAAAAAGTAAAAATAAAACTAAAATTAATAATAATAATAATAATTAAGTAATTAATAATAATAATAATAAATTAAAACCCGTGATTAGGGTTTTGTCCGTGTGTCAGAAACCCTCCGCGAGTCGCGGCAAATAAAAAGAAAAACCCCGCGAGTCGCGGGGATTCAGAATTCAGTTGACAGATTGTACTTTTTTACGCGTTTTTCTTTATTTTTTTTTTTTTTTTATTTTGTTTTCTGTTTTTTTGTTTTTAATTTAAATAAACGATTTTTAATAAAATTTATATTTTTATAAATTAAAATAAAGATAAAGAAACTTATAAAACTTAAATATTTAACAAAATCCTAAAAATACTTATATTTTTGTTTTTCTTTTTATATTTTTGAATATTTAAAACGTATTTTTACAAAAATGACTTTTAATAAAAGTAGATAAAAAAATCTTTTTTTTTTTTTTATTATTAGCGTTGCGCTTCCGGCTTTTAAGATAGGACTCCCCGGCAGCGGCGCCAAAAATACTTGATGTTTCGCGAGGTGTATATAAAATAGCTTATATTTTACGCAGAAAATACTATTAAATACGATACAATTTTACACAAGATATTTATTTATTTATAGAATGGATATACTTAAACCTTGCTACAACACTTATAGGCAGTGTACCTAATCGTACAGTAGTGTAGTTTTTAGTAAGTCCGGTTCGTTCCACAGGGAGATCTTTAAGCAAAGCTCAACGCTATATTAGTTTACTTTTATAAAAATACAAATATATATATAAGTAATATTATTATTATAAAGAGGGGTTTTTACCGTTTAATGACCGGTTTGTCGATTTTAAAACTTTAGTCGCAGTTAAAACCTAATGTAAAATATAAAATAAATGCAAGACTTTAAATTAAAGCGTAAAGTAAATAACGATAATGAAATTGCGAATAATAAAAATGCGATAAAATTAAATTGCGATAATTAAAAGTACGATGATTAAAAGTGCGATAACAATAAATAAAAGTGCGATAATTAGAAGTGCAATTAAATATAAAATAAAGGAAATTAAATATGAAATAAAAGAATTATGCTTATTTAAACTTCCGTAATCATGATGTTTGACGTGTTGATTTTAGTTTTATGCCCATGGGTTAATTGTCCTTTGTCCTGGATTATTCAATATGTCCGTCTGGTTTTTGTCCATAACAGTCCATCAGTCATAAATATAAATTGCAAGTGTCCTTGTCAAATTATTATTATACCCGAAGATAAATATTCCAACTAATTGGGGATTCGAATTGTAACAAGGTTTTAATACTTTGTTTAATGAATACACCAGGTTATCGACTGCGTGTAAACCAAGGTTTTACTACTTTGTTAACAATTACACCAATTACCCTTGAATGTAATTTCACCCCTGTTTTAATTATTCTAGTGGCTATTAATCCATTCCCGTGTCCGGTTAAATGAACGATTATTCGTACATATAAATACCCCGCCCATCGTGTCCGATCGAGTGTATATGGTAATTTATAGGGACGCCCAATTGTAAATCTTTATATTAACATTAACAAACTTTCATTTAGTTAAACAAATATAAAGCCCATTAATAGCCCATAGCCTAGTTTCCACAAGTGTCGTTCTTTTGTCCAAACCCCAATTATGGTACAAAGCCCAATTACCCAATTTTAGTAATTAGCCCAACATCATGATTACTTCGTTTTAAACAAGCATAATAATAACTTAGCTACGAGACATTAATATAAAAAGGTTGAACATAACTTACAATGATTAAAAATAGCGTAGCGTTACACGGACAGAATTTCGACTTACACCCTTACAACATTCGCTAACATACCCTTATTATTAGACTTATAATTAAAATTAAAATATAAATTATAAATATAAATATATTACGTATATATTGAGAGAGATTGAGAAAATAATGTGTAAAATTCGATCAGAATTCGGTTGGCTTTATAGCCAGAAATGATTTTTGGGGCTCCGCGACTCGCGGCAAAAAGCCCTTAAAACTCCGCGAGTCGCGGAGAGGTATTTTCAATTTACTCCCTTGGAGTTTCTGGCTGCCGACAGTTTTAAATATATATATATAATATATATATAATTAATATAATTAATTATATATTATATTATATTTATATATATAGTTAACTTGTAATTTTTAGTCCGTTGCGTCGAGCGTTAAGAGTTGACTCTAGTCCCGGTTCCGGATTTTCGAACGTCCTTGCGTACAATTTAATATCTTGTACTTTGCGTTTTGAATCTTGTACTCTTGTGATTTCGAGACGTTTCTTATCAATAATTGGAACCTTTTTGATTGTCTTTTGTTCTTTTGAGCTTTTTGGTCGTTTGCGTCTTCAAATCGTCGAATCTGTCTTTTGTCTTCACCTTTTATTATTTAAACGAATATCACTTGTAAATAGAACAATTGCAACTAAAAGCTTGTCTTTCTTGAGGAATAATGCTATGAAATATATGTTCGTTTTTAGCATTATCAGGTGTCAACCGTAAGAACGGTGGTTGCATAGTGGTCAAAGACAGGACCTTGTGCCAGACCGAAAAATTATAAGGGTGAGCTTTACTATTGCTCCTACCAAGGATAGTAATTGCGTCCGACACATTATAGACCATAATTAAAAGCATGTCACGGGACATTGCCTTAACAGTTGCTTGTTCAACGCTTTCCTTTACAACCGGACGGTAGTTTACCGAAAGGTAATATACGGGACAAGTAAACTGGACGTGTTGCTTTCCAAATACAAGGTTAGCAAGTGGGTGACACAAAACCGCAAGTTTTGAGCTAAAATTTTCAAATCTGAAACCCACCAAACCCACAAAAATATTTTGCAAACACCGGTAAAGGGTTATTCCGGAAAACTTATCTAGGATAAAAACTAGATTTAATTTTCAAAAGATCAAATGTTTTCATAAAGATCCAATTTCCTTAATGGATCTAAATTTTTATAGTCATGTGGGACTGTAAACCATATCGTTACTACCATTGTTTATACCGCCGTATAGAAATCACTGATGTACAAAGTGTGAAGAATAAAGAAGTGATTCTAGTATTTCAAGACAATATTGCTTGAGGACAAGCAACGCTCAAGTGTGGGAATATTTGATAATGCTAAAAACGAACATATATTTCATAGCATTATTCCTCAAGAAAGACAAGCTTTTAGTTGCAATTGTTCTATTTACAAGTGATATTCGTTATAATAATAAAAGGTGAAGACAAAAGACAGATTCGACGAATTGAAGACGCAAACGACCAAAAAGCTCAAAAGAACAAAAGACAATCAAAAAGGTTCCAATTATTGATAAGAAACGTCTCGAAATTACAAGAGTACAAGATTCAAAACGCAAAGTACAAAATATAAAATTGTACGCAAGGACGTTCGAAAATCCGAAACTGGGACCAGAGTCAACTCTTAACGCTCGACGCAACGGACTAAAAATTACAAGTTAACTATGTATATAAATATAATATAATATATAATTAATTATATTAATTATATATATATTATATTTATATATAAAAAAAACCGTCGGCAGAGAAAACTCCAAGGACTGAGCTGTAAATACATTCTCCGCGACTCGCGGAGTTTGAAGGGGATTTTGCCGCGAGTCGCGGAGCCCCAAATTTCAACTCTGGCTATAAAGCAAACCGAATTCTGATCAAAATTTCATATTCTATTTTCTCTCTTCTCTATCTATACGATATATATATATATATATATATATACATATATATATATATAATTTATATTTTAATTTTAATTTTAATTATAATTCTAATAATAAGGGTTTGTTAGCGAATGTTGTAAGGGTGTAAGTCGAAATTCTGTCCGTGTAACGCTACGCTATTTTTAATCATTGTAAGTTATGTTCAACCTTTTTATATTAATGTCTCGTAGCTAAGTTATTATTATGCTTATTTAAAACGAAGTAATCATGATGTTGGGCTAATTACTAAAATTGGGTAATTGGGCTTTGTACCATAATTGGGGTTTGGACAAAAGAACGACACTTGTGGAAATTAGACTATGGGCTATTAATGGGCTTTATATTTGTTTAACTAAATGAAAGTTTGTTAATGTTAATATAAAGATTTACAATTGGGCGTCCCTATAAATTACCATATACACTCGATCGGACACGATGGGCGGGGTATTTATATGTACGAATAATCGTTCATTTAACCGGACACGGGAATGGATTAATAGCCACTAGAATAATTAAAACAGGGGTGAAATTACATTCAAGGGTAATTGGTGTAATTGTTAACAAAGTAGTAAAACCTTGGTTTACACGCAGTCGATAACCTGGTGTATTCATTAAACAAAGTATTAAAACCTTGTTACAATTCGAATCCCCAATTAGTTGGAATATTTAACTTCGGGTATAATAATAATTTGACAAGGACACTTGCAATTTATATTTATGACTGATGGACTGTTATGGACAAAAACCAGACGGACATATTAAATAATCCAGGACAAAGGACAATTAACCCATGGGCATAAAACTAAAATCAACACGTCAAACATCATGATTACGGAAGTTTAAATAAGCATAATTCTTTTATTTCATATTTAATTTCCTTTATTTTATATTTAATTGCACTTCTAATTATCGCACTTTTATTTATTGTTATTTAATCGCACTTTTAATTATCGTACTTTTTAATTATCGCAAGTTTATTTTATCGCACTTTTATTATTCGCAATTTCATTATCTTTATTTACTTTACGCTTTAATTTAAGTCTTGTATTTATTTTATATTTTACATTAGGTTTTAACTGCGACTAAAGTCTTAAAATCGATAAACCGGTCATTAAACGGTAAAAACCCCCCTTTATAATAATAATATTACTTATATATATGTTTGTATTTTTATAAAAGTAAACTAATATAGCGTTGAGCTTTGTTTAAAGATTTCCCTGTGGAACGAACCGGACTTACTAAAAACTACACTACTGTACGATTAGGTACACTGCCTATAAGTGTTGTAGTAAGGTTTAAGTATATCCATTCTATAAATAAATAAATATCTTGTGTAAAATTGTATCGTATTTAATAGTGTTTTCTGCTAAAATTAATAATTATTTTATATACACCTCGTACGACATCACACCCACTTGCTAACCTTGTATTGGGAAAGTAACACGTCCAGTATACTTGCTCTGTATATTACCTTTCGGTAAACTACCGTCCGGTTGTAAAGGAAAGCGTTGAACAAGCAACTATTAAGGCAATGTCCCCTAACATGCTTTTAATTATGGTCTATAACGTGTCGGATGCAATTACTATCCTTGGTAGGAGCAATAGTAAAGCTCACCCTTATAATTTTTTGGTCTGGCACAAGGTCCTGTCTTTGACCATGCTATGCAACCACCGTTCTTACGGTTGACACCCGATTTGGTTCAGGTGACCTAATGAATTCCAGGTGAATTTCTAGGATTTTACGTTCAATGGTAATGAACGCATTGAAAATGGGTTTTCAGAAAACAATCGGTTTGTAATTTTGATCAAAATATTTTCTCGTTCAAGCTCGAGTTTAGATATCATTGAATTCCATGAGTTTGTAATTCTCAATCTTTAAGGTCAATCTCTAGAATTGATTAATATCAGGCTTAAAAGCTGATTTTTTTATCTTTAAGGAGATTATCCTTTTCTGAGGGTCTGATTCATTAGTCTTATCAAGCTAATTTGCAAGGCGTCCTCCCCATTTTACGAGACAGATCCTCTCATGGTTAGGATAAGTCTGACTACTTGGCGACCATGTTTGATGTTGAGGTCCGTAGATTTTCTGCTGATTTTAGTGATGAATTTTCTAGATTTTTCGTCAACCTACAGCTGGTCTGGACGATAACTTCATGACCTAAATCAAGAAGCGCGTGTCTTTTTCGGAAGACTTTACTTCCTTTTAATGATGGAATTGATTCATCGTGTAGATCCATCTTTCTTTCAAATATATTACAATAAATCGGGTAAAATGGTTAATTTTGTCCAAAACAAAAGTATCTTTGTACAAAATATGTGATATATGTTTTAAAGAACTTGGTAAATTTTTCCCACACTTGGCTTTTATTTTCCTTTCTTTGCCTTTTTATTGTCCTCTATTCCATTTTAAATGAATTCTAACATTTTGGGTTGTTTCTCAATTTATGTCCTTTCCGAGGTAACAATAATTTCGGTATTAACACCTAGTTTTATCGTTCATAAATATGTATAAACATGATTTTGAATTCATTTAATTGAAAATTTTGAAAATTTTACTAGAATTGGGTAGTCAGTATATAAGACTAGGGCGGTTCTTTATTATCAGAGAGCACTAGATTCTAATACAACTACTGCGCTACTAGTATTTTTAATGGTAACCAAGTGTATAAGTTAAAATTTTAAAGATCCTAAATAATTTAACCCCTTCCCACACTTAAGATCTTGCAATGCCCTCATATGCAAGAAATCAGTAATAATTTAAATTATTGAGGGTGATTAGCGTAGAAAAATGATTAAATTTTACCAAAGTTTCCAAACATATTGGCATTTGTTTGTTGAATGATAAATGGTGCACATCATTTGTTCATTCCGTCTTGTTGTTATATCACATTTGTTTTTCGTTTTGTCGTCAAAAGTACTAGCTTTTGCTGAAATTAATGCCAGTCTTTGAAAATGCGCTGTTTTACCCTGTTGTGTACAATTGACAATATACATACATACAAATATAAACATGCATGGTAATTTGAAATGGGACTTAAAATCCCACTTTCAAATCAAATATGAAATATTAGTACCAAATAATAAAAATATTAAACAATACATTAATGTATCACAATATCATATGTTTAAACATAAATAAATAAAAATAATAAAAAGATTAAAATCATAGAAATCATCAACAGGAACTATATCAATCTGGATAGGGGTTCCAGTTCATGTCGTCGTCCGGGTTCCATGCTTGGTGATAGGTGTACTGGTAGGCCTGGTTAGGGTCGTAGAGAGTATATGGTGGTCTCATCTCGGGCTGGTGTGGAGGATAGTAAGCGGGTCTGGTCGGTACATAGTGATCCTGAGGTGACAGCCGTCTCATAATCTGACGCTGATGATAGTCCCATCTATCATGCTGTCATTGCCGGGAATGCTCGTAATCATTCCGGGCTTGCCACTGCTCCATCCGACGAAATCTCTCCGCGTTTGTCATATCTACCTCATCTATATGCTGGTAGACGTCAGTCATAGCCTCCCGAATGACATCCTTAATGTCATCCGCTTCTTCCATTTCCTCGTCTGAACCTCTCTCTACCTGAGGATGACTACCTTCATAGGGTACTGCCTGGTTGCGTCTACTCTTTAATACCTTAGCACCCACATAAACCCTCAATCCTAAAGGCTCAACCTGTTCCCTACATTCCAAAAGTGGACCCCCTTGGTTCCTATCTACAACTAAGTACTCTCCAATGAGAGTAACAAAAATACCTCCTCCTATTATCCCCCCTTCCTGTATTCCTTCCACCATCTTAGACAAATAAAAACCAACACAGTAGGGGATATTAACAAAGCTTCTTGGGTCTCGAATACACTTTAGGTAAAATAAATCATGTAAGGTCATTTTCTCCTTGTTGTGACCTCTCTGTGTAATCGAGTTAGCCAGAAATCTATGAATTATATGAAGCTCGACTTTGTTAATATGTAAGTAGGAGTGTTTTCCTCCTAGCGTAAAAACATTATAGTTTGACATACGCCTCCAGACGGCGTTCGCGTCAAAATTCCTATCTACCCTTTCACCACGATAAATCAAATTCATACAATTGGGTAGTAGCAATTCACTAGGAGTGTAAATCTGTAATGCCCTGGCCATGTCCAGCATGTACATCCTGTACATCCTACGACCAAGTATAAATCTAAGAAAACTTCTATCATCTAATCTATCTACATCTACATTTAACGCTATAGTACTCATCAGTTCAACACACCATTCCTTATATACAGGCCTACGAATGGTGAATAAACGTTCCCAATCGGGAAAAGAAGAACTGCCATACCTTTGGATTAGATGGAGTCTAACTCGGTTAGCTAGTTGGACCCTTTCCAAAGGATCTCAATCTAGGCACCTCTACATCTTTTGTTATTAATTTGAATTTATTACTTTGATATGCCGGGTAATCTCTCCAGCTTCTATCGAATCTTAGATTAGGATGCAATGTATGTTCAGGAATTGTTGGGTATTCTACTGGCGGATGTATCGGAAACACTATGAATTCATTAACAAACTGTAGTGGATCATAATAAGGTATATGTTGATCAGGCTGATTGAAAGGACCAGTTCATATACATTATAAACGATTCACAATAGTTGATTACATTGTGAGGTATTTGACCTCTATATGATACATTTTACAAACATTGCATTCGTTTTTAAAAGACAATCTTTCTTTACATCGAAAATTGACAGGTATGCATACCATTTTATAATATCCACTATCCAACTATAAATTAATTTAATAATAATTTTTGATGAACTCAATGACTCGAATGCAACGTTCTTCGAAATATGCTATGAAAGACTCCAAGTAATATCTTTAAAATGAGCAAATGCACAGCGGAAGATTTCTTTAACACCTGAGAATAAACATGCTTTAAAGTGTCAACCAAAAGGTTGGTGAGTTCATTAGTTTATCATAATCATTTATTTCCATCATTTTAATAGACCACAAGAATTTCATTTCCAGTTCTCATAAATATACGTCCCATGCATAGAGACAAAAATAATCATTCATATGGTGAACACCTGGTAACCGACATTAACTAGATATATATAAGAATATCCCCTATCATTCCGGGATCCTCCTTCAGACATGATATAAATTTCGAAGTACTAAAGCATCCGGTACTTTGGATGGGGTTTGTTAGGCCCAATAGATCTATCTTTAGGATTCGCGTCAATTAGGGTGTCTGTTCCCTAATTCTTAGATTACCAGACTTTAATAAAAAGGGGCATATTCGATTTCGATAATTCAACCATAGAATGTAGTTTCAATTACTTGTGTCTATTTCATCAAACATTTATAAAAGCGCATGTATTCTCAGTCCCAAAAATATAAAGGGTAAAAAGGTAAATGAAACTCACCATACTGTATTTCGTAGTAAAAATACATATAACGTCATTGAACAAATGCAAGGTTGGCCTCGGATTCACGAACCTAAATTAATTATATATATTTATGTGTTGGTCAATATTTGTCTAACAAATTAGGTCAAGTTATAGTGTACCACAATCCTAATGCTCGAGACTAATATGCAAAAGTTAACAAAAGTAAATTTGACTCAAAATAATTTCCAAAAATCTATACATGATTAATATATAGTTTAAATATCGTCGTTTTATATTTTTAAATATTTTTAAAAGATTTATTAGAGTAAATAATATAATTTATTTATTAATAAATAAAATTTTATATTAAATTTATATAATAAAATATACTTTTATATATATTAAGTAATAAAATTTATAGGGTTCATTTAATATCATAAAGATAATATGATAGGTATTATTAAAGTAAGTTATTACACGTAGTAAAATATGTTTGTATCACATATTTATTCGATAAAATAATATCTATAATGATAGTAAGTAAAAGTTGTATTATTTTGTAATAATAATTATTATTATAAAAATATCAATATTTATAATTACTAAGATGACATTATGATAAAACGATGATTCTAATTATGATAACTTTAATATTTACGATAATTTTTAATATTATCTTTAAAATAATAATTTTATTTAAAATAATAATAATAATGATATTTTATAGTAACAATGCAATTTCTATTAAAATGATAATTTTTGTTAAAATGATAGTTTTAATACTAACGATACTTTTAATAATAATAGTAATGATAAAAATAATAAGAACGATAATTTTATCTAAATCAATATCTTATAATATTTTAATTTCATCATGATACTCTTACCCATTATTTCCTAATCGTTTCGTTTAATAGCTTTTAATCGTCTTTTATATCATGTTCATAATAATGATAATAATAGTAATCAAAATAATTAGGTGTTACAAATATTTATTTTAATTACACAAATATTAATAATGATAGTTACTATAACATTATTAACGATAATACTAATAATTATCTTAATGATAATATAGTAATAATAATAATCACAATAACAATAACCATTTTTAAATAATGATATATATATATATATATATATATATATATATATATATATATATATATATATATATTAATAATGATAATAATAATAATAATACCAATAATAATAATAATAATAATACTAATTATAACTTTAACGATAATAATGATAGTAATAAAAAAAATAACAATTTTTAATGATAAATCCCTTTTATTGATAAAGATAATAATAATGATAATAATAAGATAAAACTAGAACGACGATAAAAACGACGATAATAATAATCATTTTTAAAAATATCGAAAATTCAATTGATTATAACTTCTAATCCGTTCATCGAAACCATTCGATATCTAAAGGAAAAGTTCTTAATTTTTCGCTAACTTTCCAAGGACATGCATATCTTATACCTTATCTCAATCGCAAGTGTAACTAATTCAAGATTCAACCTAACCTCTCTAAGGGCAATATCAAAAGTACAAGCATGCATAATCCTAAATACTCGAGCACTAGTCAGGGATACACTATTAGTATGTAAAAGTTAAATTATGAGTACTCACGTATCAATATTGAGATTCAATATTGCAGGAAAGGTACGTAGACACAACGGAAATGATAAACACTATATTGACCTCACGAGCATACCCATGAACCATACTCAATCACCTCCATAGCTATAACCCATAATTTCCTTAATCCTATCACACTCGAAAAACAATTTTGAAATCACTCGGACAGCACTCCGTCGTAATATTTTATGTATACTAATAATATCTTGAAATAATACGGAGTAAATATATATATGTAAATCGATTGTGAGAGTTTAGAGAAAAAATATTTTCAAGTTTCTATAAAATAATGAAACCTATTGAATTCTATTTATAATAGATTTTTGAATTATTAAAGTATAAATTATTAAAGTGAATTATTAAAGTATGAATTATTAAAGTGAATTATTAAAGTATGAATTATTAAAGTGAATTATTAAAGTATGAATTATTAAAGTGAATTATTAATGTATGAATTATTAAAGTTAAAGTAAAGTAAAAATAAAGTAAAGGTAAAGTTTAAGTATAGTAAAAGTATAAAACTATGTACGTATAATACGCGTATAAATATATATAATATTAATTTAAATCGTTATATATATTTAATAAAATAAAATATAAATATCTTTATCTTTATCATACTAGTTAAGTAATGAGTTGTCAAAAGTGGTTCTAGATATTTATAAAAGTTATATATGTTTTAATAATAAAGTTCATTTTAACCTGAAAACGTTTTTGTACTTTTGAAACTAAATAGATCAATCGAGTCTTTATGAGATTCAATCTTCCACTATCCTTTGTCTAGTTCTCAATGATTGATAAATTGTTCTTATTTATAAATCACTTTACCATTTTCCGAATATTGTTAAAATAGAAAGATTTCTCAAATCAACGTGAGCCTTTCAACAGAGACTTGTAATCATAATTCAATATATCTGATAATTCAATCATTTGATCTTATCTTCTAATTCCATTGATAAACATTTTGAAATAGATACAATCATATAAAGTATTTAATCTAATATTTTGTTTACGTTTCAAGTTATAATATATATACACATATACATATATAATCATATTCGTTTAATGGTTTGTGAATCGTTGGAACTTGGTCGAGGTTGAATGAATGTATGAACATAGTTTAAAATTCTTGAAATTTAACTTAACAAATATTGCTTATCGTGTCGGAAACATATAAAGATTAAAGTTTAAATTTGGTTGGAAATTTCCGGGTTGTCACAGTACCTACCCGTTAAAGAAATTTCGTCAGGAAATTTGAGTGGAAAGGTCGTGAATGATAATAAGTATGTTTTCATGATGCATACGGGCTGAAAATTAGAGTTTTATTATCAGCGAATAATTTGGATAAACAATCCATTTATATGAAGAGTACGAATGAAGCTAACATAGAAGAGTGAAATGAGTAAGTGTAGATTCATCTTATCATTTGACGTAGATATGATTGATTCCCAGATTTCAAGGGATTTGAAGAAAATCTTCTTAATAAGATTTGACTCTCTGGTAATCAAGGGAATTAGGATCCGTTTTAAATGCGATCGTCCATTTTAATTGTTCTGTAGGAGATTTTCTTATAAATTCACCTCCTTCATTTCCTTACAACTCACACCTTCTGTTGATGCATTTTATGTAAGTCCCTAGACATCTACCCACGTCCATTGCAGGTACAACAGTTTACAGGCCACCAGGATTGCTCGTTATTATACTATCCGTGTTTGTATGTGGTTATAGGAACTGCAGGAACGAGATTTATATGTTTGACTATGTTAGACTTAGTCAGACGTACGAGTGAAGCCTCACTAGTATGGCTGACAGGCTCATACGCACGGTTGATACTGAGCTAAGTCACAATTATAAGCTAAATGAGAAGACACGAGTGAGTGATCACCCGTACGGCTGATGAAGCCAACTCGTACGTGTGATGAATGAATCGTATGGGTGAGTCAACAGCAGGGGTATATAAAGTCTTATGTTCTTCATTTTAAGTTAAGCCTCTCATTTGTTACACACACTCAGATCTAGTGAGCTCCTCCGATTCTCTCTCAGTCCAAATCACCCAGGTGGTGAATAATAGCTCTAGGTGTTGATCTAATCACACTTGATTTAGTTGTGGTTTGACTAAATTAATCAAAAAAAAAACTTATCCTATTCACTAGAGGGTTTGATTCACTTATTCCGCCATTATGTGAGTTAAATCTGTTGATTTCTAAGTTCCTAGTCATGTTTCATCACCTTCTATTCTTTCCCCCTCAACTCATATTTTAAAGTATTCATCAATATGCTCCATCCAGTTCTGATTCTCGATATACTTCTTACTTTCATATCGGTCATTCTTCTTTTTCATCTACCGTCAGAAGAATCTATTTACTTCTACTATACTTTTGGGTTTATAGTGTTTCTAGTTCTCCCGTGTCTTTATATTGCTATATGCATTGATATATATGGTTTATAATTTCTTGTTTATTGTTGGGCTTTATATGTTCCCTTATATTACAAAGTCTCTGCTTCTGTCTTCTATAATCATTATCATTCACAGTTAATGCTCTCTTTCATTTGCTGCAATTTATACCCCAATTTCTATTTCGGAGTTTTGTCCTTTCGTTTCTTCTTCTTGCGATTAAGCACCGCTTGTAATGGTCCAGAATTCAGATATGAATTTCAGAATGAACATTGTTAATATTCTAGGAAGGAAATTGTGATGGCACGATCTTGACTTGTCAAATTACTAGAATACCTTGGAAAAGGCCGAATCATCAAGAAATATTTTCTTGATATTTTAGAGGTTAAATAGAATACAAGAGTCGTATAACATGGCACATGATGATGTTATGATCTGTGAATCATCACGTTCCATTTAGAAACTCAGCATGACTTACTGTAATATAATCACGTTGATCAAGTGTCATTATATTATACTAATTCATGCTTCAGTTCCCAACACTACTTCAAAATATTCCTATTTTAAACTTGAATGTTTCAGAATTTAGAAACTAAAATAGTTTCTTTTATGATGTAATACAGATAGCGCGAAGAGGTAAATGATTTCAAATAAGAAAAATTAAGAAAATATCTTCAGAAATATGGAGGATATTTATAATGAAAGATATGATGATATTTTAGAATATCTAAGATCAGAGGATGATGAAGAATATTATTCACAAGGGTTTAGAGTCAGGAGTAAGATATTTGATAATAATTTCAGCAGACACTGAATCATTTGGATTCTTTGAAGGCAGGTTTAGTCTTTGTGATTTGTCCATAGCCTCCTTCATGGTTTGCTTAATCCGTTTTCCAGTTCCAAACCTTCTCTTTTTCTAAGCTTTTCCAACACACTATCCTTTATTATCAAACTTTTGACTGTTAAGGTCGTTTACAGTTTTTGCTGCTTCATCAGCATTTTCCAAACTTTGGAGAACTAGTTCGCAGTTTAGGGTGTTTTTTAGAAACTTCACATTCAAAGTATATAAGTCTAGGAGATAGATGTTATATATACACCTATAACTGTTGGCAGAGACATGCTGCAAGATTTCAAAATACTAATTGCTGATTCCCAGTAATTGGCATGACAATTCTTGTTACAAGATGCGGATGAGTAAATGACGGGGTTTCGATAAATATAATGACTTTTCAGAAAGTCAAAGATCAGTGAAGTTGTTGGTAAGTTTATTTTTAATGTGGTGAGACATAAAAGGTTCTCCGGTAACGATGACGAAAGGGCAACGTCTATATCAAGGTTATAATAAGACTGTTTCAACTGAAAAGTCGAAGTTGACTTGCTAAAGCTGTGACAAAACTGACTAATTAGAAAAGGAATCGCAAAGTTATTTTTGCTAATAAATGCCAAAGGGTCTGACACGGATACGTGTTAAATTATGACTCTGGTTTCGAGAGCTTTTCAGATGCAAGACTGTGGTTAATATGTGGTTGGATCATCATCTCGATTGTTCATTATTTGAAGTGTCTTCAGGAATTTCGAAGGGTTTTGAAAATAGATTGTAATCGTTAATATACATATGATGTTCTAACACATTTTTGAAGTCAAAGTATAGCTTGTGAAAGATGTAAGGATCTAAGAGTGATGATTTTGGTCATATCTCGAGTTGAATTCTGAGATTTCAAAATCAGAATATGTAATTAAATTTTGAATGAGTGTGGTTGTTTTGATTTCTATAAAAGAATATATATTGTTTGAGAAAATAGTGAGTATAGTTGATGATTGATGAATCAGATTCGAAGAATGTAACATATTAATTGTGAATTTATATATCTCTCGGGTATTACCTACCCGTTAAAAAAATATTTCACAATTAATATTTTGTACAAAAGAATTTTTATTACAGTCTTTTTGAAAATATATATATATATATATATATATGTATATTTTCTTCAGATGTAACATCGATTTAATGAGTTAATATTAAATTAAACTCATTTAATTTACGGTTGAAACTAGAATTGAATAATCCCTTAAAGGCTTTAGAGATTACATAAGTATTACTTCAATAATATTGAAATTATGAATCAATACTTCGTTATTTGTTGGGGCATGATGTTGGTTTTCATTAAATTCTTGTAAACTTCGCAAAGTACGAATGATGTTATCTGAAAAGTTTCGAGTACATTGATGACGAAAGTGTAAAATCAACATATATTTGAATAATACACTTGATTTATTATGAATTGGAATTTATTGAATTGAGACAGAGGTTGTAGTTAACGATAGTTAAGTTGCGGACGAACGACGCGCATTATTGCATATTAGTAATATGAATTAACCGAGTAGTTAAGATTCACACATAATAGCTTAGTACGGAAAGATTTATTATGGTTTAAAGATTTATATATAAGATATACATATAAATCCTTCAGTGGAAATGAGTTAATTCTTCATAACTCGTTGATATAATATACTCGTTGTTGATTCATAATGATGTCCGCGGTGATTCTTGAACTGACGGAGCTTGTGAGGTTATAGGTGCTGCTAATGCTGATGCTGACAACACTGACGATGCTGGTGATGCTGGCGGTACTGTTGATGCTGTTGGTAAAACAAGTCTAGTTTGTAAATCGTGCACCATTCTGGTCAGGGTTTCTTTTATCATTTCGGTTCACTCATCTGATTTATGGTTAGATCTAGAATAAGTAATCTCTAAAATTTTAGAGATTACATAATCACCGTAAAATATTTCTCCGATGAAGTCATGAATTAATACTTCATCGTTTGTTGTTGTTGGTCTTCCATATTATTTATAGGACGTATGACCTTGATGCTCGTGGGACAGATTGTGGAGTTGAGGTTTACGACGCGGTTGTGGTTGGGGGTGGTAATGGTACTGTTGACGTTGATGTTGGTGGTACTGATTATGCTGTTGGTGCTGCTGCTGGTGTTTGTAACCTTTGCACCATATTCTTCAAAGCCACTACCCGAGCGCGAAGCTCGTTGACTTCTTCTATTACACCGGGATGATTGTCGGTTCGGACAAGCGGATAAATAAAATCTAGAATTTGATGTAGTATATAATCGTGACGAGATACTCTGGAAATGAGAGAGAAAATGGTGTTTCGGACAGGTTCGCCGGTAAGTGCTTCAGGTTCTTCGTCAAGAGGACAATGTGGTGAATGGAAGGGATCACATTCTTCTTGTCTCCAATGATTGAGGAGGCTACGAACCAATCCCCAATTCATCCAGAATAGGTGATGACTGATTGGTTGATCCATTTCGGTCACACTGCTTTCGGAGCTTTAGTGGGATTCCCTTTCATAATCTGAGGAACTTGAACTAATGACGAATTCCATTTCGTATGATTGAATAAAGGATTTTTCGATATGAAATGATTTTCCGGCTATCGAATGGTATTCTAATTACATAGAATATCTATATATATATATAGAGCAAAAGATTTCGTAGATTACGGAGGAATTTACGGAATATGTCAGACAAAGTTTAAAGTTACAGATACGATAAGATATGATTTAGCAGATACGCTAAGATATGAATTTTGTCTATACACTACTCATGCAATTAATGTAGCAAGATGTGTTTAGACTAATAATGATAAGCAAGTAATTTCCTAAGGATGATAAGCAGATGATTTCCGACTAGAAATGATAAGCAAAACTTTTGACATGTAGACACGGTCGAAGTCCAGACTCACTAATGCATCCTAACGACTTATCAGTTAGACACACTAATGCAGACCTGGTTCGCTAAGACCACCACTCTGATACCAACTGAAAGGACCCATTCATATACATTATAAACTATTCACAATAGTTGATTACATTGCGGGGTATTTGACCTCTATATGATATATTTTACAAACATTGCATTCGTTTTTAAAAGACAATCTTTCTTTACATCGAAAATTGACAGGTATGCATACCATTTCATAATATCCACTATCTAACTATAAATTGATTTAATAATAATCTTTGATGAACTCAATGACTCGAATGCAATGTTCTTCGAAATATGCTATGAAAGACTCCAAGTAATATCTTTAAAATGAGCAAATGCACAGCGGAAGATTTCTTTAACACCTGAGAATAAACATGCTTTAAAGTGTCAACCAAAAGGTTGGTGAGTTCATTAGTTTATCATAATCATTTATTTCCATCATTTTAATAGACCACAAGAATTTCATTTCCAGTTCTCATAAATATACGTCCCATGCATAGAGACAAAAATAATCATTCATATGGTAAACACCTGGTAACCGACATTAACTAGATACATATAAGAATATCCCCTTTCATTCTGGGATCCTCCTTCGGACATGATATAAATTTCGAAGTACTAAAGCATCCGGTACTTTGGATGGGGTTTGTTAGGCCCAATAGATCTATCTTTAGGATTCGCGTCAATTAGGGTGTCTGTTCCCTAATTCTTAGATTACCAGACTTTAATAAAAAGGGGCATATTCGATTTTGATAATTCAACCATAGAATGTAGTTTCAATTACTTGTGTCTATTTCGTCAAACATTTATAAAAACGCATGTATTCTCAGTCCCAAAAATATAAAGGGTAAAAAGGCAAATGAAACTCACCATACTGTATTTCGTAGTAAAAATACATATAACGTCATTGAACAAATGCAAGGTTGGCCTCGGATTCACGAACCTAAATTAACTATATATATTTATGTGTTGGTCAATATTTGTCTAACAAATTAGGTCAAGTCATAGTGTACCACAATCCTAATGCTCGACACTAATATGCAAAAGTCAACAAAAGTAAATTTGACTCAAAATAATTTCCAAAAATCTATACATGATTAATATATAGTTTAAATATCGTCGTTTTATATTTTTAAATATTTTTAAAAGATTTATTAGAGTAAATAATATAATTTATTTATTAATAAATAAAATTTTATATTAAATTTATATAATAAAATATACTTTTATATATATTAAGTAATAAAATTTATAGGGTTCATTTAATATCATAAAGATAATATGATAGGTATTATTAAAGTAAGTTATTACAAGTAGTAAAATATGTTTGTATCACATATTTATTTGATAAAATAATATCTATAATGATAGTAAGTAAAAGTTGTATTATTTTGTAATAATAATTATTATTATAAAAATATCAATATTTATAATTACTAAGATGACATTATGATAAAACGATGATTCTAATTATGATAACTTTAATATTTATGATAATTTTTAATATTATCTTTAAAATAATAATTTTATTTAAAATAATAATAATAATGATATTTTATAGTAACAATGACATTTCTATTAAAATGATAATTATTGTTAAAATGATAGTTTTAATACTAACGATACTTTTAATAATAATAGTAATGATAAAAATAATAAGAACGATAATTTTATCTAAATCAATATCTTATAATATTTTAATTTCATCATGATACTCTTACCCATTATTTCCTAATCGTTTCGTTTAATAGCTTTTAATCATCTTTTATATCATGTTCATAATAATGTTAATTATAGTAATCAAAATAATTAGGTGTTACAAATATTTATTTTAATTACACAAATATTAATAATGATAGTTACTATAACATTATTAACGATAATACTAATAATTATCTTAATGATAATATAGTAATAATAATAATAACAATAACAATAACCATTTTTAAATAATGATATATATATTAATAATGATAATAATAATAATAATACCAATAATAATAATAATAATAATTGGATAATAATAATAATACTAATTATAACTTTAACGATAATAACGATAGTAATAAAAAAATAACAATTTTTAATGATAAATCCCTTTTATTGATAAAGATAATAATAATGATAATAATAAGATAAAACTAGAACGACGATAAAAACGACGATAATAATAATCATTTTTAAAAATATCGAAAATTCAATTGATTATAACTTCTAATCCGTTCATCGAAACCATTCGATATCTAAAGGAAAAGTTCTTAATTTTTCGCTAACTTTCCAAGGACATGCATATCTTATACCTTATCTCAATCGCAAGTGTAACTAATTCAAGATTCAACCTAACCTCTCTAAGGGCAATATCAAAAGTACAAGCATGCATAATCCTAAATACTCGAGCACTAGTCAGGGATACACTATTAGTATGTAAAAGTTAAATTATGAGTACTCACGTATCAATATTGAGATTCAATATTGCAGGAAAGGTACGTAGACGCAACGGAAATGATAAACACTATATTGACCTCACGAGCATACCCATGAACCATACTCAATCACCTCCATAGCTATAACCCATAATTTCCTTAATCCTATCACACTCGAAAAACAATTTCGAAATTACTCGGACAGCACTCCGTCGTAATATTTTATGTATACTAATAATATCTTGAAATAATACGGAGTAAATATATATATGTAAATCGATTGTGAGAGTTTAGAGAAAAATATTTTCAAGTTTCTATGAAATAATGAAACCTATTGAATTCTATTTATAATAGATTTTTGAATTATTAAAGTGAATTATTAAAGTATGAATTATTAAAGTGAATTATTAAAGTATGAATTATTAAAGTGAATTATTAAAGTATGAATTATTAAAGTGAATTATTAATGTATGAATTATTAAAGTGAATTATTAAAGTTAAAGTAAAGTAAAAATAAAGTAAAGGTAAAGTTTAAGTATAGTAAAAGTATAAAACTATGTACGTATAATACGCGTATAAATATATATAATATTAATTTAAATCGTTATATATATTTAATAAAATAAAATATAAATATCTTTATCTTTATCATACTAGTTAAGTAATGAGTTGTCAAAAGTGGTTCTAGATATTTATAAAAGTTATATATGTTTTAATAATAAAGTTCATTTTAACCTGAAAACGTTTTTGTACGTTTGAAACTAAATAGATCAATCGAGTCTTTATGAGATTCAATCTTCCACTATCCTTTGTCTAGTTCTCAATGATTGACAAATTGTTCTTATTTATAAATCACTTTACCATTTTCCGAATATTGTTAAAATAGAAAGATTTCTCAAATCAACGTGGGCCTTTCAACAGAGACTTGTAATCATAATTCAATATATCTGATAATTCAATCATTTGATCTTATCTTCTAATTCCATTGATAAATATTTTGAAATAGATACAATCATATAAAGTATTTAATCTAATATTTTGTTTACGTTTCAAGTTATAATATATATACACATATACATATATAATCATATTCGTTTAATGGTTCGTGAATCGTTGGAACTTGGTCGAGGTTGAATGAATGTATGAACATAGTTTAAAATTCTTGAAATTTAACTTAACAAATATTGCTTATCATGTTGGAAACATATAAAGATTAAAGTTTAAATTTGGTTGGAAATTTCCGGGTTGTCACACTGATGTTGTTGTTCCTGTTGTGATTCTTGTTCGGGTTCTGGCTCGTATTGCGGCTCATATTCTGATTCAGGTTCTTTTTATGGTTGTCTAGATGATGATGATGCACCAGCAGTATCGGTTTTCTGCAAAACACATTAAACACAAAATTTGTGCATCCAAATATGCATTAGTGTTAGCAAAATAACAACTTAAAACAATCACGATAACATGTTCAATCAAAATTAAACTTATACACATTTTCACATTTTTTACAATTTTACACTTTTTCAAATAAGCACATATGAAAATGTATACAAAGTTCATAAGCATTTAACTCAAATAACATGTCAAAATAGTCATTACTAGCAATTAAACAAGTCTCAAATGGCATTTACATCAAATTAATCAAGTTCATGAATTTTAGACTTAAAAAGTCTACTTTAATCTCCAAAAATCATGTTTAGGATCAATGTTTGGATCATTTAGCTACCTAAACATGTTACACTACTTAATTTAACAATAATTCATGACAAAAATCGGCCATAACCTGTTTATATCAAAAAGCCTCAAATTGCTCAAGAACACAAACCCTAGATTTCTAAAATTTTTGAAGTTTTTGGCTTCAAATCATGTTAAATAGCATCAATCTAGGTTATACATGCATAATATACTAACAATTTAACACTAATTACACTAGAAATTAACAAAATCAAATTAGGTAAAATATTGGTAATTATCACAAAAACTAGAAAATTTATGAGTTTAGGGGTGTAATTTTTACCTTTTTGTTGAAGAATCCGAACCTAGGCATGATTAGAGCAAGAAATTTGACGAATTACGGTGAAAAATGGTGAAATTTGGTGAGGATTTGAGAGAGTTTTGTATGTGTTTGTGTGTGTGAAGTGTGGAGACAGACCAGTCGACTGGCCTTTTGTTTCTGGCCAAAATTCCAGCTCCATGTGATCGCATGGATTGGAAGGCTAAATCTCATGCGATCGCATGGGGTCCGGGTACAGTAACTTTTGCTTTTTTTTTTTTTTTAAATAAAAACCTTATAACTTCTAAATCATAAATTAATAAAATTTTAAAAATTTGTTTCTTTTTAGGAGTGAGGGTGTTTCGGATCGTTGTCCTAGTCCGTCCCTCGACAAAATTTTAAAATTTGTCAATTTTAAGCGCAGTTTTAAAAGCAAAGGTTTTGGGGGTTTTTAAATATTTTTGCATACTTTAATTCAATAAGATTAAAAATAATGATAATAAAAGTTCTCGTCCCTCCCTTGGGTAGAGCAATTTCAGTTCAACGACCTAGTTTTCAACTCACGGCGAATTTTAAAAATCATATTTTTGACTTAGTGAAATAAAGTAAATTTTTGTTTTTAAATTCACACCAAACTTAAATTTAAAATGCATAAAATTAAAAATTCATATTAGTAATATTAAAAATTCATACCAAATTTATATTATATTTTTGTTTTTATACATACAAACTTATATTAAAAATATTAATTTTTCAAATATTTACAAATTTAAAAATATTAATTTTAAAAAGTTCACAATATTAATTTAATTTTAAAAACATGGTAAAAATAAAATTAAAAATCTTTTTGGTCTTTTATCCCACTTTAATCAATCAAATATTATCAAAAATATACGCCACTCTTTTCGGTAAAGTAATTTCGGTTCCATAACCTAGTTTTACTCCTGACGAATTTCTGAAATATTTTGGGTTGACTGATTAAAGGTATTTATACCTTAAGAATAAACGGTAAATTTCGCAGTGATGTAATAAATTTTTGTATGATATCAATAATTTCAGTTACGCATACCTAATTTTATTGAATACCAATTTAATACTTTATAGCGAACGATTCAGCGTTTATTATCAAAAGGTTAAAAGCAATAAAATAAAAATAAAAACTGTACATACTTACCTGTGAAATAGAATTCTCAGTGACCTGCTTTAGCCCACTCATAAGATAGTCAGACTAATTGGTTTTCCATAGCTACATAGGCGTAATCTCGAGCATTCAACATTTTTTCTTCGAAACATATGAACAGTCCATCTCTGCATAAAGTAACAAATTCGGTATTTGAATATGTTTGATTCGTCGAACATTTTCCTTCGTGTGACCATTTTCCGCATTTGTGACATCTTTCAAGGTGTCGTGCTCTTCTTTTCGCTGCGGATTTTGATTTTCCTTTACCAAATTGTAACTTATTATTTTCGTTTCTGGATTCTTTTCTTACTCCATCCAATTTACCTCTATTAATGATACCAATTCACTTGGAAGGGTGTCATTATAACATTAGACCATGATTTAATTCACAGGAAGTCTTCATCTTGTAAAACCTAAAAAAAATAAAAATTCAGAATGGGGGGAGAAGACTAGTTCTTTAGGGTATGCTAGGGAAAGACCATTCGGATTCCATTCTCGAGAACTACACGAAAACAGAAAATCTAACTCTAACAGAAATACATATTATCTTTTAAAGACTTGATTCTCCCCACACTTAGTTAGCTGTGGTGTCGAAATTTTGATTAACTTCGTTGTCAACTTCCATTGGATTATCTATGTAATGTTTAACTCTGTGACCATTAACTTTAAATTCAATCCCATTTGAATTTATTAACTCTACTGTTCCGTATGGAAAAACTCTTTTGACTATGAATGGTCCAGACCATCTTGATTTCAATTTTCCAGGAAATAGCTTGAATCGTGAATTGAAAAGAAGAACTCTGTCTCCTTCTTTAAATTCTTTTGAACTTCTGATTCTTTTATCATGCCATTTCTTCGTTCTTTCTTTATAGATTAACGAATTTTCGTATGCTTCATGTCTTAATTCTTCTAATTCGTTTAATTGATTTAATCGTAGACGTCCGGCTTCATGTAAATCAAGATTACATGTCTTCAAAGCCCAAAATGCTTTGTGTTCAATTTCTACTGGAAGATGACATGCTTTTCCGTAAACGAGTTTAAAAGGTGTGGTTCCAATTGGAGTTTTGTAGGCTGTTCGAAAAGCCCAGAGTGCATCCTTCAATTTCATGGACCATTCCTTCGGATTTGATCCTACGGTTTTCTCTAGAATACGTTTTAAAGCTCGGTTGGTATTTTCAACTTGTCCACTTGTTTGTGGATGATAAGCAGTGGAGATTTTATGAGTTACTCCATATCTTTTGAGAACTTTCTCAAGTTGATTGTTACAAAAATGAGTACCCTGATCACTTATTAAAGCTTTCGGTGTTCCGAACCTTGCAAAAAGACGTTTTAAAAAGTTGACTATAACTCGTGCATCGTTAGTTGGGAGAGCTTGTACTTCCGCCCATTTAGATACATAATCAATGGCAACGAGAATGTAGAGATTATTATGAGATTTTGGAAATGGACCCATAAAGTCAATACCCCAAATGTCAAATACTTCACATACTTGAATGACATTTTGTGGCATTTCATCACGTTGACTTATTTTTCCTGCCCTTTGACAAGCATAACAGGATTTACAAAGAAGGTGTGCTTCTTTGAAAATTGTAGGCCAATAGAATCCAGCATCGTAAACTTTTCTTGCTGTGAGTTGAGGCCCATAATGCCCTCCTGTTGGTCCTGTGTGACAATGGTTTAAGATTTGACTGGCTTCATCTCCGAATATGCATCGGCGTATTATTCCATTGGGACAACTTTTAAACAAATGTGGATCTTCCCAGAAATAGTTTTTTATATCACTAAAGAATTTCTTTCGTTTTTGGTACGATAATCCTTTTTCAAGGAATCCACATACTAAGTAGTTTTCATAGTCTGCAAACCATGGAATTTTATTATAATCTATCTTCAATAGATATTCATCAGGAAAGTTGTCTTGTATGGCCGATTCATTTAGAACTTCTAATTCAGGATTTTCAAGACGAGAAAGATGATCAGCGGCGAGATTTTCTGCTCCCTTTTTATCTCAGATTTCAATATCGAACTCTTGTAAGAGTAAGATCCAATGGATTAATCTTGGTTTAGCATCTTGTTTCGAAAATAGGTATCTAAGAGCAGAATGGTCGGTATAGACCACCGTTTTAGCTAGAACGAGATATGATCGAAATTTGTCAAAAGCAAAGACAATAGCAAGGAGTTCTTTTTCAGTAGTTGTGTAGTTCGTTTGTGCTCCTTTTAACGTCTTACTAGCATAATATATAGGTTGAAATCGTTTTTCAATTCTTTGTCCTAAAACGGCTCCCATTGCAAAATCACTTGCATCGCACATTAGTTCAAACGGTAGATTCCAATTTGGAGTTATCATAATCAGCGCATTAGTGAGTTTTTGTTTAATAATATTAAAATATTTGATTCATTCATCTGAAAAGATGAATGGAGCATCCTTTTCTAGGAGTTTATTCATAGGAGTGGCAATTTTAGAAAAATCTTTTATGAAACGTCGGTAAAAACCGGCATGCCTTAGAAAACTCCTAACTCCTCTAACATTGGTGGGATGTGGAAGTTTAGCAATTACATCTACTTTAGCTCTATCCACTTCAATTCCTTCCTTTGAAATTTTATGTCTAAGAACGATGCCTTCTTTAACCATGAAATGGCATTTCTCCCAATTAAGTACTAGATTTGATTGTTCGCATCTAATAAGCATTCGTTCAAGATTAACTAGACATGATTCAAATGTATCATCGAAGACTGAAAAGTCATCCATGAAAACTGCCATTTTTCACACACGCCATCCTGTTACAGTCCTAGTAGGAATAAGCTCATTTTTCACATTTGTGATGACAGTCATGCCACCCTTCTTAGGTACGCATTGAACTGGGCTTACCCATGGACTATCAGAAATTGGATAAATTAAACCTGCATCTAGCAGTTTAATAATTTCTTTCTTAACAACATCTTGCATATTAGGATTTAGTCTTCGTTGGCGTTGCACATATGTTTTATGACCTTCTTCCATAAGGATTTTATGTGTGCAATACGAAGAACTTATTCCTTTAATATCATGAATCTTCCATGCAATAGCTGGTTTATGAGCTTTTAACACAGAAATGAGTTGAGATTTTTCATTTTCAGTAAGAGAAGACGATATTATTACAGGTAATTCAGATTCACCATGTAAATAAGCGTATTCCAAATGGTTTGGAAGTGGCTTTAACTCTAATGTCGGTGGTTCTTCTATCGATGATTTATATCGATATCTGTCTTCCTCTTTTAGCATTTGAATTTCTTCTGTTGTTGGTTCATATCCATTAGCCATAAGTGTAGCTAACATTTCAGCTTCATCAATTGGTTCAGTTCCTTCTCGTAAAGAACATTCTCCTGTTCCTTGTAATTCTGAAAATTCTTCTAACAATTCTGCATGTGAATCTATAGTTTGAATATAATAACATGTATCATCTGTAGATTGTGGTTGTTGCATGGCTCTATCAACAGAAAAGGTAACACTCTCATCCTCTATACTTAGGGTCAGTTTCTTACCAAACACGTCTATTATTGCTTTGGCCGTGTTTAAGAATGGTCTTCCTAATATGAGAGGAACTCGAGAATCTTCTTCCATGTCCAGAATAACAAAATCTACTGGAAATACTAAAGTACCAACTTTAACTAGTATATTTTCCATTATCCCTCTAGGATATTTTACTGATCGATCGGCTAGTTGTATGCTTATTCGTGTTGGTTTCAATTCTCCAAGGTCTAGTTTAGCGTATAGTGAATACGACATTAGATTTATACTAGCACCTAAGTCTGCCAATGCTTCTATTGAACTAAGACTACCCAGAAAACATGGAATTGTGAAACTTCCCGGATCAGAGAGTTTTTCTGGTATCTTATTCAACAGCACTGCAGAACAATTAGCATTCATTGTAACAGCCAAGAGTTCTTCCATTTTCTTTCTATTTGTGATCAGATCTTTCAAAAATTTAGCATATCTAGGCATTCCTGAAATCACGTCAATGAAAGGAAGATTAACATTTATCTGTTTAAACATATCCAAGAATTTGGATTGCTCGGCTTCAAGTCTTTCTTTTCTCATTTTACTCGGGTAAGAAAGTGGTGGTTGGTATGGTTTAACATAAGGTTTAGCCTTAACTGTGTTATCTTCATTAACCTTTTCAACTACCGGTTCTTTTTCCTTATCTTGTTCAGATTGTGGTTCTTGTGGAGTAGGAGTAGCTTCATCAGAAATTACAGGTATTTCAGGCGGTTTAAGTGTAATACCACTTCTTGTGGTAATGGCTTTTGCTGTTTCATTTCGGGGGTTAGCATTTGTATCACTAGGTAGACTTTCCGGTTTTCTTTCACCTATTAACCTTGCTAGGTTACTTACTTCTTATTCCAGATTTTGAATAGAAGCATGTTGATTTCTAAATGCTTGAGCATTTTGTTCATTGGTTTGTTTCTGAGATGTGAAAAACTGCGTTTGAGATTCAACTAGCTTTGACATCATATCTTCTAAATTTGGCTTTTTATCATCGGTTTGTGGTGGTTTATTTTGAAAAATAGGTCTTTGCTGATTGTAAGTATTATTGGATACTTGTTGATTGCTAGGACCTTGTTGGTTGTTGTATGGAACATTTCAGTTATAATTCTGGTTTTGATTGTAGATCGATCTTGGCGGTTGATAATTATTCTGATAATTATTTCCAGGCCTTTGGTTTATGTATGAAACATTCTCTCTTTGTTCCATTGTTAGTTCAATACTAAGACAATCTTTTTTTAAATGTGGTCCTCCACACTGCTCACAACTAATTCGTATTGAGTGGATATCTTTAGTCATCTTTTCCATTCGTCCCTCGACAACATCTATCTTTGCATAAATGGAATTGAAGTCATGGCTAGAATCGGCTCTAGCTGCTTTAGATGATCTAACGATATCTTTTTCTTGGTACCACTCATGTGAGTGGGAAGCAGTGTTATCAATAATTTTGTAAGCGTCAGTTGCGGTTTTCTTTATAATGGAACCACCAGCTGCTATATCGATGTCTTTTCGTGTAGTGATGTCGCATCCTTGGTAGAATATTTGTACTATTTGACAAGTGTCTAAACCATGTTGCGGACATCCTCTTAATAACTTTCCAAATCTTGTCCACGCCTCATACAGAGTTTCATTTGGCTTTTGCGTGAACGTAACAATTTCTCCTTGAAGTCTCACGGCTTTAGATGCCGGAAAGAATTGTTTAAGAAATTTTTCAACTAAAATGTCCCATGTATCAATCGCCCCTTCAGGTAACGATTCTAACCAATCTTTGGCTTCTCCCTTTAAAGTCCAGGAAAATAACATGAGATATATCTGTTCATCCTCCACTTCTTGGATTTTAAATAGAGTACAGATCCTATTAAAGGTTCGAAGATGTTCATTTGGATCTTTCTTCGGTGCACCACTAAATTGGCATTGATTAGTTACCATGTGTAGAATTTGTCCCTTGATTTCATAATCTGGCGAATTAATGTCAGGCTGAGTAATTGCGTGACCTTGGCCAGTGGGTTTAGCCCTCATTCGTTCTTCCATACTTAGAGGTTCCAGATTCTCCATGATTGAATTTATTGAATCTGAATCACTATAGGATTCTGATTTAATGGGTTGTTCCTCAACAATCTCCATTTGAATGATTGGTGGTTCCGGAGGAAAGATTAATGGTTCAGGATCTCTGAATTGTCCCTGAATATCCTCCGGATTCTCAATTGTGAGGTCGGGTTCAAAAAATGGATTATCGGAAATTTGAATTGGAGCACTTGGTCAACTGGATGACGATTCTAAAGAAAAATCAACGAAGACAATATTTGCTAGATGTCTTGATCGAGTTACAGGTGGTGAACGTTTTGCTCGGTGCATTCACTGAATATCCTATTAGTTATAAAAATAAGAAAAATTATATAAGTTATCAAATTAATAGACTTTTCTGATTTTGCCCACGTTTCGAATAGCCAAAAGATGCAGCAGATGGGCAGGATTCGTTTAGTCTCAATATAATTGAGTAATGTTTGGCTTCAATAACCCGGTCCACGTACAAATTCAACTATTACTACGAACCAGAAAATGGATGTCTATCAATTTAACCACTTAAAATAATTTTTCGTTTTGAAATTTTAGAGAAGAAATACAAAAAATTCTATGTCCTATAAACTAGAGCGTCGAGAAATAAGAAAGAAAAAGATTGCGCGTCGAAAAATGGCGAAAAATAAAAGGTCGAAAAAATAGAAATAAAAAGAAAGTAGCGCGTTGTAACTTAAAAAAAAAACTAAAAACTAAGAATTAAAAGTTGCGTCTAAAAATATTAAAGCTTAGAGAAATACTATATCCCATAACGGCAATAACTTAAAAAGTACTTAAAATATTAAAAATGGCGTCGCAAATTTCTAAAGCACCTAAATCTTAGTCTAAAGAAAAAGCACTTAAGGGATTTTACGGCAAAGCCTAAAAATCTAGAAATAAAAATAACTATGGCAAAAACTATGACTTAAAACTAAATACGAGCGAAAAATACAAATATTATGCTAAAATAAATTAAAAGTTACAAAATGTAAAAATAAACTTAAAGTTGTAAAAAGTACAATTTTTATAAAAATATTATTTTTATATTATTTATTTTATAAAAGTATTTATTTTTTAATTTATTAAAACTAATTAAACTAAATATACAAAATAAATAATAAAACTAAACTAATTAATTAAATAAACAACCCTAATTAGGGTTTTAATAAATAATAATAATAATAATTATAAATTAATTAAAACCCTAAACTGGTCGGCTGAGGTTTCAGACCAGTCAAATCACCTCATGCGATCGCATGAGGTGTTAATTGATTTTTCATGCGATCGCATGAGCTGCGGATCCGGGCCAAATGCTGGGCTGCTACAGTGTAGGGCCTCGAGTGTTTTTTTGTTTTTTTTTGTTTTTAAAATAAATAAATATTTATATAAATTAAATAAAAACTTAATTCTTAAAAACTAAAAATAAAGATAAAGAAACTTTATAATTCTATATATATATGTAACAAACTCTTAAATATATATATTTTTTGTTATTTTTTTTATATTTAAAACGTATTTTTACAAAAGCGTATTTTTATAAAAGTAAACTAAAAATTAATAAAAATCTTTTATTTATAGCGTTGCGCTTTCGGCGTTTAAGCAAGAGTGTCCCCGGCAGTGGCGCCAAAAATACTTGATGTTATGCGAGGGGTATATAAAATAGTTATAAATTTACAAGAAAATACTATTAAATACGATACAATTTTACACAAGTGATTTATTTATTTATAGAATGGATATACCTAAACCTTGCTACAACACTTATAGACAGTGTACCTAATCGTACAGTAGTGAGTTTTTAGTAAGTCCGGTTCGTTCCACAGGGATCTTTTAAACAAGCTTAACGCTATATTTTTAAAACTATATTTGTAAAAATACAAAAATATATATAAGTAGTATTATTATTATAAAAGGGGGGTTTTTACCGGTTAATGACCGGTTTGTCGATTTTAAAACTTCAGTCGCAGTTAAAACCTAATGTAAAATATTAAAAATAAATATAACTTAAATTAAAGCGTAAATTAAATAACGATAATGAAATTGTGATAAATAAAAATGCGATAAAATCAAATTGCAATAATTAAAAAGTACGATAATTAAAAGTGCAATTAAATAAAATGACAATAAATAAAAGTGCGATAATTAAAAGTGCAATTAAATATGAAATATATAAATTATGCTTATTTAAACTTCCGTAATCATGATGTTTGACGTGTTGATTTTAGTTTTATTACCATGGGTTAATTGTCCTTTGTCCTGGATTATTCGATATGTCCATACGGATTTGTCCATAATAGTCCATCAGTCATGATCATAAAGTGCGAAAGTCTTCGTCAAATTATTCTTATTCCCGAAGTCAAATATTCCAACTAATTGGGATTCGAATTGTAACAAGGTCTTAATACTTTGTTTAATGAATACACCAGGTTATCGACTGCGTGTAAGCCAAGGTTTTAATACTTTGTTAACAATTACACCAATTACCCTTGAATGTAATCCACCCCTGTTTCAACAAGTCTATTAACTATTAATCCAGTTCCGTATCCGGTAAAATGAACAATTATTGGTATTTATAGATATCCCGCCCACCGTACCCAGTCAAGCGTATGTGGTTATATATAAATACGTCAAATTATCAGTCTATATATTAATTTAACGAGGTATCGTTTAGTTAATATAAAACCCATTAATAGCCCATAGTCTAATTTTCACAAGTGTCATTCTTTTGTCCAAACCCAATTATGGTCCAAAGCCCAATTACCCAATTTTAATATTTTAGCCCAACATCATGATTACTTCGTCTTAAATAAGCATAATAATAACTTAGCTACGAGACATTAAATTAAAAATAACATTAACCATAACTTACAGTGATTAAAAATAGCATAGCGTTACACGGATAGAATTTCAACTTACACCCTTACAACATTCGCTAACATACCCTTATTATTAGAATTTAAAATTAAAATTAAAATTAAAATATAATATATATATATTTACGTATATGAATGAGAAGAGAAAAAGATGGATATAAACTGAGCCAAAATCGCGAATTTATAGGGGTGTGGCCTGCCACCCACTGCCATGCGATCGCATGGAAAATGGTCATGCTGGCCATGCGATCGCATGGCCCTGGAATTCAGCTCACATGTCTTTGTTTGCATTCTGCCGACGGTTTTTATTATAATATATAATATATAAATAATTTATATAATTATTTAAATATTATATTTTATTCTTGTGCATAGTTAACTCATAATTTTTAGTCCGTTGCGTCGAGCATTGAGAGTTGACTTTGGTCCCGGTTCCGGATTTTCGAACGTCCTTGGGTACAATTTAATATCTTGTATTTTGCGTTTCGCGTCTTGTACTCTTGTAATTTTGAGACGTTTCTCACCAATAATTTGAACCACTTTGATTGTATTTTGTACTTTTGATCTTTTTGGTCGTTTGCGTCTTCAATTCATCGAATCTGTCTTTTGTCTTCACCTTTTATTATTTAAACGAATATCACTTGTAAATAGAACAGTCGCAACTAAAAGCTTGTCTTTCTTGAGGGATAATGCTATTAAATATATGTTCGTTTTTAGCATTATCAGAATTTGGAGATATGAGAGAAATGGTACTTAGAGAAGCTCATAAAACCAGATACTCAATACATCCTGGAACGGGGAAGATGTACAAGGATCTCAAGAAATATTTTTGGTGGCCAGGTATGAAAGCCGATGTTGCTAAATACGTAGGGGAATGTTTGACGTGTTCTAAGGTCAAAGCGGAGCATCAGAAACCATCAGGTCTACTTCAACAACCCGAAATCCCGGAATGGAAATGGGAAAACATTACCATGGATTTCATCACTAAATTGCCAAGGACTGCAAGTGGTTTTGATACTATTTGGGTAATAGTTGATCGTCTCACCAAATCAGTACACTTCCTGCCAATAAAAGAAGATGACAAAATGGAGAAGTTAGCACGACTGTATTTGAAGGAAGTCGTCTCCAGACATGGAATACCAATCTCTATTATCTCTGATAGGGATGGCAGATTTATTTCAAGATTCTGGCAGACATTACAGCAAGCATTAGGAACTCGTCTAGACATGAGTACTGCCTATCATCCACAAACTGATGGGCAGAGTGAAAGGATGATACAAACGCTTGAAGACATGTTACGAGCATGTGTTATTGATTTCGGAAACAGTTGGGATCGACATCTACCGTTAGCAGAATTTTCCTACAACAATAGCTACCATTCAAGCATTGAGATGGCGCCGTTTGAAGCACTTTATGGTAGAAAGTGCAGGTCTCCGATTTGTTGGAGTGAAGTGGGGGATAGACAGATTATGGGTCCAGAGATAATACAAGAAACTACCGAGAAGATCATCCAAATTCAACAACGGTTGAAAACCGCCCAAAGTCGACAAAAGAGCTACGCCGACATTAAAAGAAAAGATATAAAATTTGAAATTGGAGAGATGGTCATGCTTAAGGTTGCACCTTGGAAAGGTGTTGTTCGATTTGGTAAACGAGGCCAATTAAATCCAAGGTATATAGGACCATTCAAGATTATTGATCGTGTCGGACCAGTAGCTTACCGACTTGAATTACCACAACAACTCGCGGCTGTACATAACACTTTTCACGTCTCAAATTTGAAGAAATGTTTTACTAAAGAAGATCTCACTATTCTGCTAGACGAAATCCAAATCAACGAAAAATTCAATTCGTCGAAGAACCCGTTGAAATAATGGATCGTGAGGTTAAAAGACTTAAGCAAAACAAGATAGCAATTGTTAAAGTTCAATGGAATGCTCGTAGAGGACCCGAGTTCACCTGGAAACGAGAAGATCAGATGAAGAAGAAATACCCACACTTATTTCCAGAAGATACGTCAACACCTCCAACTGCTTAAAATTTCGGGACGAAATTTATTTAACGGGTAGGTACTGTAGTGACCCGAACTTTTCCATGTTTATATATATTAAATGAAATTGTTATTTACATGGTTAAGTGTTTCCAACATGTTAAGCAATCAAACTTGTTAAGACTTGATTAATTGAAATAGGTTTCATATAGACAATTGACCACCCAATTTGACCGGTGTTTCACGAACGTTAAAACTTGTAAAAACTATATGATGACATATATATGATTATATATATAGTTAACATGATATTATGATAAGTAAGTATCTCATTAGGTATTGTAACAATGAGTTATATACATAAAATTGAGTTTATTGAATTAAGAAACTCGAAACGATATATATAACGATTATCGTTAAAACAACGTCTTACTAAATACATATGAATCATATTAAGATATTAATGCACAATGTTTAATCATGATAAATGATAAGTAAACATGTCATTAAGTGTATTAACAATGAACTACATATGTAAAAACAAGACTACTAACTTAATGAATTCGAAATGAGACATATATGTAACGATTATCATTGTAACAACATTTAACTGTATATATATCATACTAAGATATATTAATATATCATAATATCATGATAATGTAATAATTTAACATCTCTTTAGATATAATAAACAATGGGTTAACAACATTTAACAAGATCGTTAACCTAAAGGTTTCAAAACAACATTTACATGTAACGACTAACGATGACTTAACGACTCAGTTAAAATGTATATAAATGTAGTGTTTTAATATGTATTCATACACTTTTGAAATAATTCAAGACACTTATCAAAATACTTCTACATAACAAAAATTCTTACAATTACATCCTCGTTCAGTTTCATCAACAATTCTACTCGTATGCACCCGTATTCGTACTCGTACAATACACAGCTTTTAGATGTATGTACTATTAGTATATACACTCCAATGATCAGCTCTTAGCAGCCCATGTGAGTCACCTAACACATGTGGGAACCATCATTTGGCAACTAGCATGAAATATCTCATAAAATTACAAAAATATTAGTAATCATTCATGACTTATTTACATGTAAACAAAATTACACATCCTTTATATCTAATCCATATACCAATGACCAAAAATACCTACAAACACTTTCAATCTTCAATTTACTTCATCTAATTGATCTCTCTCAAGTTCTATCTTCAAGTTCTAAGTGTTCTTCATAAATTCTATAAGTTCTAGTTTCATAAAATCAAGAATACTTCCAAGTTTGCTAGCTTACTTCCAATCTTGTAAAGTGATCATCCAACCTCAAGAAATCTTTCTTATTTACAGTAAGATATCTTTCTAATACAAGGTAATACTCATATTCAAACTTTGATTCAATTTCTATAACTATAACAATCTTATTTCGAGTGAAAATCTTACTTGAATTTGTTTTCGTGTCATGATTCTGCTTCAAGAACTTTCAAGCCATCCAAGGATCCTTTGAAGCTAGATCCATTTGTCTCTTTTCTAGTAGGTTTATCCACAAAAGTTAAGGTAGTAATGATGTTCATAACATCATTCGATTCATACATATAAAGCTATCTTATTCGAAGGTTTAAACTTGAAATCACTAGAACATAGTTTAGTTAATTCTAAACTTGTTCGCAAACAAAAGTTAATCCTTCTAACTTGACTTTTAAAATCAACTAAACACATGTTCTATATCTATATTATATGTTAACTTAATGATTTAAAACCTGAAAACACGAAAAACACCGTAAAATCGGACATACGCCGTCGTAGTAACACCGCGGGCTGTTTTGGGTTTGATAATTAAAAACTATGATAAACTTTGATTTAAAAGTTGTTCTTCTAGGAAAATGATTTTTCTTATGAACATGAAACTATATCCAAAAAACATGGTTAAACTCAAAGTGGAAGTATGTTTTTCAAAATGGTCATCAAGACGTCGTTCTTTCGACTGAAATGAGTACCTCTTACAAAAACGACTTGTAACTTATATTTCTGACTATAAACCTATACTTTTTCTGTTTAGATTCATAAAATAGAGTTCAATATGAAACCATAGAAATTTGATTCACTCAAAATGGATTTAAAACGAAGAAGTTATGGGTAAAACAAGATTGGATATTTTTTTATTGTTGTAGCTACGGGAAATATTGTAACAATTCTATACAAATCATATCCTAGCTAACTTATATTGTATTATACATGTATTCTAATATATTATGTAATCTTGGGATACCATAGACACGTATGCAAATGTTTTGACGTATCATATCGACCCATGTATATATATTATTTGGAACAACCATAGACACTCTATATGCAGTAATGTTGGAGTTAGCTATATAGGGTTGAGGTTGATTCCAAAAATATATATACTTTAAGTTGTGATCTAGCCTGAGACGTGTATACAATGGGTCGTGGATTGATTCAAGATAATATATATCAATTTATTTCTGTACATCTAATTGTGGATAACTAGTTGTAGGTTACTAACGAGGACAGCTGACTTAATAAACTTAAAATATTAAAACGTATTAAAAATGTTGTAAATATATTTTGAACATACTTTGATATATATGTACATATTTGTTATAGGTTCGTGAATCGACCAGTGGCCAAGTCTTACTTCTCGACGAAGTAAAAATATGTGAAAGTGAGTTATAGTCCCACTTTTAAAAACTAATATTTTGGGATGAGAATACATGCAGTTTTATAAATGTTTTACGAAATAGACACAAGTAAATGAAAGTACATTATATGGGTGAATGATCGAAGCCGAATATGCCCCTTTTGCTTGGTAACCTAAGAATTAGTAAACCGATCTACTAATTGACGCGAATCCTAAAGATAGATCTATTGGGCCTAACGAACCCCATCCAAAGTACCGGATGCTTTAGTACTTCGATGTTGTTTTTATCATGTCCGAAGGATTTCTCGGAATGATATGGGATATTCTTATATGCATCTTATTAATGTCGGTTACCAGGTGTTCACCATATGAATGATTTTTATCTCTATGTATGGGATGTATATTGAAATATGAAATCTTGTGGTTTATTATTATGATTTGATAATATATAGGTTAAACCTACAACTTACCAACATTTTTGTTGACGTTTTAAGCATGTTTATTCTCAGGTGATTATTAAGAGCTTCCGCCGTTGCATACTAAAATAAGGACAAGATTTGGAGTCCATGCTTGTATGATATTATGTAAAAACTGCATTCAAGAAACTTATTTTTGATGTAATATGTTCTTATTGTAAACCATTATGTAATGGTCGTGTGTAAACGGTATATTTTAGATTATCATTATTTGATAATCTACGTAATGCTTTTTAAACCTTTATAGATAAAATAAAGGTTATGGTTGTTTTAAAAATGAATGCAGTCTTTGAAAAACGTCTCATATAGAGGTCAAAACCTCGCGATGAAATCAATTAATATGGAACGTTTATAATCAATATGAACGGGACATTTCAGGATTAGCGTAGAAGGGATTAAACATGCCAAGTGAAATAATTGATTATCACTAAATCTCGCAGAACCTAAGAATTTCATAATGGATGAAATTGGTAATATAGTTACCTACCTAAATAGCTTATGATTGGCGATCCGCGGTAAACCCGTCGTTACCATAAGTGAAATATGGATCTTAGCCTTGTTAATTATAATTGTTTGAATATTGAACACACTTGGGTAATTATCTTAATAAGGATTAAATATATCAAATTAACTAATACAACTTACTTTAAAAATATGATAGATGTCTGCAACAAACACAAATCCTACTCCGTCATCAATCACTAATTTCTGCCTTAAAGGGCTCCTCGAAAAGGACAAGCTTACGGGCTTGAACTACATGGACTGGCTTCGCAAGCTAAGAATTGCTCTTAGGATAGAAGGAAAGATCAGGACAATTGAGGAACCCTTACCGGCAGAACCCGGATCGAGAGCTACTCAAGCGGCTAGGGACGATTTTGAAAAACGGCGTTCCGAGTCTAATGAGGTAGCATGCTTGATGTTGGCGACCATGTCTCCAGAGCTCCAAAAGGGCATGGAGAGCTTAGGGTCGTACGACATGCTTAACCAACTAAAGGACATGTTCCAACAACAAGCAAAGCAAGAAAGGTTTGACACCGTGAAAGCTCTCGTATCTTGCAAAATGGCAACGGGAAGTAGCGTAAGTGTCCATGTACTACAAATGAAAGGGTACATAGACTGGCTGGAGCGCCTTGGTTTTTCCATAAGTCAGGAGCTTGCAACGGATTTTATCCTGAACTCGCTGACTAGTGCATATGAAGGATTCATTATGAACTATAATATGAACAATATGGAGAAAACAATCATGGAGCTCCATGACATGTTGAAAACCGCTGAGGCTAACATGGCCAAAGCTAAACCCGCAACTACCGTCCTAGCCATTCATGAAAGTGGGATCAAGAAGAAGAAAAACAAAACAAAGGGCAAGAACAAGGGCAAGGGTAAGATTGGCACGTCCAACTTCAAACCTAAACCTAAGGGCATTGCTAACTCTTCTACTTCAAAGATCCCGTAAACCAAGTCTCCTGAAGAAGCAATATGCTTCCATTGTGGGGAGAAAGGACATTGGAGGCACAATTGTACCAAGTAACTTAATGAACTACGGGCTAAGGGAGTCGCCATACCTTTAGGTTTGTTCATGATTGAACTAAACAATACTACTATTTCTAATTCTTGGGTATTGGACACGGGATGTGGTACTCACATTTGTACAAATGTGCAGGGACTCACAAGAAGTAGGAAGCTGAAGACCAAAGAGCTCAATCTAATCATGGGGAACAAGAATGTTGCCTCTGTTAACATGATTGGAGAATGCAAGCTTTCTTTTGATTCTAGTCTATGTATTGTTTTATCTAATGTTTGCTACAGTGCCGAAATGGCAAGAAACATTATATCTTTTGATGCTTTATATAATGATGGTTTTGATTTTAGTTTTGATAATGGATCAATACTTGTTCACAAAAATGGGATGTTTTATTTCAAGGCTAGTCCTTGTAAAGACATCTTAGAAACCACAGCAAAGCTAAATGATAGTTCAATCTACAATGTTGATTCATCCAAAGATGTTTTGGATAAAACGTATCTATGGCATTGTCGTTTAGGACATATAAGCAAGAAACGCATAGCAAAACTTCAGTCAGGTGGAATTTTAGAATCATTTGATGTTACATCATATGACGAATGTGAATCTTGCTTGTTAGGAAAAATGACAAAAGCACCTTTCACAGGAAACTGTGAAAGGGGAAATGATCTGTTGGAGTTGGTACACACTGATGTGTGTGGTCCATTCAGATCGCCTACTAGACACCAGGAACGATACTTCGTTACATTTACTGATGACTTCAGTAGATATGGTTATGTTTATTTAATTAAACAAAAGTCTGAAACTTTAGGAGTGTTCAAGGCATACCAAAATGAAGTAGAAAATCAACTGAACAAAAGAATTAAGATTCTCCGATATGATAGAGGTGGTGAATATCTTAATGATGAATTTCGTGATCATCTACGGGGTTGTGGGATAATCTAACAATTAGATCCTCCTAGAACACCACAACATAATGGTGTGGCTGAAAGGAGGAATCGAACATTATTTGATATGGTTCGATCCATGATGAGCCGTACAAAGCTTCCAATCAGTTTTTGGGGCTATGCCCTACAAACTGCCGCAAGGATCCTTAACCTCATCCCAACCAAGAAATTTTCTAAAACACCTTATGAGATATGGCATGGTAAAACTGTGTCTCTCTCATATCTAAGAATCTGGGGTTGTGAGGCTTAAGTTCGTCGTGAAGCTCAAGATAAACTTGAACCCAGATCCGAAAAGTGTTTATTTGTTGGTTACCCGACTGATTCTTTTGGATATTTGTTTTACAACCCTACTGAGAACAAAGTCTTTGTGTCCAGAAGGGGAGTCTTCCTTGAAAAGGATCTCATATCAAAAGGAACCAGTGGGAGCAAAATTGACCTTGAAGAAATTCAAGAATCAACCGACATGGAAACTGATATTGGAACCGATTCTCCTCAAGAGGTCGACGAGCCTGCAGTTGAAAGAGAAACTGACCTACAGCCACCACTCATACGTAGATATGATAGAGTGTGTCGAACACCAAAGAAATATAATTTACACATATTTGAGGGTGACGACGAAAATATAGATTCTGATGAACCTATTACCTATCAGGAAGCAATGACAGGCCCCGAGTCTGTTAAATGGAAGGAGGCTATGGACAATGAGATCCAATACCGGGTACAAAAACCATTGGGTGTAAGTGGGTCTTCAAGAAGAAGACCGATATGGATAGAAATGTACACACATTCAAAACCAGACTGGTGGCTAAGGGTTACACGCAACAATATGGTGTAGACTATGATGAAACATTTTCACCAGTAGCTATGTTGAAATCCATTAGAATACTTCTTGCCATAGCTGCATTTTATGACTATGAGATATGGCAAATGGATGTAAAAACAGCTTTCCTTAATGGTAAGCTAACAGAGGATGTGTTTATGACACAACCTGAGGGTTATGTACATCCTAAGTATCCTAATAGTGTGTGCAAGCTTCAAAAGTCCATTTATGGACTTAAATAAGCTTCTCGTAGCTGAAATCTTTGCTTTAATGAGAAAATCAAAGAATTTGGTTTTATTAGAGGCGAAGATAAGCCATGTGTCTATGTTAGGTCTAGTGGGAGTGTTGTAGTCTTCCTTGTACTATATGTCGATGACATATTACTCATGGGAAACGATATCCCGACATTGAAAGATGTCAAAGCTTGGCTAAGGAAATGTTTCTCCATGAAAGACATAGGAGATGCATCATATATTTTAGGAATAAAGATCTATCGAGATAGGTCAAGGAGATTAATTGGGCTAAACCAAAGTGCATATATAGATAAGATACTGAAGAAATTCGGTATGCATAACTCCAAGAAAGGGTACGTTCCTATGAACCCTGGAATGATATTGAGCAAGTCTCAATGTCCTAATTCTGACTTGGATTCAGCTACCATGAGTCGGACTCCATATGCTTCAGCTATAGGATCGATCATGTATGCGATGATATGCACTAGGCCTGACGTGTCGTATGCACTAAGCATGACTAGTCGTTATCAGGCCAATCCTGGTGAAGCTCATTAGATAGCAGTCAAGAACATTCTAAAGTATCTTAGGAGGACTAAAGAGATGTTCTTGGTCTATGGTGGGAATGACGAGCTGAGCGTCAAAGGATGCTCTGACGCTATTTTCCAATCAGATAGAGATGATTGCTCTTCACAATCAGGATTTGTATTTATGTTGAACGGTGGAGCCGTCACATGGAGAAGTGGCAAGCAAAGTACTATTGCTGATTCTACGACAGAAGCCGAGTATATAGCGGTAAATGAAGCTGCTAAAGAGGCCATGTGGATAAAGAAATTCATCGGGGATCTGGGCGTGGTTCCTACAATCCATGATACTGTTGAGATTTTCTGCGACAATGTGAGTGCGGTTGTCGTGGCTCAAGAACCGAGGTCACAAAAGCGCACACGGAACATACTCAGAAATTACCATTACATCCGTCAACTTGTAGCAGAAAATGACATATTATTAAGTAGAGTAGACACGACTAAGAACTTGACTGATCCTTTCACCAAGCCTTTGCCACAGACTAAGCATGATGCTCATAGCATGTCTATTGGTATTCGTGTCATTGATGATAAAGTTTGATTGTATTTTTATGTTAAGTTTGAAACTTTAAACATTGGGTAATAATATATATATTACAATTTGATCTGATGATTAATATGTTGAGATTATATTATACGCACGATGCGATCATTTCATTGTATATTTCCATGTTTCATTTTGCATGTTTTAACTTCCAATGAATATCATTTCATAAACTTCCACAGTCGGTCATTCTTTAAGGAAGAGAGAATTGAATTAAGGCTGCTATGAAGTGTAGTAATATAGGCTTATATGAAACTACATTCATGAGGAACTTGATAGTTGATTCAAGGTTCTGGAATGACCACACTTAGACATTACTTCATGGTTTTAAGTCAAAAGGTAAGCTCTAAGATGGCAACATCATTTATCCTAGAGTGGATATGTATGAGAAATCCTGACACAAACTATGTTATACTTTGACCTGTTTCTAACGTTGTGCGTAAATGCCGGTCATAAGGGAGCATATTGGGTATATCATGGAATGTGGTGGATGTCTATACAGTTGAAGCAATTTGTTCCTTCTTCTTTAAGCAAGTTTAAGCGATATCTCTGGGCCCCTCGTTGATTTGTGCTGAATTAAATGCATGGCCATGCTACGACTGAATTAATGCAATTGCAGTCTATTTGATCACCACAAATCTCCATCGGAAACATAATCTTGAACGATGATGATTGACACTTAACCATGTCACACGTTCATATAGATATCTTGAACAAAAGGATGATTGATATAAATCAAAATATAGGAGTCTAACGTAGCAGACTAGTTGTTGCACATGGTGTGTCTTTTAAGACAAGCCAATATTATTAATGTCAGTGCAAGTGGGAGTCTGTTGGAAATATATTCTCGGGTTGGCTACGGTTCGACTGTGGTTTGACCGTGGTACATATATTCCGAAGATATGCCCATGACATTAAATAATAAAAGTCCATTTATCCTATTCGGTCATACACAAAGGCCAATGGTAAAATTGTTTGATATACCTTCTAATCGGAAATTAATTTATTAATCATTAGTTAATGGTTTAATAAATTAAGTAAGTTTTTTTTATGTGTATACATATACTTACAAATCAAAATATGTAGAGATTTGATTAGATTTTGCAAATCATATTTTATATAAGATATAAGATTTGATTTGATTTATAAAATATGATTTGATTTTGTAAATCTTATTTTATATAAAGATTTGATTTTGCAAATCTTTCCAAATCTTTATTTATTACATTTGTACTAGATGTATTAATTGTATCAATTATTATGTAATATATAATACCAAGCCTTGGTATTGAAAAAGTTATGAAAAAGATACAAAAACACACATACAAAAATGCTATTTTTCTTTCTTATTTTCAAGTAACCAAAAATACTTGAAATCTATAATTGGGTTCGGTTTTTGGTGGAAATAACGAAGAAGAAAATATCCGTTAAGTAGAAGGTATAGATCGAAGCAAGGTTGAAACTTTGGGTGTCTACCGTTTAGAGGAACTCTTCTTTGGGTTTTCAAATTCGATCTTCAAAAGGCTACAAAGGTTGTATTCTAATCTTCTCTTGTTCGGTTTCGTTAATTTGTTTTGTTGCCAAAGTTTTGTACAATGATCCGTGGAAGAGTATGATTCTGTAAAGTTTTAAAAATGCTTCCGCTCGCTTTGAATTTGTATCATACTCCAACATCATTAACCCACGAATGAAACAAGAACATTGTTTTCGAGTTACATAGAAATTAATTACCATCTACTTAGTAACAATTGTTTTGGTTAGAGTTGGCAAATTGAACGGGTCTGGTTGTCATATAACAGATGACGCTCAGCCACTCATGTTTTTTTTTTCTGTGTCAACTTTCAGTTTTTCTGGTTAAAAGTTAACGCGTTAAACATGGTTTTGATCAACCATGTTGTTAGTTGTTACTATACTAATCTAAATCTTTATATAAACCTTTAAGAGGTTGTATGCGATTACAATGTGGAGTTTAGACTTTTGACGACCCTCGACCATTTTTACTTTTAACTGACGAAATAACTTTATCCATTTGCCTCAATGGAGTTAAACTCTAACCCCTGTCCATTTATAAGTAAATGGGTCAAAACTTATCACAGTTATTTGTGAGTTGTGACTTGTGAGTTGTGACTTGTGACACACAGAAAAACATTCATTTTCCAACATCTTATTATACACCTGTTTTAAAATATGATCTGCAACTTATAAGGAAAGAACTTGTATAGACTAAATCCAAACATGCATCATAGCTAATGTAAATTATAACTTATGTATCAGTTCATGTAAACATAAAAGGATCGTATCAAATTCAACATCTAGAAGGTATGAGAGTAGGTGCAGAAGAAGTCAGAAAGATAAAATATGCTTCTATTTTAAAATCACATCATCAAACGTTTTCAAATTTTTAAAACATGTTGATAAGTTGACTTCGAATTTTTAAACTGTACTTTGTTTCTTAATTTTAAATTAAATGTCCAACACCCTGAAAACCTCATAAAGCAAAGAAGATTTACAAATTTGTGTTTAATTCTCCTATCAATTCAAGCCAACGATCAAAGCGTAATAGTGAAACCAAGATGAGAAACTGGATGTTTGGTTTATCAACGAGCGCTAAACACTTCAAGCTCCATATCAAAATCTGTGAGCTTGAAGGCTTAGTTGTTACTGATGTTCCAAATAAAGATAATTATAAGGTGCAAGTGCATATAAAACTAGGTGTTCCAAGAAGAGGTTACATACCTCGAATTGCTGTTAAAAAAGATCGTACGTCCGAACAGTGTATAAACCAAGATGGACGTGTCTGCTGGAACGAAAGTTTTGAGCAACTCTGCAATTTGGATGCGAAGAGCCCGGGCCCCAGTAGCTGGAAGATCAACCTTGAGGTTCATGTAAGTAACAAAATAAAGTTATTAGTAGATGCAGAAAATTTCAGTTCATTTATGCGAACCTAGTAGCTAGAGATATGTTTGTCCCGCTTATATAGTATCTAAATATGCATATAAATTACCAGGGGATAAATGTGGAATCGAATCACAAGGCGCATATATTAGCTATAGTCAAATTGGATGTTACTGAGCTCACGAGTGGTTCGCAAAAACCGATCAAACTTCCAATCAGGTGCTGCATCGGTGATGTCACCCGTGATGCGAGCTTAAAGGTACCGGTGGATTTGCAAGCATGAATAGATTATATATGCCTCCATTGCACCTAAGCAGTGGTGGACCCTGGAAATTTTGTTACCGGGGACGAATTTTTTATTTTTAAACGTATGGATTTTCTAGCAAAATATGGAGATTTTGGGGTAAAATATAGAGTTTTTTGAGCAAAATTTGGAGGTTTTTTGGGCAAAATACGAAGGTTTTGAGGCAAAATATGGAGGTTCGGGGCAAAATATGAAGGGTTCGGGGCAAAAAAAATTCCAACAAGGTCAAAATTGAAAAACCGAAAAATTTGCACTAAAAATTGCAAATCCACTGGGGGAGGGCGCCCCACCCAGCCCCTTCTTTGGTCCGCCCCTGCACCTAAGACCATTCCTAACAGTCCGTCACTTTCCATCCGTCAATTGATGTGGCAAAACTGACGGAATATAAGTTAGTCAGTTGGGTACCGTCAGTTATGTATATGATGATTTTGAAACGGTTCGTGACTTTCTTCAGCAACCAATTAGTGATTTTTCTTTTACTTTTTAATATATATTTTTTTATTATTAATTTATTTTTTCTCACCCAATTTCCAATCATATTTTTACACATCAATCTACCCAATATTTATACCCAACATTTGACACAAAAAACTGACATAACGGTTAAAAATGTCAGAGAAACTGACATTGCTATGTCACAAACAGATTGCACTTTTTGGATAAAAAGTGCACTAACGGCCTATTACGTCGCACTCATGGTTAGAAATGGTCTGGTTAATGTTTATCTGAATGAACAAATTGCAGGTAAAACTTGATATCGTTGAAGTTCAAAAACTATGTACCAAAAATACAGTCTACCCATTATCTCCAACACACCTGCTGCCATCGCTTTTATCGTGTGTAAATTTTCAAAACGAAAAGCAAACAGGAAACAAGATGGAGACAGAAAACTCCGAATCTGATACTGACGAAGAAAGCGATACGAGTTATCAACGAATGAAAACCGTAAACCTGTTAAGAAGTCAATCTTTACATGAAAGTGCTGCATTCAGTAAACAAGGTACAGAACAGACCTCGAGTTACGATGACGTAAAACCAGCAAAGCTGACTAGGCTTCTCTCATGGAATATCGGAAAGAAGAAGCATCGAGATGTGCCACTTTTGAATAAAGCGTACGGTGAAGGGGGCGACGATATTGATAATGCACGTCGAACGCTTATACCATACGTAAAACCCGAGCCAGATTCAGTAAAAAGTGAATTAAAACGTATTGAATTTGCGGGTAGTGATAGATTTGAGGTCGGGAAATGGGAAAAGAAAAGAGTGAAGAGCAGAGATGGAAAATTGGAATTACAGACCGAAATATTTCTGGCTACGATCGACCAACGGAGCGAGAAAGCATTAGGTGGAGGAGCGTGTACGGTAATTGCGACAGTGATTACCGACTGGCTGCACGAAAATCCCAATACGCTACCGTTGAAATGTGAATTCGATAAATTGATTCGAGACGGATCAAGAGAATGGAGAAACCTGTGTGAAGATGAATCTCACAAGGATAAGTTTCTGGATCAGCATTTTGATCTTGATACAGTTATACAAGCGCAAGTTAGACCGTTGAAGGTGGTATCTGAAAAATCGTATGTCGGGTTTTTTAAGCTAGAAACCGAGAACGAGTTAGAATGTTTACAAGAAGCGATGTCATTCGACAGTATATGGGATAAGCTTTATAACGGTGAATCGAATTCGGAAGGCGTCTACATTGTGAGTTGGAATGATCATTTTTTTGTTCTGAAAAAAGAAAAGGATATGATGTACATAATCGACACGTTAGGGGAAAGGCTTGCTGAAGGGTGCGATAAAGCGTATATTCTGAAATTTAACGAAGACAGTATGATTTATGATGTGAAAATGCAAACAAACAGCACAAGGGTAGAATCGGAAGAAAGAAAAGATGAGGATGGAAACAACTGTGAATATGTATGCAAGGGCACATCATGTTGTAAAGAATTTATAAAGGGGTTTCTTGCTGCCGTACCGTTAGGGGAACTGCAGAGTAACGTTGAAAAGGGTATAAATGGAAATGTTCCTCTTCATCAACTCCTGCAAATTGAGTTCCAATACATGTCGCCCCTACAGCAGAACTCATAAAAGTGTGGAGATTATAAACTGAGCATTTTGTATTCTTTACTATAATATACAATTTAATAAGTGTGCTAAAGGTTTTGTATATTACTCATGTTAACAAATGAGTTAGTTCATTGATAACATAAAATGTGACTAATGCTATCTATTTGAGATTCTTTACCTTGTCATAGTCTGTGACCCAAAACTATTTTTAATTTCAAATCTTACAAACAATTAAGGCCCAATTCATGAGTTTTGTTTCCCATATTGGTATCATGCTGACAAGATGACCTAGTAATTGGCGTCCTGATATCTCACAAAGTCTCATGCTCAAACCTCACTGGTGGCAAGAAAGCGTCAGAAATGGTCAAGAGATAACACACTTATGTAAAGAACTCTGGGTTGAGCAATCAATATTATAGATGTCATCAAATGGAAATTCAAGCAAAGTGATGATCTTATCAATCCTGCCATTATTGTTGCTCGAGTATTATTTTGATTATAAGTTAAAATGCCGAGTATGTTCTGAAGGTGCAGTGAAAAGTTTAAAGAGATACATCATCATAGGTTGCTACATGACAGGCCTTAAGCTACTAAGTAATTTGGTGGACCATGAAATCTATAAAAACTGATACAGATTCATGAAATGAATTCTATGACATTTGAATTTGTGCAGTCAGCTAGGAACATAAAAGAATGATGGTCTAATAGTGTATGCCATTGAACAAATTATAGACACCTTCACATAAGTACTGTCTAGGTCTGAAGGTTTGTGTCTAATAAGAAATGGGGGTCCGAGAACTTAGTAACAGAAGAGGGGAATCCTGATGATGCTGCGATGGAGGCAATGGGAAATGGTGCAATCATATGATGACCAATTGCCATCTGCATTTGACATGCTGCGTTTGAAACTTCCGGCGAAGAAAAAATGCTTACATGCTCTCTTTGTGTGGTCAATTCCTATAAATAAATATGACCGTGATTTAGTGAACTGGCAACCTTTTCTTTATCTTTTTCTAAAACGAAAATGCCCCTATTATAGTGTTAATTAGATTAAATCATAGTATAGTTGTGAATAATTTAGTTACCTCATAGTTTGGGGTATGACTGGAATACATGCTAGGCCATGTAAAGAACTGATGGGATACAGCTTTTGGATCATGATGATAGTGTCCACCCATAGAAGTAGGACAGAGTCCCTCAATCTGTAAATCCGAAGGGATATGCAACTGTCGAAAGGGGTTAGTGATGTTATAAGAAAAAAGTATTACAAACCTATTCCAACAAACTAGTCAAAACTGAATGACTCTGAACTCTGTGTTTTCAGTTTCATACTTATCTTCATACATGGTTTAATAACTCTTACAATTACAATGAAGTGAGTGTATAAAGACCAATAAAACAAGTGGGAGTAACAGTGCACACACCTTTGGCCGTTTCCCAGGACGTGATTCATGATCCAGGTTCGGAACATGATTTTGCCTTGAGTTGCCTATAGTGGAGGAAACCCATAGGTTGAGATCAAGATTGTCACCACTTGCTGCACCAACAATTTATAACATGACCACATCATTAAACAGATATATGCATTTAGTTGGGACAAGTAAACACATAAAAACAGAAGCAACCACTTGTAATTTTGTAAACAATCAACAGTACCTTCATCCCTTTCTTCCAAATTCATATCTGCCCCGTAAGTGCTCGGCTCAAAGTTGGTGACAGCTTCCCTTCCATTACACTTGATGGCAGCGTTGTCATAAGCCCTGAATTCAAAAAGAGATTGCTGATTATGTTGAGAGAAAACACACTTAAAATCTGAGATGCCTAATGCGTTTCGTTTTATAAAATTGTGTGATCATTGTATTTTAATAACCTTGCAGCTTCTACTTAATTGTTGAACAATCCAAGGTAAACATACCTGAAACCATCATTTTCCCTTAACATAATCAAAATGTTACTTATTTTGTACTTAAGGAATGCACTACCGCTAGTGCTACAGTATTTCTTTTATAAGCAGATAGTTGCATCAATGGTTTCTTACTTTTTCCCAAGTAGCTGACCCATGCGTGCCTCCCATCTACCACATTTGTGACGGGTTACCCCTCGGTATTTTGAACTTCCTCGGGAGAATCCATTACTCTGTCGACGCAGTATCTGGATGAACTCTTCCTTTGACAGGTTCTTCATCTGATTAGTAGAATTTGAACCATTTAACAACATTGGAACTTAAAATACTACCCACCAAAAACCATGTCTATCAAAACTGTCTCTACCTGGGGTATATCTAGCTCATAGTCCCTTAAATCAAAATTGATATCAGCATCAGTTCCACGAAACTTAATTGCAGCCCGATCATAAGCTCTAAAAGTTATATTATACATAAACAGTGTTAAAGTCAAAACTCAAAACCGCATTAAAACATTACGAAGCCAGAGTATATTTTATATCACAAAGACTTACCTAGCAGCATCATGGGCCGTGTCAAATCCACCTATAATCAAACCACCATAAATTTACAATATCGAATCCAAACTATCATACGCCTTCATATTTCAACAATATCATTAAGCAAAATGCTTACCTAAATATAGCTGTTTTCCAGAATCCCTAACCAAATAAATTCAAACGATTAATGAGGTTTTTTATAGCATCAAAAAAGGCATTCTCAATCTACAGTTATATCAAACAATAAAGGACCAACTACTACTAGTTCAGATTAATTGCTGTGACGTATAGTGCACTACATCTAGTGATACACATTAAGTTACCATTAGGCAAGTATATCAATATCAATTATGTTTCAAACACTCACCATATATGTGATTCCCAACGGCCAGTCCGACGATAAAACGTCACTCCACGGTACTGTGAGCTCCTAGACGGCGGTCCACGACGGCTCTTCCTTACCTTCTGCTGTATCACCGGTTGCATGTTCGGCGCAACAGATTCCAAAACCTTAAGATTCAACCAATCCGCTCCATGTAACGAAATGTCCGACGAAGGCAATGAAGACGATTTCATCAATCGTGAATCTATCTCCATATAACGATCCGCCGGAAAAAGTTGCTTCGTAATCACATTTTCCGACAGTTCTCCGTTTTTACTTACGAAATCAATACAAATAGATCGGTTATCAGTAACGCAATACAATACTTTATCGGATGCGAGAGGATCATTGTCTCCGGCGTTGAATACGTCGGAAGAAACTGACGTACCGAAATGAATCTCAGATCGACGATCTTCTAGAACGTTCGTCTTCTCACCGTCGTAGCTGTTAATTTTAGAATCGTTACAATCGTACTGATCTATAACAGAGACTACAACATCAACATTAAGATCTAACATCTTCATAAAAGCTTATTCGAAGTATACTGTATACGATTAATTAATCAGAGTAAATCTCGTTGTTCATTTCACTTTATTGGAAACAGACATTGAAAGATACTGATGAGTGAGAGACGGAACGGTTATAGGCCGGAGATTTCGGAGATGATGTAATAATTATAACTGATTAACAACTAACCTGCTGATATTTTACACACACAAACACACGTTTAGTGTGTGTATGTAACAAACAGGTGCAGAAGAAAGGGGGAGGGAATGGTAGTTATGGAGTGGGGGTATATTTATAGAATAACGAAACGACACCGTTTGTCCGGTTATAGGTTTCAGCAATGAAGAAGAGGAAGGGGTTTTATGGGAAGAAAGAAACACGTGAATTGTATTGTATTTTTTTTTTTTTTTTTTTTGATATAATAGAGAAACCAACGTTGTATTTTACGTGGTTTAAAATATACATATAGATATTTCATTACTATAAATAACTATCGTATATCTTGAGATTTGATGTACATTTTAGTCAATGAATATTTAGATGATTAGTATTTTATCTTTTCTCAACTATTTTATATATGTCTATTTTTATAATCAACCAAATCGCTTTTCTATTTAATTACCAAGTATTTTTTTTTTAACAGCGGCTAGAGAGCTAATGACGAGGCCCACTACAAGTGGTGCCACTCACCCATGATGTTCAAACGCAAGATGTTATGCAATCTCAAATGACACTGAGCTAGACGCATAAGTAGTTTTTTTTCCCCTTAATGGGAGTCGAAATCATAACCTCAAAGTTAATGGCTTTTCTATTTAACTATTATATATTATTTTTAATTTTTATAATAGATAATGGATGAGACTTTTTCTGCTCGGTTTATTTGGAGAAACATTTGTTTAGTAAGATGAGTTTATGCTGAAAATAGGCTTTATACTTTTTTTTTACCCGATGTAGGTCATATACACAAAATACTCTCGGTGTAGGCTATAATCTTTAAAAAAATGTACTAATATAAACCAATATACTTTTTAACCACAACCAATATACTTTATTTATTTATAATTAAGTGTATTTATTTATTTATTGATTTATTTATCTTCGTTTCATCATTTTTCATCATTGATTGTTCATCATCATCATCATCATCGATTGTTTATCATCATCGTCGATTCACCATCATTATTCATCATCACCATCATCGATTGTTCATCATCATCACCATCATCGATTGTTCATCATCATCATCGATTCACCATCATCGTATTATCTTTGTGACTAGTGGTTTACCAATTAATTTGTGAAACCCGGAAGCTTAAATCAACCGATTGATGAAAGTGATAAAAAAAAGTTTAAGCTATAATTAGGTTATATGCTTATTTTTTTACACTAATGTAGTACATCAAGTTTCAAAATGTGTTTTAATGTAAACAAATATGACCTGCCACATAGGTAGTTTTACCGGTTCATCAGGTAGCCGGTCATATTTGTTTACATTAGAATACATTTTGAAACTATATGTACTACACTAGTATTATTTGGGGTATATGACCTACATCGGGTTAAAAAAAAAAGTATATAACCTATTTTCAGCATAAACTCTAGTAAGATTTAGGCAGTTTAACTAGATTATCTTGTATCCATTTATGAATTATTCATTGTCATTTCAAAATTTGTTGCAAGTGAAGTTTAATATTAAAAGTTATAGTGAGTGTATTATGACGTCAACCACGATGTTTTTATATTAATCCATAAGCGTCTCGATTACATGTGTGTGGTGTGAAGCTGAATAGGATCCCAAATTTTAAAGGACTTAAAATTTTAAAAAACCTATATTTCATTCATTTATATTTTTTTTTATAAATTAAATCATGAAAATTCATTTATCATATAAATTAATCGCACATAACTTCTTTCTATTGGTAATTTTAGTACTACATATATATATTTTATTAAGTATTATAAATTTAATGTTCATATAGATTCATTTTTTAAGTTTTAAACATGCATGATCCATTACAATAGTGAGATGGTCTTTTATTATACTGTATTATAATCTATAGTTAATAACTTAATATTAAAATCCTATAATTATTATGTCATTATTAGGCTAATTCATTTGTTAAGAAAAAATCAAAAAGAAAAAGAAAAAAATCTAAGCATGGTGGTGATATCATTAATCTAAATAATTTTGAATTAAAATTAAATCTTATTAATTATTATTATTATTATTATTATTATTAAATCTTATTAATAATTATTTTAATTATTAAAATTAAATAATTTTGAATTATTTTAATTAATTATTTTGAATTGAGTATGACAACGTATAAAAGCTAAGCACAAAGAAACCAATTCTAAATTTATATTTTAATTTCCACTTTTAAAATAAAATAAATATTATCTCTTATAATTGGATGTGTATTGTTTAATATGCATTTTAAGTGTTTGATGAAATGTTCAGCTGACGAGTTTCTTATTCGGACTATGTAGTTCCACGGGTCATTATACTAAATAACTTTAGCATTTACGTTCACTTAATACTTAAAACATATCATTAAACTGTTTCGTTTAAACAAATACGTGATTTTACGGGTCATTTCACTAGTTAATAATTATATTACTTATGTTTATAAGCTTACCTAATCAAAAACTATAAGAGAAATCAATATATAATCCGTATGACAAATGGTAGCACCTTGGACTATTGGAGTATGACAGCATACATAGCCCACGTTAGCTGGCTACAAGCCGATGGACTCGACTAGTCCTAATTAAAGGCTGGGTCCAGTTTTCTTGTTTCTTAACTTATAAGGACAAAAATGAATGGTATAATTTTTCCATGTTTGTATTTTAATTAAATAAATTTCCAGGACTAACTTAGAAATTTTCCTTGTTTGTATTTTATTCCCATTTCAGTAAAAAAGGGTGGAAATATATAATTATTTGGACAAAGCTAAAAAAGAGAGATTATAGATTGCTGAAAGTAGGAGGATGTGATCTCAACATATTCTTAAGTTTACTTGACGTAAATGGAACAGATACAAGGTTCACATAAAAGAGTATATGATTGCTGGGCCCACAAATCTTGGAAGCGATAAGGCATAAATGTTTTACTCGTATTTATTTATTTACGAGATTAGTTTATTTGTCAGCACTAATAATATATACGTAGTATCAAGGTTGCAAAAGACGTGAGACGTGATCGAAACAATCTAGTCTTAAAAAAGTTGAGACGTTCAAGACGAGGTCGAGACGGACGTTGACCAAAATCGACTTTTAAATATTTAAGTATATATATATATATATATATATATATATATATATATATATATATATATATATATATATATATATATATATATATATATATATATATATATATATGTGTGTGTGTGTGTGTGTACATATTTTAAAACAAAAAACTTTAATTGACTAATTTGTACTCATAATCGTTATCACACTTAATATAATACATAAAATTCAAACTAAAATACGACAAATTTGACCGATTTTACCGACTTTCTGGCTTTTCGAATTTGAGACACCTTGACCTGATTTTTTTCAACTTTGACCCGAATTTCGACCGTTGATGTCATATGTAAGACCCTAATATTTATTATACTGAAGTGTAAATATGCTACATTGAGTGCAGAAAGCATTGTGTAATTAAACAAAGCTCAGATTCTGCCCAGACATGGGTGCGCGCCGCGCACTAGCCCAGCGACAGAATCTGTCTTTTTCTATTTTTGAGTTTAATGAAGGGCATTTTGGTCTTTTCACATGAGGCCGGATCTCAGGCCATATCAGCTGGTTTGGATTCACTTTTGGATCATATTTCACATCCATAAACACTCTCAAACTATTCTAGAGAGAGGGGGAGAATTCTAGTGAGAGAATTAGGGTTTTGGAGAAGAAGGAGCTTGATTTGATCAAAGTCTCGGGTTTTAAAGTTGTTCACCTCGTTCCTAGCTACGTTTTGGTTGTTGTGGTAAGTTCTAACTCCGAATTTCATCAATTGATTTTGATATTCAAGTTAGGGTTTGAACTTAAATTGTTAAGAAACCCATTTAAACTCATGAAGTGGGTTTAGTGATACTAGTAATCGGGTTTATTGTTATTGTTGGTGGATTTTGGGTTGGTGAACAAATTGGTTATGGTTAGGACTTGTAATTGAGTTTAATCACTAGGTTTAGTGATTATGGAAGTGTTAGAACCCATTTGTGTGTTTGAAAGACTAATTTTGGAATTTGGGTCAAAATTAGGGTTTATGGGCGATTTTGAGATTGCTAAGTGTTTAACACTTATGATTGGGTTAATTTGGCATATTAGGACCATTGTCGCTAGTGTTAGTGATTATTGGTTAGTTTGGGCGCGTTTTGTGCTTGGAAGTGCATTTGGGTCAAAATGGCACTAAGTGTCTAATTGAGTTGGTTTGTAAGTCAACCCTAATTGTGTTGCTTGTTTCGTGATAATGGATTAGGTACTTTCCATTGACGTGTTGCGGATTACTTGGAAGCATTCATCAAGGCGACAAGGTGAGTGTAAATATCCTATATGCATATGTATGTGTAGGATGGGTGCGGGTCGGGTGAAGTGGTCTCGGTCATAGAGCTCACTTCACATATAGTTGGTTTTGATGGACTTGTGTATAGGTCCAATTGGCACATTTGTGCATTTTGGTTGGCCACCTTTGGCGAGGGGCACACTTTGTGTATACATTATCGCGTGGACGTGTGATGTGGAATTATATAACCCCAATGGCGAAGGGTTAACCTTGTGAGTGGAATAATTATGCGTGTGGATATATAATGTATTTATTTGTGTAGTATGGATGTGGCATTGTCGCGTTGTTTAAGACACCACGTTCTAAGTAACGAGTAGTATTGTCGCGTTGTTCAAGACACTACTCATCGTTTAATCGACATGTGGTATTGTCGCGTTGTCTAAGACACCACATTGTCATGAGAGTGGATGTCGCGTTGTTCAAGACACCACTCATCGTTTTGATTGGCATGTGTATTCGTCGCGTTGTTCAAGACGCCACATTGTCATGGGGGTGAGTGAGTCGCGTTGTTCAAGACATCACCCGGGGATTAGTGATTACGCGGTGTTTAAGTAACACTAATGGATGTTATGAACTCCGACGGTCTTTTAAGTACCGTTCCCTTGTTCGATTGGTTAACCATGGTTATTGTGTTGTAAGCGTAAGCATTTTATGTTATTCGAGTTATATATATATATATATATATATATATATATATATATATATATATATATATATATATATATATATATATATATATATATATATATATATATATAATGTTGTATTGTCGTGATGTAGTTAGCCCTCCGGGTGTAGCTTGTTGGCATTATTCACATCGTTGTTGGTGAACTATTATTTTGTTGATGTATCTTTAGCTCGTTGCTTAGTGATCGTACGGTATGCTTAGATTAGCTTGCCTTTATGCTTGGATGCTCCTGTATGCGGTATTTGTTATTTTGTGGCGTGTCCATTTTATTCATATATATGTATGTAGTATATTTTCACTCACTAAGCGTTAGTTTACCCTCTCGTTGTTTACCTTTTTATAGATTTGCATGGATGCGGTGGCTCGGGTAAGCGTGGGACTAGTGGACTCGCGTAGTTGCTCTAGAGGGCTTGTTTTTGGATTGATTAGGATTGGGTAGCGTATCCCCAATCGTCATGCTAGGCTTTATTTTGGAGTAAAAGTCGTGTGGTCGAAACTTGTATTTTGTACTTAAAGGGTAAATTGGGCATATGTGGGCCCGGTGTCGTAAAACTCTTTTTATTAATGGAACGTGTTAATTTTAACTATTGTAATATGTTGTGAAAAGCATTTGGTCTAAATGTGTCGGGAAGTCGTAGATCTTTTCGCGTGAGTTGGAAAATCCGGACAGCGGGCTGCCACCCTGTGCGCGCCGCGCACAGGTGGGTGTGCGCGCCGCGCGCCCCATCTGGTCAGTCCAGTCAGTTTTAAATTTTTTTTTTATTCCGCGTTTTTGGTCGGTTAACGGGTTGGGATGTTACAAGTGGTATCAGAGCATGGTCTAAGGGATTTAGGTGACTTGAAATAGGTGCCTAGACTTAGACTTTTATGTGTGCTTAATTTGTTGCGGGACTTGTAGGATTACGGGTCGGAATGGGTTATAGTTAGTGTCTTGTTTGTAAATGGACTAACGTTTATATTAGTAATGCGGATATTATTAATATATTATTGTGTTGTGATAATAATTCTCACGTGTGTTTTTATCGCGTAGAATTTTGTTTGTGTTTGTTTATATCATCGAGCGAGGCGGTCGTTGTACTAACAAGTTGATACGGCGTGTATACGTAATAAGGACTTGCAAACCTTATTACGGGTGCAAATCGTGTCTAACAAGTGATGTACGATGAGTGTTTAGCAAGATGGGGCGGTGTTATGCGTGTGGTTTATACGTTCGTGATCTAATCGGTTGCATTCCTTAGAATGAAAACGGAAGACGGATGCGGAACGAGTGAGCCTATTCACGAAGGGAAAGATGAGTTAACGTTAAAGATTGAGGCCGTGTTTGAACAATATGTCTCGTTTTCACCGGCAAAGTTAAGGAAGTAACCAATGAGTTGGTCGAAGGATAAATGATGGAAATGGTCCGAGACTAAGTGACTAAAGTTGTAAAGGAAGAGTTTGAAAAGAGGTTTCCCAAACCTCGAGGTAGTGATGATGAAGATGTACTTGCAAGGTTAGGATTACATGGTGCTCATGGTAAGAGGGCACGAGGTACGCCTGAAGGCGTCGGGAATGTGAAGAAGGAGAGTAAGAAGGGTTACAAGCTTACGTGCTTTAAGTGTGGGGAATGGGGTCATTTGGCACAGGATTGTACGGTGGTGTCTTTAGGCTCAATCTGGTGTTTCATTTGCCGGATGGAGGGACACCGGAAGTCAGAGTGTTCCGAATCGCATGACGATCGGGTTAGGAGGTTAGAGCGCGAATACATGATGGGTAGTGGAGCACGGAAGCCCAACAGGGCTACATCAGGTACCTTTAGTACGAAATTATATGTTGTTCATTTGTAATAACATGCAGTATGTGCGTAAGTCTTAGCTAAACTTCATTCTCCGTTGGAGATAATTCGTAGCAAGCGGGCGATTTACGTTTATGGTTTCGGTTTGCTCTCAGTAGAGGGTATAATGTCATACCCCGTCCTAATCCATCTGGACGAAGTCACCAACATCTGGTCTCATTGCGATGATTGACTCCAAATAATGTCTTTAAAATGAGCAAATGCACAGCGAAAGATTTCTTTCATACCTGAGAATAAACATGCTTTAAAGTGTCAACCAAAAGGTTGGTGAGTTCATAAGTTTATCATAAAACAATAAAATTCATCATTTTGATAGACTACAAGATTTAAATGCTGCATGGTACAAATGGGCCCGAATCCTATACCCACTTGTAATGTACATGCGATATCTTTTAAATACAGTACACATTTCTCGTGTACGAAACCATTTTTCATAAATCTTAGTAACCGTACACATATCTTGTGCACAAAAATAACATACACATAACCTATGTATAAAAATCATTCTCTCGATACATAACATTAATATCAATTGGTGGCAATTATCATGTCCACATAATTCAACGGTGGCAATTATCATGTCCACATAATTCAACAATAATCCGCAGAACTTCTGTCTGCATAATAATTCATTCGAGGAATGTTTTGCTTGTGTCTATCTCGTCAAATATTTATAAAAGCATTTCATGTATTCGCAGTTCAAAATATATTTCAAAAGCATTTAATAAAGCAGTTGTAAAAACAGCGCATGTATTCTCAGTCCCAAAAATATAAAGAGTAAAAGGGAGCAAATGAAACTCACCTAATGTATTTTGTAGTAAAAATACATATGACTAAATTGAACAATGCAGGGTTGGCCTCGGATTCACGAACCTATATCATTTGTATATTTATTAATATACATAGTTGTAATCAAACAATTATATATATATAAATTTATTAGTCTTTTTATATTAATAGTATATATATGTTTCATTTATTTCATTTTGTTATATAAAGATATTAATTTTTGTTATGTTATATGTGTATTAATATATTTTTAATATATATATCAGTTGTATATTATAATAGTAGTTATAATAGTACTAAAAATAATATTAATATAGGTAAAAATGATAATCATGATAATACTTAGTGTTACTAATAAAATATATTAAAGTTAATAATTTTTGTTAATAATAATATTAATGATAGTAATAATAGTAATTTTAATAAAATTGATAGTTTTAGCAAAAATAATATTTTTAATAATAATCATAATAATAATAATAATAATAATGATAATACCAGTAATAATTTTTATAAAAATAAGATTAACAATAATAGTGATAATAATAATAATCAAAATAATAAGAATGCTACCTTCATGTAACAAGCTTAAAGAAAAAAACAATCATCACTACCAGACTCGAACTCACAACCTCTTGCTTAATCCCAACACCTTATACCATTCCGCTATTTCTATTTTCCTGACATAGATCGCCCATTAAACCTTTTAAGTCATAAACCCTGTTTCCTTCTTCTACTCCTTCTTTTTCTTAAAAGAAATGCCCCAGCCTGGGCTCGAACCCCAGACCTCTCGAATAACACCAACACTCAATACCACTCCTCTATCTCCTGCGTATCTGTTTTACTTCTTGATTAAATTTTACTTAACCCAATATTCTGTTTTAATATCCCACCTCTTTAATCTCAATTAAGTGGCACTTGCCTACTCCCACTTTATTTGTTAAAAGCCCACGACTAGAATCCACTTAGGCTGGGTCCATTACCCTAATAAACTTCACTGGTGATCGAGATAATATAATTGCATGTGGGGTTATTTTTGATTAATAAAAGTCGGCCATCACATTTTAATCCCACCATCGATTTAAAAAAAAAAAAAACTCGATACATGATAAAAACTTTCAATTTGTACATGGGATTCTCATAGACTATCACCATCATCACTTATTAGAATCTATTTCTTTTTTTTTTCTTAAATATTCATGTGGGGTTATGCTGTATAAGTGTTGGCTAATGAAGTAAATGGAACAAAAAAGAACACGCCAAATGAGTGAGCCAAATTGTCTACCACTTTTCCTTACTTTATCATACCTATTTAATTGTGCTCATCAATCTTGTGATCATAAAGTAAAAAAGTTATATCGTAGCAGTAGCAGAAGAGTGATTGAAAATTGTGGGTTTATGATGGGTTGTTTTGAAAGGAAACCGTGGAGAAAAAAATGAAGGATGGCGAGCAGCTGTTTACGAGATTAGAAAAGAGAAGGAAAGGAATGAAGGTGTTTTGTTGGTGATTCGATGATGACAATTTGGTGATGGAGTGATTTGTTGATGGGTTTGGTTTGTAAATAGAGAACACAAAAATATCGAGTTAGGGCGATGGTGTTTGATCATTATGGGGTAAAGGTGGCGGTTATGGCTTTTGTTAGTAATCAACTAAACAAGCAAAGAAACGGGTTGAGTCTATAGTGGTGATCAAGTGGGTTTCGATAGATATAAGTGGGTTTAAACACAAGTGGGTTTCGATGTTGAAGTGGTGTTTTACGATGACGAAGGTGGTAGCCGGTTGGTGTTTTGAATGGTGTTGTATGTATATATATATATATGTTCCAAATATGTGCATGTTTATTATATCTAAGGAGTTAAGATAAGTAAAAGCAAAAACAGAAAGTGGAATTTGGAGTTTGAATTGTTGTGGTTTGATTGTTACCTGTAACTAACGCTCATAATATTGACGATGGCCGAAGATGATGATGGTGTGAGACTCATTCTCACAAAATAGAAGTCAAGAAATAAAAAGAAGAAAGGTGATCAAAGGTGGTGGGTTTCTCTTGGTGGTGGTAGCCGTGAATTAGAGTGGCCGTGGAAGATGAAGTGACTCATGGTGACCAAGATGATCAAGTTTGGTGAATGTTTTCTCTGATGCTCTCTCAAGTATATGCATATATATATATATGGATATATTAGAAGAAAATCATATATGGATATATTAGAAGAAAATCGACAAGAACACTGTATTGTACAGGAAAAAAAATGAATTTATAAATAAAAAGTGATTTTGATTGTTAACTGAATTTGTTGTTTGTGGAATAGATTGGTACGAATTTGACAATCAAAAATAGTGTGAAAGTTACCTTAAACAACTTTTGATTCCCCTTTGTACGTATGGTAATAGATTAATAATTAATAATTATAATTATAATAATAATTAAAATTCTAATAATATTAATAACAAAATTAGTATTAATAATATTAATGTTATCAAATAATACTATTAATCATTAATGATAATTATAATAAATTGTATTATTTTCTAATGAATATAACTATATTTTTAACTTGAACTTACATTTACTATATAAATATTATAAGTTATCAATTATACCATAGTTTATATAATTGAATATTTATGCACTATTACAATATACATATAATAATCTATATACATAGAAATCATTTATATGTAAATTCATTTTAAATTACAACATAATTATTTTGTATCTTAATTCACATATTTAATTTTAAATGTTTGCATTATATCTTAAAATTTTAAATTATTATATATATATATATATATATATATATATATATATATATATATATATATATATATACTTACATATTTATTTACAAACAGATTGTTCGTGAATCGTCGGGAACAGTCAAAGGTCATTTGAATATATGAACATAGTTTCTAAAATTTTCGTGACTCAACATTACAGACTTTGCTTATCGTGTCGGAATTATATAAAGATTAAGTTTAAATTTGGTCGGAAATTCCCGGGTCGTCACATATAAGTGGTGTGTTGTGCCTTGAACCTATGGTGCGAATCCTTGGGTGCTTAAGCATTTTGGTTGGTATCGGGTCATTAAGCTCGTTCGAGTGAGACCCTTAAGATTTCAATTGTGTTGTGCATGTTATTGATATGGGTGACGTTCCTAATGGAAGTACCCAATGGTGACGCTTGATTGTCGGGCGAAGGGCGTAAGACTTGGTGCAACCAAGCATTCCTTAGTATTTGGGATATGTTTCTACCAAACCATGGAAATGGCTTTTGGTGTTCGGTCGTTAAGCGCGTGTTCGCTTTCGCGTTGAAGTGGACGAACCATGAGGTCCGTCGGGTGGATTGAAATTCTTGAAATCAAGTGTTGATCTCGTTGTATGTTGGTAAAGGAGTCTACGTGATGCGACATTAGGTGCCTTTTTATACCTACTAGCGTGGTGTTCGACTCCGATTGTGTTGCGGTTACATTGTACTTAGGGTACCGAAGTGAAACCCTTAGGTACATGAGTGATCGGGTGAAATTTGACAAACTAAAGCAATTGGATGATTGCGAGTGTATAGTTCGTGTAATTGTGGTACACTTTTCGTTCGAAGTGTTTAAGGATAGGTTAAGATCCTTGATATGCTCAAAGTTGGAACAAGATATGGTGATGGGTCGTGTGAACCCAATTATTGGTAAAGTCTACCTTTGGTAGCATTGTACGGGTGTACGAGATGCGGTTATGGAACGTAGTTCCAAGTGGAGGAGTTACACTCCCGCACAAGGAGGTTTTAGTGTGAGATTTTGGACAATGCTTTTGGTAGATCCGAAATTTTTGTCGGGACCTAGATTTGGTCGGTTTGAGGTAGAGTACAATTTCGGTTAAATTGTACTTATGATTTTGGATTTGAAATATCACCAAGGTGGTAATGTGGTAAATATCGTTGAGAGATAATGGACGGGTATGGTGAGCAAGGTGAAATCCCTCGGTTAAGGGATGTGCGTATCGGATTCTCTTCTAGAGAATTTTTGTTTTGTGCCTATGTTTGATATAGGTGGTTCTTGCTCGATTGTATGGATGGTTAGTGGTATCCGTTAGGGTTCACTATAGTGTAGTAGAGCGCGATGTTGCACTACTCGTTATTTGAGGCCAAAAGTGCGTATATGATTGGTGAAGCATGACTTTCGGGGTCCGCTGACTTCATCATGAGATTGTTGATTGGTGAAGCATGACTTTCAGGGTCCGCTGACTTCATCATGAGATCGTTGATTGGTGAAGCATGACTTTCGGGGTTCGCTGACTTCATCATGAGATCGTTGATTGGTGAAGCATGACTTTCGGGGTCCGCTGACTTCATCATGAGATCGTTGATTGGTGAAGCATGACTTTCGGGGTCCGCTGACTTCATCATGAGGTCGTTGATTGGTGAAGCATGACCTTCGGGGTCCGCTGACTTCATCATGGGATTATTGATTGGTGAAGCATGACCGTACGGGGTCCGCTGACTTCATCATGGGTGTAGTGTTATATCGGTGAAGCAGGACCGTAGACGGAGTCCGCTGACTTCATCCGGTGTTGAGATTTGGGAAGTAGGTCGCGTGTAGTTTTCGGCCAGCCTTCATGTTGTTGGATGTGTGAACTATCGGTGGTTTTATACGCCAATGGTGCGGTCGTGAGGACCATGTCGTGGGATTAGTGATGCGATAGCCGTGCTTCACTCACATGTTGTTACGGATGTGACAATAGTCGATTTTGTACACCTTGGGATCTAGCGTTTCCATGATCATTTTGGGCGCTATCAGTTTTAAGAGTTTGATTATGATGTTACGGTAGTGCGTATAGGTCGTATTGCGCACTACAAGGGATGTTAGTGATTGGTGTTATCCGTAAGGATTCGTTTGGTTCGGTCTTCATCGTTTCGGGTTGTTGACCTTAGATTGATACCTGGTTGCTTTTAGCATTGTACTCGGTAAGGGTACGCCAAGGGATTGATATCTCAGTAAGAGATTGGTTAAGTTTTCCCGATGTGAGGAAATGTGTAAGGTCTTAGTGCCGAAATTGTGATGTGGTAAATCACGGATGACGACTTTAGTTGTTAGGGGTGATTCATTGGGGAAGAGTTGCCTAGGAAAGTCGGATTGGGAATTATGTTTGAGGACCGTGGAATGCTCCGTTTGGTTAAATGACGAGGATCACGAGGACGTGATCGATTCTAAGTGGGGGAGAGTTGTAAGACCCTAATATTTATTATACTGAAGTATAATTATGCTACATTGAGTGCAGGAAGCATTGTGTAATTAAACAAAGCTCAGATTCTGCCCAGACATGGGTGCGCGCTGCGCACACCCATGGGTGCGCGCCGCGCACTAGCCCAACGACATAATCTGTCTTTTTCTATTTTTGAGTTTAATGAAGGGCATTTTGGTCTTTTCACATGAGGCCGGATCTCAGGCCATATCAGCTGGTTTGGATTCACTTTTGGATCATATTTCACATCCATAAACACTCTCAAACTATTCTAGAGATAGAGGGAGAATTCTAGTGAGAGAATTGGGGTTTTGGAGAAGAAGGAGCTTGATTTGATCAAAGTCTCGGGTTTTAAAGTTGTTCACCTCGTTCCTAGCTACGTTTTAGTTGTTGTGGTAAGTTCTAACTCCGAATTTCATTAATTGATTTTGATATTCAAGTTAGGGTTTGAACTTAAATTGTTAAGAAACCCATTTAAACTCATGAAGTGGGTTTAGTGATACTAGTAATCGGGTTTATTGTTATTGTTGGTGGTTTTTGGGTTGGTGAACAAATTGGTTATGGTTAGGACTTTTGATTGAGTTTAATCACTAGGTTTAGTGATTATGGAAGTGTTAGAACCCATTTGTGTGTTTGAAAGACTAATTTTGGAATTTGGGTCAAAATTAGGGTTTATGGGCGATTTTGAGATTGCTAAGTGTTTAACATTTATGATTAGGTTAATTTGGCATATTAGGACCATTGTCGCTTGTGTTAGTGATTATTGGTTAGTTTGGGCGCGTTTTGTGCTTGGAAGTGCATTTGGGTCAAAATGGCACTAAGTGTCGAATTGGGTTGGTTTGTAAGTCAACCCTAATTGTGTTGCTTGTTTCGTGATAATGGATTAGGTACTTTCCATTGACTTGTTACGGATTACTTGGAAGCATTCATCAAGGCGACAAGGTGAGTGTAAATATCCTATATGCATATGTATGTGTAGGATGGGTGCGGGTCGGGTGAAGTGGTCTCGGTCATAGAGCTCACTTCACATATAGTTGGATTTGATGGACTTGTGTATAGGCCCAATTGGCACGTTTATGCGTTTTGGTTGGCCACCTTTGGCGAGGGGCACACTTTGTGTATACATTATCGCGTGGGCGTGTGATGTGGACTTATATAACCCCAATGGCGAAGGGTTAACCTTGTGAGTGGAATAATTATGCATGTGCATATATAATGTATTTATTTGTGTAGTATGAATGTGGCATTGTCGCGTTGTTTAAGACACCACGTTCTAAGTAACGAGTAGTATTATCGCGTTGTTCAAGACACTACTCATGGTTTAATCGACATGTGGTATTGTCGCGTTGTCTAAGACACCACATTATCATGGGAGTGGATGTCATGTTGTTCAAGACACCAATCATCGTTTTGATTGGCATGTGGATTCGTCGCGTTGTTCAAGACGCCACATTGTCATGGGGGTGAGTGAGTCGCGTTGTTCAAGACATCACCCGGGGGATTAGTGATTACGCGGTGTTTAAGTAACACTAATGGATGTTATGAACTCCGACGGTCTTTTAAGTACCGTTCCCTTGTTCGATTGGTTAACCATGGTTATTGTGTTGTAAGCGTAAGCATTTTATGTTATTCGAGTTATATATATATATATATATATATATATATATATATATATATATATATATATATATATATATATATATATATATATATATATTGTATACGTATAATGTTGTATTGTCGTGATGTAGCTAGCCCTCCGGGTGTAGCTTATTGGCATTATTCACATCGTTGTTGGTGAACTATTATTTTGTTGATGTATCTTTACCTCGTTGCTTAGTGATCGTACGGTATGCTTAGATTAGCTTGCCTTTATGCTTGGATGCTCCGGTATGCGGTATTTGTTATTTTGTGTCGTGTCCATTTTATGCATATATATGTATGTAGTATATTTTCACTCACTATGTAACATCCCGCGTTTTTCCGTTAAATTTATTTTTAACACCGTCTTTTTCTTTTAAATAATACCTTTCGTTATTTAAATTCGTAGTTTCCGTTGACTAACGTTCATAATAATTCCGTCATTTAATTATAACATCTCTCGTTAACTTGCGTTTTAAAAATATTCGATCGGTTAAATCCCGCACCCGCTTTGAAACTCGAGGGACCGGAGTTGCCAAATGGGCAAACTAGTTGACTAGGTCAACTAGTCAACCCATTTCATCCATTCCATCATCTCCCTCATCCCTTTTCTCTCCATCTCAAGAACACACACACAAACCCATTCCATTCATTCATCATCTAAATTCAATCTTGGAAGCTCACAACAAATCCGATTACATATTTGGAATCCTCTCTTCATCCTCTACAATTTGATACCAACTTCATCTCGTTTGGGTAACATTTCTAAAACTCTAGATTTCTCTAAATTCGTGTTTTTGATTTGAAATGGTGTTAGTTAGTGTCTATGGCTCGAGTCTAACATGAATATATGTTTGGTTTGCTCGATTTGTTGTTTTTGGAGTAACTAGCATGAACTTGAAATGGGTGTGCTTAATCCTTGATTTTGGATGAGTTAATGTTGTTAGATTGTTAAAGTGCATGTTTTAATTGTGTTACTAGTATCACTAGCTTCATTTTGATGCGTAGGTTGATTAAGAAAACTTCAAAAACATGAATATTGATTTTGTGATGTTTGACTAGGGTTTGATAGTTCTTGACATGAATTTTTGGATGCTTGAATGCCATGGAATGTTAATTATTAGTGTTTAGTTGTAATGTATGTTTCATTACCTTCAAAACGGCATATTATATGTGTGAATTGGTTTCCCGAAACTCAAATTGCATTTGAAGAACTTGAAACCTTAAAAATGAACGTTTAATGATCACTTGATGAGTTTTCGGCTATTATAAATGATGTTTTTGTTTGGTGAAACATGTTTAGTTGTGTTCCTTGTCAAAAGAGCTTTCCAACGGTATAAGATACGTCTTCTAGTTGTTTACGGTTTGAGTTTTGCGTTTGTTTGAAAATTGACCAAGTCTTGAACAAGTGAAACAGGCCTGGGACCAGGCCACGGCCATTGTCGCGGCGCGACAGGCCTGGCCGCGGCGCGGCATAAGCCGTGCCCAGCTTCTGTCTCCAATGTCCGTTTCACGTGAAATGTTTGCCATGTTTTAGACTTCCAATTCGCATGCAACTTGTTCTAACATGCTTATATATGAATAACTAGCATAGAAAATTTGTCCGAGACCCGACCCAAACATGATGACTTTTTCGTTGACTTTGACCAAGTTTGACTTTTTGTCAAACTTAACCAATTAATTATGCAATCTTTCTAACATGATTTTATACTTGTATCTTGCATGAAACTTGACAATTTGCTTCACATGCTACATAATCGAGTCGTGTCGAGCCATAGGACTAATTGAACAACTTTGACCCTTCATGACTACCGTTATTGATACAACCTATTTGTTTAGGTCGAGACTAGCGTTGTTCTTTACGCACGTTACTTATTGAAGTACTTATTTACTCTTGCAATCAAAGGTGAGATCATAGTCCCACTTTTACTCTTTTTGAACTTATATTTGGGATGAGAAAACATAAACGATTCTTTTGAACTAAGTGAACACAAGAACGGGAAAACAAACATTCTACATACGAGTTTAGAACAAAAATCCTCAATTCGATTATCATTAGTTACACTTGCCGGGTGTAAGCGAGAACTTATGTTATATGGCCATATGGGTTGACAACCCTCATCCTTGACGGTTCGCTACCGTCTACGGATGAAATATATTTTCGAGAATCAGTGTTTGTTCTAGCACTAAGTGATGGGGTATACAATGGAAGGAATGTTAAGCTTTGATAATTGGGTGCTCGTGAAACAAACTTTTGGAATGTATTACTATTATTTCATTGATGCAAATCTTGTGGTTCACTTGTACTTACTTACTTAAACCTATGATTTCACCAACGTTTTCGTTGACAGATTTCTATGTTTTTCTCAGGTCTTGCACGATATGTGAAACATGCTTCCGCTTACTATTTGATACTTGCATCCGATGTCGAGTATACATGCATTTCATGGAGCGTCTTTTGACTTTACTTTAAACCGTGTCGCCTAGATTTCAATCGTATCTATAACGTTGTAACTTAACTTTTGGTTGAACAATTCTTGTAAACTTTGAAACAATCTTTATTTTGAAATGAAGGCGACATATTTTGGTCAAACGTTATCTTAAAGACTTATAATCAGGTAATGGGACCCACGTAGCTGACGCCGTCACTTGACGATTTGTCGGGGTCGTTACAGGTGGTATTAGAGCCTTGGTTGTAGGGATTTAGAGTTCATTTGTGTCCACCCCGAGTCATAGGGTACATAGGTGAATCTAGACTACAACCGGCATATAGACTGAAGTAGGAATTATTTGACTAATTGTGCATTTATACTCGAACTCTTCTATCATATCTAACTCGTATTCGATCTTGATCTTACGTTGATAAATTTTGTTGATGCGCCACCTTGACTTTATGAAGTAATGTTAAATGCACATGAGAATCAGGGTAATATAATTTCCGGGATTATATTACGGTGATTCACATGGACGTTCCGACATTATGACGTAAAGAATTTAAGGCGAGTCAAGGAAAAATTTCCTCTCTATCCTATTTCCATACTCCGGTTAGTATTGTTGAAAATACTAACCAACGATATTCTTGTCTCATGAAGGAACAATGGCTCACCAAGGTCAACACAATACTCCTCTCGAAACTCTGGAACAAGCTCTTCAACGAATGATAACCACCGCCGTGGGTACGGCCGTGGCCGATCACTTTTCTAACAACAACAATCATGGAGCCGGTAATTCAATCGAGGGTTGCTCCTACAAGAACTTCATGAAGTACAATCCTCCCACTTTCGATGGAACCGGAGGACCGGTTACTCTCACCCGATGGTTTGAACAAATGGAGACCGTTTTTAACACAAGCGGTTGTCGAGACCAAGATAAGGTCAAGTTTTCCACCCTCACTCTTACCGGTATCGCTCTCTCATGGTGGAACACGTATGTACAATCAGTGGGTATCGATGAAGCCCTTACACTCTCTTGGACCGAATTAAGAGAAAGAATGATCACCGAATACTTCCCGCGCGATGAGACTCGAAGGCTCGAGCAAGGGCTAAGGAATTTAAGAACGGTCGGGAATGACCTCGGAGCTTATAATCAACGGTTTACCGAACTAGTCTCAATGTGTCCAAATCTCATGACTCCCGAATTCCTAAGAGTCGAACTTTACATGGATGGCCTCCCTAAGAGCATTCAACACGGGGTAATGGCATCCCAACCCACTAACCTACAAGAGGCTTTAACAAAGGCCCACCAAACTTTAGAAACGGTGAATGAAATGGAAGCACCGGTACGAATGGTCGAGAACCACCCGGGTAACAACAAAAGAAAATGGGAAGCCTCGCAACCAAGCAACCACAACAATAGCAACATCTCCAAGAAGCCTTTCACCCCCGGCGGCAAGAAGGGGTATGCCGGAACCCTACCTCACTGTAACAAGTGTCGCAAACATCATTTTGGTGAATGTGGCAAACCATTTTGCGTCAAGTGTCAAAGAAGTGGCCATGTGGCCCATGTCTGTAAGGGTACCGTTACCGTCGCTCGAAGGGTGCCCAACGCACACAGGACGGGTGCATGCTTTGAGTGTGGCCAACTGGGTCATTTTAGGAATGTGTGCCCAAAGAAGAAATCAACCCCAACGCACACCATTGAACTTTCAACATCGACACCTAGGATGCCCGGAACGACGATGGACTAGTAACGGGTACGTTTCTTCACAACAAACCGTATACTTCATACTTGTTCGATTCGATTACCGCTAGACGTTTTATAACCAAGGATTTGACTCGTGCTCTTTATATTCCACCTCTTTCCCCCAGATACTACTTAGACGATTTAAGTGACCTACGGAAAAATATTGTGTGCCTATAAATTTTATTGGAGGAAATACGTTAAGACTTTTGACTTGACACCTATAGAACTAGGGAGCTCGGAACCTATTCGTTTAAAAAAAAAAAAAAAAAAAAAAAAAAAGTTTCCCCATCATCTTGTATAGATTATTGTGAACTGAGTAATTTTCGGTTGGAAACCGATACCCTCTCCCTCGCATCCATGACCTCATGATTATTTGCACGAATCCCGTATGTTCCAAATCGAACTCCGTTCCGGTTATCATCAATTGGGGGTTAAGTGAGACGATGTCTCCTAAGCCACTTTCCGAACTCGCAACGTTAGTTGTAAATCTCTCTTAGTACCGCTTGATTTATTTAGGGCTCGCCCATATCCATAAACCTCTTGAACCGCGTATGCAAATTCATATAGACTAATCTGTTATCGTATTTATAGATGACATCTTAACTTATTTAAGTAAAGAAGGAAAACGAACAACATCACCATCTTACGCTCGAACTTTTGAGAAAAGAGCAACTTTATACCAAATTCTCCGAGTGAGAATTTCTGTTGAACGAAGTCCAATTTTCTAGACCATGATGTTAATGGTCAAGGCATTACAATCAATCTCGAAATCAAGCCACATGTAATCAGGAAACTCTCCCAACTCAGACTTGTATTCGTAAAAATCTTAGATCTCACCGGTTGTTACCGAAGATTCATTTCTGACTTTTCTCGTATTACACGACTTTAATCTCTCCGCGATCGAACCTTGAGCGTGATTCTTCACACCAACATTTCTAGCTAAATTCGTACAACACCAGATGGGACTCAAATATGGAAATATTTCTACTTGGACGCCGAAAGGCATACTCCCTCGACTCGAAATCAACGGGACGGAAATTCGTTATTTTGCACGAAGAATTCGAATACTAAATTGTGGATCCGATCAATATTCTTGTCATCACGTACCACACTACATACCTCTGTTATTTCACCGTTACCGTCTGATATTACTGGAAGTTAAGATAACACACAATCCAATGATACTTCACTCTTCTTTGACTTAATGTCATTGTGTTCCTGATAATCGGCCAACTATTATTCAACCCCGAACTATACAACTACGTGTACTATCTCGTTTCTCTTTCAAACCTCAACTTTTGACAACTAGAGGCACGATATGGCAACCTCGATGTGTAAACTCACTCTACTCTAAGTTCTCATTTCACTCCTATCTTTATCGCTCGCACTTCCGTATAAGAAAACTTCTTGTAACATTTCCCAATGGATAGAGAAACTCTTCATATTACATTAGTATTCGCCACGAGGGTGGATAGCCCTAACGAACACTTACGAACCCTAACTATCTTGTTCAAGCACATCTTAAAGAGATTCTATTCCAACACGGTGTATCTTTGTCAATTATCCCGTATCGAAATACTCGCTTCACTTCTAGAAATCTCGGAGACCCGCTTAGACATGAGTACCGCGTACCACCCATAAACCGACGAACCGAGAAAACGAACGATTTATGTCTTGGAAAGACATGTCACAAACTCGTATTGTCACCTTTAGTAGATCACTCTTACAACAGTAGTTACCACTCGTGTGTTCACGCGCACTTTTCGAAACCTTATATGACCGCTAATGTCATACCCCTGTTCATTTAACCAAAACATCAACCACCGAAATCTGAACTCCATCAAGAAACAACAATTGAGATCGTTCAAGTCTGAGAAGGGCTCGAGACAACCCATTGTCGCCAGAAGAGTTATACCAAACTTAGAGGAGAACCTCACAAATCCCAGTGTGTAATCGCGTGATATTGAGAACCCGCACCTTGGAAGGGTGTAATCCGTTTCGGGAATCAGGGAAAGTTAAACCCGCGACATGTTAACCCTTTTGAAACCTTGGGGCGTATTGGAACCGCTCCCTACCGTTTAGAACTTCCGACTCAATTAAGTTTCCGTTTACCCTACATTTCGTGTAACAAACTTAGAAACGTGTCCTGCGGAACAGGAACATGCAATCCTGCTGGATACATCAACCATCGATGACAAACTTCTCTTCATAGGAAAACCAGTTGAAACTGGGGATCGTAAAAACCGAACCTTAATGCAACGTAAAACCCTGACTATCCAAATTCATGAGAACCCTCAAGAACGTACTTTCACTTATTCATAGCATTGACAACGTAAAGTCTCGAGTAAGAGATATCGACTACTACTTCCAACTAAATTTCGGGACGAAATTTCTTTTGAGTTGTGGATAATGTAACATCCCGCGTTTTTCCGTTAAATTTATTTTTAACACCGTCTTTTTCTTTTAAATAATACCTTTCGTTATTTAAATTCGTAGTTTCCGTTGACTAACGTTCATAATAATTCCGTCATTTAATTATAACATCTCTCGTTAACTTGCGTTTTAAAAATATTCGATCGGTTAAATCCCGCACCCGCTTTGAAACTCGAGGGACCGGAGTTGCCAAATGGGCAAACTAGTTGACTAGGTCAACTAGTCAACCCATTTCATCCATTCCATCATCTCCCTCATCCCTTTTCTCTCCATCTCAAGAACACACACACAAACCCATTCCATTCATTCATCATCTAAATTCAATCTTGGAAGCTCACAACAAATCCGATTACATATTTGGAATCCTCTCTTCATCCTCTACAATTTGATACCAACTTCATCTCGTTTGGGTAACATTTCTAAAACTCTAGATTTCTCTAAATTCGTGTTTTTGATTTGAAATGGTGTTAGTTAGTGTCTATGGCTCGAGTCTAACATGAATATATGTTTGGTTTGCTCGATTTGTTGTTTTTGGAGTAACTAGCATGAACTTGAAATGGGTGTGCTTAATCCTTGATTTTGGATGAGTTAATGTTGTTAGATTGTTAAAGTGCATGTTTTAATTGTGTTACTAGTATCACTAGCTTCATTTTGATGCGTAGGTTGATTAAGAAAACTTCAAAAACATGAATATTGATTTTGTGATGTTTGACTAGGGTTTGATAGTTCTTGACATGAATTTTTGGATGCTTGAATGCCATGGAATGTTAATTATTAGTGTTTAGTTGTAATGTATGTTTCATTACCTTCAAAACGGCATATTATATTTGTGAATTGGTTTCCCGAAACTCAAATTGCATTTGAAGAACTTGAAACCTTAAAAATGAACGTTTAATGATCACTTGATGAGTTTTCGGCTATTATAAATGATGTTTTTGTTTGGTGAAACATGTTTAGTTGTGTTCCTTGTCAAAAGAGCTTTCCAACGGTATAAGATACGTCTTCTAGTTGTTTACGGTTTGAGTTTTGCGTTTGTTTGAAAATTGACCAAGTCTTGAACAAGTGAAACAGGCCTGGGACCAGGCCACGGCCATTGTCGCGGCGCGACAGGCCTGGCCGCGGCGCGGCATAAGCCGTGCCCAGCTTCTGTCTCCAATGTCCGTTTCACGTGAAATGTTTGCCATGTTTTAGACTTCCAATTCGCATGCAACTTGTTCTAACATGCTTATATATGAATAACTAGCATAGAAAATTTGTCCGAGACCCGACCCGAACATGATGACTTTTTCGTTGACTTTGACCAAGTTTGACTTTTTGTCAAACTTAACCAATTAATTATGCAATCTTTCTAACATGATTTTATACTTGTATCTTGCATGAAACTTGACAATTTGCTTCACATGCTACATAATCGAGTCGTGTCGAGCCATAGGACTAATTGAACAACTTTGACCCTTCGTGACTACCGTTATTGATACAACCTATTTGTTTAGGTCGAGACTAGCATTGTTCTTTACGCACGTTACTTGTTGAAGTACTTATTTACTCTTGCAATCAAAGGTGAGATCATAGTCCCACTTTTACTCTTTTTGAACTTATATTTGGGATGAGAAAACATAAACGATTCTTTTGAACTAAGTGAACACAAGAACGGGAAAACAAACATTCTACATACGAGTTTAGAACAAAAATCCTCAATTCGATTATCATTAGTTACACTTGCCGGGTGTAAGCGAGAACTTATGTTATATGGCCATATGGGTTGACAACCCTCATCCTTGACGGTTCGCTACCGTCTACGGATGAAATATATTTTCGAGAATCAGTGTTTGTTCTAGCACTAAGTGATGGGGTATACAATGGAAGGAATGTTAAGCTTTGATAATTGGGTGCTCGTGAAACAAATTTTTGGAATGTATTACTATTATTTCATTGATGCAAATCTTGTGGTTCACTTGTACTTACTTACTTAAACCTATGATTTCACCAACGTTTTCGTTGACAGATTTCTATGTTTTTCTCAGGTCTTGCACGATATGTGAAACATGCTTCCGCTTACTATTTGATACTTGCATCCGATGTCGAGTATACATGCATTTCATGGAGCGTCTTTTGACTTTACTTTAAACCGTGTCGCCTAGATTTCAATCGTATCTATAACGTTGTAACTTAACTTTTGGTTGAACAATTCTTGTAAACTTTGAAACAATCTTTATTTTGAAATGAAGGCGACATATTTTGGTCAAACGTTATCTTAAAGACTTATAATCAGGTAATGGGACCCACGTAGCCGACGCCGTCACTTGATGATTTGTCGGGGTCGTTACACACTAAGCGTTAGCTTACCCTCTCGTTGTTTACCTTTTTATAGATTTGCATGGATGCGGTGGCTCGGGTAAGCGTGGGACTAGTGGACTCGCGTAGTTGCTCTAGAGAGCTTGTTTTTGGATTGATTAGGATTGGGTAGCGTATCCCCAATCGCCATGCTCGGCTTTATTTTGGAGTAAAAGTCGTGTGGTCGAAACTTGTATTTTGTACTTAAAGGGTAAATTGGACATATGTGGGCCCGGTGTCGTAAAACTCTTTTTTTTAATGGAACGTGTTAATTTTAACTATTGTAATATGTTGTGAAAAGCATTTGGTCTAAATGTGTCGGGAAGTCGTAGATCTTTTCGCGTGAGTTGGAAAATCCGGACAGCGGGCTGCCAGGCCCTGTGCGCGCCGCGCACAGGTGGGTGTGCGCGCCGCGCACCCCATCTGGTCAGCCCAGTCAGTTTTAAAATTTTTTTTTATTCCGCGTTTTTGGTCAGTTAACGGGTTGGGATGTTACATCATATTAGACGGTTTTCTTCGAGACGGGACGGGCAAGTCACCAAAACGTCGCAACGGGCGTCGCAACGGCTCGAGACGGGGTGTTTTGCAATAGTGTGTATTATAGTCCCAACCAAGGTTGTAAAATTGTTATTCGAGGATTAATCGGTCGGGAATTTTGAAGGATTAATCGGTTATTCGGGAATTAATCGATGATTAATCGGATTGTACTTTATACATATAAATATAAAAAATTAAAAATTATAAGTGTAAATATAGAAAGAAAGAAAACCATAAATATAAAAATAAATTTTAACATAATTGTTTAAAATTATTCATTTTGCTCAAAAACAATGAAGTTCTAGTTTAAATTCATGTTAAAATGTTAACCATTTTTTACTTTGACCGACTTTAATTACCAAATTCGATTTTGACCCATCAATTAATGTTGCTCGTTTGATTAAACGTATTTTTGAAAATCGTAACGGACTGCTCTTAAAAATGATTAATCGGAAATTAATCGGTGAGTAATCGGGTTATTCGCAACACTTGTCCCAACCGTGCTCAAAGTCTCAAACTAACTATGATATGGAGTCTGATTTTGCATTTTTTGAAGAAAAAATGGTCATGTGACTATAATGTGACAATGTCATTAAATGAAGTTAAATAGTGAATAATGTTAAATTTGAATGAGTAAAAAAGGGTTTTAGGTAATGTGGTAAAATATAAATAGAGGTTGGATGGATAAAAATAAATTAAAAAAAGAATAGGTGGTTCGCTAGAAAAAACTGGAGCGCTTAAATTTTTTGGCGTCAAGTCCTTGACTAACGCCGTTAAGCGTTAGTTGCTAACGCCGAGTTAGCTCCATTACTTGGCGTCACCAATATTCCAACTTAACGTTTAGGCGTCATAACTTGTGCATTAGGACTAGTCTATCAGACATCGTCATTAAATTTTTCGGGAAAATATGTCACATTAACTAGTGATTATCTAGTTATCCCTCAGCATTAGGTGTTTTTTATGGTGTTCACTTTTTCCATTTTACACTTTTTTAACAGCTTCAGGTATTTTGTTAAACATCTAAATATATTTTATAAAACTTCGGCTAACAGTTCAAGGTAATAACTAGTTTTATCAAACATATCCAATATGTTAGGAGGTTTTCATGTACATAGATAATGAGAATGGTTCCCTTTATTATTTAACAGAACAGAAAAAAGTTATTAATTACAAACCTAATATTTGTCTATGCTATTTACTAAACATAATCTTATTGTCATGATATTTCTATATACTATATATCATATATTCTGTGACGATCGCTCCAAATCCATATAGACGAACACGTCATTCATCGATTTCATTGCTAGGTATTTGACCTCTATATGATACGTTTTGTAAACATTGCATTCTTTTGAAAAGGCACCCCATCAATGAATATTTAAATCAAAGGTTTTCGACATCTGATGATTTTTACATATAGACAATCACCGTAAATAATAGTTTACAATAGTACTTCCATTGACAATGCAGTCAAAATAAGATACATGGTGATGATTTTGTGAATGCAACGTTTTCTTGAATAAAGCATGCAAGACTCCATGCACATAGCTTGTATAACATGTAAGCAAACAGCGGAAGACTTCTAGGGAACCTGAGAATAAACATGCTAACAAGTGTCAACACAAAGGTTGGTGAGTTCATAGTTTTAGTGTTTCGCATAATCTGTATATAAAAGTGGATCACAAGATTTCAGTTGTTTCATCCAGAAAAGTTTATCAATAGATTCTACATAACAGAGCACCCTGGTAACTAAGCTTTAACGTTATAATGATAAATACCCCATTCGTTTTAATACACGCAAATCAATGTGTCCTAAACTCAAATAACATAAGTCCGTTAAAAGGCTAGCGCTCTAGCTCGGACGGGGATGTCAAGCCCTATGGATTCATATACTGTTATTCGCGCCCACCAGTCCATATCCTATGTACTGGCAACTACTAGTTACCAAAGCTAAGGGATTTTCGGTTCAAACTCAGTGTAGAATTAAGTATGTACTTGTATCCATTGCGTTTAAAATAAATTGCATGTATTCTCAGCCCAAAAATATATATTGCAAAAGCAATTAAAAAGGGATCAATGAAACTCACCTTAGCAGCATATAAAGTCGTTCACCAAAATGTGACCGAAACTCGGATTACCAAATAACCGTAGATCTCAACCTAGAGAACATATGTTGGTCAATAAATGTCTATCAAGCTAGGTCAGGTCATAGTGTATCATAATCCTAATGCTCGATATCAACATACAAAAGTTATCCAAAGTCGTTTCAAAAAGTCAATTTTGACAGTTGTTTAACAAAACGAGACATACCTTATATAAGGATTCATTTACTCGGTTAGTAATGTTTAAAAATCCAATTTATCAATCTCGTAAACAAGTTGTTTAAATCTTAATTGTAAATTCAAAAGCAATTTCAATTAGTGTTAATCATAATTCAGTTGATCATATCTTTTAATCCGTTCATCGAAATTATTCGATATCTAAATGAAAAGTTATTGATTTTTTGCCAGCTTTCCAAAAACATGTATATTATATACCTTTTACCAGTAATATATGTAATTAATTCTTGATTCATTATAAACTGTTTAACGACGAAATTTAGCATACACATATGTATAAATATATATACTCGAGCACTAGACATGGATACGCAATTAATATATAAAAGATAAAATATGAGTGCTTACATATCAATATTGAGATTCAATATTGTAGGAAAGTACGTAGACGTAACGGAGATGATAAACACTAGGTTTGATTCATAAATATACCCCCGAACATTACCCATAATTTTCTTAGCTCTATCCCGCTTGAAAACCATTTTGAAAGTGACACGCTCAAGACCTCGTCGTAGTATTTTATGTATAATACTAATTAATAATTAATAATATTAATAATAATAAGATTAATAATAATATTAATCTTAATAATAATAATAATAATAACAATAATAATAATAATAATAATAATAATATAAATAATAATAATAAATACTTACGGAGTAATATTAATAGTGTGAGAAAAAAGAATTGAAATCGTGCAATTTATAGAACCTTTTCTGAAAAAGTACCCCATGCGATCGCATGGGATTTGTGCTTCAAGGCCATGCGATCGCATGGCCCTCTGATCCAGTTCACAAACTTTTAACTTTTTGTTTGTCGACATAATTTTATATAATATATATAATATATTTAATTTATATAATTAATTATATATTATATTAAATTCACATGCATAGTTGACTTGTAATTTTTGTTCCGATAAGTCGTACGTCATCACTCGACTTATGTCCCGGTTCCGGTTTTTCAAATGTCCTTTCGTACGCTGAGTAAACTTGTATTTTACATTTCGTGTCACGTACATTTGTCAAAATATAGCCTTAAATTATCCCTAAACTATACCACTCAAAGTATAACTTAAACTTTCGAGTATTTTGATCATTTACTTCTATAAATCATCGTCTCGCTATTTGTTAATATATATATAATAACAATTCGTTTTTATGACCAAGTTAATATTATATTTTATCGTATTGTTAAATATATATTTTCAATATTAATAAACACGTTTTAAAATACATATCGCAAGTTATTCATATATCTAATTCCAACAGTTGATATTCCTTATTATTGTATGTGTCCAAATTACGTTATTTAAACAAACACTTTACCATTTATTCCGAATACCGTTAATAATGAATGATTTCCCAAATCAACGTGGACCTTACAACAGAGACCCGTAATAATATCATAATCCTTAAGGGACTCAATAATTATCTTTTAATTCAATCGTTTGGCATAATCTTTTAACTCTGTATCTAAATATATCAATCAGATAATCAAACCAATAAGTTTAATGCACAGTATCATATACTCAACACTTTGTTACGTTTTCAAGTTATGGTATATATATGTATCTATTTACATAATATTGTTCGCGAATCGTTGAGAACAATCAAAAGGTAATTGAATAGTTCAAAATTTTTGAGATTCAACTTTACATACTTTGCTTATCGTGTCGGAAACGTTAAAGATTAAGTTTAAATTTGGTCAGAAATTTCCGGGTCATCACAGTACCTACCCGTTAAAGAAATTTCGTCCCGAAATTTGAGTGAGGTCGTCATGGCTGACAATAAAAATGTTTTCATGACGAATATGAGTTGGTAAATAGAATTTTATCACCATTGAATAATACGGATAAAACAATCCGATTACTCGAAGCGTATGAGAGAAGTTATCGTAATAGAGTGAAATGGAGAATAGAGATTCGTCTTATCTCTTGATGTAGTAACGATTGATTTCTGGAATTTAAGGAATAGAAAATCTTCATAATTTAAATAAGATTTGATTCTTCGGAATTTAAGGAAATTAGGATTTCCTTTGATTAAATGCGTAATCTGCCTCGATTGCTATGTCTGATATTTTGCTATAAATTAACCTCTTCCGTTTCATTTATTTTTACCACTCCTATAATCTTCTTTCTTATTTCATACTTACAAAAGATTTGTGAAAATGCTTCATCCAGTTCTGATTCTTGATATTTTCTTGGTTATCATATCATTCATTCTTCTTTTTCATCTGCCACCAGAGAAGGTTATTTTCTTCTACTATTACCTTGGGATTATATTGTTTTTCATTCTCCCGTGTCTTTATATTGCTATACGCATTGATATACACGGTTTGTAATTTCGGGGTTGTTTTCGGGCTTTATATTTTCCATTATATTTTGGAGCTTCATGCTTTCGTTTTCTCTTCCCGACTTTAAGTCAAGCGAATAATGGTCCAAAATTCGTAGGTATGGATTTTGAAATGAACATAATTAATGTTCTAAGAAAGAAACGGTAATGGCACAATATGACTTTTCAGATTACCAGAATACCTCGAAAAAGACCGAATCATCAAGAAAATATTTTCTTGATATGTTTAGAGGTTAAATAGAATGAAAGAGTTATGTAACATGGTTCATGATGAGGGTATGATCTGTGAACCTTTATCACGTTCCATTAGAAACTCAACATGACTTACTGTAATATAATAACATTGATCAAGTGTCATTATATTATACTAACTCATGCTTCAATTCCCAACACTACTTCAAAAACATCCATTTTTCAAAATTTTCAAAAAATAGAAACTAAAATAGTTTCTTTTATGATGTAACACAGATAGCGCGAAGAGATAAATGATTTTAGATAAGAATAGTTATGAAAATATCTTCAGAAATATGGAGGATATTTATAATAGAAGATACGATGATATCTTAGAATTTCTAATATCAGAGGATGATGCGGAAAATCTGTATGTGAAGGTTTAGAATAAGAAGTAAGGTTCTTACTAATGGTTTCAGCAGACACTGAATCATTTGGATTCTATGAAGGTAGATTTCGTTCTTGTGATTTGTCTACAGCTTCCTTCATACTTTGCTCAACCCGTTTTCCATTTCCAAACCTTCTCTTTTTCTGTGATTTTCCAACACACTACTCTTTATCATCAAACTTTCGACTGTTAAATTCGTTTACAGTTTTTGCTGCTTCATCAGCATTTTTCCAAAATTCGGAGAACTAGTTTCGTAGTTTGGGGTGTTTTTCAGAAACTTCACATTCGAAGTATGTAAGTCTAGAAGATAGATGTTATATATATATATATATATATATATATATATATATATATATATATATATATATATATATATATATATATATATATATATATATATATAACTGTTGTCGTAGAAAATGCTGCGAGATTCAAAATACTGATTGCTAATTCTCGGTGGTTGGTATGGAAATTATTGTTACAAGATGTGGATGAATACATGATAGGATTTCAATGAGTATAAGGATTTTTCGAAAGGTCAAGGATTATTAAAGTTGTTTGGTAAATTTACTGCTAATGTGGTGGAACATGAAAGGTTCCCCAGTAACAAAACGTATATATCAAGGTTACAATAAGGCTTATTCTGAAAAGTTGAAGTTGTCTGGTTGGAAGTGTGATAAAACTGGATACTTTGAAAAGAAATTACAAGATTATTTTCGATAATAACAATGCTAAAGGATCTTTCACCGTTTTGAAGTCTAAGTATAGCTTTGAAAGATGTAGAGATCTAAGAATGATATCACTTGTTAAATCTTGACTTGGATTCTGCTATGTCAATATCAGAATATGTAATTGAATTTGTATGGAAACGATTGTATATCACCGTGAGCATAGTTAATAATTTTTGAATCAAAGTTGAAGAATGTATAGTGTAACATATTAATTGCGAACTTATATATTTCTCGGGTATTACCTACCCGTTAAAGATTTCACAATTAATACTTTGTACAAAAGAATTTTTATTATCGTCTTTATGAAAATATATGTATGTATATTTTCTTCAGATGTAACACAGATTTAATGAGTTAATATCATATTAAGCTCATTTAATTTTCGGCTTGACTTAGAAATGATTAATCTCTAAAACATTAAAGATTACATAATCTTTGCGGAGTATTTTGCTAATGTAATCGATACTTCATTATTTATTCTTATTGATATTCCTCGGTGAAGGATGTTGGTGCTCGTGGAACAGATTGTGAAGTTGAGGTTTGCGATGCGGATGTTGTTGGTGGTGGTAATGGTACTGTTGGTGTTGTTGTCGGTGGTACTGTTGATGCCGGTGATGCTGCTGGTGCTTGTAACCTTTGCACCATATTCTCCAAAGCCACTATCCGAGCGCGAAGCTCGTTGACTTCTTCTACTACACCGGGATGATTGGCGGTTCGGACGAGCGGATGAATAAGATCCAAAATTTGAGATAGTATATTATCGTGACGAGATACTCTGGAAATGAGAGAGAAAATGGTGTCTCGAACAGGTTCGCCGGTAAGTGCTTCAGGTTCTTCGCCAAGAGGGTAATGTGGTGGATGGAAGGGATCGCCTTCTTCTTGTCTCCAATAATTAAGTAAGCTACGAACCCATCCCCAATTCATCCAGAATAGATGATGGCTAATTGGTTGATCCATTCCAGTTACACTGTCTTCGGAATTCAGGTGAATATCCATATCGGAATAGCTGTCAGAGTTTAAGGAATTTGAACTAGATACGGGATCCATCTTGTATAAATAGGGAGATGATTTTTGATATGAATTAGATTATAGAATTTAGTTTGGTATTCTTCAATACATAATTTACATATGTATATATAATACCAAATTCCATAAATTACGGAGAAATTTTCGGAAGATGTCAGAAAAAGTTTACAGTAACAGATACGCTAAGATATGAATTTTGTCTATACACTATTCATGCAATCAATGCAGTAAAATGTGTCTAGACTAGGAATGATAAGCAGGTAATTTCTGACAAGAAACGATAAGCAAAACTTTTAACATGCAGACACGGTCGAAGTCCAGACTTACTAATGCATCCTAACAACTATCAGTTAGACACACTCATGCAAGACCTGGTTCACTAGGACCAATGCTCTGATACCAACTGTGACGATCGCTCCAAATCCATATAGACGAATACGTCATTCATCGATTTCATTGCTAGGTATTTGACCTCTATATGATACGTTTTGTAAACATTGCATTCTTTTGAAAAGGCACCCCATCAATGAATATTTAAATCAAAGGTTTTCGACATCTGATGATTTTTACATATAGACAATCACCGTAAATAATAGTTTACAATAGTACTTCCATTGACAATGCAGTCAAAATAAGATACATGGTGATGATTTTGTGAATGCAACGTTTTCTTGAATAAAGCATGCAAGACTCCATGCACATAGCTTGTATAACATGTAAGCAAATAGCGGAAGACTTCTAGGGAACCTGAGAATAAACATGCTAACAAGTGTCAACACAAAGGTTGGTGAGTTCATAGTTTTAGTGTTTCGCATAATCTGTATATAAAAGTGGATCACAAGATTTCAGTTGTTTCATCCAGAAACGTTTATCAATAGATTCTACATAACAGAGCACCCTGGTAACTAAGCTTTAACGTTATAATGATAAATACCCCATTCGTTTTAATACACGCAAATCAATGTGTCCTAAACTCAAATAACACAAGTCCGTTAAAAGGCTAGTGCTCTAGCTTGGACGGGGATGTCAAGCCCTATGGATCCATATACTGTTATTCGCGCCCACCAGTCCATATCCTATGTACTGGCAACTACTAGTTACCAAAGCTAAGGGATTTTCGGTTCAAACTCAGTGTAGAATTAAGTATGTACTTGTATCCATTGCGTTTAAAATAAATTGCATGTATTCTCAGCCCAAAAATATATATTGCAAAAGCAATTAAAAAGGGATCAATGAAACTCACCTTAGCAGCATATAAAGTCGTTCACCAAAATGTGACCGAAACTCGGATTACCAAATAACCGTAGATCTCAACCTAGAGAACATATGTTGGTCAATAAATGTCTATCAAGCTAGGTCAGGTCATAGTGTATCACAATCCTAATGCTCGATATCAACATACAAAAGTTATCCAAAGTCGTTTCAAAAAGTCAATTTTGACAGTTGTTTAACAAAACGAGACATACCTTATATAAGGATTCATTTACTCGGTTAGTAATGTTTAAAAATCCAATTTATCAATCTCGTAAACAAGTTGTTTAAATCTTAATTGTAAATTCAAAAGCAATTTCAATTAGTGTTAATCATAATTCAGTTGATCATATCTTTTAATCCGTTCATCGAAATTATTCGATATCTAAATGAAAAGTTATTGATTTTTTGCCAGCTTTCCAAAAACATGTATATTATATACCTTTTACCAGTAATATATGTAATTAATTCGTGATTCATTATAAACTGTTTAACGACGAAATTTAGCATACACATATGTATAAATATATATACTCGAGCACTAGACATGGATACGCAATTAATATATAAAAGATAAAATATGAGTGCTTACGTATCAATATTGAGATTCAATATTGTAGGAAAGTACGTAGACGTAATGGAGATGATAAACACTAGGTTTGATCCATAAATATACCCCCGAACATTACCCATAATTTTCTTAGCTCTATCCCGCTTGAAAACCATTTTGAAAGTGACACGCTCAAGACCTCGTCGTAGTATTTTATGTATAATACTAATTAATAATTAATAATATTAATAATAATAAGATTAATAATAATATTAATCTTAATAATAATAATAATAATAATAATAATAATAATAATAATAATAATATAAATAATAATAATAAATACTTACGGAGTAATATTAATAGTGTGAGAAAACAGAATTGAAATCGTGCAATTTATAGAACCTTTTCTGAAAAAGTACCCCATGCGATCGCATGGGATTTGTGCTTCAAGGCCATGCGATCGCATGGCCCTCTGATCCAGTTCACAAACTTTTAACTTTTTGTTTGTCGACATAATTTTATATAATATATATAATATATTTAATTTATATAATTAATTATATATTATATTAAATTCACATGCATAGTTGACTTGTAATTTTTGTTCCGATAAGTCGTACGTCATCACTCGACTTATGTCCCGGTTCCGGTTTTTCAAATGTCCTTTCGTACGCTGAGTAAACTTGTATTTTACATTTCGTGTCACGTACATTTGTCAAAATATAGCCTTAAATTATCCCTAAACTATACCACTCAAAGTATAACTTAAACTTTCGAGTATTTTGATCATTTACTTCTATAAATCATCGTCTCGCTATTTGTTAATATATATATAATAACAATTCGTTTTTATGACCAAGTTAATATTATATTTTATCGTATTGTTAAATATATATTTTCAATATTAATAAACACGTTTTAAAATACATATCGCAAGTTATTCATATATCTAATTCCAACAGTTGATATTCCTTATTATTGTATGTGTCCAAATTACGTTATTTAAACAAACACTTTACCATTTATTCCGAATACCGTTAATAATGAATGATTTCCCAAATCAACGTGGACCTTACAACAGAGACCCGTAATAATATCATAATCCTTAAGGGACTCAATAATTATCTTTTAATTCAATCGTTTGGCATAATCTTTTAACTCTGTATCTAAATATATCAATCAGATAATCAAACCAATAAGTTTAATGCACAGTATCATATACTCAACACTTTGTTACGTTTTCAAGTTATGGTATATATATGTATCTATTTACATAAAATTGTTCGCGAATCGTTGAGAACAATCAAAAGGTAATTGAATAGTTCAAAATTTTTGAGATTCAACTTTACATACTTTGCTTATCGTGTCGGAAACGTTAAAGATTAAGTTTAAATTTGGTCAGAAATTTCCGGGTCATCACATATTCACATACATCATTTATATAGTTATTTACTAAACATAATCTTATTGTCATGATATTTCTATATACTATATATCATATATTCACATACATCATTTATATAGTTATATACGAAAGGGAACTCGAGCCTGAAATTGAATATAAAAATATAAATAAAAAAAACTTACATATGAATGGATTTTTATTTTTTGTAACAAATATTTTTTTTCGAACAGCAAATTTCATTAGGCTACTAGCAAGACGCTAGAGCAACAAAGAAAAACAACATGATTGCATAGGCTTTATAAGCCAATTGTACCATTCAATATTATCCTTACTTCTACTAGTTAACTAAGAAAACGAAAACAATCTAATAGAATCAAAAAGTTCTTCCTTTTTCACCCTTTTTACCGAAAAATCAAGTCATTCCTGAAACGCCATATGACCCAAACCACCGTAGCCACAATCACTTGAAACCTATCCTTTAGATGGGTTGTCGCAGCCCACTGATTTATCTATAACAACACCTCGGCCCAATTAGAAAAAAAATGGAAAATCGATTGTTGTCCATAACCTCGCTCGCCTCCAGACTTTGTTAAAAAAGATGAAATCGAATCTACACAATCAGTATACAAGATTGTATACTTTAAATAAATCAGAAACAATTTACTTAATCAATCACTTTAACAATAATCAAAGATTACAATACTTTGTTCATCAACTAGATGAAAATAAACCACAAATCCAAACTGAGGATCAAAAATACAGAGAATATTAGTGTGTGTGTGTGTGTGTGTGTTTTAGAATGAATACAATGAATGAATTTCCAAACCCTAATCTGATGCCTATAACAACCACAAACACCGACACTAAACACACTTTTAAAAAAGACATTCAGGTCCATGTACATTTAGAAGAAAAAGGAATTGACAGAATTAGCCCCTGAAGTAATAAAACTAAACCCAACTATGTCCCGTCGTTGTATAAGTATAATTTCACCCCCATACTAGGTATGTTAGCTACTTTTAACTTATACTCGATCCATAAAGGGTTTAGCTCTTCATAATCTTCATGAGTAACTTGATCTTCATGTCAACACTCCTTCTATACTTGATCCAGAAAACCTGCACAACTAATCATACACTAAGTAACATGCAAATTAGATTGATAATTTCAACACCCCTCCTCAATCTAATTGCCAAAACAATCTTTTAAACCAAGAAGATTACACATTTTGTTGTGTTCAAAAGAACACAATCCTTTTGTAAAAACATCAGCTTTATTTTCAGCAGAATTAACCTTTTTAGTTTGAATAACACCTTTATTTATTTTATCTCTAACAAAATGCAGATCCAAATCAAAATGTTTAGTTTTTTCATGGAAAACAGAATTTGCAGCAATCTTGATTGCTGCAGAATTATCAATATGTATTTGAACAGGAATAACACAATTTTTACGAAAATCCTTGAGAACTTTTAAGATCCAAATAACCTCACAAGAAGCATCTGCAAGGCTCTATACTCAGCCTCTGCAGATGATCTAGAAATACAATCTTGCTTCTTACTTTTCCAAGTAAGAAGAGAACCATTCAGAAACAAACAATAACCTGTCACAGATTTCATAGCCATAATTCTTTTACCCCAATCAGAATCCACATAACACACAAGATCAGTATCATTACTTTTTCTAATACAAATACCTTTTCCAGGTGCAGACTTGAGATATCTTAAAACCCTTAATGCACATTATAAATGAGAAACCTTAGGTGCATGCATATATTGACTTAAGACATGAACAGAATAAGAGATATCAGGTCTGGTCAGAGTAAGGTATATTAATTTCCCAATCAATCTTTGATATTCAGTGATATTCTTTAGAGGTAAATCATTATGATCATCATTATTATTAAACTTGAGATTAGGTTCTATAGGTGTATAAATAAGTTTACAATTCACTAACCCAAACTCAGTTAAAAGATCAAGAGTATATTTTCTTTGAGATAAACAAATATTTTTATTTTCTCTAATAACCTCAATTCTCAGAAAATATTTGAGAACTCCTAAATCTTTTATTTGAAATTTAGACTTTAAGAAGTCTTTAAACTTGCTAATTTCACATGTATTGTTACCAGTAACAACAATATCATCAACATAAACCAAGATAGCAATAAAGACATCATTATCAGACTTAATAAACAAAGAATAGTCATTTAAACTCTGTCTAAAACTATTTTCAATTAAAGCAGAAGACAATTTTTCATTCCATTTTTTGGGTGCTTGCTTTAACCCATGGAGAGATCTTTTCAATTTACAAACTCTTTTATCATTCTCATTATAATATCCTAATGGTAAAGTCATATAAACACATTCATCAAGATCACCATATAAGAAAGCATTATTGATATCAAGCTGAAATAAATCCCAATCATTTTGAACAGCAATATTAATCATACATCTAACAGTAGCCATTTTCACAACTGGTGAAAAAGTCTCATCAAAATCTATTCCTTCTCTTTGATTATAGCCTTTGACAACTAGCCTGGCTTTGAACCTATCAACTTCACCATTTGATTTATATTTTATTTTATATACCCATTTACACCTATAGGTTTTATACCTTCAGGTAATTCAGTTAAATCCCAAGTATCATTTTTAAACAAAGCTTCCATTTCAGTGTTCATAGCATCAATCCAATGTTTGGACTTACAAGCCTCCCAATAAGTTGTAGGCTCAACCATCTTATTCAGATTAGTAGACAAACAATAAACATCTTTAGATAAGTTTGAATAATTGGCAAACTTGTTGATATTATACTTCACTTTACTATTAAGAACAAAGTCAGTAACTAGATGAATCATTTGTGTCATCAACAGACATTGAGTCACTACTACCTTCACTTTGATGTTCATTATCTTCCCCTTCATCATTGGGACTTTGAGTATTTTGATTGTCTTTATTTATTTCTTCAAAAAAATTAATTTGACTCAAACATTTTTCAAACTGCATACCCTCTTTTTTGATTTTAAAAGGAAAAATGGTTTCATAAAATTTAACATCTCTTGACACAAAAAAAACTTTTACTTTCTAAACTATACAACTTATACCCCTTCTTAACAGAAGAGTATCCAAGAAACACACACTTTACAGATCTTTCAGCAAACTTATCTGAGTTATTTAAAATAGTTGAGAAAGCAAGACAACCAAACACCCTTAAATGGGAAAGATTAGGAACTCTATTATATATAATCTCAAAGGGACATTTTCCATTTAGCAAAGATATAGGGGTCCTGTTAATCAAATACACATCAGTTAGAATACATTCATCCCAAAACCTAAGAGGAATCCCCCTTGAAACATAAGATCTCTTGCAACATTCAGCAAGTGCCTATGTTTCCTTTCAACTAACCCATTCTGTTGAGGAGTGTAGGTACATGATGTTTGGTGAACAATACCATTACTTAAAACAAAGTCATTAACCTTTGAATTTACAAATTCTGTACCATTATCAGACCTGAAGCATTTGATTGTCCTTTTAAATTGATTTTTGAACAATTAAAATAGATTTTCCAGACACTCAAACACTTCTTCTTTAGATTTAAGTAAGTATACCCAAACATCTCTTGTAAAATCATCAACAATGGTTAAAAAATATTTAAAACCTCTATGACTTAAAACTTTATATGGTCCCCAAACATCAAGATGCACTAACTCTCCTAACTCATAAGTTTTATGATTACTATTAGTAAAAGATTTTCTAGTCTGTTTAGCTTTATGACATATATCACAAGGTTTATTAAAATCTTGTTTGTTAAGATTTAAACTATGTTTTAGACACATTAAAGCTTGCTCAGCTGGGTGACCCAGCCTACAATGCCAAAGATCAACAGAATGCTTATCAACTTTGGTTATGTTGGAACTACCAACAATACCTTTTTCATTTCCAGTAAGAAAATATAAACCACCACATTGACTACCAGTCACAAGGGTCTTCTTGGACACCAAGTCCTGGATATAACAAGCAACATTATCAAAACCAACAAACAAGTTGTTATCCCTGACCAAACAATGAACAGATAAAAGACTCACACAATAATCTGGAACAACCAAAACATCTTTTAGAAAAATGTCATTTGAAATTTTAAGATTACCAATTTTACTAACTTTAGCTTTGGTCCCATTGGGATGTGAAACAGTTAAATTCAAGTCACTCACATCAGTGTGAGAAATAAAATTATGAATAGAATTTGTCATGTGTTGGTTAGCTCGAGAATCAATGATCCACTCATAATGAATACTCTCATATTGCTTTTATAAAAAATATCAAATTGAGAGTTGAAAAACACATTATAATTCTCAAAATTACCTGCCATATTAGTGTAGTGACCCGAACTTTTCCATGTTTATATATATATTAAATGAAATTGTTATTTACATGATTAAGTGTTTCCAACATGTTAAGCAATCAAACTTGTTAAGACTTTATTAATTGAAATAGGTTTCATATAGACAATTGATCACCCAAGTTGACCGGTGATTCACGAACGTTAAAACTTGTAAAAACTATACGATGACATATATATGGTTATATATATAGTTAACATGATTTTATTATAAGTATGTATCTCATTAGGTATTTTAACAACGAGTTATATACATAAAAATGAGACTATTAATTTAAGAAACTCGAAAACGATATATATAACGATTATCGTTATAACGTCTTACTAGGTACATATGAATCATATTAAGATATTGATACACTTGGTTAATTATGTTAAATGATAAGTAAATATATTATTAAGTGTATTAACAATGAAATACATATGTAAAAATAAGACTACTAACTTAATGATTTCGAAACGAGACATATATGTAACGATTATCGTTGTAACGACATTTAACTGTATATATATCATACTAAGATATATTATATATCATAATATCATGATAATATAACAATTTAACATCTCATTTATTATAATAAACAATGGGTTAACAACATTCAACAAGATCGTTAACCTAAAGGTTTCAAAACAACATTTACATGTAACGACTAACGATGATTAACGACTCAGTTAAAATGTATATACATGTAGTGTTTTAATATGTATTCATAAACTTTTGAATGACTTCAAGACACTTATCAAAATACTTCTACTTAACAAAAATGCTTACAATTACATCCTCGTTCAGTTTCATCAACAATTCTACTCGTATGCACCCGTATTCGTACTCGTACAATACACAGCTTTTAGATGTATGTACTATTGGTATATATACTCCAATGATCAGCTCTTAGTAGCCCATGTGAGTCACCTAACACATGTGGGAACCATCATTTGGCAACTAGCATGAAATATCTCATAAAATTACAAAAATATGAGTAATCATTCATGACTTATTTACATGAAAACAAAATTACATATCCTTTATATCTAATCCATACACCAACGACTAAAAACACCTACAAATACTTTCATTCTTCAATTTTCTTCATCTAATTGATCTCTCTCAAGTTCTATCTTCAAGTTCTAAGTGTTCTTCATAAATTCCAAAAGTTCTAGTTTCATAAAATCAAGAATACTTCCAAGATTGCAAGTTTACTTCCAAGTTTTCTAAATCCATTCCAAGTAATCATCCAAGATCAAGAAACCTTTGTTACTTACAGTAGGTTATCTTTATAATACAAGGTAATAATCATATTCAAACTTTAATTCAATTTATATAACTATAACAATCTTATTTCGAGTGGAAATCTTACTTGAAATTGTTTTCGTGTCATGATTCTGCTTCAAGAACTTTCAAGCCATCTAAAGATCCTTTGAATCTAGATCTATTTTTATCATTTCCAGTAGGTTTATCCAAGGAACTTGAGGTAGTAATGATGTTCATAACATCATTCGATTCATACATATAAAGCTATCTTATTCGAAGGTTTAAACTTGTAATCACTAGAACATAGTTTAGTTAATTCTAAGATTGTTCGCAAATAAAAGTTAATCCTTCTAACTTGACTTTTAAAATCAACTAAACACATGTTATATATCTATATTATATGCTAACTTAATGATTTAAAACCTGGAAACACGAAAAACACCGTAAAACCGGATTTACGCCGTCGTAGTAACACCGCGGGCTGTTTTGGGTTAGTTAATTAAAAACTATGATAAACTTTGATTTAAAAGTTGTTATTCTGGGAAAATGATTTTTATTATGAACATGAAACTATATCCAAAAATTATGGTTAAACTCAAAGTGGAAGTATGTTTTCTAAAATGGTCATCTAGACGTCGTTCTTTCGACTGAAATGACTACCTTTACAAAAATGACTTGTAACTTATTTTTCTGACTATAAACCTATACTTTTTCTGTTTAGATTCATAAAATATAGTTCAATATGAAACCATAGCAATTTGATTCACTCAAAACGGATTTAAAATGAAGAAGTTATGGGTAAAACAAGATTGGATAATTTTTCTCATTTTAGCTACGTGAAAATTGGTATCTATTCCAACCATAACTTAATCAACTTGTATTGTATATTATGTAATCTTGAGATACCATAGACACGTATACAATGTTTCGACCTATCATGTCGACACATCTATATATATTTCAGAACAACCATAGACACTCTATATGTGAATGTTGGAGTTAGCTACACAGGGTTGAGGTTGATTCCAAAATATATATAGTTTGAGTTGTGATCACTACTGAGATACGTATACACTGGGTCGTGGATTGATTCAAGATAATATTTATCAATTTATTTCTGTACATCTAACTGTGGACAACTAGTTGTAGGTTACTAACGAGGACAGCTGACTTAATAAACTTAAAACATCAAAATATATTAAAAGTGTTGTAAATATATTTTGAACATACTTTGATATATATGTATATATTGTTATAGGTTCGTGAATCAACCAGTGGCCAAGTCTTACTTCCCGACGAAGTAAAAATCTGTGAAAGTGAGTTATAGTCCCACTTTTAAAATCTAATATTTTTGAGATGAGAATACATGCAGGTTTTATAAATGATTTACAAAATAGACACAAGTACGTGAAACTACATTCTATGGTTGAATTAACGAAATCGAATATGCCCCTTTTTATTAAGTCTGGTAATCTAAGAATTAGGGAACAGACACCCTAATTGACGCGAATCCTAAAGATAGATCTATTGGGCCTAACAAACCCCATCCAAAGTACCGGATGCATTAGTACTTTGAAATTTATATCATATCCGAAGGGTGTCCCGGAATGATGGGGATATTCTTATATATGCATCTTGTTAATGTCGGTTACCAGGTGTTCACCATATGAATGATTTTTATCTCTATGTATGGGATGTGTATTGAAATATGAAATCTTGTGGTCTATTGTTACGATTTGATATATATATATATATATATAGGTTAAACCTATAACTCACCAACATTTTTGTTGACGTTTAAAGCATGTTTATTCTCAGGTGAATACTAAGAGCTTCCGCTGTTGCATACTAAAATAAGGACAAGATTTGGAGTCCATGTTTGTATGATATTGTGTAAAAACTGCATTCAAGAAACTGATTTCGATGTAACATATTTGTATTGTAAACCATTATGTAATGGTCGTGTGTAAACAGGATATTTTAGATTATCATTATTTGATAATCTACGTAAATCTTTTTAAACCTTTATTTATGAAATAAAGGTTATGGTTTGTTTTAAAAATGAATGCAGTCTTTGAAAAACGTCTCATATAGAGGTCAAAACCTCGCAACGAAATCAATTAATATGGAACGTTTTTAATCAATAAGAACGGGACATTTCAGTTGGTATCAGAGCGTTGGTCTTAGAGAACCAGAAAATTTGCATTAGTGTGTCTTATCAAGTTTGTTAGGATGCATTAGTGAGTCTGGACTTTGACCGTGTTTTCTTTAAAAATGATTGCTTAACATTTTTGTTGGAAACTATATATTATTAACATGTATATATTATGTGATATATTAATCTCTTAACATGTTTGATATTGTGTGATAGATGTCTACCTCTAGCACAAATCCCATTGACTCACCTAATAATAACGAAGAGTCGAATATATATTGGACTGATTCACAAGTTCCCGAAGAGGAACCGGAAGAAGAATCAGAACCGGAAGAAGAATCAGAACCGAAAGAGGAGGAACCGGAGGAGGAAATAGAACCGGTGGGGGAAATAATAAAACGGTTAAGTGAAAGAAAATCCTCAACCAACCAACCAAGGTTAATTATGGTCAATGGTGTTTCCGTCAAGGAAGCAAAATATTGGGAGGATTACCAATTCTCCGATGAATCGGATTCCGACGAGAATTCTGATGATGTTATAGAAATTACCCCAACTGAATTTAAAAAAGCAAATGAAAATAATAAGGGAAAGGGCATAAAAATAGAGAAATCTAATTCCAACCCCGATGAACTTTATATGTATCGTTGTAACATCCCAATTATTTAAGGTATTATTTTATGTGAATTTTTATTGCTAAAAAATTAAATGGTAAAGGTTATTTTATGTTAAATGGACAAAAGTTAAGTTTATTGGTTAAGTTAGGAAGGACTAAGGGTGCAAAGTTAAGATTAAGGACTTCTCTAACCATAGTTGTGGTGGGGAGGGTAGAAAGTGCAAATAAGCTAAAGTTATTTTAATAAAAAGAATAAAATGCTGGAAATTGAGTTTATTCACACAAAAATTACAGAAAAGCTTCCTGTATATGTATGTGTGTCGACTTTGAGGGAGAAGAAGAAGGAGAACCACAAATTGTTGAAATTAGACTCATGCAAGCTCAATTTGGTGAAATCTAAGATATTCTAAGCACACTAGCAAGTCTCAATTCTTCTTATTTCTCTTCTTGTGCACAAATTAGGGTTCTTGAACTCTAAAAGTCAAGGTATGAATTTTATGTCTAAGTATTGCTTGTATTGTGTGTTAATGATGAGATTTATGCTTAAGAAGTTGCTATTTGTTGAATTGTGCACAATTGTTTGAGTTAGAATGAAATTGTTATTGATTTTGGAAGAAGAATTAAGTATGAACTTGCATTATGGATTTATGGTATGAATATGATGAATTTGGTGATGTTCTAGTTAAATTTCTAGTCATGCACACCAAGTGTTTGTTAAAATGTCTCAATGAGAAGTTTATGTGTTCTAGTTAGAAATTATGATGAAGGATGTTCATGTATGAGCTATTGTTATTGTTATAAGTCATAGAAATTGATTATTTGATAATTTAAGGGTGCTAGTAATGAAATTGGATTATTATGCACATTTGATGAATAATAAAAGGATTGAAGGAAAGTTGCATGTATTGCTAAAAGAGATAAACAAGTAATGTACATGATTAAAGTTATGAAGTCTAATTGGTAATATTCTTATCTTAGAAAAGATGAGATCAAAGCTAGATGTATGTATGTTGTGATTTGGGGGTTAAGTGAATGTATAAGTATAGAAAGATATGAAGATTCATGAAAGTTGTGATTTTGATTGAGTTATGTGATTAATGGGATTAGCTCATGTATAGGTGCTAATCAAGGAAAAGAGGTTGCAAGTGATCGAGGAATTTTGTGTAAGCAAGGTGAGTTCATAGGGGGTAATATGGGCGGGTCAAGAGTGGCTTAGTGTTCTCGGATTGCATCCGTGCAAGAGAGAAACGACTAAGTGCACTAGTTATGTAGCTTAGATAGAACTATTGGGTTAACCTAATAGTTGTATCTATGGTTGATGTTTAGCTTAGGCAAGGTTATTACATTGCTAGTAATCTTGCCTATGGTTTGTGTTAGCTTAGACACATTAAGTGTCTATGTATGAGATGATGATAGCTTAGGCATATTTAGTATGTCTATGGTTAGCTTAGGCATGATTACTAGGTTCGGCCTAGTAAGTCATGTCTATGGTATGAATGAATTGGATCCGAAAGTATGCAAGCAACCAATGGGTTGAAGGATAAGTGTTATGATTATGCCCACATGTTTTGTGTTTTGTGTTTTATTACTTTCCTATAACTCACTAAGTGCAAAAGCTTACCCCTATGATGTTTTATGTTTTAGGTGCTAAGGTCCATCGTGAAGGTAAGGAGCCCGTGTAAAGCGCTAGAGGAGCATTGGCATAGCGTAAGTGGTATTGCAAGTCCCTTTTTGTAATCACGCTCTACGGTTACCGCTTATTAAACGCCAAGGGCTTTGAATGAGTCATGTTTGTTATTGTTGAACTTGGGACCAAATGATGGTTTTGATTCATGAAAACACGTTTTGTTGTCTAAATGTTGTTTATAGATGGTTCACGATGTTAGAAACTGATTTCTGATGTTTGTGTATGAATTATGCAGTTTTAAATATGTTTGAGTATGATGAAAAGTGAAAAAGTTTGGTTTAAGTGAAATGTTGCAGATCAGCCCCCGGATTAGTGTTATGTCGCGCCGCGGCCAAGGGCTCCGCGCCGCGGCATATAACTGATGTTGGGAACAGAAGCAAGGCTAAGAAGTATAAATTTTCCTGTGTATTGTCGCGCCGCGACAAGACTGGCCGCGCCGCGGCATAAGCCTTGTCCAGGCAGTAACCTTGTTTTTCAAAAAAAAAAAAAAAAAAAAAAAAAAAAAATTTACTCGATTCAAGGCGTTAAAAGTTGGTATCAGAGCTGTGGTTTAAGGGACTTGGATAACCCACGATAGGGATTATCTAGGCTTAAACCATTGTTGTGAAAGGATAAGCGGTTTAGGACTTGCATAAGTGTTTAAGTCGTATAGTTGTGCCATGCTCCATAGGGTAGAGTCATTGACAAGACCCATAGTATAATGAATAAGATTACGAATTGGTTTATGTAAGGAGTTTGATACCCGCTAGCCATGATGTCGTGGTAGACTAGATGTGTAATGAAATGGTGTAATAACAACAGGCCATTGCTATTACTTCATTTTAGTACACATGGACGTCTACTATGGTCATGGTGAATCGAGTTAGGAATTCTTTCGGATTGTTTGGTTTTGATGAATAATGGTGTTACCGGTATTTGAACTAATGGGTTGAATGTAATTTTCAGAATGGCTATTGTATCGCCAAACCGAGGTCAAGATGAGGATGATGAGTACGTCCGCACCCCATCCACGGAGTCTATAGAAGACTCTCAAAACGAATCGGAAGAAGTTAACATGCCAAATGACATTTCGGGGCAAATAGGGCAAGCCTTGATACGTTATACCCCAACCTTGTTAGAAAAGATCAAGACGTTGATCAATGATCAATTAGATGAGAAGTTAAAGACTCTTGTTGCCAATAACCCTATCTTAAGAGGTGAAGGGGGAAGTGGGGTAAGGCAAGAAGAGGTAGAAGCCCCTAAAAGAAAGGATGATCGTTTTGAATATAAGAACTTTGCAAATTGCCATCCCCCTGAGTTTCATGGTAAGGTTGACCCTATTGTTAGTCAAAGATGGATTGATGAGATTGAAGAAACTTTTATGCTATGTGAATGCCCCGAGCATTTAAAGGTAATTTACGCGGCACATCAAATGAAGGGTAGTGGTTATGAGTGGTGGAATTTTATAGTTAAGTCTCATGGGCGAGACGTGGCTACAAGTTTCTCATGGGACAAGTTCCGTGAAATGTTTATGACTCAATTTGCTCCACCCGCTGAGGTTAGTAGGTTGAAATCCGAGTTTATGAATATAGAGCATGGAAGTAAGTCGGTGACCGAGTTTAATGCCGAGTTCAATGATAAGTCTCGATTTTGTCCGGACTTTGTGTCAAGTCCCAAGTTGATGATGGATCATTATCATGAAAAGTTGAATCCCGAGATAAGTGAGTTTATTGACAAGAGCACGTATAAGACTTTGGCCGAAATGATGAATAGAGCACTTGTTAGAGAACACGAACTTAGGAAGAAGGCGTCGTTTAAACGGAAGTTAGATCAAGACTCTAAGGCGATGCATAATGTTAGTCCGAAGAAGGGTAAGTTTGGTTCCGAATCCCCGCACAAGTCAAAAGGGGGTTTTGTGTCGGGTAAGAGCGGTGGGAAAGAAGCCAAGACGTGTAGTAGGTGTGGTAAGAATCATACGGGTGAATGTAAAGCGGGTACCACCGATTGTTACTCTTGCGGGAAGCCGGGTCATAGGGCCGCCGAATGTCCTAAGAAAGGTAAGCAAGGTTATTATTGTTTTGAGAAAGGTCACTTTCAAGCCGAATGTCCGGAATACAAGAAGGATTTAGCTAGTGGTAGTGTTAAGAAAGAGGTTAAGACGGAACCGAAGGCTAGCGATAGCCGACCAAGGTCCCGAGCTCATCAGATTACCGCACTCGAAGCAAAGGAGTCCCAAAATGTGGTGTCAGGTACCTTTATTGTAAACTCTTTACCTGCGCATGTTTTGTTTGATTCCGGTGCTACGCGGTCGTTTGTATCATATTCTTTTTGTAAGCATTTTAATATGACCCCAAGTATGTTAGAACACCCATTAGAGGTTGAAATAGCGGATAATAAGACCGTGATGGTGTATAGTATCATTAAGGGGTGTGAAATTATTTTGGATGATGAAAAGTTTGTCATTGATTTAATACCCATGCAAATGGGGGAATTTCAAGTAATTGTGGGCATGGATTGGCTAGATGACAATGAGGGGATAATTTTGTGTCGTAAGAAAATAGTATTAGTTCAATCACCAAGTGGAAAAGTTATATGGATTTATGGGGAACGAGCTAGGCGTGCAATTCCTATATGCACATATGCTAAGGCTAAAATATTTTTGTCTCATGGGTGTTGTGCGTTTTTGGCACATGTTGTTGATGATTCGAAAAAGGTTGTTGAATTAGATGATGTACCAATAGTTAACGAGTTTCCGGATGTGTTTTCAAGTGAATTGCCCGGTGTACCTCCCGAGCGAGAGGTAGAGTTTAGAATAGATTTGATACCCGGGGCCACGCCAATTGCCAAAGCTCCCTATCGATTAGCCCCGTCGGAAATGAGAGAAATGATGACTCAATTACAAGATTTGATAGATAAAGGTTTTATACGTCCTAGTAGTTCACCTTGGGGAGCTCCGGTTTTATTTGTGAAAAAGAAGGATGGAACTATGAGAATGTGTATTGATTATCGAGAATTGAATAAAGTCACTATTAAGAACAAGTACCCGTTGCCAAGGATAGACGATTTGTTTGATCAACTACAAGGTGCTAGTTTCTTTTCAAAGATAGATTTAAGGTCGGGTTACCATCAATTGAAGGTGAGGGAAGAAGATGTCCCTAAAACGGCTTTTCGAACAAGGTATGGTCATTATGAGTTTTTGGTTATGCCGTTTGGATTAACAAATGCTCCGGCCGCGTTTATGGATTTGATGAATAGGGTTTGTCGACCGATGCTTGATAGGTTTGTAATTGTGTTCATTGATGACATTTTGGTATATTCTAAGAGTGAAGAGGAACATACGGTACATTTAAGACAAGTATTAGAGACTTTAAGAAGAGAAAGATTGTTTGCTAAGTTCTCTAAGTGCGAGTTTTGGCTTCGTGAAGTTCAATTTTTGGGCCATGTCATTAATAAGAAGGGTATTTGTGTTGATCCAGTAAAGATAGAGGCAATTATGAGATGGGAACCACCTACTAATCCTACCGAGGTTAGGAGTTTTCTAGGTTTAGCGGGGTATTATCGACGGTTTATACAAGATTTCTCTAGAATAGCCACCCCACTCACCAAGTTGACTCGTAAAAGTGTGCCATGGAGATGGGAAGAAAAGCAAGAACAAGCGTTTCAACTCCTTAAGGAGAAGCTTGTTCAAGCTCCCATATTGGTTTTACCGGAAGGGAATGAGAACATGACGGTTTATTGTGATGCTTCTAAGAAAGGCTTAGGGTGTGTATTGATGCAAAATGGAAAGGTCATAGCTTATGCTTCCCGGCAATTGAAGGAACACGAGAAACGTTACCCTACGCATGATTTAGAATTGACGGCCGTAGTTTTTGCTTTAAAGATTTGGCGTCATTATCTTTATGGTGTTAAGTTTTCCATTTATACCGATCATAAGAACTTAAAGTATTTGTTTGATCAAAGGGATTTGAATGATAGGCAAAGGAGAGGTCTCGATTTGGTGAAAGATTATGATTGTGAGATTTTATATCATCCCGGAAAAGCGAATGTGGTGGCGGATGCTCTTAGTAGGAAGTCGAGTCATCAACCGATTAAGATAACAAGTTTGGCTATGGTAATATCGCCTCGAATATTTGATGATATTCATGTTGCACAAGGTGAAGCGTTATTGCCCGAAAACGTGAGAAAAGAAAGGATCAAGGGGCAAGTTGATAATTTTGTGGTAGATTCCCGTGGTTTAAGGCTTAGATATGGGAGGATTTGGGTACCTTTGCAAAGTGGCGTTAGAAGTGAGCTCCTAGACTTAGCTCACAAGTCTAAGTATTCGATTCACCCCGGTGCTACGAAAATGTATAGAGATTTAAGGAAAGACTATTGGTGGCCGGGAATGAAGAGGGATATAGTTAAGTATGTACACAAGTGTCTTACTTGTCTTCAAGTGAAAGCCGATCATCAAATGCCTTACGGTAAGATGCAACCTTTAGAGGTACCGGTTTGGAAATGGGAGCATATTACAATGGATTTAGTGACTAAGTTGCCTAAGACCCCTAGACAACACGATGCAATTTGGGTTATTGTTGATAGATTGACTAAGAGTGCATTATTTTTGGCAATAAGGGAAGCTTCTTCATCGGAAGCAATGTCTAAGTTGTATATGAAGGAAGTTGTTGCAAGGCATGGAGTACCGGTTTCCATAGTTTCGGATCGAGACACTCGATTTACATCTCGATATTGGAGAAAGTTTCAAGAGGAAATGGGTACTAAGTTACATATAAGTACCGCGTTTCACCCACAAACGGATGGTCAAAGTGAACGGACTATACAAACTCTCGAGGATATGTTAAGAGCATGCGTCATCGATTTTGGTGGTAGTTGGGATACTCACTTACCTTTAGTTGAATTTTCGTACAACAATAGTTATCATTCTACAATCGGAATGGCGCCTTATGAGATGTTGTATGGAAGGAGGTGTAGAACCCCGATATGTTGGGGCGAAGTAGGTCAACGGGAATTAGGAAGCACGGAAATAGTACAACAAACCACCGAGATGATTGACCAAATTCGTGAAAGAATGAAGGCGGCGCAAGATCGACAAAAGTCTTATGTTGATAAAAGGAGAAAACCGATAGAATTTCAAGTAGGTGATAAAGTGATGTTAAAAGTTTCTCCATGGAAAGGCATCATTCGTTTTAGAAAGAGGGGAAAATTGGGTCCAAGGTTCGTGGGACCATTTGAGATAGTGGCGAAAGTTGGGAAGGTAGCCTACCGTTTGGCTTTACCCGATGAATTGAGTAATATTCACGACACGTTTCACGTGTCACAATTGAGAAAGTGTTTGGCGGATGAATCAACTTATGTTCCTTTGAATGAAATTGAGGTTGATAATAAGTTAAGATATGCGGAGAAGCCAATAAAGATATTGGAGCAAAAGGTTAAGCGCTTGAGAAATAAGTCGGTTACATTGTTGAAGGTATTATGGCAATTTAGAAAAGGTTCCGAATGTACATGGGAACCCGAAGAATGGCTCATGAAGTATTATCCGTCATTGCATCAAGAGTGGTTCGCGAGGACGCGAACGATCCAAGAGGGGGAGAGTTGTAACATCCCAATTATTTAAGGTATTATTTTATGTGAATTTTTATTGCTAAGAAATTAAATGGTAAAGGTTATTTTATGTTAAATGGACAAAAGTTAAGTTTATTGGTTAAGTTAGGAAGGACTAAGGGTGCAAAGTTAAGATTAAGGACTTCTCTAACTATAGTTGTGGTGGGGAGGGTAGAAAGTGCAAATAAGCTAAAGTTATTTTAATAAAAAGAATAAAATGCTGGAAATTGAGTTTATTCACAAAAAAATTACAGAAAAGCTTCCTGTATATGTATGTGTGTCGACTTTGAGGGAGAAGAAGAAGGAGAACCACAAATTGTTGAAATTAGACTCATGCAAGCTCAATTTGGTGAAATCTAAGATATTCTAAGCACACTAGCAAGTCTCAATTCTTCTTATTTCTCTTCTTGTGCACAAATTAGGGTTCTTGAACTCTAAAAGTCAAGGTATGAATTTTATGTCTAAGTATTGCTTGTATTGTGTGTTAATGATGAGATTTATGCTTAAGAAGTTGCTATTTGTTGAATTGTGCACAATTGTTTGAGTTAGAATGAAATTGTTATTGATTTTGGAAGAAGAATTAAGTATGAACTTGCATTATGGATTTATGGTATGAATATGATGAATTTGGTGATGTTCTAGTTAAATTTCTAGTCATGCACACCAAGTGTTTGTTAAAATGTCTCAATGAGAAGTTTATGTGTTCTAGTTAGAAATTATGATGAAGGATGTTCATGTATGAGCTATTGTTATTGTTGTAAGTCATAGAAATTGATTATTTGATAATTTAAGGGTGCTAGTAATGAAATTGGATTATTATGCACATTTGATGAATAATAAAAGGATTGAAGGAAAGTTGCATGTATTGCTAAAAGAGATAAACAAGTAATGTACATGATTAAAGTTATGAAGTCTAATTGGTAATATTCTTATCTTAGAAAAGATGAGATCAAAGCTAGATGTATGTATGTTGTGATTAGGGGGTTAAGTGAATGTATAAGTATAGAAAGATATGAAGATTCATGAAAGTTGTGATTTTGATTGAGTTATGTGATTAATGGGATTAGCTCATGTATAGGTGCTAATCAAGGAAAAGAGGTTGCAAGTGATCGAGGAATTTTGTGTAAGCAAGGTGAGTTCATAGGGGGTAATATGGGCGGGTCAAGAGTGGCTTAGTGTTCTCGGATTGCATCCGTGCAAGAGAGAAACGACTAAGTGCACTAGTTATGTAGCTTAGATAGAACTATTGGGTTAACCTAATAGTTGTATCTATGGTTGATGTTTAGCTTAGGCAAGGTTATTACATTGCTAGTAATCTTGCCTATGGTTTGTGTTAGCTTAGACACATTAAGTGTCTATGTATGAGATGATGATAGCTTAGGCATATTTAGTATGTCTATGGTTAGCTTAGGCATGATTACTAGGTTCGGCCTAGTAAGTCATGTCTATGGTATGAATGAATTGGATCCGAAAGTATGCAAGCAACCAATGGGTTGAAGGATAAGTGTTATGATTATGCCCACATGTTTTGTGTTTTGTGTTTTATTACTTTCCTATAACTCACTAAGTGCAAAAGCTTACCCCTATGATGTTTTATGTTTTAGGTGCTAAGGTCCATCGTGAAGGTAAGGAGCCCGTGTAAAGCGCTAGAGGAGCATTGGCATAGCGTAAGTGGTATTGCAAGTCCCTTTTTGTAATCACGCTCTACGGTTACCGCTTATTAAACGCCAAGGGCTTTGAATGAGTCATGTTTGTTATTGTTGAACTTGGGACCAAATGATGGTTTTGATTCATGAAAACACGTTTTGTTGTCTAAATGTTGTTTATAGATGGTTCACGATGTTAGAAACTGATTTCTGATGTTTGTGTATGAATTATGCAGTTTTAAATATGTTTGAGTATGATGAAAAGTGAAAAAGTTTGGTTTAAGTGAAATGTTGCAGATCAGCCCCCGGATTAGTGTTATGTCGCGCCGCGGCCAAGGGCTCCGCGCCGCGGCATATAACTGATGTTGGGAACAGAAGCAAGGCTAAGAAGTATAAATTTTCCTGTGTATTGTCGCGCCGCGACAAGGCTGGCCGCGGCATAAGCCTTGTCCAGGCAGTAACCTTGTTTTTTAAAAAAAAAAAAAAAAAAAAAAAAAAATTTTACTCGATTCAAGGCGTTAAAATCGTCAACCCCCGAAGCCCTTAAGTTGTAACAATGACCCAGGAACCTCTAAACCACCAGGTTTTTCTAAACCGTTGTGGAAAACGACAGCTCGTATTAGGGGAACATCATATATCCCTAGAAACTTGGCAAAACGAACCAAAATCGAAGAAGAAGAAACGAGCGAGTCGGAATAAGATAGTTGTATTCGTGTGGTGTAATATATGTAATATAGTGTGCTTATGCTTTATGATATATGTAAAAATTGCTTGTATTAATAAGTATTTTTTTTTATGAATCTAACTCTTGTCTATTTTACAGTATAAAAACATAAAATGGATAGACAACCCAATATTTTAAGAGACCTACTCGGAGACATGATTGATGAAATCTTGTCTAGAGTCGGTCAGAATTCTTCGGCACAACTATTTATGGCGAAATCAGTTTGTAAGACATTCGAAGAACGTTCCAAGAATGTCTTGGTTTATAAGAGACTTTCGTTTGAAAGATGGGGGATATCACATTGGGAAACCCATAAGTTACGATGTGTTTACTTTGACGCATATATTGCGGGGAACCCAAATGCTATTTTATGCAACGGGTTAAGAAATTATTTTGACTCAATGTATCCGAATATAGGACTTCATGATTTAGAAAAAGCGGCTAACATGCAACATAAAGAAGCATGCTATGCTTACGGGTTAGTAATGTTCGCTTCTCACTAAAGTGAGAAAAAGAACATCGGGCTACAACTATTAAACAAAATGTTCCCACAAGTGACGGAGTCGGTAATTGGGGTAAGAAATGAGGTTTTTAGGTTATTATGAGACTGTTGGTCATTACGTAACCCTCGTCCCTTTGACGACGTTACAACACGCTGTCTTATCAACGGCCATAATGGTTATGTTCCACATGACCAAGGATGGGAAGTAGTCCTAGTAAAACCAGAATGCATGACTTGTTTCTGGACGTATGAATTACGTGTCTTTATTGCCTTTGCTGAACGACTTGTGTACTAGCTAGAATTATCTTCACAACTATCTTGTATCAAAGTTATTGTGTGCTATATTTCATGCTTTATGTAAAATAAGCGGTATTGTAAGTTTGTAAAATATTGTATAAAAGTTTGAACGCGAAATATTATTATAATCAGTTTTTCATATAGAATTGTAGTAGTTGAATTGTATATTAGCTACTAAGTATGAACTTAACGGCTAGGTACTACCCGAATTTAAACTTATAAAACGCTAATATGAAGAAAAAGCTTTTATAAATGAGTTCATATTATGCTACGAAATACTATTAACTACTCTTAATATTCTGTATGATTAACTTGTTCCATTTGACTATTTTGAAGGAAATGGCACCGACTACTCGACACACCGTGAATATGAATGAAGAGGAATTCCGTACTTTTCTAGCTTCAAACATAGCCGCAGTACAGGCTGCGCTACATACCAACAATAACCTTGGATCTAGCAGTACAGGAAATCGTGTAGGATGCACCTACAAAGAATTCACTGCCTGCAAACCTTTGGAATTTGATGGAACCGAAGGACCGATCGGATTGAAACAGTGGACCGAGAAGGTCGAATAGGTGTTTGCCATAAGTAAGTGTACTGAAGAGGACAAAGTGAAGTACGCTACGCATACCTTCACAGGTTCTGCGTTAACATGGTGGAATACCTATCTAGAGCAAGTGGGACAAGATGATGCGTACGCACTACCGTGGTCAGCATTCAAGCACTTGATGAACGAGAAGTACCGTCCCAGAACCGAGGTCAATAAGCTCAAGACAGAACTTAGAGGGTTACGAACCCAAGGATTTGATATTACCACGAATGAAAGATGATTCACAGAATTGTGCCTATTGTGTCCGGGAGCGTTCGAAGATGAGGAAGAAAAGATCGACGCGTTTGTGAAAGGATTACCGGAAAGAATCCAAGAAGATATAAGTTCACACGAGCCCGCCTCCATACAACAGGCATGTAGAATGGCTCACAAACTAGTGAACCAGATTGAGGAAAGAATTAAAGAACAGACGGCTGAAGAGGCCAATGTGAAGCAAGTCAAAAGAAAGTGGGAGGAAAACGGTGATAAGAATCACCAATACAACAACAACAGCAATTACAATAATAATCGCAACAATTATCCCAACAATTGCTACATCAATCGCAACTACAACAAACGGCCCAACAACAACAACAACAACAACAACAACAACAACAACAACAACAGCAACTACAACAATCGTCCCAACAACAATAACAATCGCAACAACAACAACAATCAGAAGCAGGTATGCCAAAGGTGTGAAAAGTATCACTCGGGGTTCTGCACCAAATTTTGCAACAAGTGTAAAAGAAATGGTCATAGCGCGGCGAAGTGTGAGGTCTACGGACCAGGGGTTAACAGAACGAAAGGAACAAATGGTGTCGGAATGAGTAATGGCGGAGCAAGTTATGCCAATGTAGTTTGTTATAAATGTGGAAAATCGGGCCACATTATTAGAAATTTCCCGAACCAGGAGAACACGAATGGACAAGGCCGCGGAAGAGTTTTCAATATTAATGCGGCAGAGGCACAGGAAGACCCGGAGCTTGTTACGGGTACGTTTCTTATTGACAATAAATCTGTTTACGTTTTTTTTGATTCGGGTGCGGATAGAAGCTATATGAGTAGAGATTTTTGTGCTAAATTAAGTTGTCCATTGACGCCGTTGGATAGTAAATTTTTACTCGAATTAGCAAACGGTAAATTAATTTCAGCAGATAATATATGCCGGAATCGAGAAATTAAACTGGGTAGCGAAATATTTAAGATTGATTTGATACCAGTAGAGTTAGGGAGTTTTGATGTAATAGTTGGCATGGACTGGCTGAAGAAGGTGAAAGCAGAGATCGTATGTTATAAAAATGCAATTCGCATTGTACGAGAAGAAGGAGAACCCTTAATGGTGTACGGAGAAAAGGGCAACACGAAGCTATATCTTATTAGTAATTTGAAGGCACAAAAAACTAATAAGAAAAGGTTGCTATGCTGTTCTAGCACACGTCGAGAAAGTACAAACTGAAGAAAAGAGCATCAATGATGTTCCCGTCGCAAAAGAATTTCCCGATGTATTTCCAAAAGAATTACCGGGATTACCTCCACATCGATCTGTTGAATTTCAAATAGATCTTGTACCAGGAGCTATACCAATAGCTCGTGCTCCTTATAGACTCGCACCCAGCGAGATGAAAGAACTGCAAAGCCAACTACAAGAACTATTAGAACGTGGTTTCATTCGACCAAGCACATCACCATGGGAAGCTCCTGTTTTGTTTGTCAAGAAGAAGGATGGTACATTTAGGTTGTGTATTGACTACAGAGAGTTGAACCAACTTACCATCAAAAACAGTTATCCACTGCCGAGAATTGACGTCTTATTTGATCAACTACAAGGCTCGTCGGTTTATTCGAAGATCGATTTACGTTCTGGATATCATCAAATGCGAGTAAAGGAGGATGATATTCCAAAAACTGCTTTTAGGACGCGTTATGGTCATTACGAGTTTATGGTTATGCCGTTTGGATTGACTAACGCACCAGCTGTGTTCATGGACCTTATGAACCGAGTGTGTGGGCCATATCTTGACAAGTTTGTCATTGTTTTCATCGATGACATACTTATTTACTCAAAGAATGATCAAGAGCACGAAGAACATTTGAGAAAAGTGCTAGAAGTATTGAGGAAAGAAAAATTGTACGCTAAGTTTTCAAAGTGTGCATTTTGGTTGGAAGAAGTTCAATTCCTCGGTCACATAGTGAACAAAGAAGGTATCCAGGTGGACCCGGCAAAGATCGAAATCGTTGAAAAGTGGGAAACCCCAAAAACTCCGAAGCATATACGTCAATTTTTAGGATTGGCTGGTTACTACAAAAGATTCATCCAAGATTTCTCCAAAATAGCAAAATCCTTGACTGCATTAACGCATAAAGGGAAGAAATTTGAATGGAAGGATGAACAAAAGAAGGCGTTTTAATTATTGAAGAAAAAGCTAACTACGACACCTATATTGTCATTGCCTGAAGGGAATGATGATTTTGTGATTTATTGTGACGCATCAAAGCAAGGTCTCGGTTGTGTATTAATGCAACGGACGAAGGTGATTGCTTATGCGTTAAGACAATTGAAGATTCACGAGCAAAATTATACGACGCATGATTTGGAATTAGGCGCGGTTGTTTTTGCATTAAAGACTTGGAGGCACTACTTATATGGGGTCAAAAGTATTATATATACCGACCACAAAAGTCTTCAACACATATTTAATCAGAAACAACTGAATATGAGGCAGCGTAGGTGGATTGAATTATTGAATGATTACGACTTTGAGATTCGTTACCACCCGGGGAAGGCAAATGTGGTAGCCGACGCCTTGAGCAGAAAGGACAGAGAACCCATTCGAGTAAAATCTATGAATATAATGATTCACACTAACCTTACTACTCAAATAAAGGAGGCGCAACAAGGAGTTTTAAAAGAGGAAAATTTAAAGGATGAAATACCCAAAGGATCGGAGAAGCATCTTAATATTCGGGAAGACGGAACCCGGTATAGGGCTGAAAGAATTTGGGTACCAAAATTTGGAGATATGAGAGAAATGGTACTTAGAGAAGCTCATAAAATCAGATACTCAATACATCCTGGAACGGGGAAGATGTACAAGGATCTTAAGAAACATTTTTGGTGGACAGGTATGAAAGCCGATATTGCTAAATATGTAGGAGAATGTTTGACGTGTTCTAAGGTCAAAGCTGAACATCAGAAACCATCAGGTCTACTACAACAACCTGAAATCCCGGAATGGAAATGGGAAAACATTACCATGGATTTCATTACTAAATTGCCAAGAACTGCAAGTGGTTATGATACTATTTGGGTAATAGTTGATCGTCTCACCAAGTCAGCACACTTCCTGCCAATAAGAGAAGATGACAAGATGGAGAAGTTAGCATGACTATATTTGAAGGAATTCGTCTCCAGACATGGAATACCAATCTCTATTATCTATGATAGGGATGGCAGATTTATTACAAGATTCTGGCAGACATTACAGCAAGCATTGGGAACTCGTATAGACATGAGTACTGCCTATCATCCACAAACTGATGGCCAGAGTGAAAGGACGATACAAACGCTTGAAGACATGCTACGAGCTTGTGTTATTGATTTCGGAAACAGTTGGGATCGACATCTACCATTAGCAGAATTTTCCTACAACAACAGCTACCATTCAAGCATTGAGATGGCACCGTTTGAAGCACTTTATGGTAGAAAGTGCAGGTCTCCGATTTGTTGGAGTGAAGTAAGGGATAGACAGATTACGGGTTCGGAGATAATACAAGAAACTACCGAGAAAATCATCCAAATTCAACAAAGATTGAAAACCGCCCAGAGTCGACAAAAGAGCTACGCGGACAGTAAAAGAAAAGATATAGAGTTTGAAATTGGAGAAATGGTCATGCTTAAGGTTTCACCTTGGAAAGGCGTTGTTCGATTTGGTAAACGGGGGAAACTAAATCCAAGGTACATTGGACCATTCAAGATTATAGATCGTGTCGGACCAGTAGCTTACCAACTGGAGCTACCTCAACAACTCGCGGCTGTACATAACACTTTCCACATCTCAAATTTGAAGAAATGTTTTGCTAAAGAAGATCTTACTATTCCGTTGGACGAAATCCAAATCAATGAAAAACTTTAATTCATTGAAGAACCCGTTGAAATAATGGATCGTGAGGTTAAGAGACTTAAACAAAACAAGATATCGATTGTTAAGGTTCGATGGAATGCTCGTAGAGGACCCGAGTTCACCTGGGAGCGTGAAGATCAGATGAAGAAGAAATACCCGCATTTATTTCCAGAATATACGTCAACACCTCCAACTGCTTAAAATTTCGGGACGAAATTTATTTAACGGGTAGGTACTGTAGTGACCCGAACTTTTCCATGTTTATATATATATTAAATGAAATTGTTATTTACATGATTAAGTGTTTCCAACATGTTAAGCAATCAAACTTGTTAAGACTTGATTAATTGAAATAGGTTTCATATAGACAATTGACCACCCAAGTTGACCGGTGATTCACGAATGTTAAAACTTGTAAAAACTATACGATGACATATATATGGTTATATATATAGTTAACATGATTTTATTATAAGAATGTATCTCATTAGGTATTTTAACAATGAGTTATATACATAAAAATGAGACTATTAATTTAAGAAACTCGAAAACGATATATATAACGATTATCGTTATAACAACGTCTTACTAGGTACATATGAATCATATTAAGATATTGATACACTTGGTTAATTATGTTAAATGATAAGTAAATATATTATTAAGTGTATTAACAATGAAATACATATGTAAAAATAAGACTACTAACTTAATGATTTCGAAACGAGACATATATGTAACGATTATCGTTGTAACGACATTTAACTGTATATATATCATACTAAGATATATTATATATCATAATATCATGAAAATATAACAATTTAACATCTCATTTGTTATAATAAACAATGGGTTAACAACATTCAACAAGATCGTTAACCTAAAGGTTTCAAAACAACATTTACATGTAACGACTAACGATGACTTAACGACTCAGTTAAAATGTATATACATGTAGTGTTTTAATATGTATTCATACACTTTTGAAAGACTTCAAGACACTTATCAAAATACTTCTACTTAACAAAAATGCTTACAATTACATCCTCGTTCAGTTTCATCAACAATTCTACTCGTATGCACCCGTATTCGTACTCGTACAATATACAGCTTTTAGATGTATGTAATATTGGTATATACACTCCAATAATCAGCTCTTAGCAGCCCATGTGAGTCACCTAACACATGTGGGAACCATCATTTGGCAACTAGCATGAAATATCTCATAAAATTACAAAAATATGAGTAATCATTCATGACTTATTTACATGAAAACAAAATTACATATCCTTTATATCTAATCCATACACCAACGACTAAAAACACCTACAAACACTTTCATTCTCCAATTTTCTTCATCTAATTGATCTCTCTTAAGTTCTATCTTCAAGTTCTAAGTGTTCTTCATAAATTCCAAAAGTTCTAGTTTCATAAAATCAAGAATACTTCCAAGATTGCAAGTTTACTTCCAAGTTTTCTAAATCCATTCCAAGTAATCATCCAAGATCAAGAAACCTTTGTTACTTACAGTAGGTTATCTTTCTAATACAAGCTAATAATCATATTCAAACTTTAATTCAATTTATATAACTATAACAATCTTATTTCGAGTGGAAATCTTACTTGAAATTGTTTTCGTGTCATGATTCTGCTTCAAGAACTTTCAAGCCATCCAAGGATCCTTTGAAGCTAGATCTATTTTTCTCATTTCGGGTAGGTTTATCCAAGGAACTTGAGGTAGTAATTATGTTCATAACATCATTCGATTCATACATATAAAGCTATCTTATTCGAAGGTTTAAACTTGTAATCACTAGAACATAGTTTAGTTAATTCTAAACTTGTTCGCAAATAAAAGTTAATCCTTCTAACTTGACTTTTAAAATCAACTAAACACATGTTATATATCTATATGATACGCTAACTTAATGATTTAAAACCTGGAAACACGAAAAACACCGTAAAACCGGATTTACGCCGTCGTAGTAACACCGCGGGCTGTTTTGGGTTAGTTAATTAAAAACTATGATAAACTTTGATTTAAAAGTTGTTATTCTGGGAAAATGATTTTTATTATGAACATGAAACTATATCCAAAAATTATGGTTAAACTCAAAGTGGAAGTATGTTTTCTAAAATGGTCATCTAGACATCGTTCTTTCGACTGAAATGACTACCTTTACAAAAACGACTTGTAACTTATTTTTCCGACTATAAACCTATACTTTTTCTGTTTAGATTCATAAAATATAGTTCAATATGAAACCATAGCAATTTGATTCACTCAAAACGGATTTAAAATGAAGAAGTTATGGGTAAAACAAGATTGGATAATTTTTCTCATTTTAGCTACGTGAAAATTGATATCTATTCCAACCATAACTTAATCAACTTGTATTGTATATTATGTAATCTTGAGATACCATAGACACGTATACAATGTTTTGAACTATCATGTCGACACATCTATATATATTTCGGAACAACCATAGACACTCTATATGTGAATGTTGGAGTTAGCTATACAGGGTTGAGCTTGATTCCAAAATATCTATAGTTTGAGTTGTGATCAATACTGAGATACGTATACACTGGGTCGTGGATTGATTCAAGATAATATTTATCGATTTATTTCTGTACATCTAACTGTGGACAACTAGTTGTAGGTTACTAACGAGGACAGCTGACTTAATAAACTTAAAACATCAAAATATATTAAAAGTGTTGTAAATATATTTTGAACATACTTTGATATATATGTATATATTGTTATAGGTTCGTGAATCAACCAGTGGCCAAGTCTTACTTCCCGACGAAGTAAAAATCTGTGAAAGTGAGTTATAGTCCCACTTTTAAAATCTAATATTTTTGAGATGAGAATACATGCAGGTTTTATAAATGATTTACAAAATAGACACAAGTACGTGAAACTACATTCTATGGTTGAATTATCGAAATCGAATATGCCCCTTTTTATTAAGTCTGGTAATCTAAGAATTAGGGAACAGACACCCCAATTGACGCGAATCCTAAAGATAGATCTATTGGGCCTAACAAACCCCATTCAAAGTACCGGATGCTTTAGTACTTCGAAATTTATATCATATTCGAAGGGTGTCCCGGAATGATGGGGATATTCTTATATATGCATCTTGTTAATGTCGATTACCAGGTGTTCACCATATGAATGATTTTTATCTCTATGTATGGGATGTGTATTGAAATATGAAATCTTGTGGTCTATTATTATGATTTGATATATATAGGTTAAACCTATAACTCACCAACATTTTTGTTGACGTTTTAAGCATGTTTATTCTCAGGTGAATACTAAGAGCTTCCGCTGTTGCATACTAAAATAAGGACAAGATTTGGAGTCCATGTTTGTATGATATTGTGTAAAAACTGCATTCAAGAAACTGATTTTGATGTAACATATTTGTATTGTAAACCATTATGTAATGGTCGTGTGTAAACAGGATATTTTAGATTATCATTATTTGATAATCTACGTAAAGCTTTTTAAACCTTTATTTATGAAATAAAGGTTATGGTTTGTTTTAAAAATGAATGCAGTCTTTGAAAAACGTCTCATATAGAGGTCAAAACCTCGCAACGAAATCAATTAATATGGAACGTTTTTAATCAATAAGAACAGAACATTTCAATTAGAAACACCAGGTTTAACTCCACCCTTATCATCCAAAAGACTCAATAATCTCATTATCTGCTCATTACTTAGAGAAATAGGAGTAGAAGAGCTACTCCATGGGGAATCATTATTAGCTTTACTTGCATTACCCTTAAAATTGTTATTAGAACCAAAACCCTTTTTCCTGAAATTGTTAGGGTAACCTACTACTTCAAAACATTTATCAACAGTATGATTAGTCATACCACATTTTGTACATTTAAGATTTCCAGACCTAGTAGGATACCCTATAACTTCAAAGCACTTGTCAATGGTATGATTTGTTCTGCCACACTTGGTACATCTTAACTCTTTGAATTGTTGATTAGCACTGGGTTTACATGTATTAGTGTAGAAAGCAGATGACTCAGTATTCTTTTTACCACTTTTATTAGACTTTCTATGTGATTCTTCTCTAGAAATAATTGAGAAAGCAGTGTTCACTGAGGGCAGCGGATCTCTGGTAAGAATATTACTTCTGATAGGTTGGTAAATATCATCTAAACCCATTAAAAATTGCATGAGTTTTATTAAACTGGTGTGATCTTTAAAAGCTTTGGATGAAGTAAGGTCACAACTAGGAAGTTGTACCATAGTATCATATTGTTTCCATAAAGAATTTAAATTGTGATAGTAATCTGAAACAGAACTACCACCTTGTGTGATTGAATTCAATTTTTGATATAAATTGAAAATAACAGACCCATCAATTTTATCATAGGTTTCTTTTAGCTCTTTCCAAACATCAGAAGTAATTTTAGAATAAATTTGACCATTGTAAAGTTCATCAGTCATAGACCCTAAAATCCATGATAAAACCACAGCATTACATCTATCCCACTGGACTCCAAGTACCTCATTATCTCCACTTCTTTTTAAAGTACCATTTATGAAAGCCATTTTATTTTTTGTTTGTAAAGCAAGTTCCATTGCACAAGACCAAGATTTATAATTTTCAATCCCTTTAAGTTTAACAGTAATTAAAGGTGTGCTACTTATATCACTTGGATGAAGATAAAGAGGGTCCCCAAAGTCCAGTTTACTAATCTGAGTAGAACTACTACCAGAATCATCATCATCTTTAGCCATAAGAAAAACAGATATGAAACAAAACAATAATAGCAATACAGAAAATAATAAACACAAATAATAGCAATCCTTTGATGATCAACCAAAGCTTGATCATGTTTCCATTGATTTCAATGAATCAAGGTCAAGAGTTGGCCTATGGTGATCAATCGAAGAATTAACAAACTTCAATTAAACAGTAATAAAGACAAATAAGAGAGAATCAAGAAAACTCCCCTAGATCTTTATCAATTGCAGCGGAAGAAAACAAGATAACAGCGAAGAAGAACACCGATAACAAATTAGGGTTTTGGAAACCCTAAATTAACCAGATCAGCAAAAACGCCCAAAATATCCTTCGAAGAACAAACCCTAGATCGTAGAATGTCTGAACACCGAATAATATCAGACGAATCGCTCTGATACCATGTTAAAAAAGATGAAATCGAATCTACACAATCAGTATACAAGATTGTATACTTCAAATAAACCAGAAACAATTTACTTAATCAATCACTTTAACAATAATCAACGATTACAATACTTTGTTCATCAACTAGATGAACATAAATCACAAATCCAAACTGAGGATCAAAAATACAGAGAATATTAGTGTGTGTGTGTGTGTGTGTGTGTGTGTGTGTTTTAGAATGAATACAATGAATGAATTTCCAAACCCTAATCTGATGCCTATAACAACCACAAACACCGACACTAAACACACTTTTAAAAAAGACATTCAGGTCCCTGTACATTTAGAAGAAAAGGGAATTGACAGAATTAGTCCCCGAAGTAATAAAACTAAACCCAACTATGTCCCGTCATTGTATAAGTATAATTTCACCCCATACTAGGTATGTTAGCTACTTTTAACTTATTCTCGATCCATAAAGGGTTTAGCTCTTCATAATCTTCATGAGTAACTTGATCTTCATGTCAACACTCCTTCTATACTTGATCCAGAAAACCTGCACAACTAATCATACACTAAGTAACACGCAAATTAGATTGATAATTTCAACAGACTTCTTTCGAAACCACACAGTTGAACATCAGATGATTTATCTCTTCCACCCCACAATGACAAATTGGGCAGACAACACTTTCAAGATGCACAACTCGAAACCACAAGTTTATTCTCATCGAAAGTCTACCAATAGCCATACGTCAAATAAAAATATTCACTTTTTTCGAGACCAATTTACACCAATAAGTAGTAGGAGTCACGGATGAAAGTAAACAATTATCAATTGCCTTATGAGTACCAGCAATCGAAAAAACACCATTATGACGCACAACGCATTCTTTTGAATCAATTTTCAATGTAATGTTGATTTGGCTAACTGCAGCAAGCAGACTGCTAACGTACGACTCATTTCGACTACCCAAATTACTTCTATTCCATTGCCACTTCCAACCAGATTCATCTCTTCGATCAGTGACAAAGCAGTTAGCATCCACATCGAGGTGAAATAATCTGTTAAAACTGTTACAAAGAGGAGTCGAGCCAATCCAAATATCTGTCCAGAATCTAATATTATTTCCATTTCCCACCTTTGCTCTAATCGGGTTAGCAGGCAACAATGTTTTCTCTTGTGCAACAATACTTTGTAACAAATTAACAATACAAACGACAAACCTTAAGGAGGAATAAGAAGAAGAAATTGCTTGTCGAAAACGAGAAAATCAAAGTGTCGGCTTTGGGATATACGGTGGTTGAATATATGTTCAAAGTAGCTAATACTTTTATAATGTTCTGTGTTGTATTTTTGTTTACTATACGTTCTTCATTCCCTACGTTGTTAGTATCAAACAATCTTAGGTTTCATTAACTATTTGACTTTCTACAACAACAAACAAATCTTATTGAGGCAAAAAAAAATATTTAATAAACTTTTCACTTAGGTCAGAAGATACGATATACTACGTATTATATTTAATTAGTCAATGTGTATTACTATCTATATCTTATATAGTATAATATAATATAAATCTTTAAAATAATGATGTCATAAATAAACATTATTCAAGCTTAAAAAATTCAAAAACAAAGAAAGAAATTTTAAGCCTCTCAAGATGATGTTATTAAAATAATTAATTATTTTTAATAAAAATATTAACAGGTTAATTGTATCATATATTCATATATGAAGCATTATGTACAACTTTATGATAAAATATCTCGATAATCGTATGTACAATAGTTGAAGCATTATGTACAACTATATGGTAAAACACATCCATGACCATATGTATAATATTTGAAACATTATGTATAACTTTATGATAAAACACCTTCATAATCATAATAATCTTATGTACAAACTTTAAAACAAATTGTACAATCTTTTTTTTTTTTTTTTGAAAAAACAATTATATTAACAACTCAAACTGTACATACGATACGAAAGGGCAACAGCAGATTAGCAGCAAGCTACCCGAAATAAACAACGCAAAAATACAATCGCAAATTGCTAACTAACAAGTTGTTAAACTAACAATTATGAAACAAACACCATATGATTATGGAGCCAATTATGCCAATCAATATCTTTTGCTTTGCACCTTTTGGCAATCCACTCGAATGTCTTTACTTGAATCTCACATAACGCAACGGTCGGAGTCCAACTCTTGTTACTAAAGACTTTTTGATTTCTATTCCGCCATATAAGATACCCACACAACCAAATGACCCCTTGCCAAATCTTGGAGCCAAGATCCGACATGGTGGTACTCGATCTTCCTAGGAATAACTCACTAATACTTAACGCAGAAGATAGATTTATTCCCCACCAATCGAATTTTTTTTGCCAAACTTCCAACGCTTGTTTACAAAATATAAGAGAATGATCCACCGACTCCACATCGACATCGCAAATAGGACAACGAGTGGATTGTAGGTCGATAACGCGATGATTCAATTCCGTTAACGATGGTAATCTTTTCTTCCTAGCTCTCCACACAAAAACTTCGACTTTTTTAGGCACAAGATTATTGCGCAATGATTTCTAGAACATTTGTACCTGCACTAAACATTTTATCGTCGATAAGCACCGAAAGTTTCTTAACCTCGAACAACCCATTAGATGCCATACTCCATTGCCATGAGTTACCACCATTGGGATTGATAATAACACGAGATAGCAGCAAATTCAGGTCTTCTAATTTACTAATAGCACGGCCCATAGGAGGTCTCGACCAGGCCAACGTTCCTGCACTTTTTTCGCCATCCGACATAACTCTATCACCTACAGCAGCATCAATGTTACTTTCCAAACGCACCAGTCTTCTAAAACTGAACTTTAACGGTTCAGCACCCATCCACGAATCATTCCAGAAGGATGTTTCCGCACCATTACCAATTTTTCTCACGAAGGAGTTCCTGAAAGATAGACCGACCCAATCAATGTGTCCACCCGATTTAACAATGGTAGCCCAGGTGGAAGAACATGAATTCAGCCGGGAGTTAGTAAAACCGTCAATTCCACCCGAAGGGAAAATGCTTGCAATGACTTTAGCCCACACGGAGGTGGATTCGGTTTTAAGCATCCATCACCACTTGCCGATTAAAGCCAAGTTTTTTCCTTTTAAGGAACTCAAATTTAACCTACTCGCCCCGTATGGTAATAAGACCGAATCCCATTTGACCCACACAATTTTTGATTCTAAACCCGACCCGCCCCAAAAAATGAACGCCTTACACTCTCAAGTTTTTTTAACACACATGGCGGGGCACGAAAGAGCGAAAAGTAATACAACGGAAGACTATTTAAAACCTATTTAACAAGGGTTAATCGTCCACCAAATGACAACGCACGAGCCTTCCAATCCGAAAGTCTTTTTTCAAATTTATCAATCACCGGTTTCCAACTATCAAACTTATTCATCTTAGCATCAATTGGTAACCCAAGGTAAATAAATGGTAATGTTCTGATATTGCAACCAAAAGATTTAGCCATATGCTCAACATTCGCTTTATCCACACCTACACCTATTAAATTTCTCTTGTGATAGTTGATTTGGATGTGTATTCGAAACATTTAAGAATTTTCATGAGGTTTCGAATATTATGTTTACTCCAACTACCGAAGAAAATCGTATCGTCCCGCATATTGTAAGTGTGATATACAAAATTTATCTTAACCAATCTCCACACCCGAGAATAAACCACGCTTCACCGCCACCTTGGTAAGTGCATTTAAACCTTCCGCAGCGAGGATGAAAAGAAAAGGTGAGAGGGGATCTCCTTGCCTCACACCGCGTTCTAACTTGAACTCATTCGTCGGTGAACCATTAACAAGAACGGAGATAGAGGCCGATTTAAGACATGTTAGAATCCAATTTCTCCATTTAAGACCAAACCCCATAAATTCCATTACTTCCAATAAGAACTCCCAACTTAAGGAATCAAACGCTTTCTCAAAATCCACTTTAAAAATGAGGCTTTTTAGGCGTTTATTCTTTAAATAGTCGAGTGTTTCGTTTGCCACTAACGCGCCATCTAGAATATTTCTTCCCTTTATAAACGATTCGAAAGAAGTTTCGCCACAACTTTATAATAACTCCCAAATAAGCTAATTGGCCGATAATCGTTCAAGGACATCGGGTCGGATCTTTTTGGGACAAGAGTAATAAACGATGCATTACAACCATTAGAAATTTCACCTTTTGCCCAAAAAGAATTTATGGCCGCTATAAGATCTAATTTAATAATTCCCCAAAATTTCTTATAAAAAAGCATATTAAACCCGTCAGGACCCGGTGCTTTCGTACTCCCACATTCTTTAACAGCATCCCAGATTTCACTCTCACTAAATGGGACTTCCAAACTGACAGCTTCTGATGAAGATAACATAGTATACTCAGGCCCAATGGGCCCATCAGTCCCATCTGATGAAACCCATTCCACCAGAGAAGGCCGATTACTGTTTTTTACCCCAAAGATATGGTAAAAATTCCTGAATACCGCAGCCTTTACATCGTGTGGATTTTCATTCAACATATCGTTTATATTAATTCCTCGAATGTTGTACTTATTGTATCGCCTTTTTATTGCCGAATGAAAAAAAATTCGAGTTCTCATCACCTTCGAGTATCCAACGTATCCTAGCATTTTGCCTCAACATGTTTAATTTAACTTTTTCCTTTTCTAACCAACTTCTTCTAACATCTAACCAAGTAGCTCTCTCTACATCATTTAAATTACCCGACTCAGACCTTATTTCCCACTCAACCACTTTTAATTTAAGATCCTTTATTTCAGTATCTAGGTTACCAAAAGTCGCCCGACTCCAATCTCTAAGAGCAGATTTAACATTCTTCAAATGATCCCTGAACCTGCAGTCTAATCTAGAGCTCTTAATTGGTTTCCCCCAAGCATCCCGAATAATGTCTTCCACACCATCTTTATTTAGCCATTCAAAAAATACTTTAAAAGGCTTAGGACCATAGTCGACGAGCTTGTCCCTAAGAATCAACGGGCAATGATCGGAATCTTTACGCTCATGAGGAATGACCAAAAGATCGTCCCACAAGCTAATGAATTTATCGGAGACAAGAAACCTATCAAGTTTACTATATTTCGTACCATCGTCGCTAATTCGGGTAAACTTCCTACCATTGATCGGGATTTCGATTAAGTTGTTTCTCAAGATGAAATCATTAAAACGTGTTGCCCGTCTATGATGCAAAGTGCAATTGAGTCTATGCGAATGATCCCGTACCTCATTAAAGTCCCCACAAAGTAACCAAGCCGAATCATCGTCTATCAAAATATTATCTAAGGATTCCCACATTACTCTTTTACTTCCATCGTCATGGGGACCATACACATTAACAATGATTGATTCTTTACCCGAGCCAACCCAATTACCGCGTACTGCCAAGAAGAATTCATTACAAAAAGCATTTGTAGCTAAGAAACTTTTTGTGTCCCAAACTAATAACAGACCCCCCGAGTTACCCACCACTTCCTTTTGAACGTAACCAACATCAATATTACCCCACAAATTAAATACCCAACGATCATCAAGGTGATTGCATCTTGTTTCTTGTAATGCAATGATATCATGTCTCTCACTAGCGCAAATACTCTTGACCCAACCGAATTTCCCTTAAACCCCCAACCCGCGGACATTTAATGAAAGAATCTTCATAAGGAAACATAAAAGGAACGAGTAGAACAAGAACAGGAAAGCTTACTGGGGGGTGAGGTTCGGACACCTCAACCTAATTTTCTCTCCGAATTCCTTTAATTATGCATTGTTGATTGGACGACCAACAGACGATCCAGTACCACACGATTGGCAAACGTTGGAAGAGTGACCCTTGGGTTTAACACTTCTCTTACATGATTTGCAATTAGCAGGGTCAATTGATTATGGATTGATACCTTTCCATGCCATACTTTTGAATCTCATAAACCTAGAAGAAGCATTAAAGTTGCTAATCGATTTCAAATAACATCTGTGACAGAATGAAACATCCCCTGATTTGGAACTATGACGGGAGGCTAATTTTTTAGAAGTAACAGAATGCTTCGATCACGTTTGTTGTTCCTTATCAAAATCCTTTTTAGACGAAAACTCTTACATTACCTTTCTACTAGACTTCACCTTCTTATGGCCCAAGCCAATTTTTTCTTTATGACCCAAACCTTGATTCTGCAGAGTAACACTATATGGGCCAGAATCATTTCTTTCCAGCCCATGGTAACCATGGCCCAAATCCTCACTAGGGCAATTTATATCAACTTGGGCTCTAGGACTCTCAAGCCCATTAGTGCAAACAAAATGAGATTTAGGGCTCCCTGGCCCAACTGGAGATTGATACTTATATTTATTGGAGACATCATGAACCAAATTTGGCCTGGACCCACATGAATTACCCACGTCCTCTTTTTGATAAAAACTCCCATCCTTTTGATTGGTTGTACACTCGAACTTGGGCTGGACATCATTATGCGACGATTTGTTATCTGGAGATTTGGTTGCAATATTTGTAATATCCCGCCTTTTTCCGTTTACTTTTCCGTTTAACTATTTAAATCCCGTTATATGTTTATAACATCTCCGATTAATACTTGTTTTAAAAATATCTCGTCTAGGTATTTCACGCACCCGCAAACGAACTTGAGGGACTAGTTTCGCCAAAATGCCAAAGAAATGACTAGCCTTTGACTAGTCAACCCCTACCCCCATCTTTTCTTTTTCATTTCCCTTTTCTTCTTCTACTTCCATATTTTCTCTCAATTCTCCAATTTCAAGAATCATCATCTAAAGCAAATTGAGCAAGCATCCATCTAAACAAATTGCATATTCGGAATCTTCTCATCTTCTTCTTCGATTCCATACCGATTTCATCAAGTTTGGGTAACTTTCTAAAATCACTAGATTTTGTGTTCTTGATGTTTTTAACTTATAAAGTTGTTAATTAGTGTCTATGGCTCAAGTCTAACATGATTATATGATTTATATGCTCGATTTCGTTATTTGAAGTAACTAGCTTGAATATGAACTTTGGTGTGTTTGATTTGGTAATTTGGTTGCTTAAATGTTGTTGTTATGGTAAAGTGCAAGTATTAAATGTGTTACTAGTAGCACTAGCTTCAATTTGATGTGTAGGTTGTTTTAGAAAACTTCATAAACTTCATTATTGGTTTTGGTGGATTTGGGTTAGGGTCTGATGAACTTGAAATGAACTTTTGATGCTTTGAATGACATGAAATGTTATTTGTAAGTGTTAGGTTGTATTGTATGCTTGATCACCTTCGAAACGGCATATCATTCATGTAAATTGGTTGCCGAATCATCGAATTTCATTTATGAACTTGAGTGCATTTAATGAGGAGCTTTGAATGTGATTTTGGTTGTTGTAAAAGTAAATGTGATGGATGAAATGTGTTTAGTTATTTTCCTTGTCAAAATACCTTTCCGATGATATAAGATACATGCTTTGGTTGTTTGCGGGTCATAAATGGTGATTGGTTGAAGTTAGGTTCGTGCATAAAACATAAAAACTGCCAGAATTCTCTGCACAGGTAATGGCGCGGCGCGCCATATACCCGCGCGGCGCGCCAAAGTGGTCTGTCCAACTTTGTCAATTTTCGAATAATGTTTGCTATGCTACGCACCTCCGATTCACATGTAACTTGTTCTAACATGCTCATATATGATTAAAAACCTCAGAAAAATAGTTCGGGACCCGACCCGAACGTGTTGACTTTTCCGTTGACTTTGACCGACCAAAGTTTGACTTTTTGTCAAACTTAACCAAATGATTATGCAACCTTCCTAACTTGTTTCTATACTTGTATCTTGCATGAAACTTGACAATTTGATTCACATGCTACATAATCGAGTCGTAACGAGCCATAGGACTAATTGAACATCTTTGACCTATCGTGTTTACCGTTATTGATACGACCTATTTGTTTAGGTCAAGACTAGCACTATCCTTCGCACACGTTATTTTGTGAAGTACTTTTCGTACGTGCACTCAAGGTGAGATCATAGTCCCATCTTTCAAACAACTTTTATGCTTTAAACTATGGGATGAGAAACATATACGTATCATACTTTTATACATTGAACACAAGTACGAAAACGAACATTCCACGTACGGGTTTGAACGAAAATCCTCAATTCAATTATCATTAGTTACACTTGCAGGGTGTAAACGTGAACTTATATTATGTGATCACATGGGCTTGACGAGCCTCATTCGGACGGTTCGCTACCGTTAGCGGATGAAATATATTTTCGGGTCTAGTGTATGTTCTAACACTACGCAAAGGGTGCAAAACAGTTAAATTTGATAATTGGGTGCCCGCGAAACAAATAACAACTTTGGAATGCAAATGATTTTGATAATCATATTATATTAAATCTTGTGGTTCAAATGCAACGTTTACTAAAACACCTATGATTTCACCAACGTTTTCGTTGACAGTTTTCTATATGTTTTCTCAGGTCCTTGAAAGCTACTTGATACATGCTTCCGCACTCTTTTTGATACTTGCTTGGATGTCGAGTATGCATGCATAGTTGGAGCGTCTTTTGACTACTTTAAATTGTGTCGCATAGGTTTCATTCGTACGTTAAACTTTGTATTGTAACTAATTTTTTGAACGACATTTGTAAACTTGAAACATCCCTTTACTTACGAAATGAATGCGACATATTTTGGTCAAACGTCATAATAAAGACTTATGACCACGCAACGGGACCGAAGTAGTCGGCGCCGTCAAACATGATTTGGTCGGGTCGCTACAGATGGTATCAGAGCGTTGGTTATAGGGATTTAGTGTTCATTGGTGTCAACCCCGAGTCATAGGGTACATTGGTGAGTCTAGACTACAACCGGCATATAGACTTGAAGTAGGAATTACTTGACTACTTGTGCATTATACTCGAACTCGTCTATCACATCAAATTCTTATTCAACCTTAATCTCACGTTACTTAATTTAATTGACGCGCCACCTTGACTATATGAATTAGTGTCGAATACACATATGAAATAGGGTAATATAATTTCCGGAATTATATTACGGTGACTCATATGAATATTCTGACATTATGACATAAATAATTTAAGGCGAGTCAAGGAAAATTTTTCTCTATCCTTATTCCATATCATGGTTAGTATTATTAAGAATACTAATCAACGGTATTCTTGTGTTTTGAAGGAACAATTCCTCCTCGTCGTGTGCCACGCCATGAGACTCCCGAACAAGCTCTACAACGAATGATAGCCACCGCCGTGGAAGCGGCCATGGCCGATCACTCCTCCAACAATAACAACAACCACAACAACAACAACAACAACAATGGAGCCGGTAACTCAAACGAAGGGTGCTCCTACAAATCCTTCATGGGGTGCAAACCTCACACTTTTGATGGAACCGGGGGACCGGTCGTGCTCACCCGATGGTTTGAGCAAACGGAAGCCGTCTTTAGCATAAGCGGTTGTCAGGACCAAGACAAGGTCAAATACTCCACTCACACCTTCGCCGGTGTCGCTCTTACATGGTGGAATACTTATGTATAATCGGTGGGTACCGATGAAGCTCGCGCCCTCTCTTGGGCCGATTTAAGGAAAAAGATGGTCATCGAATATTTCCCTCGTGAAGAAACCCGAAAGCTCGAACAAGAGCTAAGAACCTTAGAGGCGGTCGGAAACGATCTCAAGGCCTATAATCAACAATTCGCCAAACTATCCTTGATGTGTCCAAACCTCGTGAACCCCGAATCTCAAAGGGTCGAACTTTATATGTATGGTCTTCCAAAGAGCATCAAACAAGGGGTGATGTCATCCAAACCCGCTAACCTACAACAAGCATTGAACATGGCCTGCCAATTGATCGAAACGGTTGACGAAATCGTAGTTCCGGCACCTAAGGCCGAGGATAAATCGGGCGGCAACAAAAGAAAGTGGAAACCCTCCCAATCAAGCAACAACAACTTTGCTAAGAAGCCTTACACCTCCGACGCCAAGAAAAGTTATGGCAGAAATAAACCCTTTTGCAACAAATGCCACAAACACCACTATGGTGAATGTAGCAATCTATTTTGCCACCGGTGCCAAAGGGGTGGTCATGTGGCCAACGATTGTAGAAGTGCCGCCCCCGTCGCTCAAAAGGTGCCCAATGCACCAAAACCGGGTACTTGTTATGAATGTGGCCAAACGGGTCATTTTAGAAATGCATGTCCGAAGAAGAAAGCCAACACCAACACACGCGGAAGAGCTTTCAAAATCAACACCGAGGAAGCCCGAGATGACAATGAATTAGTCACGGGTACGTTTCTCCTCAACAACACTTATGTTACTTGTTTATTCGATTCGGGTGCCGATAAGAGTTTTGTATCCAAGACTTTGACTCATTCTTTTAATACTCCACCACGTCCACTAGATACCACTTATACCATTGAAGTGGCCAACAGAAAACTATTAAGTGCCGACACATATTACCGGGGGTGTACGTTAAACATTTTGGGTAATGAGTTTGAAATTGAGTTGATACCCATGGAACTAGGGAGCTTCGATGTAATAATCGGTATGAATTGGCTAGCCAAAACGAAATCTCACATCCTTTATGATCTTAACGCAATCGGAATCCCTATCGAGAATGGTGAACCTTTGATCGTCTATGGCGATAAGAGTTGCACCGGACTCAACCTCGTTTCGTGTATTAAAGTTAGAAAACTACTCCGTAAGGGTTGTTTTGCGATCCTTGCTCACGTTAAGAAAGTCGAGTCCGATGAGAAGCACATCGATGATGTGCCAATTGTTAGTGACTATTCCGATGTATTTCCCGACGAATTGCCGGGTCTTCCACCTCATCGACCGGTTGAATTCCAAATCGATCTTATTCTAGGAGCCGCACCTGTAGCACGTGCACCATATAGACTCGCTCCATCCAAAATGCAAGAATTGCAAAGTCAAATCCAAGAACTACTTGATCGTGGTTTTATCCAACCTAGCCATTCACCTTGGGGCACTCCGATTTTGTTTGTTAAAAAGAAAGACAGATCACTACGAATGTGCATAGACTATCGTGAACTAAACAAATTGACGGTTAAGAACCGATATCCTCTTCCTCGCATCGATGACCTCTTTGATCAATTACAAGGGTCTTGTGTATATTCAAAAATCGATCTCCGCTCGGGTTATCATCAATTGAGGGTTAAGGGGGAAGATGTCTCCAAAACCGCTTTCCGAACTCGTTATGGTAGTTATGAATTTCTTGTAATGCCATTTGGTCTCACTAACGCACCGGTAGTGTTCATGGATCTTATGAACCGCGTGTACAAACCGTATCTTGACAAATTCGTTATCGTGTTCATCGATGATATTTTAGTCTATTCAAAAAGCGAAGAAGAACACGAGGAACACCTCTGACTTGTGCTTGAACTTTTAAGACAAGAATAACTCTATGCCAAATTCTCCAAGTGTGAATTTTGGTTAAAGGAAGTTCAATTTCTTGGTCATGTTGTAAGTGACCAAGGTATTAAATTCGATCCAACAAAAATCGAAGCCATTAGTAAATGGGAGACTCCTACTACTCCTACTCACATCCGTCAATTCTTGGGTCTCGCTGGATACTACCGTAGATTCATCAAGGATTTTTCTTTAGTTGCTTGTCCTCTAACTGCTTTAACTCAATAGGGAAAGAAATTCAATTGGGCGACCGAACAAGAATCCGCATTTCAAATCTTGAAAACAAAGCTAACCACCGCTCCTATCTTGTCACTTCCCGAAGGCAATGATGACTTTGTTGTATATTGCGATGCCTCGAAACATGGTTTTGGGTGTGTATTGATGCAACGAACGAAAGTCATTGCTTATGCTTCTCGACAACTTAAAATTCATGAACGAAACTACACGACACACGATCTCGAAGTCGGAGCTGTTGTCTTTGCACTTAAAATGTGGAGACACTATCTTTATGGAACCAAGAGTACTATCTTTACCGATCACAAAAGTCTCCAACACATTTTCGATCAAAAGCAACTAAACATGAGACAACGAAGGTGGATTGAAACCTTAAACGATTACGATTGCGAGCTTCGTTACCATCCCGGAAAGGCAAATGTAGTAGCCGATGCCTTAATTCGAAAAGAAAGAGCGGTGCCTCTTCGTGTCTGAGCCTTAAACATCACCATCCACACAAACCTTAATAGCCAAATTCGGGTAGCCCAAGATGAGGCTCTCAAGGATGAAAACCTTTCACACGAGCTCTTGAACATTCTCGTCTCTCGATTCGAAATTAGGGAGACCGGACTCCGATATTACGCCGGAAGGATTTGGGTGCCTAGTTATGGGGACCTACGAAGCCTTATTTTAGATGAAGCCCATAAGTCACGATACTCGATTCACCCCGGTGCCAATAAGATGTACCACGACCTTAAACAACTATATTGGTGGCCGAACATCAAAAGGGACGTAGCTACTTATGTTTTCAAGTGTTTGACATGTTCCAAAGTCAAAGCCGAACACCAAAGACCGTCCGGATTACTTCAACAACCCGAAATCCCGCAATGGAAGTGGGAAAGAATAACAATGGATTTTATCACCAAACTACCAAAAACGACGGCCGGTTATGATACCATTTGGGTTATTGTTGACCGTCTCACCAAATCCGCACACTTTCTCGCCATGAAGGAGACCGACAAAATGGAGAAACTTGCACGACTTTATATCAAGGAGATCGTAGCCCGACACGGTGTACCTTTATCGATTATCTCCGACCGAGATGGCCGTTTTGTTTCTAGATTTTGGCGTACCTTGCAAGAAGCGTTGGGAACGCGTTTAGACATGAGCACCGCATATCATCCTCAAACCGATGGACAAAGCGAACGTACAATTCAAACCTTAGAGGACATGTTACGAGCTTGCGTGGTTGATTTTGGAAAAGCTTGGGACAAGCACTTACCTCTCGCCGAGTTCTCTTACAATAATAGTTATCACGCGAGTATAAAAGCCGCCCCATTCGAAGCATTATATGGCCGAAAATGCCGTTCTCCTCTTTGTTGGGCCGAAGTAGGCGACGTACAAATCACCGGACCCGAACTCATTCACGAAACCACCGAGAAGATCGTTCAAATCCGAGATAGGCTTCGGACTGCCCGGATGAAATGTCCCGTTCTTATTGATTAAAAACGTTCCATATTAATTGATTTCGTTGCGAGGTTTTGACCTCTATATGAGACGTTTTTCAAAGACTGCATTCATTTTTAAAACAAACCATAACCTTTATTTCATAAATAAAGGTTTAAAAAGCTTTACGTAGATTATCAAATAATGATAATCTAAAATATCCTGTTTACACACGACCATTACATAATGGTTTACAATACAAATATGTTACATCGAAATCAGTTTCTTGAATGCAGTTTTTACACAATATCATACAAACATGGACTCCAAATCTTGTCCTTATTTTAGTATGCAACAGCGGAAGCTCTTAATATTCACCTGAGAATAAACATGCTTTAAACGTCAACAAAAATGTTGGTGAGTTATAGGTTTAACCTATATATATCAAATCGTAACAATAGACCACAAGATTTCATATTTCAATACACATCCCATACATAGAGATAAAAATCATTCATATGGTGAACACCTGGTAACCGACAATAACAAGATGCATATATAAGAATATCCCCATCATTCCGGGACACCCTTCGGATATGATATAAATTTCGAAGTACTAAAGCATCCGGTACTTTGGATGGGGTTTGTTAGGCCCAATAGATCTATCTTTAGGATTCGCGTCAATTAGGGTGTCTGTTCCCTAATTCTTAGATTACCAGACTTAATAAAAAGGGGCATATTCGATTTCGATAATTCAACCATAGAATGTAGTTTCACGTACTTGTGTCTATTTTGTAAATCATTTATAAAACCTGCATGTATTCTCATCCCAAAAATATTAGATTTTAAAAGTGGGACTATAACTCACTTTCACAGATTTTTACTTCGTCGGGAAGTAAGACTTGGCCACTGTTGATTCACGAACCTATAACAATATATACATATATATTAAAGTATGTTCAAAATATATTTACAACACTTTTAATATATTTTGATGTTTTAAGTTTATTAAGTCAGCTGTCCTCGTTAGTAACCTATAACTAGTTGTCCACAGTTAGATGTACAGAAATAAATCGATAAATATTATCTTGAATCAATCCACGACCCAGTGTATACGTATCTCAGTATTGATCACAACTCAAACTATATATATTTTGGAATCAACCTCAACCCTGTATAGCTAACTCCAACATTCACATATAGAGTGTCTATGGTTGTTCCGAAATATATATAGATGTGTCGACATGATAGGTCGAAACATTGTATACGTGTCTATGGTATCTCAAGATTACATAATATACAATACAAGTTGATTAAGTTATGGTTGGAATAGATTTGTTACCAATTTTCACGTAGCTAAAATGAGAAAAATTATCCAATCTTGTTTTACCCATAACTTCTTCATTTTAAATCCGTTTTGAGTGAATCAAATTGCTATGATTTCATATTGAACTCTATTTTATGAATCTAAACAGAAAAATTATAGGTTTATAGTCGGAAAAATAAGTTACAAGTCGTTTTTGTAAAGGTAGTCATTTCAGTCGAAAGAACGACGTCTAGATGACCATTTTAGAAAACATACTTCCACTTTGAGTTTAACCATAATTTTTGGATATAGTTTCATGTTCATAATAAAAATCATTTTCTCAGAATAACAACTTTTAAATCAAAGTTTATCATAGTTTTTAATTAACTAACCCAAAACAGCCCGCGGTGTTACTACGACGGCGTAAATCCGGTTTTACGGTGTTTTTCGTGTTTCCAGGTTTTAAATCATTAAGTTAGCATATCATATAGATATAGAACATGTGTTTAGTTGATTTTAAAAGTTAAGTTAGAAGGATTAACTTTTGTTTGCGAACAAGTTTAGAATTAACTAAACTATGTTCTAGTGATTACAAGTTTAAACCTTCGAATAAGATAGCTTTATATGTATGAATCGAATGATGTTATGAACATCATTACTACCTTAATTTCCTTGGATAAACCTACTGGAAAAGAGAAAAATGGATCTAGCTTCAATGGATCCTTGGATGGCTCGAAGTTCTTGAAGCAGAATCATGACACGAAAACAAGTTCAAGTAAGATCATCACTTGAAATAAGATTGTTATAGTTATAGAAATTGAACCAAAGTTTGAATATGATTATTACCTTGTATTAGAATGATAACCTACTGTAAGAAACAAAGATTTCTTGAGGTTGGATGATCACCTTACAAGATTGGAAGTGAGCTAGCAAACTTGAAAGTATTCTTGATTTTATGAAACTAGAACTTTTGGAATTTATGAAGAACACTTAGAACTTGAAGATAGAACTTGAGAGAGATCAATTAGATGAAGAAAATTGAAGAATGAAAGTGTTTGTAGGTGTTTTTGGTCGTTGGTGTATGGATTAGATATAAAGGATATGTAATTTTGTTTTCATGTAAATAAGTCATGAATGATTACTCATATTTTTGTAATTTTATGAGATATTTCATGCTAGTTGCCAAATGATGGTTCCCACATGTGTTAGGTGACTCACATGGGCTGCTAAGAGCTGATCATTGGAGTGTATATACCAATAGTACATACATCTAAAAGCTGTGTATTGTACGAGTACGAATACGGGTGCATACGAGTAGAATTGTTGATGAAACTGAACGAGGATGTAATTGTAAGCATTTTTGTTAAGTAGAAGTATTTTTATAAGTGTATTGAAGTCTTTCAAAAGTGTATAAATACATATTAAAACACTACATGTATATACATTTTAACTGAGTCGTTAAGTCATCGTTAGTCGTTACATGTAAGTGTTGTTTTGAAACCTTTAGGTTAACGATCTTGTTAAATGTTGTTAACCCAATGTTTATAATATCAAATGAGATTTTAAATTATTATATTATCATGATATTATCATGTATGAATATCTCTTAATATGATATATATACATTAAATGTCTTTACAACGATAATCGTTACATATATGTCTCGTTTAAAAATCATTAAGTTAGTAGTCTTGTTTTTACATATGTAGTTCATTGTTAATATATTTTATGATATGTTTTCTTATCATAGTATCATGTTAACTATATATATATATCCATATATATGTCATCATATAGTTTTTACAAGTTTTAACGTTCGTGAATCACCGATCAACTTGGGTGGTCAATTGTCTATATGAAACATATTTCAATTAATCAAGTCTTAACAAGTTTAATTGCTTAACATGTTGGAAACATTTAATCATGTAAATATCAATCTCAATTAATATATATAAACATGGAAAAGTTCGGGTCACTACAGTACCTACCCGTTAAATAAATTTCGTCCCGAAATTTTAAGCGGTTGAAGGTGTTGACGAATCTTCTGGAAATAGATGTGGGTATTTCTTCTTCATCTGATCTTCACGCTCCCAGGTGAACTCGGGTCCTCTACGAGCATTCCATCGAACCTTAACAATTGGTATCTTGTTTTGCTTAAGTCTTTTAACCTCACGATCCATTATTTCGACGGGTTCTTCGATGAATTGAAGTTTTTCGTTGATTTGGATTTCATCTAACGGAATAGTGAGATCTTCTTTAGCAAAACATTTCTTTAAATTCGAGACGTGGAAAGTGTTATGTACAGCCGCGAGTTGTTGAGGTAACTCTAGTCGGTAAGCTACTGGTCCGACACGATCAATAATCTTGAATGGTCCAATATACCTTGGATTTAATTTCCCTCGTTTACCAAATCGAACAACGCCTTTCCAAGGTGCAACTTTAAGCATGACCATCTCTCCAATTTCAAATTCTATATCTTTTCTTTTAATGTCAGCGTAGCTCTTTTGTCGACTTTGGGCGGTTTTCAACCGTTGTTGAATTTGGATGATCTTCTCGGTAGTGTCTTGTATAATCTCCGGACCCGTAATCTGTCTATCCCCCACTTCACTCCAACAAATCGGAGACCTGCACTTTCTACCATAAAGTGCTTCAAACGGCGCCATCTCAATGCTTGAATGGTAGCTGTTGTTGTAGGAAAATTCTGCTAACGGTAGATGTCGATCCCAACTGTTTCCGAAATCAATAACACATGCTCGTAGCATGTCTTCAAGCGTTTGTATCGTCCTTTCGCTCTGCCCATCAGTTTGTGGATGATAGGCAGTACTCATGTCTAGACGAGTTCCTAATGCTTGCTGTAATGTCTGCCAGAATCTTGAAATAAATCTGCCATCCCTATCAGAGATAATAGAGATTGGTATTCCATGTCTGGAGACGACTTCCTTCAAATACAGTCGTGCTAACTTCTCCATCTTGTCATCTTCTCTTATTGGTAGGAAGTGTGCTGATTTGGTGAGACGATCAACTATTACCCAAATAGTATCAAAACCACTTGCAGTCCTTGGCAATTTAGTGATGAAATCCATGGTAATGTTTTCCCATTTCCATTCCGGGATTTCGGGTTGTTGAAGTAGACCTGATGGTTTCTGATGCTCAGCTTTGACCTTAGAACACATCAAACATTCTCCTACGTATTTAGCAACATCGGCTTTCATACCCGGCCACCAAAAATGTTTCTTGAGATCCTCGTACATCTTCCCCGTTCCAGGATGTATTGAGTATCTGGTTTTATGAGCTTCTCTAAGTACCATTTCTCTCATATCTCCAAATTTTGGTACCCAAATCCTTTCAGCCCTATACCGGGTTCCGTCTTCCCGAATATTAAGATGCTTCTCCGATCCTTTGGGTATTTCATCCTTTAAATTTCCCTCTTTTAAAACTCCTTGTTGCGCCTCCTTTATTTGAGTAGTAATGTTATTATGAATCATTATATTCATAGATTTTACTCGAATGGGTTCTCTGTCCTTCCTGCTCAAGGCATCGGCTACCACAATTGCCTTCCCCGGGTGGTAACGAATCTCAAAGTCGTAATCATTCAATAATTCAATCCACCTACGCTGCCTCATATTCAGTTGTTTCTGATTAAATATGTGTTGAAGACTTTTGTGGTCGGTATATATAATACTTTTGACCCCATATAAGTAGTGCCTCCAAGTCTTTAATGCAAAAACAACCGCGCCTAATTCCAAATCATGTGTCGTATAATTTTGTTCGTGAATCTTCAATTGTCTAGACGCATAAGCAATCACCTTCGTTCGTTGCATTAATACACAACCAAGACCTTGCTTTGATGCATCACAATAAATCACAAAATCATCATTCCCTTCAGGCAATGACAATATAGGTGCCGTAGTTAGCTTTTTCTTCAATAACTGAAACGCTTTCTCTTGTTCATCATTCCATTCAAATTTCTTCCCTTTATGCGTTAATGCAGTCAAGGGTTTTGCTATTCTGGAAAAGTCTTGGATGAACCTTCTGTAGTAACCAGCTAGTCCTAAAAACTGGCGTATGTGTTTCGGAGTTTTCGGGGTTTCCCACTTTTCAACAGTTTCTATCTTTGCCGGATCCACCTTAATACCTTCTTTGTTCACTATGTGACCGAGGAATTGAACTTCTTCCAACCAAAATGCACACTTTGAAAACTTAGCGTACAATTCTTCCTTCCTCAATACTTCTAACACCTTTCTCAAATGTTCACCGTGTTCTTGGTCATTCTTTGAGTAAATAAGTATGTCATCAATGAAAACAATGACAAACTTGTCAAGGTATGGTCCACACACTCGGTTCATAAGGTCCATGAACACAGCTGGTGCATTAGTTAAACCAAACGGCATGACCATAAACTCGTAATGACCGTAACGTGTTCTGAAAGCAGTCTTTGGAATATCATCTTCTTTCACCCGCATTTGATGATACTCGGAACGTAAGTCAATCTTTGAATAAACAGACGAGCCTTGTAGTAGATCAAATAAGTCGTCGATTCTCGGTAGTGGGTAGCGGTTCTTGATGGTAAGTTTGTTCAACTCTCGGTAGTCGATGCACAACCTGAATGTACCATCTTTCTTCTTGACAAACAAAACAGGAGCTCCCCACGGTGATGTGCTTGGTCGAATGAAACCATGCTCTAAAAGTTCTTGTAATTGGCTTTGCAGTTCTTTCATCTCGCTGGGTGCGAGTCTGTAAGGAGCACGAGCTATTGGTGCAGCTCCTGGTACAAGATCTATTTGAAATTCAACGGATCGATGTGGGGGTAATCCCGGTAATTCTTTCGGAAATACATCGGGAAATTCTTTTGCAATGGGAACATCATTGATGCTCTTTTCTTCAGTTTGTACTTTCTCGACGTGTGCTAGAACAGCATAGCAACCTTTTCTTATTAGTTTTTGTGCCTTCAAATTACTAATAAGATGTAGCTTCGTGTTGCCCTTTTCTCCGTACACCATTAAGGGTTTTCCTTTTTCTCGTATAATGCGAATTGCATTTTTGTAACAAACGATCTCCGCTTTCACTTCTTTCAACCAGTCCATACCGATTATCACATCAAAACTCCCTAACTCTACTTGTAGCGACCCCGACAAATCGTCAAGTGACGGCGTCGGCTACGTGGGTCCCATTACCTGATTATAAGTCTTTAAGATAACGTTTGACCAAAATATGTCGCCTTCATTTCAAAATAAAGATTGTTTCAAAGTTTACAAGAATTGTTCAACCAAAAGTTAAGTTACAACGTTATAGATACGATTGAAATCTAGGCGACACGGTTTAAAGTAAAGTCAAAAGACGCTCCATGAAATGCATGTATACTCGACATCGGATGCAAGTATCAAATAGTAAGCGGAAGCATGTTTCACATATCGTGCAAGACCTGAGAAAAACATAGAAATCTGTCAACGAAAACGTTGGTGAAATCATAGGTTTAAGTAAGTAAGTACAAGTGAACCACAAGATTTGCATCAATGAAATAATAGTAATACATTCCAAAAGTTTGTTTCACGAGCACCCAATTATCAAAGCTTAACATTCCTTCCATTGTATACCCCATCACTTAGTGCTAGAACAAACACTGATTCTCGAAAATATATTTCATCCGTAGACGGTAGCGAACCGTCAAGGATGAGGGTTGTCAACCCATATGGCCATATAACATAAGTTCTCGCTTACACCCGGCAAGTGTAACTAATGATAATCGAATTGAGGATTTTGTTCTAAACTCGTATGTAGAATGTTTGTTTTCCCGTTCTTGTGTTCACTTAGTTCAAAAGAATCGTTTATGTTTTCTCATCCCAAATATAAGTTCAAAAAGAGTAAAAGTGGGACTATGATCTCACCTTTGATTGCACGAGTATAAATGTACTTCACAAAGTAAACGTGTGCAAAGACAAAGCTAGTCTTGACCTAAACATATAGGTTGTATCAATAACGGTAAACACAAACGGTCAAAGATGTTCAATTAGTCCTATGGCTCGTTACGACTCGATTAAGTATAGCATGTGAATCACGTTGTCAAGTTTCATACAAGAAACAAGTATAAAAGCATGTTAGAATGATTGTATAAAAGTTTGGTTAAGTTTGACTAAAAGTCAAACTTGGTCAAAGTCAAAGTCAAAGTCAACGGGATCGGGTCGGGTCCCGAACTATTTTTCTGAGGTTTTTATTCATATATAAGCATGTTAGAACAAGTCTCATGTGAATCGGAGGTCTAGAACATGTCAAACATTTTTAGTAAAAAGGTCAAGGGAAACAGAATCTGGACGCGGCTTATGTCGCGCCGCGGCCAGGCCTGTCGCGCCGCGACAATGGCCGTGGCCTGGTCCCAGGCCTGTTTCACTTGTTCAAGGCTTGGTAAAATTTCAAACAAACGCAAAACTCAAACCGTAAACAATTAGAAAGCGTATCTCATACCGTTGGAAAGCTCTTTTGACAAGGAACACAACTAAACATGTTTCATCAAACAAAAATAACATTTACAATAACCGAAAACTCGTCAATTGATCAAGAAAGGTTTATTTTCAAAGTTTCAAGTTCGTAAAACGTATTTTATGATTCGGGAATCCAATTTACACATACGATATGCCGTTTCGAAGGTAATTAAGCATACATTACAACTAATCACTAACAATTAACATTCCATGGCATTCAAGCATCAAAAGTTCATGTCAAGAACTATCAAACCCTAGTCAAACATCACAAAATCAATATTCATGTTTTTGAAGTTTTCTTAATCAACCTACGCATCAAAACGAAGCTAGTGATACTAGTAACACAATTAAAACATGCACTTTAACAATCTAACAACATTAACTCATCCAAAATCAAGGATTAAGCACACCCATTTCAAGTTCATGCTAGTTACTCCAAAAACAACAAATCGAGCAAACCAAACATATATTCATGTTAGACTCGAGCCATAGACACTAACTAACACCATTTCAAATCAAAAACACGAATTTAGAGAAATCTAGAGTTTTAGAAATGTTACCCAAACGAGATGAAGTTGGTATCAAATTGTAGAGGATGAAGAGAGGATTCCAAATATGTAATCGGATTTGTTGTGAGCTTCCAAGATTGAATTTAGATGATGAATGAATGGAATGGGTTTGTGTGTGTGTTCTTGAGATGGAGAGAAAAGGGATGAGGGAGATGATGGAATGGATGAAATGGGTTGACTAGTTGACCTAGTCAACTAGTTTGCCCATTTGGCAACTCCGGTCCCTCGAGTTTCAAAGCGGGTGCGGGATTTAACCGATCGAATATTTTTAAAACGCAAGTTAACGAGAGATGTTATAATTAAATGACGGAATTATTATGAACGTTAGTCAACGGAAACTACGAATTTAAATAACGAAAGGTATTATTTAAAAGAAAAAGACGGTGTTAAAAATAAATTTAACGGAAAAACGCGGGATGTTACATTATCCACAACTCAAAAGAAATTTCGTCCCGAAATTTAGTTGGAAGTAGTAGTCGATATCTCTTACTCGAGACTTTACGTTGTCAATGCTATGAATAAGTGAAAGTACGTTCTTGAGGGTTCTCATGAATTTGGATAGTCAGGGTTTTACGTTGCATTAAGGTTCGGTTTTTACGATCCCCAGTTTCAACTGGTTTTCCTATGAAGAGAAGTTTGTCATCGATAGTTGATGTATCCAGCAGGATTGCACGTTCCTGTTCCGCAGGACACGTTTCTAAGTTTGTTACACGAAATGTAGGGTAAAGGGAAACTTAATTGAGTCGGAAGTTCTAAACGGTAGGGAGCGGTTCCAATACGCCCCAAGGTTTCAAAAGGGTTAACATGTCGCGGGTTTAACTTTCCCTGATTCCCGAAACGGATTACACCCTTCCAAGGTGCGGGTTCTCAATATTACGCGGTTACACACTGGGATTTGTGAGGTTCTCCTCTAAGTTTGGTATAACTCTTCTGGCGACAATGGGTTGTCTCGAGCCCTTCTCGGACTTGAACGATCTCAATTGTTGTTTCTTGATGGAGTTCAGATTTCGGTGGTTGATGCTTTGGTTAAATGAACAGGGGTATGACATTAGCGGTCATATAAGGTTTCGAAAAGTGCGCGTGAACACACGAGTGGTAACTACTGTTGTAAGAGTGATCTACTAAAGGTGACAATACGAGTTTGTGAGATGTCTTTCCAAGACGTAAATCGTTCGTTTGCTCGGTTCGTCAGTTTGTGGGTGGTACGCGGTACTCATGTCTAAGCAGGTTCCCAAGGTTTCTTGTAAAACTAGAAGTGAAACGAGTATTTCGATACAGAATAATTGACAAAGATACACCGTGTTGGAAAAGAATCTCTTAAGATACGTTTGAACAAGTTAGTTAGGGTTCGAAAAATGTTCGTTAGGACTATTCACCCTCGTGGCGAATACTTATGTAATATGAGGAGTTTCTCTATCCATGGAGAAATGTTACAAGGAGTTTCTTTAAACGGAAATGCGAACGGTAAAGATAGTAGTGAAATGAGGACTTAGAATAGGATGAGTTTACATCTCGAGGTTGCTATAACGTGCCTCTAGTTGTCAAAAGTTGAAGTCTGAAAGAGAAACGAGGTAGTACACGTAGTTGTATAGTTCGGGGTTGAATAATAGTTGACCGATTATCAGAAACACAAGGGCGTTAAGTCAAAGAAGAGTGAAGTATCGTTGGATTGTGTGTTATCTTAATTTCCAGTAATATCAGACGGTAACGGTGAAATAACAGAGGTATGTAGTGTGGTACGTGATGACAAGAATATTGATCGGATCCACAATTTAGTATTCGAATTCTTCGTGCAAAATAACGAATTTCCGTCCCGTTGATTTCGAGTCGAGGGAGTATGCCTTTCGGCGTCCAAGTAGAAATATTTCCATATTTGAGTCCCATCTGGTGTTGTACGAATTTAGCTAGAAATGTTGGTGTGAAGAATCACGCTCAAGGTTCGATCGCGGAGAGATTAAAGTCGTGTAATACGAGAAAAGTCAGAAATGAATCTTCGGTAACAACCGGTGAGATCTAAGATTTTTACGAATACAAGTCTGAGTTGGGAGAGTTTCCTGATTACATGTGGCTTGATTTCAAGATTGATTGTAATGCCTTGACCATTAACATCATGGTCTAGAAAATTGGACTTCGTTCAACAGAAATTCTCACTCGGAGAATTTGGTATAAAGTTGCTCTTTTCTCAAAAGTTCGAGCGTAAGATGGTGATGTTGTTCGTTTTCCTTCTTTACTTAAATAAGTTAAGATGTCATCTATAAATACGATAACAGATTAGTCTATATGAATTTGCATACGCGGTTCAAGAGGTTTATGGATATGGGCGAGCCCTAAATAAATCAAACGGTACTAAGAGAGTTTTACAACTAACGTGGCGAGTTCGGAAAGTGGCTTAGGAGACATCGTCTCACTTAACCCCCAATTGATGATAACCGGAACGGAGTTCGATTTGGGACATACGGGATTCGTGCAAATAATCATGAGGTCATGGATGCGAGGGAGAGGGTATCGGTTTCCAACCGAAAATTACTCAGTTCACAATAATCTATACAAGATGATGGGGAAACTTTTTTTTTTTTTTTTTTTTTTTTTTTTTTTTTTTTTTAACGAATAGGTTCCGAGCTCCCTAGTTCTATAGGTGTCAAGTCAAAAGTCTTAACGTATTTCCTCCAATAAAATTTATAGGCACACAATATTTTTCCGTAGGTCACTTAAATCGTCTAAGTAGTATCTGGGGGAAAGAGGTGGAATATAAAGAGCACGAGTCAAATCCTTGGTTATAAAACGTCTAGCGGTAATCGAATCGAACAAGTATGAAATATACGGTTTGTTGTGAATAAACGTACCCGTTACTAGTCCATCGTCGTTCCGGGCATCCTTGGTGTCGATGTCGAAGGTTCAACGGCGTGCGTTGGGGTTGATTTTCTTATTTGGGCACACATTCCTAAAATGACCCAGTTGGCCACATTCGAAGCAAGCACCCGTTCTGTGTGCGTTGGGCATCTTTCGAGCGACGGGTCCTTGGCGCCGGTGGCGAAACCTGCCACATCCTTCAAAGTGATGCTTGTGGCATTCGTCACAAAAAGGCAGTTTTCCGGCATAGCCTTTCTTGTCGTTGGAGGTAAAAGGCTTCTTGGCGGGGTTGTTGTTATTGTTGTGGTTGCTTGATTGAGAGGCTTCCCATGTTCTTTTGTTGTTACTCGGGTGGTTCTCGACCATTGGTGCCGGTGCTTCCATTTCATTCACCGTTTCTAAGGCTTGGCGGGCCATTGTTAAAGCCTCTTGTAGGTTAGTGGGTTGAGATGTCATTACCTTGTGTTGAATGCTCTTAGGGAGGCCATCCATGTAAAGTTCGACTCTTAGGGATTCGGGAGTCATAAGAATTGGACACATCGAGACTAGTTCGGTAAACCGTTGATTATAAGCCTTGAGGTCATTTCCGGCCGTTTTTAAATTCCTTAGACCCTGTTCGAGCCTTCGAGTCTCGTCGCGCGGAAAGTATTCGGTGATCATTCTTTCTCTTAATTCGGTCCAAGAGAGTGTGTGGGCTTCATCGCTTCCCACTAATTGTACATACGTGTTCCACCATGAGAGAGCAATACCGGTGAAAGTGAGGGTGGAAAACTTGACCTTATCTTGGTCTCGACAACCGCTTGTGTTAAAAACGGTCTCCATTTGTTCAAACCATCGGGTGAGGGTAACCGGTCCCCCGGTTCCATCGAAAGTGGGAGGATTGTACTTCATGAAGTTCTTGTAGGAGCAACCTTCGATTGAATTACCGGCTCCATGATTGTTGTTGTTAGAAAAGTGATCGGCCACGGCCGTACCCACGGCGGTGGTTATCATTCGTTGAAGAGCTTGTTTTAGAGTTTCGAGAGGAGTATTGTGTTGACCTTGGTGAGCCATTGTTCCTTCATGAGACAAGAATATCGTTGGTTAGTATTTTCAACAATACTAACCGTGGCATGGAATAAGGATAGAGAGAAAATTTTCCTTGACTCGCCTTAAATTCTCTATGTCATAATGTCGGAACGTCCATGTGAATCACCGTAATATAATCCCGGAAATTATATTACCCTGATTCTCATGTGCATTTAACATTACTTCATAAAGTCAAGGTGGCGCACCAACAAAATTTATCAACGTAAGATCAAGATCGAATACGAGTTAGATATGATAGAAGAGTTCGAGTATAAATGCACAGTTAGTCAAATAATTCCTACTTCAGTCTATATGCCGGTTGTAGTCTAGATTCACCTATGTACCCTATGACTCGGGGTGAACACAAATGAACTCTAAATCCCTACAACCAAGGCTCTGATACCACCTGTAGCGACCCCGACAAATCGTCAAGTGACGGCGTCGGCTACGTGGGTCCCATTACCTGATTATAAGTCTTTAAGATAACGTTTGACCAAAATATGTCGCCTTCATTTCAAAATAAAGATTGTTTCAAAGTTTACAAGAATTGTTCAACCAAAAGTTAAGTTACAACGTTATAGATACGATTGAAATCTAGGCGACACGGTTTAAAGTAAAGTCAAAAGACGCTCCATGAAATGCATGTATACTCGACATCGGATGCAAGTATCAAATAGTAAGCGGAAGCATGTTTCACATATCGTGCAAGACCTGAGAAAAACATAGAAATCTGTCAACGAAAACGTTGGTGAAATCATAGGTTTAAGTAAGTAAGTACAAGTGAACCACAAGATTTGCATCAATGAAATAATAGTAATACATTCCAAAAGTTTGTTTCACGAGCACCCAATTATCAAAGCTTAACATTCCTTCCATTGTATACCCCATCACTTAGTGCTAGAACAAACACTGATTCTCGAAAATATATTTCATCCGTAGACGGTAGCGAACCGTCAAGGATGAGGGTTGTCAACCCATATGGCCATATAACATAAGTTCTCGCTTACACCCGGCAAGTGTAACTAATGATAATCGAATTGAGGATTTTGTTCTAAACTCGTATGTAGAATGTTTGTTTTCCCGTTCTTGTGTTCACTTAGTTCAAAAGAATCGTTTATGTTTTCTCATCCCAAATATAAGTTCAAAAAGAGTAAAAGTGGGACTATGATCTCACCTTTGATTGCACGAGTATAAATGTACTTCACAAAGTAAACGTGTGCAAAGACAAAGCTAGTCTTGACCTAAACATATAGGTTGTATCAATAACGGTAAACACAAACGGTCAAAGATGTTCAATTAGTCCTATGGCTCGTTACGACTCGATTAAGTATAGCATGTGAATCACGTTGTCAAGTTTCATACAAGAAACAAGTATAAAAGCATGTTAGAATGATTGTATAAAAGTTTGGTTAAGTTTGACTAAAAGTCAAACTTGGTCAAAGTCAAAGTCAACGGGATCGGGTCGGGTCCCGAACTATTTTTCTGAGGTTTTTATTCATATATAAGCATGTTAGAACAAGTCTCATGTGAATCGGAGGTCTAGAACATGTCAAACATTTTTAGTAAAAAGGTCAAGGGAAACAGAATCTGGACGCGGCTTATGTCGCGCCGCGGCCAGGCCTGTCGCGCCACGACAATGGCCGTGGCCTGGTCCCAGGCCTGTTTCACTTGTTCAAGGCTTGGTAAAATTTCAAACAAACGCAAAACTCAAACCGTAAACAATTAGAAAGCGTATCTCATACCGTTGGAAAGCTCTTTTGACAAGGAACACAACTAAACATGTTTCATCAAACAAAAATAACATTTACAATAACCGAAAACTCGTCAATTGATCAAGAAAGGTTTATTTTCAAAGTTTCAAGTTCGTAAAACGTATTTTATGATTCGGGAATCCAATTTACACATACGATATGCCGTTTCGAAGGTAATTAAGCATACATTACAACTAATCACTAACAATTAACATTCCATGGCATTCAAGCATCAAAAGTTCATGTCAAGAACTATCAAACCCTAGTCAAACATCACAAAATCAATATTCATGTTTTTGAAGTTTTCTTAATCAACCTACGCATCAAAACGAAGCTAGTGATACTAGTAACACAATTAAAACATGCACTTTAACAATCTAACAACATTAACTCATCCAAAATCAAGGATTAAGCACACCCATTTCAAGTTCATGCTAGTTACTCCAAAAACAACAAATCGAGCAAACCAAACATATATTCATGTTAGACTCGAGCCATAGACACTAACTAACACCATTTCAAATCAAAAACACGAATTTAGAGAAATCTAGAGTTTTAGAAATGTTACCCAAACGAGATGAAGTTGGTATCAAATTGTAGAGGATGAAGAGAGGATTCCAAATATGTAATCGGATTTGTTGTGAGCTTCCAAGATTGAATTTAGATGATGAATGAATGGAATGGGTTTGTGTGTGTGTTCTTGAGATGGAGAGAAAAGGGATGAGGGAGATGATGGAATGGATGAAATGGGTTGACTAGTTGACCTAGTCAACTAGTTTGCCCATTTGGCAACTCCGGTCCCTCGAGTTTCAAAGCGGGTGCGGGATTTAACCGATCGAATATTTTTAAAACGCAAGTTAACGAGAGATGTTATAATTAAATGACGGAATTATTATGAACGTTAGTCAACGGAAACTACGAATTTAAATAACGAAAGGTATTATTTAAAAGAAAAAGACGGTGTTAAAAATAAATTTAACGGAAAAACGCGGGATGTTACACTACTGGTATCAAATCAATCTTAAATGTTTCGCTAACCAGTTTAATTTCTCGATTCCGACATATATTATCTGCTGAAATTAATTTACCATTTGCTAATTCGAGTAAAAATTTGATATCCAAAGGCGTCAATGGACAACTTAATTTAGCACAAAAATCTCTACTCATATAGCTTCTATCCGCACCCGAATCAAATAAAACGTAAGCAGATTTATTGTCAATAAGAAACGTACCCGTAACAAGCTCCGGGTCTTCCTGTGCCTCTACCGCATTAATATTGAAAACTCTTCCACGGCCTTGTCCATTCGTGTTCTCCTGGTTCGGGCAATTTCTAATAATGTGGCCTGGTTTTCCACATTTATAACAAACTACATTGGCATAACTTGCTCCGACACTACTTGCTCCGCCATTACTCGTTCCGACACCATTTGTTCCTTTCGTTCTATTAACCCCTGGTCCGTAGACCTCACACTTCGCCGCGCTATGACCATTTCTTTTACACTTGTTGCAAAATTTGGTGCAGAACCCCGAGTGATTCTTTTCACACCTTTGGCATAGCTGCTTCTGATTGTTGTTGTTGTTGCGGTTATTATTGTTGTTGGGATGATTGTTGTAGTTGCTGTTGTTGTTGTTGTTGTTGTTGTTGTTGGGCCGTTTGTTGTAGTTGCGATTGATGTTGCGATTGTTGGGATAATTGTTGCGATTATTGTTGTAATTGCTGTTGTTGTTGTATTGGTGATTCTTATCACCGTTTTTCTCCCACTTTCTTTTGACTTGCTTCACATTGGCCTCTTCAGCAGTCTGTTCTTTAATTCTTTCTTCAATCTGGTTCACTAGATTGTGAGCCATTCTACATGCCTGTTGTATGGAGGCGGGCTCGTGTGAACTTATATCTTCTTGGATTCTTTCCGGTAATCCTTTCACAAACGCGTCGATCTTCTCTTCCTCATCTTCGAATGCTCCCGGACACAATAGGCACAATTCTGTGAATCGTCTTTCGTATATGGTAATATCAAATCCTTGGGTTCGTAACCCTCTAAGTTCTGTCTTGAGCTTATTGACCTCGGTTCTGGGACGGTACTTCTCGTTCATCAAGTGCTTGAATGCTGACCACGGTAGTGCGTACGCATCATCTTGTCCCACTTGCTCTAGATAGGTATTCCACCATGTTAACGCAGAACCTGTGAAGGTATGCGTAGCGTACTTCACTTTGTCCTCTTCAGTACACTTACTTATGGCAAACACCGATTCAACCTTCTCGGTCCACCCTTTCAATCCGATCGGTCCTTCGGTTCCATCAAATTCCAAAGGTTTGCAGGCAGTGAATTCTTTGTAGGTGCATCCTACACGATTTCCTGTACTGCTAGATCCAAGGTTATTGTTGGTATGTAGCGCAGCCTATACTGCGGCTATGTTTGAAGCTAGAAAAGTACGGAATTCCTCTTCATTCATATTCACGGTGTGTCGAGTAGTCGGTGCCATTTCCTTCAAAATAGTTAAATGGAACAAGTTAATCATACAGAATATTAAGAGTAGTTAATAGTATTTCGTAGCATAATATGAACTCATTTATAAAAGCTTTTTCTTCATATTAGCGTTTTATAAGTTTAAATTCGAGTAGTACCTACCCGTTAAGTTCATACTTAGTAGCTAATATACAATTCAACTACTACAATTCTATATGAAAAACTGATTGTAATAATATTTCGCGTTCAAACTTTTATACAATATTTTACAAACTTACAATACCGCTTATTTTACATAAAGCATGAAATATAGCACACAATAACTTTGATACAAGATAGTAGTGAAGACAATTCTAGCTAGTACACAAGTCGTTCGGCAAAGGCAATAAAGACACGTAATTCATACGTCCAGAAACAAGTCATGCATTCTGGTTTTACTAGGACTACTTCCCATCCTTGGTCTTGTGCAACATAACCGTTATGGCCGTTGATAAGACAGCGTGTTGTAACGTCATCAAAGGGACGAGGGTTACGTAATGTCCAACAGTCCCGTAATAATCTAAAAACCTCATTTCTTACCCCAATTACCGACTCCGTCACTTGTGGAAACGTTTTGTTTAATAGTTGTAGCCCGATGTTCTTGTTCTCACTTTGGTGAGAAGCGAACATTACTAATCCGTAAGCATAACATGCTTCTTTATGTTGCATGTTAGCCGCTTTTTCTAAATCACGAAGTCCAATATTCGGATATATTGAGTCAAAATAATTTCTTAACCCGTTGCGTAAAATAGCATTTGGGTTCCCCGCAATATATGCGTCAAAGTAAACACATCGTAACTTATGGGTTTCCCAATGTGATATCCCCCATCTTTCAAACGAAAGTCTCTTATAAACCAAGACATTCTTGGAACGTTCTTCGAATGTCTTACAAACTGATCTCGCCTTAAATAGTTGTGCCGAAGAATTCTGGCCGACTCTAGACAAGATTTCATCAATCATGTCTCCGGGTAGGTCTCTTAAAATATTGGGTTGTCTATCCATTTTGTGATTTTAAACTGTAAAATAGACAAGAGTTAGTTTCATAAAAAAATACTTATTAATACAAGCAATTTTTACATATATCATAAAGCATAAGAACACTATATTACATATATTACACCACACGAATACAACTATCTTATTCCGACTCGCTCGTTTCTTCTTCTTCGGTTTTGGTTCGTTTTGCCAAGTTTCTAGGGATATATGATGTTCCCCTAATACGAGCCGTCGTTGTCCACATTGGTTTAGAAAAACCTGGTGGTTTAGAGGTTCCCGGGTCATTGTTACAACTTAAGGACTTCGGGGGTTGACGATACATATAAAGTTCATCGGGGTTGGAATTAGATTTCTCTATTTTTATGCCCTTTCCCTTATTATTTTCTTTTGCCTTTTTAAATTCAGTTGGGGTAATTTCTATAACATCATCGGAATTCTCGTCGGAATCCGATTCATCGGAGAATTGGTAATCCTCCCAATATTTTGCTTCCTTGGCGGAAACACCATTGACCATAATTAACTTTGGTCGGTTGGTTGAGGATTTTCTTTTACTTAACCGTTTTATTATTTCCCCCACCGGTTCTATTTCTTCATCCGGTTCCGATTCTTCTTCCGGTTCCGATTCTTCTTCCGGTTCCGACTCTTCTTCCGGTTCCTCTTCGGGAATTTGTGAATCAGTCCACAAATCATTCCAATTTACATTTGACTCTTCATTATTATTAGGTGAGTCAATGGGACTTGTTCTAGAGGTAGACATCTATCACATAATATCAAACACGTTAAGAGATTAATATATCACATAATATTCATATGTTAAAAATATATAGTTTCCAACAAATATGTTAAGCAATCATTTTTAAAGAAAACACGGTCGAAGTCCAGACTCACTAATGCATCCTAACAAACTCGATAAGACACACTAATGCAAATTTTCTGGTTCTCTAAGACCAACGCTCTGATACCAATTGAAATGTCCCGTTCTTATTGATTAAAAACGTTCCATATTAATTGATTTCGTTGCGAGGTTTTGACCTCTATATGAGACGTTTTTCAAACACTGCATTCATTTTTAAAACAAACCATAACCTTTATTTCATAAATAAAGGTTTAAAAAGCTTTACGTAGATTATCAAATAATGATAATCTAAAATATCCTGTTTACACACGACCATTACATAATGGTTTACAATACAAATATGTTACATCGAAATCAGTTTCTTGAATGCAGTTTTTACACAATATCATACAAACATGGACTCCAAATCTTGTCCTTATTTTAGTATGCAACAGCGGAAGCTCTTAATATTCACCTGAGAATAAACATGCTTTAAACGTCAACAAAAATGTTGGTGAGTTATAGGTTTAACCTATATATATCAAATCGTAACAATAGACCACAAGATTTCATATTTCAATACACATCCCATACATAGAGATAAAAATCATTCATATGGTGAACACCTGGTAACCGACAATAACAAGATGCATATATAAGAATATCCCCATCATTCCGGGACACCCTTCGGATATGATATAAATTTCGAAGTACTAAAGCATCCGGTACTTTGGATGGGGTTTGTTAGGCCCAATAGATCTATCTTTAGGATTCGCGTCAATTAGGGTGTCTGTTCCCTAATTCTTAGATTACCAAACTTAATAAAAAGGGGCATATTCGATTTCGATAATTCAACCATAGAATGTAGTTTCACGTACTTGTGTCTATTTTGTAAATCATTTATAAAACCTGCATGTATTCTCATCCCAAAAATATTAGATTTTAAAAGTGGGACTATAACTCACTTTCACAGATTTTTACTTCGTCGGGAAGTAAGACTTGGCCACTGTTGATTCACGAACCTATAACAATATATACATATATATTAAAGTATGTTCAAAATATATTTACAACACTTTTAATATATTTTGATGTTTTAAGTTTATTAAGTCAGTTGTCCTCGTTAGTAACCTATAACTAGTTGTCCACAGTTAGATGTACAGAAATAAATCGATAAATATTATCTTGAATCAATCCACGACCCAGTGTATACGTATCTCAGTATTGATCACAACTCAAACTATATATATTTTGGAATCAACCTCAACCCTGTATAGCTAACTCCAACATTCACATATAGAGTGTCTATGGTTGTTCCGAAATATATATAGATGTGTCGACATGATAGGTCGAAACATTGTATACGTGTCTATGGTATCTCAAGATTACATAATATACAATACAAGTTGATTAAGTTATGGTTGGAATAGATTTGTTACCAATTTTCACGTAGCTAAAATGAGAAAAATTATCCAATCTTGTTTTACCCATAACTTCTTCATTTTAAATCCGTTTTGAGTGAATCAAATTGCTATGATTTCATATTGAACTCTATTTTATGAATCTAAACAGAAAAAGTATAGGTTTATAGTCGGAAAAATAAGTTACAAGTCATTTTTGTAAAGGTAGTCATTTCAGTCGAAAGAACGACGTCTAGATGACCATTTTAGAAAACATACTTCCACTTTGAGTTTAACCATAATTTTTGGATATAGTTTCATGTTCATAATAAAAATCATTTTCTCAGAATAACAACTTTTAAATCAAAGTTTATCATAGTTTTTAATTAACTAACCCAAAACAGCCCGCGGTGTTACTACGACGGCGTAAATCCGGTTTTACGGTGTTTTTCGTGTTTCCAGGTTTTAAATCATTAAGTTAGCATATCATATAGATATATAACATGTGTTTAGTTGATTTTAAAAGTCAAGTTAGAAGGATTAACTTTTGTTTGCGAACAAGTTTAGAATTAACTAAACTATGTTCTAGTGATTACAAGTTTAAACCTTCGAATAAGATAGCTTTATATGTATGAATCGAATGATGTTATGAACATCATTACTACCTTAATTTCCTTGGATAAACCTACTGGAAAAGAGAAAAATGGATCTAGCTTCAATGGATCCTTGGATGGCTCGAAGTTCTTGAAGCAGAATCATGACACGAAAACAAGTTCAAGTAAGATCATCACTTGAAATAAGATTGTTATAGTTATAGAAATTGAACCAAAGTTTGAATATGATTATTACCTTGTATTAGAATGATAACCTACTGTAAGAAACAAAGATTTCTTGAGGTTGGATGATCACCTTACAAGATTGGAAGTGAGCTAGCAAACTTGAAAGTATTCTTGATTTTATGAAACTAGAACTTTTGGAATTTATGAAGAACACTTAGAACTTGAAGATAGAACTTGAGAGAGATCAATTAGATGAAGAAAATTGAAGAATGAAAGTGTTTGTAGGTGTTTTTGGTCGTTGGTGTATGGATTAGATATAAAGGATATGTAATTTTGTTTTCATGTAAATAAGTCATGAATGATTACTCATATTTTTGTAATTTTATGAGATATTTCATGCTAGTTGCCAAATGATGGTTCCCACATGTGTTAGGTGACTCACATGGGCTGCTAAGATCTGATCATTGGAGTGTATATACCAATAGTACATACATCTAAAAGCTGTGTATTGTACGAGTACGAATACGGGTGCATACGAGTAGAATTGTTGATGAAACTGAACGAGGATGTAATTGTAAGCATTTTTGTTAAGTAGAAGTATTTTGATAAGTGTATTGAAGTCTTTCAAAAGTGTATAAATACATATTAAAACACTACATGTATATACATTTTAACTGAGTCGTTAAGTCATCGTTAGTCGTTACATGTAAGTGTTGTTTTGAAACCTTTAGGTTAACGATCTTGTTAAATGTTGTTAACCCAATGTTTATAATATCAAATGAGATTTTAAATTATTATATTATCATGATATTATCATGTATGAATATCTCTTAATATGATATATATACATTAAATGTCTTTACAACGATAATCGTTACATATATGTCTCGTTTAAAAATCATTAAGTTAGTAGTCTTGTTTTTACATATGTAGTTCATTGTTAATATATTTTATGATATGTTTTCTTATCATAGTATCATGTTAACTATATATATATATCCATATATATGTCATCATATAGTTTTTACAAGTTTTAACGTTCTTGAATCACCGATCAACTTGGGTGGTCAATTGTCTATATGAAACATATTTCAATTAATCAAGTCTTAACAAGTTTAATTGCTTAACATGTTGGAAACATTTAATCATGTAAATATCAATCTCAATTAATATATATAAACATGGAAAAGTTCGGGTCAATACACCGGAGTCGTCAAAAGTGCTATACCGACAAAAGACGCAACGACCATGAATTTCAAGTCGGTGACCGCGTCATGTTAAAAGTCGCACCTTGGAAGGGTGTAATCTGTTTTGGGAAACGCGGGAAGCTAAATCCGTGGTATATTGGTCCTTTCGAAATCTTGGAGCGTATTGGAACCGTTGCTTATCGTTTAGATCTTCCGCCTCAATTGAACTCCGTTCATCTTACCTTCCACGTATCTAACTTGAAAAAGTGTCTTGCCGAACCCGATATCGTCATCCCTCTCGAGGAAATTACTATTGATGACAAACTTCATTTTGTGGAGGAACCGGTTGAAATTGTGGACACCTCCGTCAAGACATTGAAACAAAGCCGAATTCCGATTGTTAAAGTCCGTTGGAACGCTAAAAGGGGACCCGAGTTTACTTGGGAAAGGCAAGATCAAATGCAAAATAAATACCCTCATTTGTTCCCGACTCCGGAAACGCAAGATCCCGAGGAAGAAACAACGACTACTACGCCTACTTAAATTTCGGGACGAAATTTCTTTTAAGGAGTAGGTAATGTAACATCCCGCCTTTTTCCGTTTACTTTTCCGTTTAACTATTTAAATCCTGTTATATGTTTATAACATCTCCGATTAATACGTGTTTTAAAAATATCTCGTCTAGGTATTTCACGCACCCGCAAACGAACTTGAGGGACTAGTTTCGCCAAAATGCCAAAGAGATGACTAGCCTTTGACTAGTCAACCCCCACCCCCATCTTTTCTTTTTCATTTCCCTTTTCTTCTTCTACTTCCATATTTTCTCTCAATTCTCCAATTTCAAGAATCATCATCTAAAGCAAATTGAGCAAGCATCCATCTAAACAAATTGCATATTCGGAATCCTCTCATCTTCCTCTTCGAATCTATACCGATTTCATCAAGTTTGGGTAACTTTCTAAAATCACTATATTTTGTGTTCTTGATGTTTTTAACTTATAAAGTTGTTAATTAGTGTCTATGGCTCAAGTCTAACTTGATTATATGATTTATATGCTCGATTTCGTTATTTGAAGTAACTAGCTTGGATATGAACTTTGGTGTGTTTGATTTGGTAATTTGGTTGCTTAAATGTTGTTGTTATGGTAAAGTGCAAGTATTAAATGTGTTACTAGTAGCACTAGCTTCAATTTGATGTGTAGGTTGTTTTAGAAAACTTCATTATTGGTTTTGGTGGATTTGGGTTAGGGTTTGATGAACTTGAAATGAACTTTTGATGCTTTGAATGACATGAAATGTTATTTGTAAGTGTTAGGTTGTATTGTATGCTTGATCACCTTCGAAACGGCATATCATTCATGTAAATTGGTTGCCGAATCATCGAATTTCATTTATGAACTTGAGTGCATTTAATGAGGAGCTTTGAATGTGATTTTGGTTGTTGTAAAAGTAAATGTGATGGATGAAATGTGTTTAGTTATTTTCCTTGTCAAAATACCTTTCCGATGATATAAGATACATGCTTTGGTTGTTTGCGGGTCATAAATGGTGATTGGTTGAAGTTAGGTTCGTGCATAAAACATAAAAACTGCCAGAATTCTCTGCACAGGTAATGGCGCGGCGCGCCATATACCCGCGCGGCGCGCCAAAGTGGTCTGTCCAACTTTGTCGATTTTCGAATAATGTTTGCTATGCTACGCACCTCCGATTCACATGTAACTTGTTCTAACATGCTCATATATGATTAAAAACCTCAGAAAAATAGTTCGGGACCCGACCCGAACGTGTTGACTTTTCCGTTGACTTTGACCGACCAAAGTTTGACTTTTTGTCAAACTTAACCAAATGATTATGCAACCTTCCTAACTTGTTTCTATACTTGTATCTTGCATGAAACTTGACAATTTGATTCACATGCTACATAATCGAGTCGTAACGAGCCATAGGACTAATTGAACATCTTTGACCTATCGTGTTTACCGTTATTGATACGACCTATTTGTTTAGGTCAAGACTAGCACTATCCTTCGCACACGTTATTTTGTGAAGTACTTTTCGTACGTGCACTCAAGGTGAGATCATAGTCCCATCTTTCAAACAACTTTTATGCTTTAAACTATGGGATGAGAAACATATACGTATCATACTTTTATACATTGAACACAAGTACGAAAACGAACATTCCACGTACGGGTTTGAACGAAAATCCTCAATTCAATTATCATTAGTTACACTTGCAGGGTGTAAACGTGAACTTATATTATGTGATCACATGGGCTTGACGAGCCTCATTCGGACGGTTCGCTACCGTTAGCGGATGAAATATATTTTCGGGTCTAGTGTATGTTCTAACACTACGCAAAGGGTGCAAAACAGTTAAGTTCGATAATTGGGTGCCCGCGAAACAAATAACAACTTTGGAATGCAAATGATTTTGATAATCATATTATATTAAATCTTGTGGTTCAAATGCAACGTTTACTAAAACACCTATGATTTCACCAACGTTTTCGTTGACAGTTTTCTATATGTTTTCTCAGGTCCTTGAAAGCTACTTGATACATGCTTCCGCACTCTTTTTGATACTTGCTTGGATGTCGAGTATGCATGCATAGTTGGAGCGTCTTTTGACTACTTTAAATTGTGTCGCATAGGTTTCATTCGTACGTTAAACTTTGTATTGTAACTAATCTTTTGAACGACATTTGTAAACTTGAAACATCCCTTTACTTACGAAATGAATGCGACATATTTTGGTCAAACGTCATAATAAAGACTTATGACCACGCAACGGGACCGAAGTAGTCGGCGCCGTCAAACATGATTTGGTCGGGTCGCTACAATATTCTTGGAACTAAGGTTGGCACAATAATTGCTCTTGGTATCTGACACATAATCATCGTTCTCCCCAAAAAGATCCCTAATCCCGAAACACCCAGACCCTAGATCTTCCACGCCACCGTTACTTGTTGCCGGAATACCACTAACCGGCATCCCATCTGCCAGATTACCACTTTCCTCAGGATGATCATTCTCTTTTTTTTCTAAAAATTTTTGCACTTCAAACGAATCGGACATGAATCCAGACTGCACGTCCTCATCAGACAAATCCTGAAAATCTGAAAGATCATAGTTCCCGTAATCTTTCAGAAGGAACATTACGTTCCGAATTGGATGCAAATTCATCTGAATCAATGAATTCATAAGAATATTCCGAACTGTAGTAAATACTATCAACATCATCACTCTTGGAATGTAACAACCCAACCCGTTATCCAACCGAAACACGATTAATTTTTTTTTATTATCAAAACTGTCAAGTTCAGCATTCGGCGCGGCGCGCCCCACTGAGGAGCGGCGCTCCAAAGTGGTCTGTCCACTATTTCCTTTTTTGACAAAAAGATCGTCCACTTCCCAGCACTTTTAGACGAAACGGTTTTCACAACGCATTAAAGTAAGTAAAACTAACACGTTTTCATAATAAAACAAGTTTTACAACACCGGGCCCACATCGACCCAATTTACAACAAAATGACCATTCCGACCCATTTTGGTTTAATACAAAACATAGACCGAGCATGGCAATTGGGGATACGCTACCCAATCCTAATCAATCCAAAAGCACATCTTCTAAAGCAACCTACACAATCCATTAGTTCTCACGCTTACCCGAGCCACCACCTCCACGCGAATCTATAAAAATGTAAACAACGAGAGGGTAAGCTATGAAAGCTTAGTGAGTGCAATAAGTATACACATGCATATATAATATACCTACTTGCAACCACCTACTCACATACCACATACGTGCTAGCAATATATTATTAGCATACGAACTCCAAGTATAAAGCTAATAACCTCCATTACCGCAACTAGCATAAACAATAGCATATACTCCAAAATATAATATGCTACACTACAATACATACACAAACTATATGGTTAACCATACACACGTCATGGTGTTATCGGCTCCGTGGTTCACACCATACGTAATGCTATGACGCTACCGGCTCCGTGGTTCACGTCACTACGCATTCGAGTCATACTCTTTTATAGTGCTACCGGCTCCGTGGTTCACACTTTGGTGTTACCGGCTCCGTGGTTCTCACCTCATTTTATAGTGCTACCGGCTCCGTGGTTCACATCACAACACATGCACCATGATGATACCGGCTCCGTGGTTCACATCATAGCACACTCGCACACACTATGGCACTCCCGGCTCCGTGGGTCATGACATAGCATACAAATAAATATACTATATACATACATGCATAAATATCCCACTCACCTTGGAATGACCGCACAAGTCATGTATAACATAATCTCCGTCCTCAAATCCGAGCAAGTAACCACATATATCACACATAGGTACAATATACACATAAATAGCCATTCTCTAAAAGAGAACTCAACACAGACATCCCTTAGCCGAGGGATCACACCTTGCTCGCCAAAACTCGCCCATTTAATCACCTAATGGACACAAACCAATTATCACTTCAGGTGGTGTGACGATCGCTCCAAATCCATATGGACAAACACGTCATTCATCGATTTCATTGCGAGGTATTTGACCTTTATATGATACGTTTTGTAAAAATTGCATTCTTTTGAAAGGTACACCATAAATGAATATTTAAATCAAAGGTTTTCGACATCTGATGATTTCTACATATAGACAATCACCGTAATATAATAGTTTACAATGATACTTCCGTTGACAATGCAGTCAAAATAAGATACATGGTGATGATTTGGTGAATGCAACGTTTCCTTGAAAAATATGTCATGTAAGATTCCATGCACATAGCTTGTCTAATATATAAGCAAACAGCGGAAGACTTCTAGGAACCTGAGAATAAACATGCTAACAAGTGTCAACACAAAGGTTGGTGAGTTCATAGTTTTAATGTTTCGTATAATCTGTATATAAAGGTGGATCACAAGATTTCAATTGTTTCATCCAGAAACGTTTATCAAAATATTCTATAAGATTGAGCACCCTGGTAACTAAGCTTTAACGTCTATATAATAAGTACTCCTGTGCTTAACATGCAACCAACATGTACAATACTCTCAAATAGCATACGTATGTTTTATAGTTCAGGCTAGGATTTCTATACCTGGAACAGACGGGGATGTCAAGCCCTATGGATCCATATACTACTACTCGCGCCCACCAGTTCTTATAACTGGCAGTTACTAGTTACCAAAGCTAAGGGATTTTCGGTTCAAACTCGGTGTAGAATTTAGTATGTACTTGTGTCCATTGCGTTTTAAAATAAAGTGCATGTATTCTCAGCCCAAAAATATAGATTGCAAAAGCAATTAAAAAGGGATCAATGAAACTCACGCATATAAATCTGATATTTTCAGTATGTATAAACAGTCGCATGTATTCTCAGCCCAAAAATGTAAAGGGTAAAAGGGATCATATGAAACTCACGCATATAAATCTGATATTTTCAGTATGTATAAACAGTCGCATGTATTCTCAGCCCAAAAATGTAAAGGGTAAAAGGGATCATATGAAACTCACCTTAGCAGCATATAAAGTCGTTCACCAAAATGTGACTGAAACTCGGATTACCAAATAATCGTAGATCTCAACCTAGAGAACATATGTTGGTCAATAAATGTCTATCAAGCTAGGTCAGGTCATAGTGTATCACAATCCTAATGCTCGAGATCGACATACAAAAGTTATCCAAAGTCGTTTCAAAAAGTCAATTTTGACAATAGTTCAACAAAACGAGACGTGCCTTATATAAGGATTCATTTACTCGGTTGGTAATATTTAAAAATTCACTTTATCAATCTCGTAAACAAGTTGTTTAAATCTTAATTGCAGATTTAAAAGCAATTTCAATTAACGTTAATCATAATTCAGTTGATCATATCTTTTAATCCGTTCATCGAAACTATTCGATATCTAAATGAAAAGTTATTGGTTTTTCGCCAGCTTTCCAAAAACATGCATATCATATACCTTTTATCAGTAATATATGTATTTACTTCGTGATTCATCATAACTGTTTAACGATGAAATTTAGCATACAAGCATGCATAAATATATATACTCGAGCACTAGACATGGATACACAATTAATATATAAAAGATAAGATATGAATGCTCACGTATCAATATTGAGATTCAATATTGCAGGAAGGTACGTAGACGCAACAGAGATGATAAACACTAGGTTTGACTTGCGAACAGTACCCATGAATATTATCCATAATCTCCATAGTTATAACCCATAATTTCCTTAGCTCTTTCCCGCTCGAAAACCCATTTTGAAGGTGACACGCTCATAACCTCGTCATAGTATTTTATGTATAATACTAATTAATATTAATAATACTAATAATAATAAGATTAATAATAATATTAATCTTAATAATAATAATAATAATAATAATAATAATAATAATAATAATAATAATAATATAAATAAAATAAATAAATACTTATGGAGTAATATTAAGAAGAGTGTGAGAAAAATAGAACCGAAATCGAGCAATTTATAGTACCTCTCCTGTCACCAGCCCCCATGCGATCGCATGGGGTTTGTGCTGGTTATCCATGCGATCGCATGGATGTATTTTCCAGCTCACAATGTTTTGGTTTCTTCCTCGTCGACATAATTTTATATTAATTTTATAATATATAATTTATATAATTAATTATATATTATATTAAATTCACGTGCATAGTTGACTTGTAATTTTCGTTCCGATAAGTCGTACGTCGTCACTCGACTCATGTCCCGGTTCCGATTTTTCGAATGTTCCTTCGTACGCTGAGAAAACTTGTATTTTACATTTTGGGATACGTACCTTTGTCAAAAATATAGCCTTAAATTATCCCTAAACTATATCACTCGAAATATAACTTATACATTTGAATGTTTTGGTCATTTACTTCTATAAATCAATGTCTCGTTATCTAACAAAGTATATTTAATAATATTGTTTTAAATCAAAACGTTTTATGACCAAGTTAATAAATATTCAACTTATCATATTGTTAAATATATATTTTCAATATTAATAAACACGTGTTAAAATACACATCGCAAGTTTATTCATATATCTAATTCCTACAGTTAATATTCCTTATTATTGTATGTGTCCAAATTACGTTATTTAAACAAACACTTAACCATATATTTTGAATATCGTTAAAAAGGAATGATTTCTCAAATCAGTGTGGACCTTACAACAGAGACCCGTAACAATATCATAATCATTAAGAGGCCTGATAAATATCTTTTAATTCAATCGTTTGGCATAATCTTTTAACTCCGTAGTTAAATATATCAATCAGATAATCAAACCAATAAGTTTAATGCACAGTATCATTTACTTAACACCTTGTTATGTTTTCAAGTTATAGTATATATATATATATATATATATATATATATATATATATATATATATATATATATATATATATATATATATATATGTGTGTGTGTGTGTGTGTGTATATATATATATATATGTGTGTGTGTGTGTGTATATATATATATATATATATATATATATATTTACATATAATTGTTTGCGAATCGTTGAGAACAATCGAAGGTTAATTGAATAGTTCAAAAATTTTAGGATTCAACTTCGTAGACTTTGATTATCGTGTCGGAAACGTTAAAGATTAAGTTTAAATTTGGTCAGAAATTTCCGGGTCATCACAGTACCTCCCCGTTAAAGAAATTTCGTCCCGAAATTTGAGTGAGGTCGTCATGGCTAATAATAAAAATGTTTTCATGACGAATATGTGTTGATAAATAGAATTTTTATCACCGTTGAATAATATGGATAAAACAATCCAATTACTCTAAGCGTATGGGGGAAGTTATCGTAATAGAGTGAAATGGAGAATAGAGATGCGTCTTATCTCTTGACATAGTAACGATTGATTTCCGGAATTTAAGGAATAGAAAATCTTCATAATCTAAATAAGATTTGATTCTTCGAAATTTAAGGAAATTAAGATTTCCTTTGATTATATGCGTAATCTGCCTCGATTGCTATGTCTGATATTTTGCTATAAATTGACCTCTTCCGTTTCATTTATTTTCACCACTCCTATAATCTTCTTCCTTATTTCATACTTCTTAATAGATTGTGAAAATGCTTCATCCAGTTCTGATTCTTGATATACTCCTAACTTTCATATCTATCATTCTTCTTTTTCATCTGCCGCCGGAGGAATCTATTCACTTTTACTATACTCTTGGCTTTATAGTGTTTTTAGTTCTCCCGTGTCTTTACGTTGCAATACTTATTGATATACATGGTTTGTAATTTATGTGTTTTTATCGGGCTTTATATTCTCCGTCATATTTCGAAGCTTCATGCTTTCGTTCTCTCTTCCCGCCTTCAAGTCAAGCGAATAATGGTCCAGAATTCGTAGGTACGGATTTTGAAATGAACATAGTTAATGTTCTAAGAAGGGAATTGTAATGGCACGATCTTGATTTGTCAAATTACCAGAATATCCGGAAAAGACCGAATCATCAAGAAATATATTTTCTTGATATATTTAGAGATTATATGGAATGAAAGAGTTATGTAACATGGTTCATGATGAGGGTGTGATCAGTGAACCTTTATCACGTTCCATTAGAAACTCAACATGACTTATTGTAATATAATCACGTTGATCAAGTGTCATTATATTATACTAACTCATGCTTCAATTCCCAACATTACTTCAAACATCCATTTTTCGAATTTTTCAGATTTTTGAAACTAAAATAGTTTCTTTTATGATGTAACACAGATAGAGCGAAGAGATGAATGATTTCAGATAAGAATAGTAATGAAGATATCTCCAGAAATATCGAGGATATTTATAATGAAAGATACGATGATATCTTAGAATTTCTAATATCGGAGGATGATGCGGAAAATCTGTCTGTGAAAGTTTAGAATAAGAAGTAGGGTTCTTACTAATAGTTTCAGCAAACACTGAATCATTTGGATTCTTTGAAGGTAGATTTCGTCCTTGTGATTTGTCTACAGCTTCCTTCATACTTTGCTCAACCCGTTTTTCAGTACCAAATTTTCTCTTTTTCTGTGCTTTTCCAACACACTACTCTTTATCATCCAACTTTCGACTGTTATGGTCGTTTACAGTTTTTGCTGCTTTATCAGCATTTTTCTAAAATTTGGAGAACTAGTTTCGCATTTTGGGGTGTTTTTCAGAAATTTCACATTTGAAGTAAGTGAGTCTAGGAGATAGATGTTATCTATATATAACTGTTGTCGTAGAATTGCTGCGAGATTCAAAATACTGATTGCTAATTCCCGGTAGTTGGTATGGCAATTATTGTTATAAGATGCGGATGAGTACATGATAGGGTTTCTATGAGTATAATGATTTTTCGGAAGGTCAAGGATAAATGAAGTTGTTGGTAAATTTACTGCTAATGTGGTGGGACATGAAAGGTTCCCCGGTAACAAGAACGTATATGTGCAGATTACAATAAGGCTAACCTGAGAAGTCGAAGTTGACTGGTTGGAAGTGTGGTAAAACTGGATACTTTGAAAAGGGATTGCAAGGTTATTTTCGGTAAAAACAACGCTAAGGATCTTGCACAGTTTTGAAGTCAAAGTATAGCTTTGAAAGATGTAGAGATCTAAGAATGATGTCACCGGTTCAGAGTTATGACTTGGATTCTGATCCGTCAATATCAGAATATGTAAATCGAATTTGTATGAAAATGATTGTGTATTGCAGTTAAGGTAGTGAGTATAGTTAGTGATTTTTGAATCAAAATGAAGAATGTACAGTGTAACATATTAATTGCGAACTTAAATATTTCTCGGGTATTACTTACCCGTTAAAGATTTCACAATTAATACTTTGTACAAAAGAAATTTTATTACCGTCTTTATGAAAATATATGTATGTATATTTTCTTCAGATGTAATACAGATTTAATGAGTTAATATCATATTAAACTCATTTGATTTTTGGCTTGAATTAGAAATGAATAATCTCTAAAACATTAGAGATTACATAATCTTCGCGGAGTATTTCACTAATGAAATCAATACTTCATTATTTATTCTTATTGATATTCCTCGGTGAAGGATGTTGGTGCTTGTGGAATTCTTGCGAATTTACAAGGTGCGAATGATGTTTTCTAGAAAGTTTCGAGTATATCGAAATGAAAATGTAAAATCAATTATGTAATTGAATAATACACTTGGTTTATTATGAAATGGAATTCATTGAGTTGTAACAGAGATTGTAGTTAACGAAGGTTAAGTTGTTAACGAATGATGTACATTATAGCATATTAGTAATATGAATTAACCGAGTAGTATCTACCCCTTAAAATTCACGCGTAATAGCTTAGTACGAAAAGATTCATTATAGTTTCAAAATTCATATATATTGTCATGACCCGAAAAATTTCGACTAATTTTAAATCAAACTCTCGATACGTTTTAATATTTTTGACATGATGAGCAAAGTCTGTAATATTGAGTCTCAAAAATTTTGAGCTGTTTCATATATTCAATTGACCTTCGATCATTCCCGACGATTCACGAACCACTAATTGTAAATAGATATGTATATATATATATATATATGTATATATATATATATATTTTTATATATATATATATATATATATATATATATATATATATATATATATATATATATATATATATATATATATATATATATATATATATATATATATATATATATATATGTGTATATATACATATGTACATATATATATATATACATATGTACATATATATATATACATATGTACATATATATACATATATATATATATATATATATATATATATATATATATATTTAATTTATGATGTAATTGTTAGAAATTAATCATGTAAAATAAAATAAAATAATTATTATTTAAAAATTATCTATATATAGATAAAGTATATTGAATAGGTATATATAGTTTCAAATTCATTTTTTTTTCATCAGTAGCACTCAATTGTCATTCGATGGATATTAAACAAGTTAAATACGAATTTATATGAGTTTAAAAAAAATAAACGATGATCCGAAAAGAAGTTATTTTAATCATAACTTTATTAAAATACATATTTAGAAAATATTTGTTAAGTTTCAACACTTATTTTACTTAGGGTTGGGGACTAATAAATAATTAAATTGTTAATTAATAATTTTAAACAGTTAATGACTGAATTCTTTTACAATAATGACTAAAATAAATAAATATAATTAAGGTAAAAATTTGGGATTTTTCTATATATTTTTGTCCTCCACTGATTAATGACGGAGAGCATTATAATATCTGAAATTAAAACGTCGGCAGAGTGAATACAAAAGTGACAGTTTCCTTTTGATTTAAAACGTGGGAATCTTTACTTTATTTTGATATTAGTGTGGTCTTTTAGTCTTATATGCTCACATGCATACTGAGACGTAGGAGAAATGATATTGAATTCCTTCTTTTTGATTATCCACTCATCAATTTTTTTTTTTTTATTTCCTATCTCTATGCCACGATTACTATTTCTACTAATCCACTAAAAATGCATTTACATATCATCCAAAAGAGTCTCTATATGTCCCTGCCATATATACACGTTTTGACACAAGAGTCTCTATATGTGTCCAGCCATCCAAGTATCCAAAACCCTACATCACACCACTTAAAACCCATTCTACCTTCATTCGATCAATCACCACCATCGACATCCTCACTGTATAAATGGTCTCAGTTTATTGCTACAACAACCAATACCAAACGAGATCATCCCCACCGCTACTATGCTTTTGTTTCATATTTTGAGAACGCGAAACACCATTTCATTCAAACATTACCCCAGCTTCATGAACATCAATCGCCACCCTCGCTATGACCATCACCACCGGTCACCATGGCTCACCTCCTAAAAACTACCATCACAACAACCATCATCATGTTCATCGAAACCCACTTGTATTTTCATACTATCGTTTACGTTATTAAGTTGGTGTTTGTTTTTGGTTTCCTATTTCCTTCATGAGCTCACAACCATAAACAACCACTTTCACAATCCCCGTCGGTTATCACCATGAATCACCACCACTTCCATAACACTAACCCATCCTTAGTATTATCGAACACCACCCCACCAAGAATCATCGAAACCACCTCTTTCATAGTTCATGCTACTGCTTTCAGTTAGAAACAACCCCAAAACACTTTCGGTTTGATAATATATTACTGCTACAGTTCGGTTACCATCTTCATCAAACCATCACTACATCAATCACCACTAGACCACCATTCGAGAACTACCTCAATTAATCGACAACTGTTACGATCGTATACTGTTTTCTATTCCAGTCGAATATAACTACAAAACCACACACCTTTCATCGCCATTAATTGCCACCGCTATGAATACCGTATCTGTTCCAGCTGCAAAAGCTACTGCAACAGTACCTTCTACTCAATAAATTTAGTAAAGGCTACGTTACTGTTTTCTTGATTTAATTCGAACCTTTGTCAAGTCTGTTGACGGTTTAAAAAGTTAAGAGAAAACCGGTTCCTGCTGTTGGTTGATAGAAATCCAAAAACCCACTCACTTTTGTATTATTTTGTCGGCTAATATTATTTCATGAAGATTTTGGATGAACCGATATATTTATTTCATTGATACAATTGGGCCACGGGCTATTTTATTTATATAGTGGGCCAAAATATTTACTTTCTCAGGTGGGCCGATGAGTTAGGATGTTGGGCCGAGAATAAACTTAGGCTTATGAAGAAAATTGGGCCACGATATAGCAAGTCTATCGTTCTATTTTTTTTTGTTCCTGTCAACGATAAACACAAACGCATACACTTAGTTAAGGTGATGATGGACATGATAGTAATGATTATCATGATGATTAAGTTGATAATGATGCGTTAGATGAATCAGGATGATGATAAATATATGATATAGATAATGATATGGATGACTAGTTGTTTGATAGTAATAAAGAATGATGGGTGATTAAAATGATACGATAATGGAAAAGTGATGACCTTGATACGCGTAGGATAATAGTTTGTTATGAATATGATATGTGAGATGGTGTATTATGATGAGAATGATGATAATGTTATATAACATTTATGATGATGAGATAAGATGATGATTTTAGTGATGGTATGGTATATGATGATGATGGTTAGATTGTTAAGGTGATGGCATATAGATAATAATTTTGATCATACCCTATGACAAAACAATATTCGATGAAATGAAGAAGGTTACATGATAAGGATAGTTTGAATTAATGATAGTGAAGTTATATGCGGGAATTGATAAACAGACTCATAGTGGTTAAGTAATTAAACGGGTAAGATTAAATCAGAAAGTACGAAGCAGAGTAGATGGTTAAGGATGTTATCGGGTTAGCGGGACGTCGCGGGTTCAAACCCGGACTTGGGCATTTTTTAAGGGCTACTCCTTTGAGGTAGTTACTTATCTATTCATTTATTAATATTATCATTATTATTATTATCAATATCGGTATCATTATCATCATTATTATTATTATTATTATTATTATTATTATTATTATTATTATTATTATTATTATTATTATTATTATTATTATTATTATTATTATTATTATTATTATTATTTTAACAAACAAAGGATACTTATATAAAAATATATATTTATTACATATATCATAGGTATACTAATATTAGATTTTTAATATATTAACTAATATAATATTACTTATATTAATATAACAATTATTAGAATATATATATCATATAAGTATTATAACAAATTATAAGGATTAATATAATTATATATAAGGATATTAATCTATATATATTATAAAATATACATAAACTTAGTTGATTAATATTACAATATGTTAATATATATATACTTGATATAGGTTCCTGAATCCGAGACCAACCCTACATTTGTTCAATGATGTTATATGTATTTTTACTACAAAATACATTATGGTGAGTTTTATTTGCTCCCTTTTTAATTGCTTTTGCAATATATATTTTTGGGCTGAGAATACATGCGCTGCTTTTATGAATGCTTTACGAAATAGACATAAGTACTTAAAATATATTCTACGTTGAGTTGTACCACTGGCATACTTCCCTGTAGCTTGGTAACTACCATTTACATGCGGTATTGTAAACGCGAATCCTGTTGATAGATCTATCGGGCCTGACAACCCCAACCGGACTGGACGACCAGTATTCAACGGTTGCACAGTACTTCGTTTCAGTGACTACACTTGGTACAGTGTAGTGAGATTTCATAATAAAGGGAATATGCGACGTTGATTAAATGTTAAGTATGGTTACCAAGTGCTCAACCACTTAGAATATTTTTATTAAAACGTTTATGTAAACGGAAATCTTGTGGTCTATTAATATATTGAAATGATTGTTATGATAAACCTATGAATTCACCAACCTTTTGGTTGACACTTTTAAGCATGTTTATTCTCAGGTATGAAAGAAATCTTCCGCTGTGCATTTGCTCATTTTAAAGACATTACTTGGAGTCCTTCATGGCATATTTAGGTCAGTACCTCGCAATGAGATCAGATGTTGATGACTTCGTCCAGGTGGATAAGGACGGGTTTTGACATATATATATAATATATATATAAATTCTTCAGAAAGAATGAGTTAATACTTCATAATTCGATATTATGATATACTCATTGTGGTTATGGTGTCGATATCGTCAGTGGTTATGGAGTTGGTGGAGCTTGTGGTGATGCAGGTGTTGCTGGTGTTGGTGATACAGATGGTGATGCTGGTGGTACTTTTGATGGCGCTCGTATAACAAGTCTAGCTTGTAAATCGCGCACCATTCTTGTCTGGGTTTCTATTCTCCCCTCTACCATTTCTACTCATCTCTATTCATCTGATTTACGGTTAGAACTTGGATAAATAATCTCTAAGATTTTAGAGATTACATAATCGCCGTAGGATATTTCTCCGATGAAGTTATGAATCAATACTTCATCGTTTATTGTTGTTGGTACTCCATGGTACCTATGATGCGTATGATGTTGATATCCGAGGTACAGATTGTGATATTGAGGCGTGTGATGCGGATGTGATTGTTGGTGGTGGTAATGATATTGTTGGTGTTGATTATGGTGGTACTGGTTATGCAGCTGGTGCTGCTGCTGGTGTTTGTAAACTTTGCAACATATTCTCCAAATCCACTACCCGAGCGCGAAGCTCGTTGACTTCTTCTATTATACTGGGATGATCGGTGGTTCGGACGATCGGATGAATAAGATTAAGAATATTAGATAGTATATAATCGTGACGGGATACTCTGGAAATGAGAGAGAAAATGGTATTACGAACAGGTTCGCCGGTAAGTGCTTCAGGTTCTTCGCCAAGAGGTGAATGTGGTGGATGGAAAGGATCGCCTTCTTCTTGACTCCAATGATTAAGTAGGCTACGAACTCATCCCCAATTCATCCATAATAGATGATGGCTAATTGGTTGATCCATTCCGGTCACACTGCTTTCGGAGCTCGAATGGAAATCCATATCTGAATAGCTGTCGGAATCCGAGGAATTTGAACTAGATGCGGAATTCATCTTATACGGTTAGATAAAGGATTTTTGATATGAAATGATTTTTGGATATCGGATGATATTCTAATTACATAGAATACCTATATATAGTACAAGGGATCCGCAAATTACGGAGGAACTTTCGAAAGCTGTCAGGTAAAGTTTACAGTAACAGATATGCTAAGATATGAATTTTGTCTATACACTATTCATGCAATCAATGCAGTAAAACGTGTCTAGACTTAAGAATGATAAGCAGGTAATTTCCGACAAGAAATGATAAGCAAAACTTTTGACATGCAGACACAGTCGAAGTCCAGACTTACTAATGCATCCTAACAACTATCAGTTAGACACACTCATGCAAGACCTGGTTCGCTAGGACCAACACTCTGATACCAACTGTGACGATTGCTCCAAATTCATATGGACGAACACGTCATTCATCGATTTCATTGCGAGGTATTTGACCTCTATATGATACGTTTTGTAAACATTGCATTCTTTTGAAAAGGCATACCATAAATGAATATTTAAATCAAAGGTTTTCGACATCTGATGATTTCTACATATGGACAATTACCGTAATATAATAGTTTACAATGATACTTCCGTTGACAATGCAGTCAAAATAAAATACATGGTGATGATTTGGTGAATGCAACGTTTCTTTGAAAAATATGTCATGTAAGACTCCATGCACATAGTTTGTCTAATACATAAGCAAACAGCGGAAGACTTCTAGGAACCTGAGAATAAACATGCTAACAAGTGTCAACACAAAGGTTGGTGAGTTCATAGTTTTAATGTTTCGTATAATCTGTATATAAAGGTGGATCACAAGATTTCAGTTGTTTCATCCAGAAACGTTTATCAAAATATTCTATAAGATTGAGCACCCTGGTAACTAAGCTTTAACGTCTATATAATAAGTACCTCTGTGTTTAACATGCAACCAACATGTACAATACTCTCAAATAGCATACGTATGTTTTATAGTTCGGGCTAGGGTTTCTATTCCTGGAACAGACGGGGATGTCAAGCCCTATGGATCCATATACTACTACTCGCGCCCACCAGTTCTTATAACTGGCAGTTACTAGTTACCAAAGCTAAGGGATTTTCGGTTCAAACTCGGTGTAGAATTTAGTATGTACTTGTGTCCATTGCGTTTTAAAATAAAGTGCATGTATTCTCAGCCCAAAAATATAGATTGCAAAAGCAATTAAAAAGGGATCAATGAAACTCACGCATATAAATCTGATATTTTAATTATGTATAAACAGTCGCATGTATTCTCAGCCCAAAAATGTAAAGGGTAAAGGGGATCATATGAAACTCACGCATATAAATCTGATATTTTCAGTATGTATAAACAGTCGCATGTATTCTCAGCCCAAAAATGTAAAGGGTAAAAGGGATCATATGAAACTCACCTTAGCAGCATATAAAGTCGTTCACCAAAATGTGACTGAAACTCGGATTACCAAATAATCGTAGATCTCAGCCTAGAGAACATATGTTGCTCAATAAATGCCTATCAAGCTAGGTCAGGTCATAGTGTATCACAATCCTAATGCTCGAGATCGACATACAAAAGTTATCCAAAGTCGTTTCAAAAAGTCAATTTTGACAATAGTTCAACAAAACGAGACGTGCCTTATATAAGGATTCATTTACTCGGTTGGTAATATTTAAAAATTCACTTTATCAATCTCGTAAACAAGTTGTTTAAATCTTAATTGCAGATTCAAAAGCAATTTCAATTAACGTCAATCATAATTCAGATCATATCTTTTAATCTGTTCATCGAAACTATTCGATATCTAAATGAAAAGTTATTGGTTTTTCGCCAGCTTTCCAAAAACATGCATATCATATACTTTTTATCAGTAATATATGTATTTACTTCGTGATTCATCATAACTGTTTAACGATGAAATTTAGCATACAATCATGCATAAATATATATACTCGAGCACTAGACATGGATACACAATTAATATATAAAAGATAAGATATGAATGCTCACGTATCAATATTGAGATTCAATATTGCAGGAAGGTACGTAGACGCAACAGAGATGATAAACACTAGGTTTGACTTGCGAACAGTACTCATGAATATTACCCATAATCTCCATAGTTATAACCCATAATTTCCTTAGCTCTATCCCGCTCGAAAACCCATTTTGAAAGTGACACGCTCATAACCTCGTCGTAGTATTTTATGTATAACACTAATTAATAATACTAATAATAATAATAAGATTAATAATAATATTAATCTTAATAATAATAATAATAAAAATAATAATAATAATAATAATAATAATAATAATAATAATAATAATAATAATATAAATATAAATATAAATAAAATAATTAAATACTTACGGAGTAATATTAAGAAGAGTGTGAGAAAAACAGAACCGAAATCGAGCAATTTATAGTACCTCTCCTGTCACCAGCCCCCATGCGATCGCATGGGGTTTGTGCTGGTTATCCATGCGATCGCATGGATGTATTTTCCAGCTCACAATGTTTTGGTTTCTTCCTCGTCGACATAATTTTATATTAATTTTACAATATATAATTTATATAATTAATTATATATTATATTAAATTCACGTGCATAGTTGACTTGTAATGTTCGTTCCGATAAGTCGTACGTCGTCACTCGACTCATGTCTCGGTTTCGATTTTTCGAATGTTCCTTCGTACGCTGTGAAAACTTGTATTTTACATTTTGGGATACGTACCTTTGTCAAAAATATAGCCTTAAATTATCCCTAAACTATATCACTCGAAATATAACTTATACATTTGAATGTTTTGGTCATTTACTTCTATAAATCAATGTCTCGTTATCTAACAAAGTATATTTAATAATATTGTTTTAAATCAAAACGTTTTATGACCAAGTTAATAAATATTCAACTTATCATATTGTTAAATATATATTTTCAATATTAATAAACACATGTTAAAATACACATCGCAAGTTTATTCATATATGTAATTCCTACAGTTAATATTCCTTATTATTGTATGTGTCCAAATTACGTTATTTAAACAAACACTTTACCATATATTTCGAATATCGTTAAAAAGGAATGATTTCTCAAATCAGTGTGGACCTTACAACAGAGACTCGTAACAATATCATAATCATTAAGAGGCCTGATAAATATCTTTTAATTCAATCGTTTGGCATAATCTTTTAACTCCGTAGTTAAATATATCAATCAGATAATCAAAAAACAATAAGTTTAATGCACAGTATCATTTACTTAACACCTTGTTATGTTTTCAAGTTATAGTATATATATATATATATATATATATATATATATATATATATATATATATATATATATATATATATATATATATATATATATATACTATAACTATTTACATATAATTGTTCGCGAATCGTTGAGAACAATCGAAGGTTAATTGAATAGTTCAAAAATTTTAGGATTCAACTTCGTAGACTTTGCTTATCGTGTCGGAAACGTTAAAGATTAAGTTTAAATTTGGTCAGAAATTTTCGGGTCATCACAGGTGGTAATTCAAACCAACACAACAAAGTACAATTTAATCCAAATCATACTTTACGCCAATTAGATCAAACCTAGGTCTTAACGCTAAATTACTACTTAGGTAGTAATCATTTCAAACGTCATTTACACCAAAACCCCAAAACGTGCAATATTAACCCATATTACCGTTGACCACGTTTGACTTATGTTAAAATACCATTTTAACCCAAAATCACTTCCCACGATTACATTCATTCAAAAACTCCATTTAACACTTAACAACCAAGTTTGACTTCCATTGACCAAATTAGGTTTAACTCACTTTGACTTGTTAAATTACACCCGAAGTACCTACAATCACTAACAACTAGTGATTGTATCTCAAAATCAACATTTGACACCAAAAATCAAGAACACTTGACTCATTTCAACATAAAACCCATTTTGACCCATATTAGGGTTTACACCCCAAAATCAAGTCAACACAACACTAAAATCACTAGTACATAAGTGTTCTAAAGTTTAACCAACACATGCAAGATCCAAACTTACAATTTCCTCAATCGAAACCCTAAGTCACCCATTTAGGCTGGTTTACATGAATCTTACCCAAAACTCCCAAATTTCACAATAAATGGGTTAATAACTCTAACTAACACAAACCCTAACTCAAACAAGAAATTAAACACTACAATTCGGATTAGGGTTTACCTCAAGCACCAAAACGAGCTCTAGTAGCTAGAAACACCAACAAGCACCAAGAACTACTCCAATTTGGGCAAAAATCACTACCTTCATCACCATTTGAGCTTCCTCTCTCTAGAACTCTCCTCTCTCTCTCTCTCTAAGGTGTGATGAGAGAGTTGTGGATGTGAAAATGATCCAAAAGTGGATCTAAAACTGATCTTAATGCCATCAATCAGTCCACAAGTGAAAAGACCAAAGTACCCCTCATTTAAACCCTTAAAATATGCTGAAAAATGCATCAGACGCAATCGGAGAGCCGCTCAATAGGGTGGAGCGCCGCTCTAACCTTCAGGTGCTGGCAATCGAGGAAAAACAGTTTTCAGTAACTTGTTTTGGCCATAACTTTTCGACTGTAACTCCGTTTTCGATGAATCAAATATCGTTGGAAACGTAATAAGATTTTCTTTCTAATGGTAAGGTTTTGAAACATCAACTCAAACTTTATTTGAGGTCGAAAAGTTACATACACACCTCGTGACTCAAACAACGTCCAGTTTCCTTCGACGTTCGAGCAAGCAACATGTACATGCTTCGTACACTTCATACACGCATCGTACACCATAAGTACATTATGTACAATAAATATTTGGGTCTTACAACTCTCCCCCACTTAAACTCGATCACGTCCTCGTGATCTTCGTCACTTAACTAATCCGGACCTACACCCTATGGTCCTTCGACGTACTTTCGAATTCGAAGTCTACGAAATTTCCCGTAACCCGAAGATCTTACACCGCACTTAGGCGACCCTTCCGATGAATCACCCCCTTTCAACTTAAATCTCCATCCGTGATTTACCAAATCCACGAATCCGAGCATTAGAAACTTGCTCAATCCCTCACATCGGGACGAACTCAACCAATCTCGTACCGAGATATCACCCCTTTAGTGTACCCTTAACAAGTACAATGCCAATAGTAACCACGTCCCACAATAAGGCCAACGTCCAAAACGATGAAGACCGAGTAAAAGTAAATCCTTACGGATAACACTTACCACTTAACTATATCACCCAACGCGATCTACTAGGTCTACTACGCTGTGAACCAAGTCTTGCATTAATCCAAACCGAGAAGGATTTATGTCGCGTCAAACCTCCGGACTTCAACGACTCGTAAACCAACCAATCGGGATTGTTCTATGAATCAAGTACCAACTTCCCCCGTCTCCACCACCGGGTCATTTCTTCGACGAAGAAATTTTGGTAACGCCAAATAATCACCCTAAGAACACAAACTTTCCCATCAATCGATCCGCACACGGCCACCAGTCTCTAGATTAATCTAGGACGACGATAATACACCACGAGTTAGACGAACATCAACACTCGACACAGGGTTTTTCCCTGATACCCTGCAACACATCCATACAATACGGCTTCCTAGCACTAGCATGGAAACTATTCGTGTACTAGAATCCCGTCAACAGCGAATTATCACCCCAACAATTCGCAATTCGTCACGCGACCTTCAAAAGTATTCACCGATGTCAGGTGAATCCTCCAACCTAGACCGTCCGTTAAGGATGGTTTCGACATTTCAATGCGACCAACGGGTCGCATCACTAAGGAACGCACCCTTGCAAACAAACAACACCCGCTTGTCTCTATGTGAGACAATCGGAATCAGAACTCCCCGCCTCAAAATCATCCATAAAGTGGAATAATCCACTGACAATTTCCACAATCACATTTCCTGAAAGGGAAAAATACAGTACCCATACCGAAATCGAACTCGTACCTACTCAACAGTACTATCCGGGATTCGCACCAACCCAATTTTACATCACGAGAACACCCGAAAGACAGTTTCATTCTCTTACTCCGGGATCTCAAACTTCATATCTGGTCTCATACCGCACATTGGTACTACACGACCACTTTACATAAGAAGACTTACACTCCCTTCGATCCCACCATCACAATCTTCACACATAACATTTCGGAATTGTAACTCACAATCATAAAGCACGATCTCGAGTCGACATTATCAACCCGTCACTCTTCCTCGTTAGGAACTCCAAATACCTATTGAGGCTTAGCACGGTACACTCCGACATTTCACTATACATAACACCACTGGAGTTTTCCTCGGGCGGCAGTAAAACTCCCTCACTTAGGATTTATCTCCCCATTCTCACCGCCAAGATGATAACATCCCGAGGAATCGTAATTCCACGTCACACCTGACCATTTTCACCATTGGTCATAAACATCAAATCATCGCAAATTCACTTTAGGCTCTCAGAGCCGACATGCACAATCACTTGAGACGTCGTACACGCGACGACATCGAACCTTCATACCACAAATCACAATTAACAGTTCTTCATCGTTCGCAAAGCGAACTCCACCAAAGTCCCACATACGCCTCTATGACTAGGCATATGTCACTCCGCTTAATCAGTAGTGCATCACAGTCGAGATCACCCGACCTTCTATGCAACGAACCTTTATCAACAATTGCTCACTCTCATGGAGAAGAGTGACCAATCCGACACAATAATTGCATCGACCGCAATATCAACGCTTCATCTTAACCTTCGACCTAATCGACCATTAAGTCCATCACCGGCTCACCGGTCATCCTTACTCGTCTATCACATACGAGCAACAAGATTCGCTCATCCGCCACTTCATAAGAAGTATTTACTGCAATGCTCTTAAACTTCGACGTTCGCATCCGTCGAATTACTATCACCCGTCGATCACTATTTAAAATCTTCGATGCTTCCAAGGGTATCTCACGGGCACCCTAAGCACAAAGTGATCACACCATCACCGGAGTTGAACATTACACTAGCAGGTATAATAAGGCACCTGACGCCGTGTCATGCAGACTCCCACCACAATCAACCGAATTTTAGAAACTCGATCTTTAGGTTCCATACACCCGATGTCACCCATCTCTCTATAATAATGACCCGCAGTCGTACCTACCCGGCATACCTTACGGTTTATCGTCTTATCAAAAGTTTCTAGCGATCACACGCTACCCGCAATTTCCACAAGGCCCAAACGATATAGCCTCATGAACCCTTCGTCTAACACTAAAGAGATGCTTGGAAACACAAAGTCTTACACCCTTCCGCACATTGGCACAACCACATCATCAAGGGGTATTCCGTTAGGAATGTTACCCTATAATCCACAACACGCTAACACACTATGCAATCACCGTAATACGGGTCCCACTCCCAGGAGTTTAACGACCCGAAGACTCCTCGATTCGCCAATTTCAAGGCGACTCACAACTAGAATCCTTACACGGTTCTCTAACCACCCACTCTACCGAGTGTAACCCAATTCTATAATCATTAGACTTGCTACATCCCATCAAGAGATTCAAGTCTTCGTCGTATAGACACTCACTAATCGGTCCTCCTAGTTACGATGAGTAACTACAACCAATGACAATCTCAATAATGCACCCACTACGTAGGGTGACTAAGTACGCGCCGAATTCGTGAGTTGGCTCACTCACTTAACTAATCGAACCCACCGTAACACTTCCCGACTCGCAATGAACTCGATGTGACAATAATCACATCACCTGAGACAACTATAACCTAGGAACCATTAAAAGATTCCTCTTTCATCCCGAACCTACCCCAACCATGCCACGTTTCCTCCGCTCGGTACCTGTCATGTCATGCTTGGTGTCAAGATACACTTTCGTAATAATGGTGATCAGTCACTATTACAAATGCGTACCTTACCATTTCTACATGGTCATGCAAAGTACTTTACCCGGACTGACGCAACATTCACACAAAATAACACGCGATAAATCCTAGTACCCAAATGACCCAAGTCCTTACCGTGAACTTGCTCACTCAAACCGCCAAACATGCGAATCTCTCCAATAGATTTGTATCTAGGACATCAAACCAAAAGATACCTGTATATATACATCAATATACAATATAATAATAAACGTACACAAGTACACCACAACAACAAGTCAACCTACAACCTAGGTGACTATCACTAAGACAACGTCCAAGTTCGCCTACTTATATTACGCACTAGCTATCTAAGGCACTAATTTACACGCGAAATAAGGCCCCACATAATCCCACATTGGACAAACACAAGTCCTAGTTAGTCATCTACTCTAAGGCACTAACAATTCTCAATCCGACCCGTAATCCTACAAGTTCCGCAATTAACGCACCACTGTCAATAAGTCTAAGACTAGGCACCTATTCTAAGGTCACCTAATTCCCTTAGACCATGCTCTGATACCACTTGTAACAACCCAACCCGTTATCCAACCGAAACACGATTAATTTTTTTTTATCAAAACTGTCCAGTTCAGCATTCGGCGTGGCGCGCCCCACTGTGGAGCGGCACTCCAAAGTGGTCTGTCCACTCTTTCCTTTTTTGACAAAAAGATCGTCCACTTCCCGGCACTTTTAGACGAAACGGTTTTCACAACGCATTAAAGTAAGTAAAACTAACACGTTTTCATAATAAAACAAGTTTTACAACACCGGGCCCACATCAATTTACAACAAAGTGACCATTCCGACCCATTTTAGTTTAATGCAAAACATAGACCGAGCATGGCGATTGGGGATACGCTACCCAATCCTAATCAATCCAAAAGCACGTCTTCTAAAGCAACCTACACAATCCATTAGTTCTCACGCTTACCCGAGCCACCACCTCCACGCGAATCTATAAAAATGTAAACAAAGAGAGGGTAAGCTATGAAAGCTTAGTGAGTGCAATAAGTATACACATGCATATATAATATACCTACTTGCAACCACCTACTCACATACCACATACGTGCTAGCAATATAATATTAGCATACGAACTCCAAGTATAAATCTAATAACCTCCATTACCGCAACTAGCATAAACAATAGCATATACTCCAAAATATAATATGCTACACTACAATACATACACAAACTATATGGTTAACCATACACACGTCATGGTGCTACCGGCTCCGTGGTTCACACCATACGTAATGCTATGACGCTACCGGCTCCGTGGTTCACGTCACTACGCATTCGAGTCATACTCTTTTATAGTGCTACCGGCTCCGTGGTTCACACTTCGGTGTTACCGGCTCCGTGGTTCACACCTCATTTTATAGTGCTACCGGCTCCGTGGTTCACACTTTGATGCTACCGGCTCTGTGGTTCACATCACAACACATGCACTATGATGCTACCGGCTCTGTGGTTCACATCATAGCACACTCGCACACACTATGGCACTCCTGGCTCCGTGGGTCATGCCATAGCATACAAATAAATATACTATATACATACATGCATAAATATCCCACTCACCTTGGAATGTCCACATAAGTCATGTATAACATGATCTCCATCCTCAAATCCGAGCAAGTAACCACCTATATCACACATAGGTACAATATACACATAAATAGCCATTCTCTAAAAGAGAACTCAACACAAACATCCCTTAGTCGAGGGATCACACCTTGCTCGCCAAAACCCGCCCATTTAATCACCTAATGGACACAAACCAATTACCACTTCGGGTGGTAATTCAAACCAACACAACAAAGTACAATTTAATCCAAATCATACTTTACGCCAATTAGATCAAACCTAGGTCTTAACGCTAAATTACTACTTAGGTAGTAATCATTTCAAACGTCATTTACACCAAATCCCCAAAACGTGGAATATTAACCCATATTACGGTTGACCACGTTTGACTTATGTTAAAATACCACTTTAACCCAAAATCACTTCTCACGATTACATTCATTCAAAAACGCCATTTAACACTTAACAACCAAGTTTGACTTCCATTGACCAAATTAAGTTTAACTCACTTTGACTTGTCAAATTACACCCGAAGTACCTACAATCACTAACAACTAGTGATTGTATCTCAAAATCAACATTTGACACCAAACATCAAGAACACTTAACTCATTTCAACATAAAACCCATTTTGACCCATATTAGGGTTTACACCCCAAAATCTAGTCAACACAACACTAAAATCACTAGTACATAAGTGTTCTAAGGTTTAACCAACACATGCAAGATCCAAACTTACAATTTCCTCAATCGAAACCCTAAGTCACCCATTTAGGCTTACTTACATGAATCTTACCCAAAACCCCCAAATTTCACAATAAATGGGTTTATAACTCTAACAACACAAACCCTAACTCAAACAAGAAATCAAACACTACAATTCGGATTAGGGTTTACCTCAATTACCAAAACGAGCTCTAGTAGCTAGAAACACCAACAAGCATCAAGAACCACTCCAATTTGGGCAAAAATCACCACCTTCATCACCATTTGAGCTTCCTCTCTCTAGAACTCTCCTCTCTCTCTCTCTAAGGTGTGATGAGAGAGTTGTGGATGTGAAAATGATCCAAAAGTGGATCTAAAACTGATCTTAATGCCACCAATCAGTCCACAAGTGAAAAGACCAAAGTACCCCTCATTTAAACCCTTAAAATATGGTGAAAAACGCATCAGACGCAATCGGAGCGCCGCTCAATAGGGTGGAGCGCCGCTCCAACCTTCAGGTGCTGGCAATCGAGGAAAAACAGTTTTCAGTAACTTGTTTTGGCCATAACTTTTCGACCGTAACTCCGTTTTCGATGAATCAAATATCGTTGGAAACGTAATAAGATTTTCTTTCTAATGGTAAGGTTTTGAAACATCAACTTAAACTTTATTTGGGGTTGAATAGGTACGTACACACCTTGTGACTCAAACAACGTCCAGTTTCCTTCGACGTTCGAGCAAGCAACACGTACATGCTTCGTACACTTCATACACGCATCGTACACCATATGTACATTATGTACAATAAATATTTAGGTCTTACATGGAATCTAGATCCGGATACACTTTCTCCTCTTCTTTAACATTGATGAAGTAGACACGAGATCTGTGCTTGAGTTTTAACGATTCATTGATAGTCTCAGGGTTGTTTAGTTTCACAAAAACTCTTCCACATGTTAACTTTTGGTCCCCAATCAAAGAACAATTGTCTAGCTCGTAGACAACACCCCACCATTCAGTAATAGAGATGAAGGTGCTATCTGTCCAAACATGGATGGGAACACCAGTGATTCTTAACCAAACCATCCTCCCTTCCGGCCAGAACTCGTCGTCCTATATTTGTAACTTATGAATCCATTTTCTCAAAGGGTGATCAATTTGATTAACCACAAAGTTTGCAACCTCTAATGAATTAAATATGAGCATCAGATTGAGACCACCTAATATTTTAATCTGGACATCACTGAATCCTTCTTCTTCACAGATTCTTTGGAGGTTGTTTAGAATAGAATGACCTTTTGCTTCACATATAATTGCTTTCGTTAGCAGCTCATGATTATCTTCATTATCCTCAATTGTCACTAGTTTCCTTTTTGGATTTTCATCATCAACAGCCACCCTTTTGTTACAGTTTAGTTTGGTTCTTAGGTCTTCATTACTATCATTCGCATTCACCATTTCTCCCCTTTTATCGTTGGCATTCACCTTCACATCTTCGCTCCTTCTTCTATCATTTAGCTTGTTTCTCAGATCTTCATCTTCTCTTACCACATCTCTAAACATTCTTCCATCATTGAATCTGTTCTCAACCGGTACATGAACCGGATTAGGCCTTGACTCACTCTTCATGGTAGGTTTTGGACCCCTCACAGTAGCCTTGAACACTTTTATTAAGTTGCCATTAATCTTAACAGATTCTAGGGAACTAAGCAACCTATTATCATCCATAACCTCAACGAATCTTACGAAGACAAAACGATGCCCATTGCGAAGTCTCTTCGAAGACACATACACATCCCTAACAGCACCATAAGGTTTGAATAGTTTCCAGAAATCAAGAATAACCCAATCCTCCAGGAAATTGAAAAACATGTACGATGTTAGTTGGTTTCTGATTAAACCTTTAGATCGTAACCCATAGTCACCGTTGTATTCCCCTCGATTCTTACCGTGCCTGCCCTGAGCTCTCTCTACGCTCTCTCTCCACTCTCTCTACCCATATCCTTTCAAAAATAATTGTACAATCTTTTACAAAACACCCCATGAACACATATACAAACTTGGAAACATATTGTACAACCTTCATATAACAATTGTATTTTAGTTTTAAAAAAAAAATAAAGAGTCATTTGTTATTACTAATAATCATTATTAAAAATATAAATACTCAATTTTAAAGCAAACTTTATTATTATTATTATATAATTATTATTCGAATATGAGTTCTTTTTGCGAGATTAATTACGTTACATATGTATGCGAAATACATGTCTCATTAAAATGTTGTATTGTAGCTTTTATGACAAGAAAAAATAATAATTGTGATGAAAATTGAAAGAAATTTGTGGGATAATAAATGTAGTTCATTTATTCTGATCAAGTTAAGTATATCAATATGTTTGTGTTAACACCTATTTCCTTATGAGGTAAGGTTTAGTGTGTCAACAAGATACTAGAAGTAATCTAGCTTTAGGAGAGCAGAGTGTTGCCGATTGATTTTTACCCTTGGAAAATAATCCCTGCAGACCCGGTTCACAAGTGTAGAAACTTGTGGGGTGGCTTAATCAATATGTCGTCCGTAGAGCGTAAAAGTGCTAGCCGGATGACTTTTAGTGAGAGAAAGTAGAGAGAGAAAGAGATGTGAAGTCTCAGCTCTCAAAGTTGTCAGAATATCTGAACTGTGTAAAATGACGACCCAGGGGGTCTATTTATAGTGTTAGATCCACCAGATTGCTCGGGGACACGTGTCAGATGATGATACGTTCTGTTACTTGTGATCCAAAATTTACGCTGAAGGTGGCGTTCTCCAGCCAGGGCTTACGCGCTAGGCGGCCTTCAGGGCTTACGCATGACGGAGCAGCCTGTACAGCGAAGAACGCTTGACGGATAATTCCACAAAACTGTTATTTCCAGCCTTCCTGATGTTACTTTTATGCAACCGTTATGCCTTTTACGCGTGTATACGATAGGATACACCATTAAGTCCCCCCCAGTTTAATGACTTAAGCATTTGAAGAATGATTAAGTCGTTAAACTTTCGATAACGCATGCCAAACCAGCCTGTTCATTGCCCACTTGCATCGGTGAAAACATTTTAGGCATTAAATGCAGACGAATTTTACTGACGCTGTTATGATTAATTTTTTACGGCTGAGATCATCCACGCGCCTCCAGCTGTAAAAAGTGTTATTTCGTACCCTTCGTTTAAACTCACCCATACACGTGTCTCAATCATGGCCATAAAAATTGCACCGATGAACCCTTATAAAAACCGTCATAACCCTATTACCATCACTTTTTTACTTTTGCCAAGATCTAAAAAGCATATTTCTCCCCCAAATCTTCATCGCCTTCTTCAATCTTCAACTTTTTAAGGTTTACCATCTTCCAAGGTCAGTATACTTCATCTTACTGCTATTTTCTTCTTATTGATATCTTTTACTGTATTATCATGGCTGTAATGACCCGAACTTTTCCATGTTTATATATATATATATATATATATATATATATATATATATATATATATATATATATATATATATATATATATATATATATATATATATTAAATGAAATTGTTATTTACATGATTAAGTGTTTCCAACATGTTAAGCAATCAAACTTGTTAAGACTTGATTAATTGAAATAGGTTTCATATAGACAATTGACCACCCAAGTTGACCGGTGATTCACGAACGTTAAAACTTGTAAAAACTATACGATGACATATATATGGTTATATATATAGTTAACATGATTTTATTATAAGTATGTATCTCATTAGGTATTTTAACAATGAGTTATATACATAAAAATGAGACTATTAATTTAAGAAACTCGAAAACGATATATATAACGATTATCGTTATAACAACGTCTTACTAGGTACATATTGTAGTGACCCGAACTTTTCCATGTTTATATATATTAACTGAGATTGATATTTACATGATTAAATGTTTCCAACATGTTAAGCAATCAAACTTGTTAAGACTTGATTAATTGAAATATGTTTCATATAGACAATTGACCACACAAGTTGACCGGCGATTCACGAACGTTAAAACTTGTAAAAACGACATGACGATATATATATGGATATACATATGGTTAACATGAGATTATGATAAGTAAGTATCTCCATAAGTATATTAATAATGAGTTATATACATATAAACAAGACTACTAACTTAAGGATTTCGAAACGAAACATATATGTAACGATTATCGTTGTAACGACATTTAAATGTATATATATCATATTAAGATATATTAATATATCATAATATCATGATAATATAATAATTTAACATCTCATTAGATATAATAAACAATGGGTTAACAACATTAATTGAGATCGTTAACTTAAAGGTTTCAAAACAACACTTACATGTAACGACTAACGATGACTTAACGACTCAGTTAAAATGTATATACATGTAGTGTATTTAGATGTATTAAAATACTTTTGGAAGACTTCAAGACATATATCAAAACACTCATACTTAACGAAAATGGTTACAGTTACTTTCCCATTCTTTTCTTTCATCAAGAATTCTAGTCGTATTCTTACCCGTATTATACACAGCTTCAAAAAGTACTTACTATGGGTATATACCAATAGGAACTAGCATGGGATTCCACTCTTGATTATGTCATGTATGACTAATCAATTTTAACTTCTACCATGAGCTAGTCAACTAACTAGAACTCCTTTTAACCCCACTCACCACTCACCAATTACCACTCATCATTCACTCCATTTCACTTCCAATTCTCTTTCTAATTCTCTCTCAACACACACACACACTATTATGAACGTATTTTTCCAGTAGTTAATCATCATCTTCATCAAAAATCACTTCAAGAATCAAGCTATAATCATCATAGGAAGAACACTTCAAGAACACTTCAAAAATCCCTTCAAGTTTACTAATTTACTTCCAAGCTTTCTAATCCATTCCAAGTAATCATCTAAGATCAAGAAACCTTTGTTATATACAGTAGGTTATCTTTCTTATTCAAGGTAATATTCATATTCAAACTTTGATACAATTTCTATAACTATAAACTATCTTAATTCGAGTAAAAAATCTTACTTGAACTTGTTTTTGTGTCATGATCCTACTTCAAGAACTTTCAAGCCATCCAAGATCCTTTGAAGCTAGATCATTTCTTGTCACTTCCAGTAGGTTTACCTACTAAACTTGAGGTAGTAATGATGTTCATAACATCATTCGATTCATATATATAAAACTATCTTATTCGAAGGTTTAAACTCGTAATCACTAGAACATAGTTTAGTTAATTCTAAACTTGTTCGCAAACAAAAGTTAATCCTTCTAACTTGACTTTTTAAAATCAACTAAACACATGTTCTATATCTATATGATATGCTAACTTAATGATTTAAAACCTGGAAACACGAAAAACACCGTAAAACTGGATTTACGCCGTCGTAGTAACACCGCGGGCTGTTTTGGGTTAGTTAATTAAAAACTATGATAAACTTTGATTTAAAAGTTGTTATTCTGAGAAAATGATTTTTATTATGAACATGAAACTATATTCAAAAATTATGGTTAAACTCAAAGTGGAAGTATGTTTTCTAAAATGGTCATCTAGACGTCGTTCTTTCGACTGAAATGACTACCTTTACAAAAACGACTTGTAACTTATTTTTCCGACTATAAACCTATACTTTTTCTGTTTAGATTCATAAAATAGAGTTCAATATGAAACCATAGCAATTTGATTCACTCAAAACGGATTTAAAATGAAGAAGTTATGGGTAAAACAAGATTTGATAATTTTTCTCATTTTAGCTACGTGAAAATTGGTAACAAATCTATTCCAACCATAACTTAATCAACTTGTATTGTATATTATGTAATCTTGAGATACCATAGACACGTATACAATGTTTCGACCTATCACGTCGACACATCTATATATATTTCGGAACAACCATAGACACTCTATATGTGAATGTTGGAGTTAGCTATACAGGGTTGAGGTTGATTCCAAAATATATATAGTTTGAGTTGTGATCAATACTGAGATACGTATACACTGGGTCGTGGATTGATTCAAGATAATATTTATCGATTTATTTCTGTACATCTAACTGTGGACAACTAGTTGTAGGTTACTAACGAGGACAGCTGACTTAATAAACTTAAAACATCAAAATATATTAAAAGTATTGTAAATATATTTTGAACATACTTTGATATATATGTATATATTGTTATAGGTTCGTGAATCAACCAGTGGCCAAGTCTTACTTCCCGACGAAGTAAAAATCTGTAAAAGTGAGTTATAGTCCCACTTTTAAAATCTAATATTTTTGGGATGAGAATACATGCAGGTTTTATAAATGATTTACAAAATAGACACAAGTACGTGAAACTACATTCTATGGTTGAATTATCGAAATCGAATATGCCCCTTTTTATTAAGTCTGGTAATCTAAGAATTAGAGAACAGACACCCTAATTGACGCGAATCCTAAAGATAGATCTATTGGGCCTAACAAACCCCATCCAAAGTACCGGATGCTTTAGTACTTCGAAATTTATATCATATCCGAAGGGTGTCCCGGAATGATGGGGATATTCTTATATATGCATCTTGTTAATGTCGGTTACCAGGTGTTCACCATATGAATGATTTTTATCTCTATGTATGGGATGTGTATTGAAATATGAAATCTTGTGGTCTATTATTATGATTTGATATATATAGGTTAAACCTATAACTCACCAACATTTTTGTTGACGTTTTAAGCATGTTTATTCTCAGGTGATTATTAAGAGCTTCCGCTGTCGCATACTTAAATAAGGACGAGATTTGGAGTCCATGCTTGTATGATATTGTGTAAAAACTGCATTCAAGAAACTTATTTTGTTGTAACATATTTGTATTGTAAACCATTATGTAATGGTCGTGTGTAAACAGGATATTTTAGATTATCATTATTTGATAATCTACGTAAAGCTTTTTAAACCTTTATTGATGAAATAAAGGTTATGGTTTGTTTTAAAATGTATGCAGTCTTTGAAAAACGTCTCATATAGAGGTCAAAACCTCGCAACGAAATCAATTAATATGGAACGTTTTTAATCAATAAGAACGGGACATTTCAGTTGGTATCCGAGCGTTGGTCTTAGAGAACCAGAATTTTGCATTAGTGTGTCTTATCGAGTTTGTTAGGATGCATTAGTGAGTCTGGACTTCGACCGTGTTTACTTGAAAAATGATTGCTTAACAAATTTTGTTGGAAACTATATATTTTTAACATGTGAATATTATGTGATATATTAATCTCTTAACGCGTTTGATATTATGTGATAGTTGTCTACCTCTAGAACAAGTCTCATTGACTCACCTAATAATAATGAAGAGTCAAATGTAAATTGGAATGATTCGTGGACTGATTCACAAGTTCCCGAAGAGGAACCGGAAGAAGAGTCGGAACCAGAAGAAGAATCGGAACCGGAAGAAGAATCGGAACCGGATGAAGAAATAGAACCAGTGGGGGAAATAATAAAACGGTTAAGTAAAAGAAAATCCTCAACCAACCGACCAAAGTTAATTATGGTCAATGGTGTTTCCGCTAAGGAAGCAAAATATTGGGAGGATTACCAATTCTCCGATGAATCGGATTCTGACGAGAATTCCGATGATGTTATAGAAATTACCCCAACTGAATTTAAAAAGGCAAAAGAAAATAATAAGGGAAAGGGCATAAAAATAGAGAAATCTAGTTCCAACCCCGATGAACTTTATATGTATCGTCAACCCCCGAAGTCCTTAAGTTGTAACAATGACCCGGGAACCTCTAAACCACCAGGTTTTTCTAAACCAATGTGGAAAACGACGGCTCGTATTAGGGGAACATCATATATCTCCAGAAACTTGGCAAAACGAACCAAAATCGAAGAAGAAGAAACAAGCGAGTCGGAATAAGATAGTTGTATTCGTGTGGTGTAATATATGTAATATAGTGTGCTTATGCTTTATGATATATGTAAAAATTGCTTGTATTAATAAGTATTTTTTTTTATGAATCTAACTCTTGTCTATTTTATAGTATAAAAACACAAAATGGATAGACAACCCAATATTTTAAGAGACCTACCCGGAGACATGATTGATGAAATCTTGTCTAGAGTCGGTCAGAATTCTTCGGCACAACTATTTAAGGCGAGATCAGTTTGTAAGACATTCGAAGAACGTTCCAAGAATGCCTTGGTTTATAAAAGGCTTTCGTTCGAAAGATGGGGGATATCACATTGGGAAATCCATAAGTTACGATGTGTTTACTTTGACGCATATATTGCGGGGAACCCAAATGCTATTTTACGCAATGGGTTAAGAAATTATTTTGACTCAATATATCCGAATATTGGACTTCGTGATTTAGAAAAAGCGGCTAACATGCAACATAAAGAAGCATGTTATGCTTACGGATTAGTAATGTTCGCTTCTCACCAAAGTGAGAACAAGAACATCGGGCTACAACTATTAAACAAAATGTTCCCACAAGTGACGGAGTCGGTAATTGGGGTAAGAAATGAGGTTTTTAGATTGTTACGGGACTGTTGGACATTACGTAACCCTCGTCCCTTTGACGACGTTACAACACTCTGTCTTATCAACGGCCATAACGGTTATGTTCCACAAGACCAAGGATGGGAAGTAGTCCTAGTAAAACCAGAATGCATGACTTGTTTCTGGACGTATGAATTACGTGTCTTTATTGCCTTTGCTGAACGACTTGTGTACTAGCTGGAATTATCTTCACAACCATCTTGTATCAAATTTATTGTGTGCTATATTTCATGCTATATGTAAAATAAGCGGTATTGTAAGTTTGTAAAATATTGTGTAAAAGTTTGAACGCGAAATATTATTATAATCAGTTTTTCATATAGAATTGTAGTAGTTGAATTGTATATTAGCTACTAAGTATGAACTTAACGGGTAGGTACTACCCGAATTTAAACATATAAAACGCTAATATGAAGAAAAAGCTTTTATAAATGAGTTCATATTATGCTACGAAATACTATTAACTACTCTTAATATTCTGTATGATTAACTTGTTCCATTTGACTATTTTGAAGGAAATGGCACCGACTACTCGACACACCGTGAATATGAATGAATAGGAATTCCGTACTTTTCTAGCTTCAAACATAGCCGCAGTACAGGCTGCGCTACATACCAACAATAACCTTGGATCTAGCAGTACAGGAAATCGTGTAGGATGCACCTACAAAGAATTCACTGCCTGCAAACCTTTGGAATTTGATGGAACCGAAGGACCGATCGGATTAAAACGGTGGACCGAGAAGGTCGAATCGGTGTTTGCCATAAGTAAGTGTACTGAAGAGGACAAAGTGAAGTACGCTACGCATACCTTCACAGGTTCTGCGTTAACATGGTGGAATACCTATCTAGAGCAAGTGGGACAAGATGATGCGTACGCACTACCGTGGTCAGCATTCAAGCACTTGATGAACGAGAAGTACCGTCCCAGAACCGAGGTCAATAAGCTCAAGACAGAACTTAGAGGGTTACGAACCCAAGGATTTGATATTACCACGTACGAAAGACGATTCACAGAATTGTGCCTATTGTGTCCGGGAGCATTCGAAGATGAGGAAGAGAAGATCGACGCGTTTGTGAAAGGATTACCGGAAAGAATCCAAGAAGATATAAGTTCACACGAGCCCGCCTCCATACAACAGGCATGTAGAATGGCTCACAAACTAGTGAACCAGATTGAGGAAAGAATTAAAGAACAGACGGCTGAAGAGGCCAATGTGAAGCAAGTCAAAAGAAAGTGGGAGGAAAACGGTGATAAGAATACAACAACAACAGCAATTACAATAATAATCGCAATAATTATCCCAACAATCGCAACATCAATCGCAACTACAACAAACGGCCCAACAACAACAACAGCAGCAGCAGCAGCAGCAGCAGCAGCAGCAGCAGCAGCAGCAGCAGCAGCAGCAACAACAGCAACAGCAACAACAACAACAACAACAACAACAACAACAACAACAACAACAGCAACTACAACAATCATCCCAACAACAATAACAACCGCAACAACAACAACAATCAGAAGCAGCTATGCCAAAGGTGTGAAAAGTATCACTCGGGGTTCTGCACCAAATTTTGCAACAAGTGTAAAAGAAATGGTCATAGCGCGGCGAAGTGTGAGGTCTACGGACCAGGGGTTAACAGAACAAAAGGAACAAATGGTGTCGGAACGAGTAATGGCGGAGCAAGTAGTGTCGGAGCAAGTTATGCCAATGTAGTTTGTTATAAATGTGGAAAACCGGGCCAAATTATTAGAAATTGCCCGAACCAGGAGAACACGAATGGACAAGGCCGCAGAAGAGTTTTCAATATTAATGCGGCAGAGGCACAGGAAGACCCGGAGCTTGATACGGGTACGTTTCTTATTGACAATAAATCTGCTTACGTTTTATTTGATTCGGGTGCGGATAGAAGCTATATGAGTAGAGATTTTTGTGCTAAATTAAGTTGTCCATTGACGCCGTTGGATAGTAAATTTTTACTCGAATTAGCAAACGGTAAATTAATTTCAGCAGATAATATATGCCGGAATCGAGAAATTAAACTGGGTATCGAAATATTTAAGATTGATTTGATACCAGTAGAGTTAGGGAGTTTTGATGTAATAGTTGGCATGGATTGGCTGAAGAAGGTGAAAGCAGAGATCGTATGTTATAAAAAAGCAATTCGCATTGTACGAGAAGAAGGAGAACCCTTAATGGTATACGGAGAAAAGGGCAACATGAAGCTACATCTTATTAGTAATTTGAAGGCACAAAAACTAATAAGAAAAGGTTGCTATGCTGTTCTAGCACACGTCGAGAAAGTACAAACTGAAGAAAAGAGCATCAATGATGTTCCCGTCGCAAAAGAATTTTCCGATGTATTTCCGAAAGAATTACCGGGACTACCTCCACATCGATCTGTTGAATTTCAAATAGATCTTGTACCAGGAGCTGCACCAATAGCTCGTGCTCCTTATAGACTCGCACCCAGCGAGATGAAAGAAATGCAAAGCCAACTGCAAGAACTATTAGAACGTGGTTTCATTCGACCAAGCACATCACCATGGGGAGCTCCTGTTTTGTTTGTCAAGAAGAAGGATGGTACATTTAGGTTGTGTATTGACTACAGAGAGTTGAACAAACTTACCATCAAAAACCGTTATCCACCGCCGAGAATTGACGACTTATTTGATCAACTACAAGGCTCGTCGGTTTATTCGAAGATCGATTTACGTTCTGGATATCATCAAATGCGAGTAAAGGAGGATGATATTCCAAAAACTGCTTTTAGGACGCGTTATGGTCATTACGAGTTTATGGTTATGCCGTTTGGATTGACTAACGCACCAGCTGTGTTCATGGACTTTATGAACCGAGTGTGTGGGCCATATCTTGACAAGTTTGTCATTGTTTTCATCGATGACATACTTATTTACTCAAAGAATGATCAAGAGCACGAAGAACATTTGAGAAAAGTGCTAGAAGTATTGAGGAAAGAAAAACTGTACGCTAAGTTTTCAAAGTGGCATTTTGGTTGGAAGAAGTTCAATTCCTCGGTCACATAGTGAACAAAGAAGGTATCCAGGTGGACCCGGCAAAGATCGAAACCGTTGAAAAGTGGGAAACCCCAAAAACTCCGAAGCATATACGTCAATTTTTAGGATTGGCTGGTTACTACAGAAGATTCATCCAAGATTTCTCCAAAATAGCAAAACCCTTGACTGCATTAATGCATAAATGGAAGAAATTTGAATGGAAGGATGAACAAGAGAAGGCGTTTCAATTATTGAAGAAAAAGCTAACTACGGCACCTATATTGTCATTGCCTGAAGGGAATGATGATTTTGTGATTTATTGTGACGCATCAAAGCAAGGTCTCGGTTGTGTATTAATGCAACGGACGAAGGTGATTGCTTATGCGTCTAGACAATTGAAGATTCACGAGAAAAATTATACGACGCATGATTTGGAATTAGGCGCGGTTGTTTTTGCATTAAAGAATTGGAGGCACTACTTATATGGGGTCAAAAGTATTATATATACCGACCACAAAAGTCTTCAACACATATTTAATCAGAAACAACTGAATATGAGGCAGCGTAGGTGGATTGAATTGTTGAATGATTACGACTTTGAGATTCGTTACCACCCGGGGAAGGCAAATGTGGTAGCCGACGCCTTGAGCAGAAAGGACAGAGAACCCATTCGAGTAAAATCTATGAATATAATGATTCACACTAACCTTACTACTCAAATAAAGGAGGCGCAACAAGGAGTTTTAAAAGAGGGAAATTTAAAGGATGAAATACCCAAAGGATCGGAGAAGCATCTTAATATTAGGGAAGACGGAACCCGGTATAGGGCTGAAAGAATTTGGGTACCAAAATTTGGAGATATGAGAGAAATGGTACTTAGAGAAGCTCATAAAACCAGATACTCAATACATCCTGGAACGGGGAAGATGTACAAGGATCTTAAGAAACATTTTTGGTGGCCAGGTATGAAAGCCGATATTGCTAAATATGTAGGAGAATGTTTGACGTGTTCTAAGGTCAAAGCTGAACATCAGAAACCATCAGGTCTACTACAACAACCTGAAATCCCAGAATGGAAATGGGAAAACATTACCATGGATTTCATTACTAAATTACCAAGGACTGCAAGTGGTTATGATACTATTTGGGTAATAGTTGATCGTCTCACCAAGTCAGCACACTTCCTGCCAATAAGAGAAGATGACAAGATGGAGAAGTTAGCACGACTGTATTTGAAGGAAGTCGTCTCCAGACATGGAATACCAATCTCTATTATCTCTGATAGGGATGGCAGATTTATTTCAAGATTCTGGCAGACATTACAGCAAGCATTGGACTCGTCTAGACATGAGTACTGCCTATCATCCACAAACTGATGGGCAGAGCGAAAGGACGATACAAACGCTTGAAGACATGCTACGAGCTTGTGTTATTGATTTTGGAAATAGTTGGGATCGACATCTACCGTTAGCAGAATTTTTCTACAACAACAGCTACCATTCAAGCATTGAGATGGCGCCGTTTGAAGCACTTTATGGTAGAAAGTGCAGGTCTCCTATTTGTTGGAGTGAAGTAAGGGATAGACAGATTACGGGTCCGGAGATAATACAAGAAACTACCGAGAAAATCATCCAAATTCAACAAAGATTGAAAACAGCCCAGAGTCGACAAAAGAGCTACGCGGACAGTAAAAGAAAAGATATAGAGTTTGAAATTGGAGAAATGGTCATGCTTAAGGTTTCACCTTGGAAAGGCGTTGTTCGATTTGGTAAACGGGGGAAACTAAATCCAAGGTACATTGAACCATTCAAGATTATAGATCGTGTCGGACCAGTAGCTTACCAACTGGAGCTACCTCAACAACTCGAGGCTGTACAGAACACTTTTCACGTCTCAAATTTGAAGAAATGTTTTGCTAAAGAAGATCTCACTATTCCGTTGGACGAAATCCAAATCAATGAAAAACTTCAATTCATTGAAGAACCCGTCGAAATAATGGATCGTGAGGTTAAGAGACTTAAACAAAACAAGATACCGATTGTTAAGGTTCGATGGAATGCTCGTAGAGGACCCGAGTTCACCTGGGAGCGTGAAGATCAGATGAAGAAGAAATACCCGCATTTATTTCCAGAAGATACGTCAACACGTCCAACTGCTTAAAATTTCGAGACGAAATTTATTTAACGGGTAGGTACTGTAGTGACCCGAACTTTTTCATGTTTATATATATATTAAATGAAATTGTTATTTACATGATTAAGTGTTTCCAACATGTTAAGCAATCAAACTTGTTAATACTTGATTAATTGAAATAGGTTTCATATAGACAATTGACCACCCAAGTTGACCGGTGATTCACGAACGTTAAAACTTGTAAAAAACTATACGATGACATATATATGGTTATATATATAGTTAACATGATTTTATTATAAGTATGTATCTCATTAGGTATTTTAACAATGAGTTATATACATAAAAATGAGACTATTAATTTAAGAAACTCGAAAACGATATATATAACGATTATCGTTATAACAACGTCTTACTAGGTACATATGAATCATATTAAGATATTGATACACTTGGTTAATTATGTTAAATGATAAGTAAATATATTATTAAGTGTATTAACAATGAAATACATATGTAAAAATAAGACTACTAACTTAATGATTTCGAAACGAGACATATATGTAACGATTATCGTTGTAACGACATTTAACTGTATATATATCATACTAAGATATATTATATATCATAATATCATGATAATATAACAATTTAACATCTCATTTGTTATAATAAACAATGGGTTAACAACATTCAACAAGATCGTTAACCTAAAGGTTTCAAAACAACATTTACATGTAACGACTAACGATGACTTAACGACTCAGTTAAAATGTATATACATGTAGTATTTTAATATGTATTCATACACTTTTGAAAGACTTCAAGACACTTATCAAAATACTTCTACTTAACAAAAATGCTTACAATTACATCCTCGTTCAGTTTCATCAACAATTCTACTCGTATGCACCCGTATTCGTACTCGTACAATACACAGCTTTTAGATGTATGTACTATTGGTATATACACTCCAATGATCAGCTCTTAGCAGCTCATGTGAGTCACCTAACACATGTGGGAACCATCATTTGGCAACTAGCATGAAATATCTCATAAAATTACAAAAATATGAGTAATCATTCATGACTTATTTACATGAAAACAAAATTACATATCCTTTATATCTAATCCATACACCAACGACCAAAAACACCTACAAACACTTTCATTCTTCAATTTTCTTCATCTAATTGATCTCTCTCAAGTTCTATCTTCAAGTTCTAAGTGTTCTTCATAAATTCCAAAAGTTCTAGTTTCATAAAATCAAGAATACTTCCAAGATTGCAAGTTTACTTCCAAGTTTTCTAAATCCATTCCAAGTAATCATCCAAGATCAAGAAACCTTTGTTACTTACAGTAGGTTATCTTTCTAATACAAGGTAATCATCATATTCAAACTTTAATTCAATTTCTATAACTATAACAATCTTATTTCGAGTGGAAATCTTACTTGAAATTGTTTTCGTGTCATGAGTCTGCTTCAAGAACTTTCAAGCCATCCAAGGATCCTTTGAAGCTAGATCTATTTTTCTCATTTCCAGTAGGTTTATCCAAGGAACTTGAGGTAGTAATGATATTCATAACATCATTCGATTCATACATATAAAGCTATCTTATTCGAAGGTTTAAACTTGTAATCACTAGAACATAGTTTAGTTAATTCTAAACTTGTTCGCAAATAAAAGTTAATCCTTCTAACTTGACTTTTAAAATCAACTAAACACATGTTCTATATCTATATTATATGCTAACTTAATGATTTAAAACCTGGAAACACGAAAAACACCATAAAATCGAATTTACGCCGTCGTAGTAACACCGCGGACTGTTTTGGGTTAGTTAATTAAAAACTATGATAAACTTTGATTTAAAAGTTGTTATTCTTGAAAAATGATTTTTATTATGAACATGAAACTATATCAAAAAAATTATGGTTAAACTCAAAGTGGAAGTATGTTTTCTAAAATGGTCATCTAGACGTCGTTCTTTCGACTGAAATGACTACCTTTACAAAAACGACTTGTAACTTATTTTTCCGACTATAAACCTATACTTTTTCTGTTTAGATTCATAAAATAGAGTTCAATATGAAACCATAGCAATTTGATTCACTCAAAACGGATTTAAAATGAAGAAGTTATGGGTAAAACAAGATTGGATAATTTTTCTCATTTTAGCTACGTGAAAATTGGTAACAAATCTATTCCAACCATAACTCAATCAACTTGTATTGTATATTATGTAATCTTGAGATACCATAGACACGTATACAATGTTTCGACCTATCACGTCGACACATCTATATATATTTCGGAACAACCATAGACACTCTATATGTGAATGTTGGAGTTAGCTATACAGGGTTGAGGTTGATTCCAAAATATATATAGTTTGAGTTGTGATCAATACTGAGATACGTATACACTGGGTCGTGGATTGATTCAAGATAATATTTATCGATTTATTTCTGTACATCTAACTGTGCACAACTAGTTGTAGGTTACTAACGAGGACAGCTGACTTAATAAACTTAAAACATCAAAATATATTAAAAGTGTTGTAAATATATTTTGAACATACTTTGATATATATGTATATATTTTTATAGGTTCGTGAATCAACCAGTGGCCAAGTCTTACTTCCCGACGAAGTAAAAATCTGTGAAAGTGAGTTATAGTCCCACTTTTAAAATCTAATATTTTTGGGATGAGAATACATGCAGGTTTTATAAATGATTTACAAAATAGACACAAGTACGTGAAACTACATTCTATGGTTGAATTATCGAAATCGAATATGCCCCTTTTTATTAAGTCTGGTAATCTAAGAATTAGAGAACAGACACCCTAATTGACGCGAATCCTAAAGATAGATCTATTGGGCCTAACAAACCCCATCCAAAGTACCGGATGCTTTAGTACTTCGAAATTTATATCATATCCGAAGGGTGTCCCGGAATGATGGGGATATTCTTATATATGCATCTTGTTAATGTCGGTTACCAGGTGTTCACCATATGAATGATTTTTATCTCTATGTATGGGATGTGTATTGAAATATGAAATCTTGTGGTCTATTATTATGATTTGATATATATAGGTTAAACCTATAACTCACCAACATTTTTGTTGACGTTTTAAGCATGTTTATTCTCAGGTGATTATTAAGAGCTTCCGCTGTCGCATACTTAAATAAGGACGAGATTTGGAGTCCATGCTTGTATGATATTGTGTAAAAACTGTATTCAAGAAACTTATTTTGTTGTAACATATTTGTATTGTAAACCATTATGTAATGGTCGTGTGTAAACAGGATATTTTATATTATCATTATTTGATAATCTACGTAAAGCTTTTTAAACCTTTATTTATGAAATAAAGGTTATGGTTTGTTTTAAAAATGAATGCAGTCTTTGAAAAACGTCTCATATAGAGGTCAAAACCTCGCAACGAAATCAATTAATATGGAACGTTTTTAATCAATAAGAACGGGACATTTCAATGGCTTCTACACGGAGTACTGGCCAAGAGCACGCCAAGCCTTCTTCGTCAAATACCGCTGACCTTCCAGAAGTTAGCACGATAGCTTCATCATTGACAAGTGAATATTTAGATGGCTTAAAGATCGCCTTCCGCCATCTCAATCAATACAACCCTGTTCTTCCCACCAACAGACAAACTGCTGACAACCCTCCTGAGGGAAAAATTACTTTATACGCTTTACAAATTACCCACGGCAACCTCCGTGTTCCCCTTACTAACTTTCTTCTTCGCCTTCTTAGATATTATAAGGCCTGTCTTAGTCAGATGCATCCCCATGGCCTTCAAAAAATCATCCTTTTTGAAATATACTGCAATGCTATTAATATAAAGCCTCGCATTAAAGTTTTTATCTCTTTGTTTAGAATTCGCACAATTAGTGATTGCTGGCTTACTATTGATAGTAAGAAAAATAATCATTTTGTTGGTCCGAATAGAGTTTCAAATTTGAAGCACTGGAAAAGTCCATTTTTCTTTGTTGATGAGACCGTTATTCCGGAAGAGTACTCCGTTGTCCGGGAATGGGGTGCTATTGATACTGGTATAGGAAAGGGTGTTAAGATTTCTCCCGCAGAGCAGCGGATAGTAAATAGCTTGAAAGGGCTCCGTCTTCCGCCCAGATCATACGAAAGGTATGAGGGAATTCTTGTGCTTTGCAAAGTGAGTCAAGAATGGCCGAGCAATTCTGTGCCAGTACTTCGTGAGAAAAACCAGGGTAGGATGTGATATGATCATCCTATTATATATAGATATGTGCCTATTGTTTGTCATGTTTACTTATATTGCTGTTCATGTGTAATTTTTGCAGCCAACTCCGTGATGCGGGTTCACTCTGCTCTTTTATCCGCTGATCTTGATGATGATGTAGAGGTCACTGCTCGTGACAAAACTGCTGAAGAGCTAGAGGCGGAGAGAGTTGCAGCTGAAACTAAAGATGCTGCTGATGCTGCTGCTGCTGAAAAGGGGAAAGAAATTGCTGTGAGCAGCTCAGACAGTGAATCCGGGTCTGAACATACGGACACTGAGCAGACAGCGGATGATACCACCACCGCCGATCAACAAACATCAGGGTCAGTTGACATCAGGGTGAAACTAACCCCACTCCTCCTCCAACCCAAAAGACAAGAAAGAAGAGCATAGGCTCTAAAAGGGCGAAGAGTACAGAGGAGGGCAAAAAGCAGAAACGCAGAAGAAGTATGCCCATTCTGCTTGCACACAATTTTTTTTTTTTTACTTATAACTGTTATATTTATTCATAATGCTAATTTGCTTTTGTTAGTGATTTTAGCAGAGTCGGATGATAGCCAAGGGAAGGCTACGGAGGGCGGTGAACGGAGGCCGGAGGAGAATCTTGAAAGTGAAGGAGAGAAGGGCCTGAAAACGCCTGACCCAAACTTTACTCCATTCGATGAATCTGAATTTCATGAAGATAGGCCGAAAGGCAACTCTGCTTATCATTCTCCTCCTCCTAATATCACTAACCCAGCTATCACATCCTCCAATGTTCAAGAGCCAACTCTTCCTGCTCATGTGAGGGCATTGCAGGCCATCATTGCAAACCCTGCCACTAAGGATAAAGAATTTGCAACTCTTCTTCAGGTATGAATGATAAGATCATCTGCATGTATATGTTTGTAATTTATTGATGTGAGTTGCCTGAAATTACTCATAAAATTTTTTCTTATACAGGGTTGTGTTATCCCTGAGCTGAAACCCCAATTCACCGCTCTCCGTTCTGATCAACTCAGGGAATCAACTATGGCAGCTCATGTACTGCTAACCAATCATCTGGACTCTGTGCTGCAACTGCAGAAGCATCAAGAGTCTATTCTTGCTATAGCCCGTAAAGACATAACTGAAGGTGCAAATGCTCGTAAAAGAGCTGCTGATGCTGAGCGTGCCTTAAGTGATGCGCAGAAAATAATAAAGGCTAGAGAAGTTGAGTTAAAAAGTGCTCAAGATGTTGCTGTTGTTCTGCAAAGGGAAAGGGATGCTGAGAAGAAAAGACTTGAAGAAGAGCAGGTGAAAGTGGGTGAGCTGGAGAAGCAGCTGAATGCAGAGAGGGAAAAGTCTGCTGAGCTTCTCCGGAGGGCGGAGAAAGGCGAAGGTAATTTTGCTGAGCTTAAGAAGGGTATACCAGGTCTGATAGCTAAGGTGCTTGGATCCAGTCTTGTAGGGAACCCCTACAATGATTATGTTGATGCTGCCTGCACCCATGCTATTGCTGATGTGACCGGCAAGCTGTTTAAACGCCTTGCTCCCAACCAAACCCCTTCTGCTGCTATTACCAAACTTATGCCCCCTGGTACTCAGGAAAAGGTTGATGAGACTAAAGACAAATTGATAAATTTGAAGATAAACGTTTATGATGAAGTATGCAGCAAAGAAGATTCATCTGCTCAAGATGTGCTTAGCGTGCAGTTTGATTGATCTTTGTAAAAATGTCAAACAATGTTTTGTAATAAATTCCTTCTGACCTTGACATTATATACATACTGACTTTATTGTGATGACTATGTGTGGTTACATGCTTGTTGCAAATATTTTGATGCTTAATGCTTTAAAACCAATCGATTATGCACCTGAGCATAAAATTTCTATACACAATTGTGCAGTGTATAATTGAGCAAATCATTTTGAAAAGTGTATAAGGTAATTCATATGTAGACGCTTTGTAGTATTAAGTTTTGCTAAATGAATATGATGTCTGAATTCTGTTACACGCTTTCCGTCATAAAATTAATGAGGAAGAATTATGAAGTGTTTTAGAAGAATGATTACAAATCAATAGACTCTCCGTCTTACGCCTTCCGTCATAAAGTATATGAGGAAGAATTGCTAATTATTTTGCCTTCATACATAAAATATAGAACTTCGTTCTGTGAAGTAAGTTTTTTATAATGTTTGTCATGACAAGTATCTGAGTTTTGTATCATGCCTCGGTGCGTTCTAGTAAAACTTAAACGTTTTCTAGCCGATCCCTTGTGCCTTTACTGGCCGGCACAAAAGCTTCCGCCATCGGAGGTATTTTAAAAATACACTCCTTCTGTGGGCAGGTTATAAATGTAATGTTTTACATTTGTCACGGGCAGCACTTTGTTTAAGAAAAATATAAAATTTATTGTTCGGTACTGTGCAGTACATAAACGATTGATAAAGAATTTAGGTGGATCAAGCCTAATTAGTACGCCATGAATGTTTAATGTATGCAATTGCTAACATATGCACTGTAAAATAACCGCAATGGTTCACAGTAAATTGATAAACGTTGCTCTTCATATAATGCGAAAATATGTTCTTCAAATGTCAAACATGTGTATTTTGGCATGAATACAATGATTGTAAAAGACAATGCTAAAAAACTGCTCTGATAATAAACTTTTGTTCTTGATAACATGCTGAGATTTGCTTCTTCATACGCCGAGCGTCCAGCGCTATCCGGCCTACACACTTGATTATGGAATGAAAAACTCCTGAACTTCATCATCACTAAACAACCGATCATGCTTTCTCCAGTTTACGTTGCCTTCTGGTAAGTTCACAAATGTGGATCTTTCCCTAGCCGGTGCCACATACTGTGAATGTATAGCGGCTACTCCGTTAGGAGTTGGGAACCTGATCTCCGCATGAGATGTCGATGTTATTGCTCCGAATTTAGCCAACGCTGTCCTTCCAAAAAGGACATTAAATCGAGAATTGCCATCTATGATTGTGAAATCTATTGTTTCTGTTCTCAACAATGGGAATGTGCCCATAACAACTTCCAAACGAATCTGCCCCATGGCATTTACCGGTGCTCCAGTTAATCCAGAAACTTTCAACCTCGTTTGCCTAGCTCTGCCCTGCACATGCATTGGAAAAGTCTTCAAGCAATGCCAGTAAATGATGTCAGCTTCACTTCCCGTATCTGTGTATATACAGTTGACAAACTTATTTGCTATCTCTGCTGAAATGATTACTGGTTGGACGGACAATGCCCAATTCTGAATTGGCTGAAAGATAATTGGAGCATATCTCCAGCTGTCCAAATTGCTGTTTGATGATTCACCTTCTTCATAATGACCGTCGTTGATCCAAACCATCCTGATTACAACTTCTGGAGTTGTCTCGCGCTCTGTGATCCGGTCTCCGTACTGAGGTTGGTTCCGATTATCTCTTCCACCATGCTGCTCTCTTCTGTTCTCTCCACGGCGTCCTATGTTACCATCATTCCTTTGCCACGCAAATTTTCTGCGAGGATCATTCCTCCTGTATTGTTTGCCAGGCAACAAATGATTCAGTTCTCCTGCCTTGATTTTCGCTATAATTTCTCTCATCAAAGATTTGCAATTGTCCGTATCATGGCCCCAAGCTTCATGGAAATCGCACCACAACTCACTCTTTGGACCCTCCCTTTCCTCCATAGGTGCTGGAGCATTGAAAGTGGTCCTAATTGGTTCAGTGAAGAGGATCTCTTTCGGAGTTTTAGTAAGCGCCATTATCAACGGGTGCCTTTCTATTGGCCTTCTGTTGTGGTGGAAATCATTAGGGTGATTGTTTCCTCTCCATCCTCCATTTGAATTGTCATTCCTTCTCTGATTTCTGTCAAAATACCGTCCTCCGTTGTGCGGCTTGCTACTGCTGCCAGTATCAAACTTGTTCAACCCACGCTCACCAGCTCGAACATGCCTCTGTGCAACCTCCAACGCCTGGTGCAATGTTTTTGGCAAGTCATACCGTAATGCATGAACAAGTGCACTAAACCGTCGCTGGTCCAGACAGAAAATGAAACCAGATACAAGCTGTGATTCTGGACAATCAGGAATCTTCTGTGCTTCAAGTGTATAACGCTTCATAAAATTGCTCAAAGATTCGTTATGATGCATTGTGATCTCGTGTGCATCAAGATGTGTCAGAGTACAGCTCCGTAGATTTTGGTATTGCATCACAAATTTTGCTCTCAAATCAAGAAAACTGGTAATACTCCTTGGCGGTAAACTAGCAAACCATTTGCGTGCCATTTTCTGCAGTACCATAGGAAACATATGGCACGCAGTTTCATCCTCCCAATGCTGCAACCTCATAACACCTTCAAACATAGTCAGAAAATCTTCCGGATCCGTTGTGCCATCATAAACTCCAATTGTTGGTATAGCAAGATTTCTGGGCAATGGATAATTAGCAATTCGATCAATGAAACACTGTGTAGATTCAGCCATGGCTGGTGGCTTGGTGGCTTGCTCTCCAGTAATGAGGGCAAAGAAATTGTCCACGGCCACAGCACGGACGGCGGGCTGCGCTAAGCGTTGCTTATATTTTGCCGGAGCTGTCTGCTTAAGAATGTCATTTAAAAGCAACACTGCCTGCTTCTCTGACATGAACTCATCTTTGTCAATTTCATCATCAGAGTCATTGTTATCATAGCTCAGGTCGTTATCATCCCCAGAATCATCAATAAGACTGCCCAGCTTGTCAAGTAGCCTGGATAACTTGTATTTTGATATAGATTGCTTTTTCATTATTTGCTTGTCTTTGCCATCCGCCATCCGCCGAAAAGGTATAAGTGATGGACATCGCCGTAGTTGCATCAATGGTCGCCGCTCTGGATTAGTAACAAAATTTGGAAGTCTTTCTGCACTTTTGGCTGTTGTTTCTTCGATTACTGGCCTTTTCTCCGAATTAGTTGCCAAATGTTTAAGCCTTTCTGCAGTTTCAGCAACTGTTTCTTCAATCGTACCATCTAGTGGCGGAACAGGTACATCTTCAACAGTGATCATGTCGTCAGTTGATGGATTGTTGACTGCTTCAAGTACAAATGGAGCTTCAGTTGCTTTTGTTCCTTTTCTGTTTCGTGTGTTCTTTGCATTTGTGGATGGCGCCATTGTTAACACCTATTTCCTTATGAGGTAAGGTTTAGTGTGTCAACAAGATACTATAAGTAATCTAGCTTTAGGAGAGCGGAGTGTTGCCGATTGATTTTTACCCTTGGGAAATAATCCCTGCAGACCCGGTTCACAAGTGTAGAAACTTGTGGGGTGACTTAATCAATCTGTCGTCCGTAGAGCGTAAAAGTGCTAGCCGGATGACTTCTAGTAAGAGAAAGTGGAGAGAGAAAGAGAGGTGAAGTCTCAGCTCTCAAAGTTGTCAGAATATCTGAACTGTGTAAAATGACGACCCAAGGGGTTTATTTATAGTGTTAGATCCACCAGATTGCTCGGGGACACGTGTCAGATGATGATACGTTCTGTTACTTGTGATCCGAAATTTACGCTGAAGGTGGCGTTCTCCGGCCAGGGCTTACGCGCTAGGCGGCCTTCAGGGCTTACGCATGACGGAGCAGCCTGTACAGCGGAGAACGCTGGACGGATAATTCCACAAAACTGTTGTTTCCAGCCTTCCTTATGTTACTTTTATGCAACCGTTATGCCTTTTACGCGTGTATACGATAGGATACACCATTAATTTGTAAAAACAACAAGTTTCTTAGTCGAAATCTGTGGTTCCACGGACCACGGATTATTAAATTAAATGACTTTAGCATGTACGTTCACTTAATACCTAAAACATATCATTAAACTGTTATAAATAAACCCGTAATTTTACAGGTCATTTCACTAGTTATTATTATATATCTAAATATCTAATGAGATAAAAGAAACAAATATAAGAATATACCTAAACCATTTGCATAGGATACCTAGCCCATACTCGAAGTAATATTACTAAAATATTTCTCTCAACATTACTCCATCCCTTTCATCTGAAATATATACTTTTGCACATTCACTAATAGAATTTCTTATCTATAAAAAAAATCTATTTTGATTTATTGAATTTTTATAAATATATATATAATCAAAAAATTAGAGTTTTCATAAATACAAGTTATCACGTGTCTTTAAAGTGAGGGGACGGTACGGGCATCAAATGGTGGACATTGTAGCATACGTGGTCTCAACTTCATCTTTCAGTCTTCATTTTTTTAATCAAATATATCTCTTCTTTCTTTTTCCACATGTACAAATTCTTTTCTTGCAGATTCCCGAATTGCCCCTGCCCCCACCAACATCACAATAACCCCAACTTCCTTCCTATCCACACCATACAAGTCTTTGGTTATTACTACGGATAGAACAAGTTATCACCAAAGTCATTCAATAGTATAACGTGACCAAAAATAATATCGTGTAATCAACATTCTAAACCATATGTCAAATGTAAAATGTATGGAGTTATTGCAACGATACCGTTTATGTATTCCTAATCAGCACATTTTGGCCAAATACATGTGCCGCCAGCTAACCTGGCCGATACATCACCCTATTCATATCAGACCATAATATGATTTTAGACATTCCAACCCTTTTCTTCATATGCTCATAAGCTACATATAGGCGTCATATATTGACAAAATATACACAAGGTTTTACCGACATGTATTCAAGACCCAGGTCCGATCGCCTGCCCCTCGGGATGGTATAAGATTCGGATCCCTGTAATGCGGTTCGAGTTTCCTGCCCGAAAGCGCGTGCGTGCGTGACAAATGACAGTATTCGATGCCAACAAGTTGCATTTCAAAAAAAATATATATATACACCTAAAAAACTTGACCATAAACACCATAGGAGCGCCACTAGTGGCTATAGCCCCAAACTCATTCTATTAGACATCCTGATTATCGCATAACACCAACTGCATTAACACTTAGATATACCTATGTCAATTTAGTAGGTTGATTTATTGACGATTTCAATGTCTCGTAGAGCTTGAACTGATTTTTCAGGTTGGCTTTAAAATCAATAAAAATTTGATTCTACCATTTTCATGGCGTCTCACCACTTTTTTAGCCAGAGGTCCTCACGGAAGCAATCCCTCTACCCTGGACTCCTGGAGTAGAGAGAGGGATGACTTTATCTTCATGTGGGTGGAGAACTTTTTCTCGACTCGTAGTTAGATAAACGACTTCTCTTCTATTCTAGGGTACAAGAAGAATTGTCTACATCTCACATCTCTCATACCTCGCATATGTGGGATTGGTTGTTGTTGTTGATATGTTGACGAACCTGTACACATTCACTTGAAACAAACTAATGCATTTTACCAATCATTGCATACCAAATTCTATATAACTAGTAAAGTTTCTGACCGCGCGTTGCGGCGGTTGCATTTGGATATACGTTGCTTCATACATGTATGTAGTATCGGGCGATATTATATACAAAATGGATACGTATGTTTACGCAGCTAACATTAGCCGAATAAGTTCGCAAAATGGCTATGTGTAGAGACATAACTTATGTTATTAAGTCTATAGTAAAGATGACCGATACATAAAGGAAACCCAAAAGTTCAAAATCAAAGGGTGTTTTGGCTCTACTCAAAAGAATAGGTACTAAGTCCATGACGATTAGATGCGAAGAGCTGCTTAGGTTCATAAAGTAGCAGATTTATCATGACTATAACTATGTCTTTTGTGAACTTCCCACACATCTAACCGAATTACTGCAACAACGGATTAACAGCTCATATGTAAACTATGGCAAAAGGTCAAAACTACTTTGAGTAGTACAATTTATATTTCACTTATGCTTATTATCTAATCCAAAGCTCTACAAAATAATAAATACTCAAATAGCACAAAAGTTGCAGCAAAATTCCGTTGATGACTGCAACCGACTAATGCAATGTCATTCGGAAAAACAATCCGCACCACCATGACTTTAAGATTCAAGAAAACGAAATAGACACTCTTAACAGTTTTAGCTAATCCCCAATTTTAGTTCAAATCAGTAACATTGGCATGATTTAATATGCGTAGAAAGCATGTTGTACCTGGTTTCTATCCAAATGTACCACCACTTCAAATTTTCGAGAACACCTTTTCTATTTAAAAATATCAAGTGTCAACAAATCAACATGGACCAATATAAAGTACTAAGGTGGCAATTCTGGCCCAAACTATATGAGCCAAATTTGCATATGTTTTTACTTCTAACAGGGTTAAATATATTAAACAATCTTAGAGAAAATGGTTTGAAAGAAGCCATAAGTGACACGCTTGATATAGAATATAACACAACCAAAATTGATCAAATGATTGTAATTGTAATGTCTAATCAAATAAAGATCCTGATAGACATACCTCTATTGTATGTAGCTCAGATGGCAGATTCTCTGGTGAATATGCAATTGTTATGATCTCGTAAGAGCGCCGACATGTAGCTTTAAAACACTATCATAATATCCAATTGTTATGAACATTCATTTATATCTATTGTGATGTGATACATATGGTTTTTTTGCAATACATAGCTTCCCAGTTATTCCAGGTATTGTTCAATATTGATTCTGATAAATTTCCCAGTTATTACATCACAAAAAACCAATTGGGTAAGGTTTATTTGAATGCAGTTTTCGAAAAATAAGAAAAAAAAGATAACCATACCTTCAAGCAACCACTCTATATTAGATGGATCCTCTATACTATTTCAACCTGTGTGGTGAGCATTTATGAGTTAGAAGAAGTAATCTCGACCCAATGAGTCGAGTGCGTAAAGTAAGAGGGAAAAAAATGGCACCAAAAAATCGTCAAACGTGTATTTTTAATGCATAATAAAACTTCTCTTGATCATTCGTACAAATAAATTATTATTGAAACAGTATAGGTTTTCTAACCATAAACAACACACTAATTATGTATGGAAATTTAAAAAAAAGTTCGTCAATCATTCCAGGTCAACCGAATCCCTTCTACAGATTCACCCATATTGATCCATGAGAAAACCCACTCATTTGATCACATCTATTGAAAGAGATCTAGTCAAAGATTGTACCTTGTGAATGACTTGGATGTTTTTCAACTTGCTTTGAGTAGACATTTTGTACGCAATTTCTCACTCCAATTGGCATATCAAAATTACAACAACAACAACAACAACAACCGCCTTGATAATTACGTTGCACTTGCTCTGTACCGTGTTTTTTGACATTCACAAATAAAAAGATCCAATTAGAGGAATGCTACTCTCACAACTTGCCTAACTAAATGATGATAACGATTCTGGTGATGATCATAAAAGCCAAAAAAAGTAGATGTTAAAAAAAAAAAACCATATATAGTAACAACTTAATGTAGTAGCAGCAAGCAGCAAGCAGCAAGAAAGGAAATTCTTAAAAGTTAAACACCATTAATATATGGCTAGTATTAAGGATTTATTAGAATGTTTTATGTCACAAAAATAAAGATCAAGAACAGATATCAATGAAGGTGACGCAAAATGCTTAAAACGATAAAGATATCTACCAACCACAATCAAATCAGTGGAGTTGTAAGACTTGGTTGTAACATCCTTCAAGCATTGACAACTTAGAACTGTGATATAAAGAAAACGATGACACAACATCTTTCATAACACACTCGTCTTAGTTTTTCGTAAATCAGCCTCATGAGGTCATCAGGAAGTTGTGTAATACACAACAACATCCATTTCTGTGCAAGTCTCCATCAACTTCATATAAGATCAAAAGGAATAAATAAACAACAGTTACTTTGTATTAAAGAATATAACATAATTAAAACACTAATCATTAAAATTATAATTATAATTATAATTATAATTTTAATGATAATTATAATATAATTATAAATTATACTTGAAATTAAATTGTTTAAATCGACTACCTGATTAAATCAATTGAATTATATACTGCACCTTTTCCTTTAAGTGCTATCTGCAGATCCCAGGTGAAACAAAAGACATGAAAAAACAAAACATATAATAAACACTAAATGAAAGAAACTCGGATATCTACAGTTGAGACCTTGATTTTACAGAATAGACGATATCGTTTGAAAAAATTAAAACTAAAATTGAATCCAACATTAGATGTGATGTAATTAACTTTAATTGAGATTTTTTTTCGTCAGGCTTACCCATATCAACATTGTAACAAATCTCAGTTCAAGGAAAACCAAAATGCGTGAAAATGAAAGTAGAGATCACCTATACGTCACGTGAACATTAAATTATTTAAATCGATTACCTGGTCGAGTGGTCGGGACTGAAAGCGCCACAATTTATTTCTCCTATGCCCAGAGATTTAGTCTTAATTCTGCTTATATAAGCGACTGCAGGTTGTGACGTAATGGGTTTTTGGACTTGTTTGACCTTTAATGGTCATTTCGGTAAGCGAGATGATATATCCACCACCACTTTTACTCCTTCCACCTAAATGTTCTAAAATATTCTTAAATGATAACTTATACAAATTTTTTGTTAAATATTATTAAGGGACATTTTGGGAAAAAAGATATAAATGATGGTGGATGAAGTAAAATTAGATGTGGATATATCATCTCCCGGCTTTTGGTAAGGGGAATGATTCTCACACACACTTTTTTGATCCTCACACACCAATTTAAAGAAATGGAGTATTATTAGAAGAGTAAAATGTTAAAATAGATGTGTAAGGATCAAAAAATGGTGTGTTAGAATCATTCCCTTTTTGGTAAGGAAGTATCTATTTTTTTGTGTTAGTTACAGTAGCCCAGCAGGTACTCCCACTTATATAACCATGGTATTGTAAGCTTATAAATTAAATAGCAATAGTATTTTTTTTCTTAATGGGATGTTCATAGCAGATTCATTTGATTATCTGCTTTAGAAGCAACAAATATAAAACACCGAAATCAAAGCATTAAAGATGGATATCTTAGGAAAAACGTATCTATTGCAAATAGCATATTTCAAATTCAGAGTAACATGTCGATGCCAAATACACCGAAAATCAAATTTTCAAATCTCTGTTTTCTCTCATCATTTCAATGTTTTTTTTTATCTAATTTTATAGTTCTAAAACAGGCAAAAGACTGGTCATATCTAATTTTGCAGTGGGTCTGCACCTTAGCCCTTTCCTTTTTGCTTTGATCCTTGACGAGTTGTCTCGAGGAATACAAGAGAACATCCCTTGGAGTCTGATTTTTGCCGATGATATTGTGCTTGTTGCGGATTCCAAGGAAGAGCTTAATAGAAGACTAGAACAATGGAGGGATGCCTTAGAACAAAATGGTCTACGGATCAGCAGGCAAAAGACGGAATATCTTAGGTGTGATTTCGGTAGGGTTGAGGATGAACAAAATGTTGGAGTGAATGTCAGCATTGGGGACCAGATCTTGCATCCACAAGATTCGTTTAGATATCTAGGCTCGGTCCTCCACAAATCGGGGAGGATAGACGAGGACGTGACCCATCGTATTAAGGTAGGTTGGTTGAAGTGGAGGGCAGCGAAAGGGGTCTTATGCGACAAGAAGATGTTAGATGGACTCCCCTTGGGCTAATTCCTCTCATAAGCCGATGCAGTACATATAAATAAGTAGTAGAGCTATAACAAAACCTAATGGGCTAAATGTATGTAAACAGGCCCTTATAAATAAATGTAATCTAATTAGCCCAAGGGGAGTCCATCTAACAAGTAAGATTCTACAAAAATAAATACCTTTCGCCTAGATTTATAAGTAGGATTTATAAATGAATAAGATTGTCCAATTTCTTATTGTTTAAGCCTATATTTTAGAAACAACTGTTAAAAGTTGGAACATATACACCTACAGGCTGCATCAATAGCAATTGGATTATGTAGTGCCATATAATTTGAGCGATGTACGGCACACGAATAAAAAAAATGGACGACATAAAACTTTCATACAACTAGTGTTATAATTCAACAAGGGCATGCAGCAACATAAACATATTTTGACCTGTTTAGTCAACCAGTCCAGCCCGCCCAAAGTGCCACCTCTATGTAACAAGATCCAGTTCATCAAGAAACAGAGGAACAACGTCTAATCTCATCATACTCCTATATTGGATCGGATTAGGTGCACCAGCTTGCACACACAGTTCAACAACTGGTGGAGCTTTACCATAATATCTCTTCAAATCATTAGAAAACGGCGGGCCCAACGGGTCAGACACATGCCACACGTAATTGGGTCCCACTACATCAAATATCGTCGCTTCTTGCCAAGCATGCATACCATTTCGAGACTGATGTTTTAATGCCCTACAGTTCCTTACTTTATGCCCTTTTGGACCAACATAATCGTTCATTTGTTCAAAAACTCTAAAATTAGTTTAAATTCATATTTAAATTGTTGACCAAATTTGACTGTAACCGACTCTGACCAACAAATCCAATTTTGACTTATTAATCGACGTTGACCGGTTAATTAAACAGATTTTGGAAAATCGAATCGGTCTGTTCGTAAAAAGAAGTGATTGGGGATTAATCAGGAGTAATCGGGGTTCTTTACTAGTTCCAAGATTTAATTAGGAACTGATATTCAACCAACTCGGTCTATTTTTACAGCCAACTTTTTTAGTTTACACATTCAGACCATTTGAAATATAACAATAACCTGATTTGACCTTATTAAAAGTAAATGGTTCAGAATTGTCACCTTTATGGATTTATAAGCAATCAAACAGACAAAGAAAAGGGATACATAAATACACAATCATGACATGTTATAGTTTAGAATTCACATAAGCTGAATTTATGATTTAAAAAAATAAGAAAGTCATGTATGTTCATGTTGGTGTATAGAGAACAATCAGATTTGGATTCCTTTTGTATATTACCAAGTGATCTATTATATCTATATATAACTTATAATGCTGAAACTATTTAGGTACCTGCATCGAAGAACTGGAATGGACTTCAAAAGGTGCGATAACAAGAAACGGGAACCTGGATAGAAGAAACATGTCGATTATTCACTAATCAGTTAGTAAACATTCATACAAGATGATAATTAAAATAGTTCAGGTTGTGTTTATGCGTATACACTTTTTACAAACACCTATGAGAAATGCACCAAATTTTGCAAACTATCAGCAAACAGACAAGCTAAACACAAATCTCTGGCCATGAATTCTGTAAATTCCTAAACTCAAAAACACATAATCAAGCCCTAACTCCAAGTTACAAACTAATTGTACTAAAAGCTTATTCAGATTAAAATGTTTACAAGTACAGTAACATCATCATTGTACAAGCATACCTGTACAGCGATGCTACAACTAGAAAGTGGTGGTCCGGTGGTCGACGGCAGTGAACCGGAACAGAGGGAGATGAAGAGCGGTGGTCGCAGAAAGGTATATACCTGGAGTGGAAGTGTATCGGGGCCGACGGTTATAAAGAGGAATAGAAGAGTCGCGGTGGAGCCAAACACAGTGAGCTTGATGATTTTGTTCGTGAATTGGGGTGTACAACTCAAGCAACATCTAAGAATACATCAAAGCACAAATCAAGAAAACTCTAACAACCAAAACTCCAACAAAAAATCAAGAAAAGATGGACAACAGATCAACTCAAAAAGGAAGATTGTTAGGACAATGAATGTTGATGTAGTTTGTATAGTTTTTAATATATTGCATTTTAATAATTTTAAATACTAGTTAAGTATGGCTAGCTAGTGATGAAGCTTGAACTATAGATACCTCATCACTACTACATGTACTTCGTAATAACTTTTGCCAAATTCACTACTAACATGTAGTCCGTAATTACTAGTCTCGACCTAGACCCGACCGTCAGAACTCTGTCTCGCGTCTTTTGCAAAACTTGTTCTATTTTACCACATTACAACAAAAAAATTGTTAGCACTTTACTTGCATTCTAGAACTAAAAACCACTTGCACTCCACCTACCCGAATTAGCTCTCCCACTTTATTTCTTTCCCACTTACACCTACCCCATTCAATTCCATCATCAATCTATATAGAGTAAATAATCAGGATGAAGAAGAAAAGGTATGGATTTGTTTATATCATATACTTAAAAAATGACATTAACAGTTATCACGATCTTTACCTGCTTGTTTTTCAAGTCAGCTCTCAAGTCTCTTCACCCTGCTTGCGGACTGTGCCCAATTCTCCTGTATAGCTCGAGTGTATTTGGTAGTCTTGAGAAGGTGTCTGATGTTGTGTTTTTGATTTATTTCTATAGGGCCTATAATATATGGTTCCTAATTGTTGCATCTGTTTATAAATTTGGTTAATAAAAGTGATTTGCTTTTCTTAAAAAAATGACATAAACAGTTAGAAAAAGAAGATGAAGAAGAAAAGGGGATTTAGAGGATAATGGTTGCACTGAACCATTTAGAGATACTCCAAGAGGGGAACCGTTCAGTGTTCGTTCAGTACCATTCTTTCATTTAGAGGCACACATCAAACGCACTGAACACTTACCGATTCAGTGTTAAGTGCTGAATGATTCCATTCAGAATCAAACAAACACACCAGTCAAGTTTTGAAATCGAAACATGGGTGGGGTGGGGTGGGCTGGGCTGGGGTGGGCTGGGTTATCCATTCCATGGGTAATAATCATTTTTATTAAGGAATGTTGGCCTAGTAGTAGTAGTAGTACTAAAATAAAGAACCGGCACTTTTCATTCGTCTCTCCTACACATCCCAGATCTGGATCTGCAAAGCAAAATATAACAGGTATTTTCTATCTATTTTTTCATTGAATTGAATTATTGTTGTTGAGATTTTCATCTTGTTTATCGGATTAGGGTTTTGTAATGAAATATACTTTACTGATTAATTGTTTTACAGAAATCATATTTGGTAGTTAAGCTTGATTTTCTGTTTATTTTTGCGATAAAAAAATAATACTGATGTGTTGGTATATGCATAAAGTAAAGCTTTTTGAATTAACATTATTTAGTAGCAGGTTATAAGACCACTCCCAACCATGGCGACGTCATGGCCACTTCCTCAGCGCCACATCAGCTTTCTCTCTCCTCCTTTCTCACCACTTCCTCCCATAACACTCCCATAACATACTATTGCCAACCATGATATACTCCATCTTCATCACATACCCCACAAAATTAATTAAATACATAAGGTACAAGGTGTTTATGCTGAGGTACAAGTAAATAATGCAAAGAATTAAAGAAAGAGAAAAGAAGCTCGTGCTGGAAGAAGTCTTGGGGAAGAAAAGTTGCAGGGCGAGAGAAGTGAGGGCGAGGTGAGGGCTTGTGAGGGCATACAATTGCCAATGGAGCCCTCGAGGACAAGCAAGAATGGCGGTCCGAGGAAGAAGCGTTGGGAGTGGTCTAAAGGGAGGATTATCTAGCTTATTATTTCTGCACCTGATTAGTATAGTTGGTTTTACTTTTTAATTTAATTTTACTTTTTTAAACATCTCCACCGGATGTTTGATCCATTGGAGCTCTAGTAATTGCCCAGAAACAAAAAAATATTGAAAAATTGATGTATATGTATTTTGGGGTTAAATTATTATTATTTAATTTTTTATTTTTTTTTTAAAAAAAATATAATAATATCCAGCCAACTGATGTTTTATAATAATTTCCCAGAGACAAAAGGATGAAAAATGCGCGTGCGCGTCTTCCCTCTCCTCGTCCCTTTCCGCTGTGTGAGTATTATAATGAACTTGATGATCTTCAAAGAAAGGATCCGGAAAAAATGGAGCGTGCCATTACAGAAATCATAAGACAGAGTAATATCTACTACAGTATTTGTTTTCAATTCTTTAATTTTATGTCTCCAATTTAACACTCTTTACTTAGGCATTGTTGAAATATTAATATTTTTCTAGATTAATCTACAATTAACTAATACTTACTAGTAGTAGATATTTTAGTACAGATTAACTAGAAGGCAGTAGAAGTGCTACTCAAAATATCGGAATGTGCTAGAACCATTTGATCACGTACATTGTGAGCCTATAAATAGGCAAGAAGACTTGCAAAATCCATGTACAAAAACACAACAAAATTTCAAGAAATAAAAATCATTCCTTTCTAAACACTAACACTAAGTCTTCATATTCTATAAAACATCCCCTCACTTACAACAACAATTCAACTAATCAATAAACAATCCTAACTAAAACTAATCAATCACATTCAACTAAATCAAAACACTATAACCATTTTAACAAGTGGTATCAAGAGCCATTTTGGGCGTTCGTTCGAATACACCATGACTACCGTCGGTGCGTACAATATTCCCGTCCCCATCCTTGATGGTGATAACTATGATTTTTGGAGTATCCGAATGAAGACATATTTCCAAGCACAAAGCTTGTGGGATATTGTCGAAGTCGGGGTTACAACTCCAAAAGACGTCGAAACTCTGTCCGCAGAAGAACAAGAAAAATACAACAAAAATGTTGTAAGAAATGCTGCTGCTCTAGGCTATATTCAACAAGCCTTGACACCGTCTATCTTTCCACGAATCATAGGAGCTACGACAGCCAAAGAGGCGTGGAAAATCCTTCAAGAAGAATTTCAAGGAAATGCCAAGGTGAGATCTGTCAAATTACTAACTCTACGACGAGATTTTGAAAATTTAAATATGAAAAAGACCGAGACCGTTAAAGATTACTATTCTAGAATTAAAGAAATAGTAAATCAAATGAGAGCCTATGGAGATAATATAACTGATAAAAGGATCGTAGAAAAAATACTCATCAGTATGACCGAAAAATACGATCATGTCATTACTGCTATCGAAGAGTCGAAAGACATCGAGACTCTGTCGGTACCAGAATTAATTGGCTCTCTTGAAGCATATGAGGCTAGACTGATTCGGCGTAGTGAAAACTCACTCGAAAGTGCCTTTCAGTCTAAACTCAAAATAAGGTCTCAAAAATCTAATAATGGGGGGAAAAGAATTCTTGAAGAAAATTCGAGAGGAGGAGCAAAACCCAGAACCGGGTTCGATCAAAAAAGAAAAAGCTACCCTCCATGTGGTATTTGCAAAAGGACAAACCACTTGGAGAAAGATTGTTTCCACAAAGGGAAACCACAATGCAATAACTGCAAAAGATTTGGGCATCTAGAAAAAGATTGTCGTTTAAAACAAAATCATCGAGCTAACTTCACGGAAGAAAGTGAAGATATACCGGAGAACAAAAATCAGCTATTCTATGCCTGTCATGTCGCAAATAAACAGAGGGACGATACTTGGTTGATCGACAGTGGGTGCAGCAACCACATGACAGGAGATGAAAAGTTATTTGATAGTATCAACACGTCCGTAAAGTCCCGCGTCAAACTAGGGAATGGAGCGCTTGTTGACACTAAAGGCAAAGGTACGATAACTGTTCAAACTAATAACGTCACTCGATCTGTTAATGACGTTCTTTTAGTACCAAGCTTAGCGAGTAACTTGCTAAGTGTTGGACAAATGATGGAGCACGGCTACTCTTTACTCTTCGAAGACAAATCATGTGTTATTCGTGACAAGAAAAACAATTATAAATTAATAGCCGAGGTGCCAATGGAGAATCGAAATTTTCCGCTTCGTTGGCAGTATATCAGAGACACAGCCATGAAAGTTCAAGTTGAAGAATCATGGCTATGGCATCGAAGATTTGGCCACTTTAACTTTCACGCACTAAAAATCCTCCAACAGAAGAATATGATGAGAGACTTGCCGAACATAGAAGAGATCACCGACACGTGTGAAAGCTGTATGATGGGCAAGCAACATCGAAAACCTTTCCCTCGTGACAAAGCTTGGAGAGCGAAAGGTATACTGGAGCTGGTGCACACCGACATTTGTGGACCAATGAGGACCCCGTCTCTTAACCAAAACAGGTACTTTATTCTCTTCATCGATGACTATTCTAGAATGACGTGGGTGTACTTCATGCGTGAAAAATCTGAAGTATTTACTATATTCAAGAAGTTCAAGAATTACGTAGAAAAGACTAGTGGCCACTATATAAAAACACTAAGAAGTGATAGAGGAAAAGAATACACCTCTACACAATTTAATAAATTCTGTGAAGATGAAGGTGTTAAACGCCAACTCACTATTGTTTACGCCCCTGAACAAAATGGCGTCTCTGAACGCAAAAACAGAACTGTAATGGAAATGGCCAAAACAATGATACACGAAAAAGGCCTTCCAAACAGTTTCTGGGCCGAAGCTGTATACACGGCTGTATATATACTAAATCGATGTCCCACGAAAGCCGTAGAAAACAAGACTCCGATAGAGGCATGGAGTGGAAGGAAACCGTCGGCGAAACATCTGCGAGTATTTGGGAGTATTTGCTACAACCATGTTCCTAAGGAGAAACGTCACAAACTCCAAGAAAATTCAGAAAAAGGAATATTTTTGGGCTATAGCACACAGTCAAAAGGCTATCGAGTCTATAACCTGAAGACTAATAACATCGTGATAAGCCGAGACGTGGAGTTTGACGAAGACGCTTCTTGGAACTGGGAGAAAGACAAAGTTGAAAAACAAACATATCTGCCGCAGATATCTATGGAAACTCCAGCTGAATAACCACTACAAATGGAGCATTCTAGACAACAGGAAAGCACCGGAGAAATGGGCCCTACTACGCCAACTTCTCCGTCAGCAACACTACCATTAGCACAAGACGAATCAAGTCCAGAGTCAACACCTGGAAGAGCTAAAAAGTTAACAGAGGTATACGAGACTTGCAACTATTGAACCCGAAAGCTATGAAGTTGCATCCAAAGATGAAAAGTGGGTGGCTGCTATGAACGAAGAAATCAGAATGATTGAGAAAAACAACACATGGGAGTTAGTTGATCCTCCAGAAAAATAAAGAAATCATTGGAGTTAAATGGGTTTACAAAACAAAGCTCAACCCTGACGGTTCTATACAAAAACATAAAGCAAGGCTAGTAGCTAAAGGCTACTCACAACAACAAGGAGTCGACTACAACGAAACTTTTGCACCAGTAGCTCGACTAGACACTATAAGAGCAATTGTGGCATTAGCAGCTCAACGAAGGTGGAAGATTCACCAACTAGATGTAAAATCAGCCTTTCTAAATGGATTTCTCGAAGAAGAGATATACATCGAGCAACCACAAGAGTTCATTTAGAAAGGAAAAGAAGACCAAGTCATGAAGCTAAAGAAAGCTCTATATGGACTTAAACAAGCACCACGTGCTTGGTATAGCCGCATTGACAGCTACTTCACAAGTTCAGTATTCAGGAGGAGCCAAAGTGAGGCCACACTCTATATCAAAACCCAAGGTAACTCTGACACTCTCATTATTTCCTTGTATGTTGATGATCTTATATATACGGGAAACAATGAGAGAATGATACAAGAGTTTAAGGAAGACATGATGAAAACGTTCGAAATGAGCGACCTTGGTTTGATGCGCTATTTTCTTGGCATCGAAATCAGTCAAGAAAAGGAAGGCATCTTCATATGCCAAAGGAAATACACATAAAATCTCCTGAAAAAGTTTAAACTATACGGTTGTAAAACCGTCGCGACGCCACTAGTTGCCAATGAGAAGATGAGACAAGAAGATGGATCGGAGAAAGCAGACGCTTCAAGATTCAGAAGTCTCATCGGAAGTCTACTTTATCTGACAGCAACAAGGCCAGATATTATGTACGCAACGAGTTTATTATCCAGGTACATGAAAAACCCTACTCAAATACATTACGGAGCTTCTAAAAGAATATTAAGATACTTGCAAGGTACCATGGACTATGGAATATGGTACAAGCCCACTATAGATTCGAAGCTTCATGGATACACTGACAGTGATTGGGCCGGATCGGTGGATGACATGAGAAGTACTTCCGGATACGCATTCACACTTGGATCTGGTGCATTCTCATGGACATCAAAGAAACAAGAAACGGTGGCACAATCGTCAGCCGAAGCCGAGTACATCGCAGCCGCTAACTCAGCTAATCAAGCTATATGGCTAAGGAGAATTCTAGAAGACATGGGCGAAAAACAAGACGAAGCTACAAAAATATTTTGCGACAACAAGTATGCAATTGCGATGACAAAAAATCCAGTGTTTCATGGCAGAACAAAACATATTGACATCAAGTATCACTTTCTGCGAGAAAGCTCAGCCAAGAAAGATATTGAATTACAATACTGCAAGACCGAAGAGCAGATTGCAGATATTTTCACCAAAGCACTGCCAAGACCAAAGTTCGAGCTCTTACGCAACATGCTGGGAGTAATACCGAAAAACATTAAGGAGGAGTGTTGAAATATTAATGTTTTTTCTAGATTAATCTAGAATTAACTAATACTTACTAATAGTAGATATTTTAGTAGAGATTAACTAGAAGGTAGTAGAAGTGCTACTCAAAATATCGGAATGTGCTAGAACCATTTGATCACGTACATTGTGAGCCTATAAATAGGCAAGAAGACTTGCAAAATTCATGTACAAAAACACAACAAAATTTCAAGAAATAAAAACCATCTATACTATATAATAAAATGGAGTTGACGCTGAAGTCATTACGTGTTTTATAGAGTTGTAACATGTGTTTTAATGGTTGTAACATAGAAATTTGATGATGTCATAGTTAATTAATTATTTTATAATTAAATAAATTACCAGTCAGTTGATTACGCTTATTAAAATACAGTTTTTGTTACGAAAAGTAATTAAAAATTTAATACTCTGTCCTACTTTTTCTATTTACTAGAAGCATTTCAATACATAGAGTGCAAATAGTAAATGCGTGCAAGGTACTGAAGCATTTTTGAAAAAATAAAGAGAGCCTTGCACGCCACATCATTACCACCGTCCAAAATTATATTTTTTAAATAAAACCTTTTTCACTTCATCTTCTTTTGTTCTCCTTTTTCATCTTCTCTTCTCAATACAAAATGAAAACTTTTTTCGTTTGTTTCTCCTCTTGATTTATTTAACTGAATCAATAAGCGAAATCCATCTATACATTCTAAGACAAACAATCAAGAGTGTGCTTCTTGAGGAACTAATTAAGTCGACTTATACATTCAAAGACAAACTGTTTGATGAAATGTCCATAAGAAGATTTATAAGGTATGGTTGCTTTCTTTTTAGATTACTGGCTAGAGCCATGATTCAATTTTATGCGGATGATGAGTTGCAACTGCTTCGAATTTTGTATTGATTTAACAGAGATATTGTTGGGTATTATTTTGAAGATCTGATATCCGCATATACAATCAAAGATATGTATAGTTGCTCTTAATATTGAATTTACCTTCATTTAATTATTTATTTTGAGTAATTCTCTCTTGCATACTAGCTGTTTGATGAAATGCTTGAATGAAAAATAGTACACCGTATTGTGTTTTGTACGAGATTTGTTAATCATTTATTGTACATTCCTCATTTTGATGTTTTATTTATCAATATTTGTATTTTTGGATGCTCGATAAAGATTTCTACTTGATAGTTTGAGTCAATTTTATTGATGAAATGTTGATACTTCAAATTGGTAGACTCAAGTAAACAGAAACTTAACATTGTAAATTAAGCATTATGTAATGTGGTAATATGGAGGTTTATGAAATGGTTAAGGCAGAGAAGGAAGACGTATCGCGCTAAACCAATACTAACATTGTATCATTGATCATGAACTTTCTACAACTAATTCTTTATTTTTTTGTTTTGTAGTTGTGTGAAGTTAAAGTGCACATTGTGGGATGAATTTGCTTAGCTGTTTCATAGCGGCCAAAACTAATGAATATAATGTTGTGCTCTTACTTCAAATTGGTAGACTTACTGGAAAGGTACAATCAAAAGCATGTTTTATGTTGTTTTAGTGACTAGGCGGTGCATGTTTTATGTTGCATTTGATCAGACACAACAATTTTTTAAGAGGTTATAATTGTTGTGATTGTATTTTATGATTTTTTACAGGTTGATTAACCCTAAGAGTTAATGACACAAGAGATTGAAGTTATATACGACCATGAACTGACCAAAATGAGTAACTCATCTGATCAAATAGGGTACTTTTGACTTCAGCAACATCATATTTACAATGTTTTCAAATGGCAAGTAATTTTACCCATCTACCCATTTTACCACTGGTTTAGTGAAATTGTATTGTTATCCATAAAGCATAATCTTAGATTTAGTGATGAAGTTTACTTAAATAAATTATAATGGTCTATTATTATAACTATCTACACTGTTGACAGGAATATTATTTTACGCAATAAATTTACCATGTTAATCTTATCTATGAGTTCAACAATTGTCAGGTAGTTGGCATCCAAATTTATTTGATTTTTATTTTGCGCATTCTATCATAAATAAGGTCTAATGAGTGATTAATCTGTAAATGGTATTTGAGGTAAATTTAATAGTTTTATCATCGTTTGGGAAGTAACAGTTTTATTCTCTTTTCCAGACTTTGAAGTGTGTTGTATTTTTTCCATCAATGTACTATATTTAATATTATTTAGTCTGCATATGTATGTATCTATTTATGACCAAATGTAGATGTCAGACACATCAACAATAGTTTTTTTGTAAAACATAGACCTTTAACTACGACACACTTCTAGATCTTTGAATATAGATCTTTCATTTTTAGATGCGTTAGTTGATTATGATGATGTGTATTTGTCTACAATGTTCCAGGAATTTTACAAGTTCAAAATCATATCTCTAGCTGCAAGGTCAATGAGAAGCGTAATTGATAAGATTTTGGATGCTACAGAGGTATGACATGTTCAAGTCTCGGCCATATGCTACAGTATCCTCGCTACTCATTGTATGGTTCACTTCTTTACACACATACTTATACATTGGCCAGCCTCTACATTTCATAACCCACATTAATCTTGCGTTTTGAAATCACAAAGAATGTTAAATTTACTACAACTAATGTAAAAGTTTCACCAAGAAGTGTTTGTAGATATTGTAAAAGTTTCAATCCGTATATTTGGTCAGCATGTTTATTGTACATTTTTTGGTCAACATTTTTTAATCTACATTCTTTTGTTCTATTTTTGGTTCTACATATTTTGTTCCATCACAATGGTTTTTAACCAAGCCCGTGAATTCACGGGTCAATTAACTAGTTCCTTTCTAAACACTAACACTAAGTCTTCATATTCTATAAAACATCCCCTCACTTACAACAACAATTCAACTAATCAATAAACAATCCTAACTAAAACTAATCAATCACATTCAACTAAATCAAAACACTATAACTATTTTAACAGGCATAAAACAGCTTTAACAAGTTACGGTTAGCAATGCAAAAATCTCCTCATAAATATGCACTTTAACAAGTTGCAAGTCAATCTATATGAAAGAGTTTGTTTTGATAAAAACAGAGTTTCTAACATACAAATACAAATACAAATACCCACCAAACTAAAATCCCCCATTTTTGAACACCACAAACCACAAGATTGACTCTCCTTTGCTGTGTTTATGCATCATTTTACTATATTGTTATTTATTTATTTATTATGAATAAATAAATGAATAATATAATATTTTTTATTATGAATTATTAATTAATTAATTAATTAATTATTGTTAATATTATATGTTTGTTCAGTTCGAGTAGCTGACTTCAAAAAAAGAGGTACCTGCGGTGTTCACTACACCCCGAAATCTATAAGAGATACAACAGAATCAACTTGTTGTAAGTAAAACTAAATGTTCTGATCTTATGGTTTTACACCATATAGTTAACAAATATTAACCCACTCTCGGAAATTAATTGGCTGGAAATACTAAATTTACATATACTTATTTTTAGATACTGAGGCTGAACACTGTGTGTATAAAGTAAACGCCAATCTATACCTAGCTGACATGTTCAAGGTTTTGAACCCCGCTTCCGGTATGTTTTGCTGTAACTATTCAACCTTTTTTTTTTGGTGGTTGTTGTAAAAAAGTTCTTGATTTATAAATAATTTTGTCTGATTATATAATATAGACATTATATTACTTGTGTGCTCAAATCGTAAATAAGCTGAAATTAGACTTGGCTGGCTAATGATGGATGGTATACTTGTTTTGTTTATATTTAATTAATTAATAATTAATAATTAATAGGGAAGGTAGATGAAGACTATACTGCATGTGTGATGCACCGCTACCGCAAGAATCAAAGTGACTCGAAGGGTAACTGCTTTGGCTACAACTTTTGATAAATTGTCTAAATCCCATTTTTATTATCTTGAGATTAGAATTAGATAAGATAATTATTATTATGCTCAAATCGCAAATAAGCTGAAATTAGACTTGGCTGGCTAATGATGGATGGTATACTTGTTTTATTTATTTTATATTTAATTAATTAATAATTAATAATTAATAGGGGAGGTAGATGACTATACTAAACATGTGATGTTGCTCTACCGCAAGATACAAAGTGAATCAAGTGTAACTGCTTTGGCTACTAGTTTTGGTAAACTTCTTAAATCTTATTCTTATTATCTTGAGATTTGAATTAGATTAAATAGATGGTTGTCATAATTACTCTTTTGTTTTTAGATGACGTGCTAGGAACACCTGTGCTCAAGCACCACGAGGATATCGGCGAATCAAACACCTGTGCTCAAGCACCACGAGGATATCGGCGAATCAAGTCAGGTATAAGATTTAATATTAATTTTATCAGGGGGTTTTTTTTTTTTTACTATGGTAACTATTAACTCGTTTTTCAAATTTAGTTACTCTATAAAATAGCATTAATGTAATGTTATTTGGTATTGCAGATGGATCTAGACGAGGCAAGTGAAACGGTTGTTGATGTTCGTGTTAATTAAATTAACTGTCGTGGGTTTAACCTTTATTTATTTATGTTAGTCATGTCGTGTAAGTGGTTGTAACTATTAAACAAACCTACTCTTGTTTTGGATTCACTCTTGCTTTTGTTAAACGTGCATGCAGATTGTAAAGATATTTTGAGCTTGCTCAATTGCGATGTTTGTTTTGTTTTGTGTTCGAACTTGGCTTTTCATTTTGCTAGGCAATTAGATTAAAAAAAACTTGTTGCTGTTAATATCCGCTTAAGATGATTAAAGATTTTTCTCAACATATTAAAAGTTTGTTCAAATCTGATTTTAAACTTGTTAATGTGTTTTTTTTTTCCGGAAAAAAACAGAAATTATATTTATTTAATATAATATAATGGGAATTTTTCATCGAAAGATGAAAACCTGAGAGATTACAAAATAAGAATTGAAGGCTCTCCAATACGTTTGAGAAAATTGACTAATGAACAACCAAGCATGGTAGGCGACCTCCATCATGTGCTTTCGACACGAAATTGACAACTCCATTGAAATCTCCTATTCGTATGCCGTCAACCTTGAACTAAGATTGAAGGAAAAAACAATTAAACCTCGATAGACATATAACACGCTTGTGATGGGCCCAAAACAAAGGGAAACCTCACTGATGCACACACAAATTCATCAAGGGATTATCACCAAAAAGTCCATTTTTTTTTACCTTTCTTGCGTGAGAGCCCCCAAAAAAAAAAAATTGCCAATTTGCCCTCGCAAGGAGCAAGGTGCCTTGCGTCCTTGCGACCTTGGTTTCACATGGGAGCAAGGAGCAAGGCCTTGCTCCTTGCTCCCAGGTGGGAGCAAGGACGCAAGGTGCCTCTTGCTCCCTTGCTTCCACCTGGGAGCAAGGACGCAAGGTGCCTCTTGCTCCCAGGTGGAAGCAAGAGAGCAAAATGCACCTTGCGTCCTTGCTCCCAGGTGGAAGCAAGGGAGCAAGAGGCACCTTGCGTCCTTGCTCCCAGGTGGAAGCAAGTGAGCAAGATGCACCTTGCTCTCAGATGAAAGCAAGGGAGCAAGAGGCACCTTGCGTCCTTGCTCCTAGGTGGAAGCAAGGGAGCAAGAAACACCTTGCTCCTTGCTCCCATGTGAAACCAAGGACGCAAGGCGCAAGGGAGCAAGGCACCTTGCTTCTTGCGAGGTCAAATTGGCAATTTTTTAATTTTTTGAGCTCTCACGCAATAAAGGTAAAAAAAAATAGGCTTTTTGGTGATAATCCCATTCATCAACTAGGCCATGTAGCCCAAACACCAAAATGACAGTAAATAAAGAAGACTTGAATCAGCATATAGCCAAATGAAGTGAAGATACTATCGGCCAAATTCCATCCAACATTAGTGAAACATTCGCCCAAACCTCATGCAGCAAAAATCAATTGACACTCTGAAACATTGCTCATGAAGGGAATCGACCATTGTACTCATATTAGCAACTTTTGAAGCTAAAGAGGCGTCGTTATTAGTAAACGAAATCTTTTTGATTGGAGAAATTACTGAAGCTTGCTTGGATCGATTAACCCGTGAATTTTTGAGTTCCTCGACTGACTTTAAAAACTCCACGTCTTTTGCTTTTTGAGACTTAATTGGTTTGTGACTTTCTCCATAGAAAAGTGAACCTCGCTTTGTGAGCTAACCTTAACAGGAGTTTGAAAATTCGAATCGCCATCGTTAATAATAATTTCTCCGTCCTTCTGTTGATTATCAGGTGGTGATTGATAGATTTCCCACGTCGCCTTTTCTTTTTGGTTTAAATCATTCTGTTCTTCTACCGCATTGAAGGTACGTTGTAAATATATTACATTATTACATTACATACATTACCGATATTAAACTTGTTAATGTGTTATCATCTTAATCACCCTTGAATAAATGCCGATATTAAATATATTACATTATTACATTACATACATTACCAACAATTTGAAAGATGATGGTAAGAAATACATATATTACATTCCATATATTTATAAAAAAACACAAACGCCAATGGGGCTTTGCCTCATTGGTCACCATGTTAACATGGTGTTCGAGGAGACCAGGGTTCGAGTCTCGGGGGGGGGATTTTCGTGAATTAACTCTAACCACTAACATTGCCTTTCAAAAAAAAAAAAAAATAAATAAAAAAACACAAACACATCATTAATCGTTAAATAACATTTAATCTGGAGAGCTTAACTTTCTTTCAAGAGACGCATTTATATGTATTCATTTCTAAGATGTAGCAACATTGAATGGTATAACATACTTTGTTGCAACATATTTCAGTCATCTCATCCTCGTAGAACAAATCGTAGCCATCACTATTAACAACTTAATTTCTTCTGAGAATTGATATTTCATGACCTGGATATAATACAGTATTTAGACTAAATGATACTATAAAACTAAATATAATACAGTATTTAGACTAAATGATATGCCTATACGTACAAATAAATGATCCAGTGTTTGCATTCCATGGCCTGCACATTTGAAAAAAAAAAAAAAATGTGAGCATTGTTTAGCTATCTACTAATGGTTGCTAGTGTATTAACACTTGTACCATATATAAACGTAATTGCTAGGGCTATGTTTAAACATATACAAAGATGCATTAGGATTCCGGACCCCCATTATCTCTATTAACAAATACAGCACACAAGGTGTTAATTCAGATCATGGTTTACCTTTAATAATACTGATTGAGCTGTGAGCAGATTAAATATGTCAACTAATATATTCATATAATAGACTATATTATGCTAAAATAGAGTAGAAATATACAAAGATGAAACAACTTAACCATGAAGGCCGATGATCTACGTTTCCCGCAAACAACATCTTCGACCACCTCCTTCCATCCCATTCTAAAAATGGCCCATTTTCCCCATCTTTCTCCCCCTTCTTGCTACGTATTAACACTAATCACTGCAATATTTTTTGGGCTAATTAGTTAAAGAATGTGAGTTTCAAAAAGAGGAGACTCACATACTTTGCAGCTTAAACAACTCTTCATAACTTTGTTATAGATAAAGGCTTAGAAGTAGAAGCAGAAAGATTGTAAATTGGAACGATTGGCGCACTAAGTTAAATCATGTCATGAGAGGTCCATAATGCTCTTCAAATCCATTGAGGTTTGTAAGATCCCAATTCTTTTAAGGTATATTTTATTATTTTATTATGTTAATTAATTTGACTATGGTTAGATAAAGGACTTGTCATGTAAAAAAATGGACCTTGTGTGCAGATTTTAAGTGGGGAAGGGTTACAGTGTAAAAATGGTCAAAGTTATGTTTTATAAAACAGCAGAGACACCCTCATTTGTGAGAATGCAGAAAAATAAGAAAAATAGAGGGAGAGTGAGTGGGTGGGTGGCGATTTTAAGGGATTGGATACAAATCCTTTGAATTTCACATCTTTTCCTCTTCATTTAGATTTTGATTTCACATTTTTTCCTCTTCATTTAGATTTGAGGGTTTTTAAACCCTAACTTGAGGTATGAATCAATTGTTCTTTAAATTAGTGTTTATGTAATTAAATGATGTTATTGTTGTTTGGAATCAAGGTTTTTGGCTCCATGGAAACCCTAATTCTAAAATTAGGGATTTAAGGTTTATGGGTTTGGGGTTTGTAAGGATGATGAACTTGAAATTGGTAAAACTAGTAATTTTTTATTTGTGAACTTTAAGTTTAAATCTGACTTTGACTTGTTTGACTAAGAAATGTTGAAATGTAAGTTTAATTGGTTATGAAATAAGAAGACTTACAAATTGTAAGTCTTGTGATTTTAGTCTAGTAAGAGTCAAAGTGGGTTTTGTAAACTAAAGGTGTAACCCTTGATGTTATGGGTCTTGTTGACCAAATGTGACTAGATTGTGATTTGTGTGTATGTATATGTGATTATTTGAATATGTAATTGTGGTGAAGCTTGAGATTTGTATCGCTTGGATTTGCGATAACTCTTGCTTGGTTGTGTATATTGCTCCATTTCAAGGTGTTTACATTGTATGCATATATCTTGGTAGACTCAAATTAATATGTGAAATTGTATTGAAAATGAGGCTTGGTTCCCCGGTGGATGTGACAAGTTCTCATATGTATGTGTTATTGTGGTTGAGATAAGACTTGGTTCCCGGGTGGATGTGACAAGTCTTGTATTGATGACGGCTCGGTTCCCGGGTGGATGAGACGAGTTTATGATCCATGGTTCACCGTTGGTTGCCTGGTTCCCGGGTGGATGTGACAGGCGGGTATTGACATGGTTCCCAGGTGGATGTGACAGGCGGTTGTATAGTTGGTTTTACTTTTTATTTTAATTTTACATTCTTAAACATCTCCACCGGATGTTTGATCCATTGGAGCCTTAGTAATGGCCAGAAACAAAAAAAAATATTGAAAAATTGATGTACATGTATTTTGGGGTTAAATGTTTTTTTTAAAAAACATAATAATATTCAGCCAACTGATGTTTGATAATAATTTCCCAGAGACAAAATGATGAAAAATGCATGTCCTCGTCTTCCCTCTTCTCCTCCCTTTCCGCTTTGTGAGTCTGATCTTGAAAGAAACGATCCGGAGCTGCTAAAACCGATGCTGGATGAGATGCAGCGTTCCATTATAGAAACCCTAAGACAGAGTAATATCTACTATTAGTTTTCAATTCTTTAATTTTATGTCGTCATCATCATCATCATCTATTTGTTTTTATTATTAATTTTTAATTATTAATATATTATTATTATTAAAATTAATTAATTAATAAAAAAGCCTTACGTAACATGTGTATAAAATTAGTGATAATTATTACAGTAATTTATATTATTTGGATTTCCATATTATATAATTACCATTACTAAGCCCTTTTACAAAAGCTACTCCAGCTTGGTTTGAAAAGAGGTAGTATAACTGAATTTATTTTTTATGCACTTTCAAATGACTCCAGTTTAACACTCTTTACTTAGGGTGCGTTTGATAAAACTGAATGATTTAGCGCTGAATGGTTCAGAGCCTCTGAATAAAGTTTGTTCTGAATGAAAATAAGCTGTTTGATAATCATTTTAAATGAACGATATGAATTGAGTAAAATTACCTTATTAACTTGTTACATGAATAGAAAATACAATATACTTGTTGCTTAAACGTTCTGGATATGAGTTGAAAAGAATATTACAGATTAATTAGGCTCTTAATGGTTAAGAGAGTGTTTCAACTCTGAATGGTTCAGCACTGAATTCTGAACCATTCAGCACCATATGTTATTCAGAGGTCAGAAACAAACACGCTGAATGCTGAATGGTTCAGCATTCAGCGCTGAATCATTCCATTAAGAGGCAAACAAACGCACCCTTAGGCATAAAACAGCTTTAATAAGTTACGTTTAGCAATACAAAAATCTCCTCATAAATATGCACTTTAACAAGTTACAAGTCAATTTATATGAAAGAGCTTGTTTTGACAAAAACAGAGTTTCTAACATACATACAAATACAAATGCCCACCAAACTAAAATCCCCCATTTTTGGACAACACAAACCACAAGACTGACTCTCCTTTGCTATATGTATGCATCAATTTTACTATATTGTTATTATTATGAATAATATAATATTTATATCAATTATTTTATATTATGAATTATGAATTAATTAATTAATTAATTAATTATTGTTATATTATATGTTGGTTCAGGACGAGTAGCTGACTTCAAAAAAAGAGGTACCTGCGGTGTTAACTAAGAAACTCGTCAGCTGAACATTTCATCAAACACTTAAAATGCATATTAAACAATTCACACTCAATCATAAGAGATAATATTGGTTGTCATTTTATTTTAAAAATGTAAATTAAAATATAAATTTAGAATTCATTTTCTTCTGCCTAGCTTTTATACCTTCTCATACTTAATTCAAAATAATTAATTATAATAATTCAAATTATTTAATTTTAATAATTAAAATAATTACTAATAAGATTTAATAATAATAATTAATTAATAAGATTTAATTTGAATTTAAAATTATTTAGATTAATGACATCACTCACCATGCTTAGATTTTTTTCTTTTTCTTTTTGATTTTTATTAACAAAGGAATTAGCCTAATAATGACATCATCATTGTAGGATTTTAATATTAACTATAGATGTATATATTAATATTAATAATACATACTTTCAAAATTGTACCTAAAGGGGCAGAAGTTGAGTTCTCGCTTCAAATCATCATAGCTATTCAAACCTACCTGGTGACAGTTAAACCAACAAAACATATTATTGTTATTAAACCAAATATAACAAAAAGGATGTTGATTATAAAGGTGAAAGTTAACATACCTAGTGAAAAGTATTATTTATCATAACATTTGAAGGACTTCTTTGTAGACTACATTGGTTGTAGTACTACCAACATTCATATCTTTATCACAAATGAGTACTTTTAATCCCTTCTTACTCTTTACTCTCGAAATAGCAACGTACAACTGACCATGAGTGAAGACCGGTCGGGGTAAAAATAACCCGACATAAGATAACGATTGACCTTGACTTTTATTAATGGTCATTGCAAAGCACATTGAGATTGGAAACTGCTTTCTGATGATCTTGAATGGTAATGATTTATCAGTAGGACTCAATTTCATACGTGGGATCAAGGTTTGAAATCCAATATTTGTACCTGTTAATCATGAACAAATATAGTTGCCATTAAGATAAATAATGCTAATCGTGACTATTTAAAATGTTATAGTTTAATAATAACAACATAAGGAAGCTATAGTTTCAGTCCATAATCGAAAGTCATTAAGTTGGGCAGTACGTTTTCTACACCACTGATGGTCAACAACTTGTTTGAACAAACATTTTTTTTTTAGTTTAGACCACCCTACAGGTCAACAACAGCAGTAATTTTTTGGGAGTTAGCAAAGTAATTATGTTGGGGTGTAACTTATACAACTACAAAGCACTAACCTACATGTCAGCAACAAATAGAGATCCCCAATCGTAAGTATATAAAAAATAGATTCCACTATTTATGTTTGATTATAAATATTTGTACCTGTTATAACTCTGGCGGTTATCAACGATTTCTCGAGCTTAATAACTGTAAGTCTTGTACCATTACACAAACCATTTGGTTGATCGATGTTTCTTAATAACATGATTGGAACACCAACTTTCAAAACCAACTTGTGGTTAGGAATTCCTGAAAACTTAAGACTGTTTAAAAATTCAGGAGATTGCAAACCATTGTCGGCTGTAATGGAGTTGTCACTCTCATCAACACTATCACAACTCAAGTAAGTGATCTCCTCTCCCGGGACTAATTCTAACAAACGATCATTAATCTTATCAACATGTTCATGTGTCGGAGCAAGAATAGCTCTCTCCTGGAAGTAGGTATGTTGATACAAATTCTTTATCACGTCCGGGTATGTGGAATCAATGATACTCTTGATTGGATCATCACCTTCTTTAATTAAGAACTCGTCCGGTATCTTGATTTCAGCTTCACCATCATTAGGACCTCCAACAATACCATTTCCCACATCTAAGATCTATTTAGCAAATTCCTTCATCTCTGATATATCTTCAGTATTTATCCGGATTGTAATCTCATGTTTACACTTAACTTGAGAACTTTAATGTGATCCCATAGATATGAAGAGTGTTAGTGCATATTTTGTAATCCCTAGTTCTATGAACTTTAACGTTTTATTCGATCATGTTGTAACCTGCAATATTGTTAAACGTTGATTGTCGATTTGTTATTTTATATTTGTAAACGTTTAAATGTAATCTGTAATGTTACTCGACAGTCGGCCGACTGACATAGTCAGTCGACCGACTGTCAACCACAGTCGACCGACATAGGAACTGGGATATTTAAGCCAAGTTAATCTCCACTATTTTGGTTAATCACCCTGTATATTTTCACACACAAAAACAGTTCCAGGTCGGGTCTTTTTCAATCTTCATGTCCAAATACCACAGAATGTCAGTCTAGGCTTCGTGTTTATCAAGATCTAATCTTGGTTTGACTCGTACAAACCCGAAAACCCATAGATATTCGTTTAAGCTCGTTCTAGTGTTATTCCACCTCTAGATCGTGTTAGGTTGATTCTAAGATCCTCTCCCAGCGTCTACAAAGTGGTATTAGAGCATTGGCTTGCTGAATCAATTGTTTTAAACGAGTTCTTGGTACATTTTTGGGTCAAAAATTGGTTTTGGATTGAATTTTGTATACTTTTACGTTAAACTTTTGGTTTTATTTGCTTTATAGTGTTTACAGAAGTCATTCTAAGTTGTTTAAGGTGTTGGTCAGTAGTTTTGGTTCGAAAATTGAGCTTGAAATCGTTTAGAAGTCAAAAAAAAAAAAAAAAACTGATTTTTGGATTCTAGCTCTGAGAGAAATCACAGTCGACCGACTTAGGTGTCAATCGACCGATTTTCGTGTATTTTGACCGATTGTCACTAGTTCGACCGATTGTCATAAGATCGATCGATTGTCTTAAAACCGACCGACTTATGTTCTAAACCGACCGACTTTCGTTATAAACCGACCGACTTTAGTTATAAACCGACCGATTGAAGTAACATCGACCGATTGATAAAAGTAATACCATTTGACTAAATGTAAACAGAACTTCAACCGATTAACCATTGACAATCGACCGACTGTAACTGTTCATCGACCGACTGTCAACTACATTCGACCGACTTTGGATCAGATTCAACCTTAATTAATTTTAACGATGTCTGATCAGGCAATGGCAATTACTTCCGGCGTTCAAAATATTTTACTATCTGATAGTGAATCAGGCAGTGCCAATCGTGCTCCTAGACTTGATAATACAAATGATTACATTAGATGGAGGTCTAGGTTTATGAATTACATTAGAGGCCTTGATCCTAGAATGTGGGATTTGATACAACATGAATATAAAGAGCCTTTAGGTACTGATGGTAATAGTAAAAAGTATGAAGATTACAGCGTGACAGAAAAGAAACATATGCCTTAGAATGTAGATGTTATGCTCAATTGACTCAGGGTTTAGATGGTGATATTTATCATCAATATCAAATGCACTTAACATCATATTCTCTTTGGAATGCTATTAAGATAGGTGTAGAAGGAAATAAGGCGTATCGTGAAAAGAAAGCTAAAGTAATCAAAAGTGAATGGAAAAGGTTTGCTGCTCTAAGTCATGAAACGTTAGAGGAGACAATCATTCGTTATCGTCATCTTGTCTCTGAATTGGGTAACTTAGGTGTAGAAGTTACAGAACAGAAAGCTATCAAACAATTAACAGATGGTTTACAACACAAGTGGGATGCGTTTATTGAACAGATAGAAGACAGAGCTTCGTCTGCTGGTGAATCACTGACCCTAGATAAATTCACATCAAAATTGATGGTAAAGGACTTGGATATGGAAACCAAGAAGAAACGTCTTGAGGGTCAGCAAAGTCCTATAATTTACAAAGCTGGTACTTCTGGATTGAGTAATGTTCATGCTCCCTTACAAACAGCGTTTGTTTCTAGTGATAGTGCTGTAAATAGATCACAACCTACTCAAAATGTGATGTTTCAAACCCAAGTAAATAAGCCTGTTAGTACAAATCAGTCTACCATTAGACAGGAGCCAAAAACTGTAGTTCTCAACACTGAGAATTTAAGAACTAGGCCCCTTTCAGTTGTAGAGGAAGATATGGCTTTAGTTGCTTTGATAGTTAATTCTTATAATGAAATGGTTGGTGGTCAAATTGGTAATGCTCATTTAGAAGCAGAAGATTATGAGCAGATTGACGAGGATGAACTTGAAAAGATGGATATCCTCTGGGCTATGGGTAGTGTGATTAGACGAGCGAAGAAATTTCTGAAAAGGACAGGTCAACAGAGCTTAGGTGTTACTAGAGATACTAAGTTAGGCTTTGATATGTCAAAAGTGAGATGTTTCAATTGCAATGAGTTAGGACACTTCAAAAGAACATGTACCAGGCCACAGAAAACTGGTTTTCATAACCCATTTCACAATCAGTATAATAAGACAAAGGTTAATGTGCCAGTTGAAACAACGAGCAGTGATACTATCAGAAATGATAAAGCAAAAGGCTTAATTGCAACATATTCAGACGAAGGTTGTGATTGGACAGTATTTGCTGATGATGAAAATCATGCTAACGTTGTTAGAATGCCTAAGACCGAAGAAGAAGCTGAAAGTGAGAAACAAGAGAGAGAGAAAGCTGGTTGTGTTGGTACTGCGAATGAATGCATGTGTTACATCTGCAAGATGGAAGCAAGAATTGAGCGAACTTATGCAATGATCAGATATGTTAGAATAGGTGTTCTTAACAAGAGAGTGTATGAGAAGTTCAAATACGCAATGCACAATGATGGTGATTGATAGTGCTAAAAACGAACATATATTTCATAGCATTATTCCTCAAGAAAGACAAGCTTTTAGTTGCAATTGTTCTATTTACAAGTGATATTCGTTTAAATAATAAAAGGTGAAGACAAAAGACAGATTCGACGAATTGAAGACGCAAACGACCAAAAAGCTCAAAAGTACAAAATACAATCAAAGAGGTTCCAATTATTGATAAGAAACGTCTCGAAATTACAAAAGTACAAGATTCAAAACGTAAAGTACAAGATATTAAATTGTACGCAAGGACGTTCTAAAATTCGGAACCGGGACCAGAGTCAACTCTCAACGCTCGACGCAACGGACTAAAAATTACAAGTTAACTATGTATATAAATATAATATATAATTAATTATATAAATTATATATATATTATATTTATATAATAATCCGTCGGCAAGAAAGGATCCAAAATGGAGTGAGCTGTAAAATCGAACTCCGCGAGTTGCGGAGTTTGAAGAAGGAAAGGGCCGCGAGTCGCGGAGCCCCTAATTTTGAAAATCCCTATAAAAGCCAGCGCAATTCGACGAGTTTTAATATCCATAATCTATCTCTCTCTCAATATATACGTAAATATATATATATAATTTATATTTTAATTTTAATTTTAATTTTAAATCCTAATAATAAGGGTATGTTAGCGAATGTTGTAAGGGTGTAAGTCGAAATTCTGTCCGTGTAACGCTACGCTATTTTTAATCATTGTAAGTTATGTTTATATTATTTTCATTAATGTCTCGTAGCTAAGTTATTATTATGCTTATTTAATACCGAAGTAATCATGATGTTGGGCTAAAAATACTAAAATTGGGTAATTGGGCTTTGTACCATAATTGGGGTTTGGATAAAAGAACGACACTTGTGGAAATTAGACTATGGGCTATTAATGGGTTTTATATTAACTAAACAATACCTTGTTAATTTAATATACAAACTTATAATTCGATGTATTTATATATAACCACATACGCTTGACTGGGTACGGTGGGCGGGATATCTATAAATACCAATAATTATTCATTTTACCGGACACGGAACTGGATTAATAGTTAATAGACTTGTTGAAACAGGGGTGAATTACATTCAAGGGTAATTGGTGTAATTGTTAACAAAGTAGTGAAACCTTGGTTTACACGCAGTCGATAACCTGGTGTATTCATTAAACAAACTATTAAAACCTTGTTACAATTCGAATCCCCAATTAGTTGGAATATTTGACTTCGGGAATAAGAATAATTTGACGAAGGCTTTCGCTCTTTATATTTATGACTGATGGACTATTATGGACAAATCCGTATGGACATATTAAATAATCCAGGACAAAGAACAATTAATCCATGGGCATAAAACTAAAATCAACACGTCAAACATCATGATTACGGAAGTTTAAATAAGCATAATTCTTTTATTTCATATTTAATTTCCTTTATTTTTATATTTAATTGCACTTCTAATTATCGCACTTTTATTTATTGTTATTGTATTTAATTGCACTTTTAATTATCGTACTTTTTAATTATCGCAATTTTATTTTATCGCACTTTTATTTATCGCAATTTCCTTATCGTTATTTACTTTACGCTTTAAATTAAGTTATATTTATTTTTATTATTTTACATTAGGTTTTAACTGCGACTAAAGTTTTTAAATCGACAAACCGGTCATTACACGGTAAAAACCCCCCTTTATAATAATAATATTACTTATATATATATTTGTATTTTTATAAAATAAAACTAATATAGCGTTAAGCTTTGTCTAAAAGATTCCCTGTGGAACGAACCGGACTTACTAAAAACTACACTACTGTACGATTAGGTACACTGCCTATAAGTGTTGTAGCAAGGTTTAAGTATATCCATTCTATAAATAAATAAATATCTTGTGTAAAATTGTATCGTATTTAATAGTATTTCCTTGTAAAATTTAATAGTATTTTATACCCCTTAGCTTTAACATCAAGTATTTTTGGCGCCGCTGCCGGGGAACTTAAAATATAGCTTAAAAGCCGGAAGCGCAACGCTAATATAAAAAAAAATTATTTTTAGTTTACTTTTATAAAAAAATACGTTTTTGTAAAAATACGTTTTAAATATTAGAAAATATAAAAAGAAAAACAAAAATATAAATATTTTTAAGAGTTTGTTAAATATTTAAGTTTTGTAAAGTTTCTTTATTTTTATTTTATAAAAATATAAGTTTTATTTAAATATTTTGTGTTTATTTAAAATATAAAATCAAAACCGAAAATATATATATATATATATATATATATATATATATATATATATATATATATATATATATATATATATATATATATATATATATATATATATATATATATATATATATATATATATATATATTTTTAAGATTTTTAAAATTATAAAGTATTTTATTTCTAATTTAGTTTTTAAAATATAACTTTTATTTAATATATTAATTAAATTAAAACAGAAAATAAAAAAAAATATATATATAAATAAAATTAAACCTGTCGAACGAAACCAGCCTGTCAACTGAATTTTCAAACCCCGCGACTTGCGGCGTTTGTAGCCACGAAGCACCGCGACTCGCGGAGCCGTCTGACACGGGTGACACAGAAACACTAACAGCATTAATTACGGGATAATTATTATTATTATTAATCTTAAACCCTAATTAGGGTATTATTATTATAATATTTAGTTTTAATTAGTTTATTTTGTTTTATTTAGTTTTATTAATTTATAAAATTAATAGTTTTATAAAATAAATAATATAAAAATAATATTTTTATAAAAATTGTACTTTTTATAACTTTTAGTATATTTTTATATTTTGTCCCTTTTTATTTGTTTTAGCGTAATTTTTGTATTTTTCGCTCGTTTTTAGTTTTAAGATATAGTTTTTGCCATAGTTATTTTTATTTCTAGATTTTTAGGCTTTGCCGTAAAATCCCTTAAGTGCTTTTTCTTTAGACTAAGATTTAGGTGCTTTAGAATTTTGCGACGCCTTTTTAAGTTTTAGTACCTTTTTAAGTTATTGCCATTTGGGATATAGTTTTACTTGTAAGCTTTAATATTTTTGGACGCAACTTTTAATTTTTAGTTTTTAGTTCCTTTTTAACTTTCAACGCGCTACTTTCTTATTTTTATTTTTTGACGCCTTTTACTTATGTATCAATTATCAATCCAATTAGTAATCTCAATTTGCAATTTTAATTTTAAGTTAGTGATAGTAATAAGGTTGGGTTAGTCGAGTGTTTTAAAGTTTCTTAAGTCATTTTTTTTTATTTCTTATTTTTCGAAGCCTTTTATTTTTTCAACCCTTTTCTTTTTCGACCTTTTTCGACGCGCTCTTTTTCTTTCTTATTTCTCGCAATTCTAGTTTTTAGGACATAGATTTTTATTCTACTTCTTATCTAAATTTCTTAAAATTACGAAAATTTATTTTAAGTGGTTAAATTGATAGACATCAAAATTTTCTGGTTCGTAGTAATAGTTGGATTTGTACGTGGACCGGGTTATTGGAGCCAAACAGTACTCAATTATATTGAGACCAAACGAATCCTGCCCCTCTGCTGCATCTTTTGGCTATTCGAAACGTGGGCAAAATCAGAAAAGTCTATTAATTGGATAACTTATATAATTTTTCTTTCCTTTTAAAAACTAATAGGATATTCAGTGAATGCACCGAGCAAGACGTTCACCACATTTTGTACGTTCACCACCTGTAACTAGATCAAGACATTTAGCAAATATTACCGCCGTTGATTTTTCTTTAGAATCGTCATCCAGTCGACCAAGTACTCCAATTCAAATTTCCGATAATCCATTTTTTGAACCCGACCTCACAATTGAGAATCCGGAGAATATTCAGGGACAATTCATAGATCCTGAACCATTAATTTTTCCTCCGGAACCACCAATCATTCAAACAGAGATTGTTGAGGAACGAACCATTAAATCAGAATCCTCTAGTGATTCAGATTCAACAAATTCAATTATGGAAGTAACAGAACCTTTAAGTATGGAAGACCGAATGCGAGCTAAACGCACTGGCCAAGGTCACGCAATTACTCATCCAGACATTAATGCGCCAGATTATGAAATCAAAGGACAAATTCTACATATGGTGACTAATCAATGCCAATTTAGTGGTGCGCCGAAGGAAGATCCAAATGAACATCTTCGTACCTTTAATAGGATCTGCACACTATTTAAAATAAGAGAAGTTGAGGATGAACAGATATATCTCATGTTATTTCCCTGGACTTTAAAGGGAGAAGCCAAAGATTTGTTGGAATCGTTACCTGAAGGGGCGATTGACACATGAGATGTTTTATTTGAAAAATTTCTTAAACAATTCTTTCCGGCATCTAAAGCCGTAAGACTTCAAGGAGAAATTGTTACGTTCACACAGAAACCGAATGAAACTCTATATGAGGCGTGGACTAGATTTGGAAAGTTATTGAGAGGATGTCCGCAACATGGTTTAGACACTTGTCAAATAGTACAAATGTTCTACCAAGGATGCGATATCACTACAAGAAAAGACATAGATATAGCAGCTGGTGGTTCCATTATGAAGAAAACTGAAACTGATGCTTATAAATTATTGATAACACTGCTTCCCACTCACATGAGTGGCACCAAGAAAAAGATATCGTTAGATCATCTAAAGCAGCTAGAGCCGATTCTAGTCATGACTTAGATTCCATTTCTGCAAAGATAGATGCTGTCGAGAGACGAATGGAAAAGATGACTAAGGATATACACTCAATACGAATTAGTTGTGAGCAGTGTGGAGGACCACATTTGACAAAAGATTGTCTCAGCATTGAACTAACAATGGAACAAAGAGAGAATATTTCTTATATAAACCAAAGGCCTGGAAATAATTATCAGAATAATTATCAACCGCCAAGACCAATCTACAATCAAAATCAGAACTATAACCGAAATATTCCACACAACAACCAACAAGGTCCTAGCAATCAACAAGTATTCAACAATACTTACAATCAGCAAAGACCTAATTTTCAAAACAAACCACCACAACCCGATGATAAAAAGCCAAATTTAGAAGATATGATGACGAAGCTAGTTGAAACTCAAACACAGTTTTTCACATCTCAGAAACAAACCAATGAACAAAATGCTCAAGCATTTAGAAATCAACAAGCTTCTATTCAAAATCTGGAACAAGAAGTAAGTAACCTAGCAAGGTTAATAGGTGAAAGAAAACCGAGAAGTCTACCTAGTGATACAAATGCAAACCCCCGGAATGAAACAGCTAAAGCCATTACCACAAGAAGTGGTACAACACTTAAACCACTTGAAATACCTGTAATTTCTGATGAAAATATTCCTACTCCACAATAACCACAACCTGAGTAAGATAAGGAAAAAGAACCGGTAGTTGAAAAGGTTATTGAAGATAACACAGTTAAGGCTAAACCTTATGTTAAACCATACCAACCACCACTTCCTTATCCGAGTAAAATGAAAAAAGAGAGACTTGAAGCCGAGCAATCCAAATTCTTGGATATGTTTAAACAAATAAATGTCAATCTTCCTTTCATTGATGTGATTTCAGGAATGCCTAGATATGCTAAATTTCTGAAAGATCTAATCTCAAATAGAAAGAAAATGGAAGAACTCTCGGCTGTTACTATGAATGCTAATTGTTCAGCAGTGCTGTTGAATAAGATACCAGAAAAATTATCTGATCCAGGAAGTTTCACAATTCCATGTTTTCTGGGTAGTCTTAGTTCAATAGAAGCATTGGCAGACTTAGGTGCTAGTATAAATTTAATGCCGTATTCACTATACGCTAAACTAGACCTTGGAGAATTGAAACCAACAAGAATAAGCATACAACTAGCCGATAGATCAATAAATATCCTAGAGGGATAATGGAAAACATGCTAGTTAATGTTGGTACTTTAGTATTTTCAGTAGATTTTGTTGTTCTGGACATGGAAGAAGATTCTCAAGTTCCTCTCATATTAGGAAGACCATTCTTAAACACGGCTAAAGCAATGATAGACGTGTTTGGTAAGAAATTGAAACTAAGTATAGAGGACGAGAGTGTTACCTTTTCAGTTGATAGAGCAATGCAACAACCGCAATCTGCAGATGATACATGTTATTATATTCAAACTATAGATTCACATGCAGAATTGTTAGAAGAATTTCCAGAATTACAAGGAACAGGAGAATGTTCTTTAGGAGAAGGAACTGAACAAATTGATGAAACTGAAATGTTAGCTACACTAATAGCTAATGGATATGAACCAACAACAGAAGAAATTCAAATGCTAAAAGAAGAAGACAGATATCGATATAAATCATCGATAGAAGAACCTCCAACATTAGAGTTAAAGCCACTTCCAAACCATTTGGAATACGCTTATTTACATGGTGAATCTGAATTACCTGTAATAATATCGTCTTCTCTTACTGAAAATGAGAAATCTCAACTCATTTCTGTGTTAAAAGCTCATAAACCAGCCATTGCATGGAAGATTCATGATATTAAAGGAATAAGTCCTTCGTATTGCACACATAAAATCCTTATGGAAGAAGGACATAAAATGTATGTGCAACGCCAACGAAGACTAAATCCTAATATGCAAGACGTAGTTAAAAAAGAAATTATTAAACTGCTAGATGCAGGTTTAGTTTATCCAATTTCTGATAGTCCATGGGTAAGCCCAGTTCAATGCGTGCCTAAGAAGGGTGGCATGACTGTTATCACAAATGAGAAATATGAGCTTATTCCTACTAGGACTGTAACATGATGGCGTGTTTGTATTGATTATAGAAAATTAAATGACGCCACCAGAAAAGATCACTTTCCCTTACCTTTTATTGATCAAATGTTGGAAAGATTAGCCGAAAATAGTTACTATTGTTTTCTTGATGGTTTTTCCGGATATTTTCAAATTCCAATAGCACCCGAAGACCAAGAGAAAACCACATTCACGTGCCCTTATGGTACTTTTGCTTACAAACGCATGCCATTTGGACTTTGCAACGCCCCTGCAACCTTTCAAAGGTGCATGATGGCGATTTTTCACTACATGATAGAAGAATGCATGGAAGTTTTCATGGATGACTTTTCAGTCTTCGGTGATACATTTGAATCATGTCTAGCTAATCTTGAACGAATGCTGATTAGATGCGAACAATCAAATCTAGTTCTTAATTGGGAGAAATGCCATTTCATGGTTAAAGAAGGCATCGTTCTTGGTCATAAAATCTCAAAGGAAGGAATTGAAGTGGATAGAGCTAAAGTAGATGTAATTGCTAAACTTCCACATCCCACCAATGTTAGAGGAGTTAGGAGTTTTCTAGGGCATGCCGGTTTTTACCGACGTTTCATAAAAGATTTTTCTAAAATTGCCACTCCTATGAATAAACTCCTAGAAAAAGATGCTCCATTCATCTTTTCAGATGAATGCATCAAATCTTTTAATATTCTTAAAGAGAAACTCACTAATGCACCGATCATGATAACACCAAATTGGAATCTACCGTTTGAACTAATGTGCGATGCAAGTGATTTTGCAATGGGAGCCGTTTTAGGTCAAAGGATTGAAAAACGATTTCAACCTATATATTATGCTAGTAAGACGTTACAAGGAGCACAAACAAACTATACAACTACTGAAAAAGAACTCCTTGCTATTGTCTTTGCTTTTGACAAATTTCGATCATATCTCGTTCTAGCAAAAACGGTGGTCTATACCGACCATTCTGCTCTTAGATACCTATTTTCGAAACAAGATGCCAAACCAAGATTAATCTGTTGGATCTTACTCTTACAAGAGTTCGATATTGAAATCCGAGATAAAAGAGGAGCAGAAAATCTCGCCGCTGATCATCTTTCTCGTCTTGAAAATCCCGAATTAGAAGTTCTAAATGAATCGGCCATACAAGACAACTTTCCTGATGAATATCTATTGAAAATAGATTATAATGAAATACCATGGTTTGTAGACTATGCAAACTACTTAGTATGTAGATTCCTTGAAAAAGGATTATCGTACCAAAAACGAAAGAAATTCTTTAGTGATATAAAACATTATTTCTGGGAAGATCCACATCTGTTTAAAAGTTGTCCAGATGGAACAATACGCCGATGTGTATTCGGAGATGAAGCTAGTAAAATTTTAAACCATTGTCACACAGGACCAACAGGAGGGCATTATGGGCCTCAACTAACAGCAAGAAAAGTTTATGATGCTGAATTCTATTGGCCTACAATTTATAAAGACGCACACCTTCTTTGCAAATCCTGTGATGCTTGTCAAAGGGCCGGAAAAATAAGTCAATGTGATGAAATGCCACAAAATGTCATTCAAGTATGTGAAGTATTTGACATTTGGGGTATTGACTTTATGGGTCCATTTCCAAAATCTCATAATAATCTATACATTCTCGTAGCCATTGATTATGTATCTAAATGGGCGGAAGCACAAGCTCTCCCAACTAACGATGCACGAGTTGTAGTCAACTTTTTAAAACGTCTTTTTGCAAGGTTTGGAACACCGAAAGCTTTAATAAGTGATCGGGGAACTCATTTCTGTAATAATCAACTTGAGAAAGTTCTTAAAAGATATGGAGTAACTCATAAAATCTCCACTGCTTATCATCCACAGACAAGTGGACAAGTTGAAAATACCAACCGAGCTTTAAAATGTATTCTAGAGAAAATCGTAGGATCAAATCCAAAGGAATGGTCCATTAAGTTGGAGGATGCACTCTGGGCTTTTAGAACAGCCTACAAAACTCCAATTGTAACCACACCTTTCAGACTCGTTTATGGAAAAGCATGTCATCTTCCAGTAGAAATTGAACACGAAGCATTTTGGGCTTTGAAGACATGTAATCTTGATTTACATGAAGCCGGACGTCTACGGTTAAGTCAATTAAACGAATTAGAAGAATTAAGACATGAAGCATACGAAAATTCGTTAATCTATAAGGAAAGAACGAAGAAATGGCATGATAAAAGAATCAGAAGTTCAAAAGAATTTAAAGAAGGAGACAGAGTTCTTCTTTTCAATTCACGATTCAAGCTATTTCCTGGAAAATTGAAATCAAGATGGTCTGGACCATTCATAATCAAAAGAGTTTTCCCATACGGAACAGTAGAATTAATAAATCCAAATGGGATTGAATTTAAAGTTAATGGTCACAGAGTTAAACATTACATACATGGTCCGATGGAAGTTGACAACGAAGTTAATCACAATTTCGATACCACAGCTAACTAAGTGTGGGGAGAATCAAGTCTTTAAAGGATAATATGTATTTCTGTTAGAGTTAGATTTTTTGTTTTCGTGTAGTTCTCGAAAATGGAACCCGAATGGTCTTTCCCTAGCAGACCCTAAAGAACTAGTCTTCTCCCCCCATTCTGAATTTTTAATTTTTTTAGGTTTTTACGAAATGAAGACTTCCTGTGAACTAAACCATGGTCTAATGCTACACGCTTTGATCACTAAACGTAATAATGACACACTTCCGAGTGAAATAATATCATTAATCAGAGGTAAATTGGACGGAGTAAGAAAAGAATCCAGATGCGAAGATAATAAGTCACAATTTGGTAAAGGAAAATCAAAATCCGCAGCGAAAAGAAGAGCACGACACCTTGAAAAATGTCACAAATGCGGAAAATGGTCACACGAAGGTAAATGTTCAAATAATCAAACCTATTCAAACACCGAATTTGTTACTTTATGCAGAGACGGACCGTTCATATGTTTAGAAGAAAAAACATTAAATGCTCGAGGTTACGCCTATGTAGCCATGGAAAATCAATTAGTCCGACTATCTTATGAGTGGGCTAGAGCATATCAGTAAGAAATATATTTCACAGGTAAGTCTGTACGGTTTTTTTTTTATTTTTATTTTTATTTTTAACCTTTTGATAATAAACGCTAATTTGTTCGCTATAAAGTATTAAATTGGTATTCGATAAAATTAGGTCTTGCGACCGAAATTGTTAATATCATACAAAAATTTATTACATCACTATGAAATTTAACGTTTATTCTTAAGGTATAAATATCTTTAATCAATCAACCCAAAATATTTCAAAAATTCGTCATGAGTTAAATTAGGTCATGGAACCGAAATTACTTTACCGAAAAGAGGGGCGCATATTTTTGATAATATTTGATTGATTAAAGTGAGAAAAAAGCCAAAAAGATTTTTAATTTTATTTTTACCATGTTTTTAAAATTAATATATATTTAAAATTGTAAATATTTGAAAAAATTAATATTTTTAATATAAGTTTGTATGTATAAAAACAAAATTTAATTTAAGTTTGGTGTAAATTTTTAATATTAATTTTGAATTTTATGCATTTTAAATTTAAGTTTGGTGTGAATTTATAATATGAATTTTTAATTAAGTTTGGTGTGAATTTTTAATTTTATGCATTTTTTAATTTAAGTTTGGTGTGATTATAAAAACAAAAATTTACTTTATTTCGCTAAATTAAAAATATGATTTTTAAAATTCGTCGTGAGTTGAAGACTAAGTCGTTGAACCGAAATTGCTTTACCCAAAGGAGGGACGAGAACTTTTATTATCATTATTTTTAATCTTATTGAATTAAAGTATGCCAAAAACATAAAAAAACCCAAAAAATCTTTGCTTTTAAAAACCGCGCTTTAAATAGAAAAATTTTAAAATTTTGTCGAGGGACGGACTAGGACATCGATCCGAAACGACCTCGTCCTAAATAACAAGAGAAACGAAATTTTAAAATTAATTACTTAATTGTTTTATAAGTTAAAGATTATTATTAAAAAAAAAAGGGGACGCGACTCGCGGAGTTTGAAAGAGAAAAACACCGCAGGTCACGGAGGACAAAAAATACAGAAAAAAATATAACGCATGAAACAGATCAGTATCCTTCCCCATCCACAAAAACTGCGAAAAAAACACCCGAAAAACACACACAAAAACCTCCGAAATTCACAATTTTTCACCATTTTCCATCACATTTTTTACTAAAATCATGTTGAGAAGGATGCTATCAAGGAATTACTCAAGGAAAACGGTAAATTTCTACACCTAAACACCATTTAATCCGAAAATTAGTGTTCTTGAGTAATTTTATACCCAATTTGATTTTGATGCTTTTTAGTGTAATTATGCTTAAATTGCTTATGTATTATGCTTGTATAACCTAGATTGATGCTATTTAACATGATTAGAAGCCTTAAACTTCAAATTTTGAGTAATCTAGGGTTTGTGTTCTTGAGCAATTTGGGGCTTTTTGATATAAACAGGTTATGGCCGATTTTTGTCATGAATTATTGCTAAATTAAGTAGTGTAACATGTTTAGGTAGTTAAATGATCCAAACTTTGAGCCTAAACATGATTTTTGAGAATTAAAGTGGACTTTTTCAAGTCTAAAATTCATGAACTTGATTTTTGAGAGATAATACCATTTGAAACTTGTTTAATTGCTAATAATGATTATTTTGACATGTTATTTGAGTTGAAAGCTTATGAACTTGGCGAACATTTTCGTATATGCTTATTTGAAAAAGTGTAGATTTGATAAAAATATGAAAATGAGCATAAGTTTGATATAAATTGATCATGTCATTGTAATTATTTTGATTGATGATTTTGCTGACTAATGCATATTTGGATGCACAAAAATTGTGTTTGATGTGTTTTGCAGACTGAAAGGGGTGAATCTTCATCCCAAGCTCGCATTGTTCCTCCTGAGAATGCGGAACAACAGGATGTTGATAGCTATTATAAACTAGATATACCTCATCCAGTTATGACATTTTCAGATATGCACGTGGAAAATTTGCACCCGAACTTGAGATTAGACAGACGTTGGATAGATTATCTAAAATACCAAAGGGGCTTGCATACTCTTCATTCTAAAGCTGTTGAAGTACCTAGGGTAATAGAATGGGAACCGTTAGAAGCCGTAGAATTGGCCGAGCCAATTAGAGAATTACTTACACAGAGGTATGGTAATTCTACTTTTAACGATTGGGTACGATTATTCTACATGCGTAGACCTGTATATAAAGTATGGTGTGAAGAATTATTGTGTAGTATAGAAATAAATGATCGGGTAGCTAGTTTAACCGATCAATCTTTTATTAGATTTTTGTTAGGAGGTTCGATGCGCCACATGTCTCTACTAGACATGGTTCAGGCCTTACGTATATATACGCCTGAGGAGCTAGCATCTGCCGATTGTCGAGGGTTGATACTAAATGGTAGGAAAATTGATGAAAATTTTGATACGCATGGTGTATGGAGTCAAATGACTAGCCATCACCGATTTAAAGGGGGAAATTACTCTTATTTGGATATAGATAGAGCTGAATTAAGAGTAATTCACAGGTTTTTAGCCAATTCGATTACACAACGAGGTAAGAATAAGGAAAAGGTAAATGAACAGGATTTGTTTTACCACATGTGTATTCGAGACCCACAAAGCGCTGTAAGTATACCTTATTGTGTGGGTTATTATTTATCAGCTATGGTTAAGGGGATGAGACCGCACAGTATAATAGGAGGTGGTATATTTATTACATTAATTGCTGAGTATCTCAATGTGGATATAAGTCGGGGGGGGGATTGTTAATCGAAGAACCAGAACCCCGCGATACAATTGGTTTAAATGTATATCATGGTGCTAAAGTTTTGAAGAGGCGAAATAACGCCGCAGTAGCCTATAATGGAAGACATCCACAGGTTGAGAGAAATCAACAGCCAGGTAATGTGGGAGGGGGAAATGAAATGACAGAAATGCAAAGGTTTATAGCTTCACAAGAGTATGAAAATGCTAGACATCGAGCATTTGAAGATTGGCAAGTTCATCAAAACCAAATCATAGCTCATTGCCAACATGTAGGTAGAAACTATATTCCTACTCAAACGCCCATATTCCCTCCCTGGTCTATAGAGATGCAACCACCGTATCCTACTTATAACCCAGCTGAAGCATTTTATAACACATATGGTTATGCATGGAACACCGACTGGTATCAGTAACAACCCTAGTTTATTTAGTTTCATTTATTTTATTTTTTGTAATGTTACTACATTTAGCACTTATGTTGATATTGTAATAGTTTTTATAATTTTCTAACTTTTATTATTAGATTTTAATAATTTTTGAATGTCGGGTAATATACCAAACTTCAAAAATATGTATATATGTTTGCAGTTTATCTTATGTACACAACAGGGTAAAACAACGCATTTTCAAATACTGGCATTAAGTTCAGCAAAAGCAACTAATTTTGACGACAAGATGCAAAATATATGTGAAATAACAACAAGACGTAATGAACAAATGATGTGCTCCATTTATCATTCAACACAAACAACAATATGTTTGGAAACTTTGGTAAAATTTAATCATTTTTCTGCGCTAATCACCCTCAATAATTTAAATTGTTACTGATTTCTTGCAAATGAGGGCATTGCAAGATCTTAAGTGTGGGAAGGGGTTAAATTCTTTCGAATTTTAAAATTTTTACTTTACACACTTGGTTACCATTAAAAATACTAGTAAAGCAGTAGTTGTATTAGAATCTAGTGCTCTCTGATAATAAAGAACAGCCATAGTCTTATATACTGACTACCCAATTCTAGTAAAAATTTTCAAAATTTTCAATTAAATGAACTCAAAATCATGTTTATACATATTTATGAAAGATAAAACTAGGTGTTAACACCGAAATTATTGTTACCTCGGAAAGGACATAAATTGAGAAAAAAACTAAAATGTTAGAATTCATTTAAAATGGAATAGAGAACAATAAAAAGGCAAATAAAAGAAAATAAAAGCCAAGTGTGGGAAAATTTACCAAGAAATTTTAAACATATGTCACATATTTCTGTAACAAATAACTGAAAATACTTTTGCTTTGGACTAAAATAAAAAGTTTTACCCGATTTACTGTAAGAAAGATGGATCTGCATGATGAATCAATTCCATCATTTAAAGGAAGTAAAGTCTTCCGAAAAAGAAACGCGCTTTTTGATTTAGGTCATGAAGTTGTCGTCCAGACCAGCTGTAGGTTGACAAAAAATCTAGAAAAGTCATCTCTAAAATCAGCAGGAAATCCACGGACCTCAGCATCAAACAGGGTCGCCAAGTGGTCAGATTTATCCTAACCATGAGAATGATTTATCTCGTACAATGGGGGGGCACCGTACAAATTAGCTTGATAAGACTAATGAATCAGATCCCCAGAAAGGATAATCTCCTTAAAGATTAAAAATCAGCTTTTAAGACTGATATTACTCAATCCTTGAGATTGACCTTAAAGATTGAGAATTACAAACTCATGGAATTCAATGATATCTAAACTCGAGCTTGAACGAGAAAATATTTTGATCAAAAATACAAACCGATTTGTTTTCTGAAAACCCATTTTCAATGCGTTCATTACCATTGAACGTAAAATCCTAGGAATTCACCTGGAATTCATTAGGTCACCTGAACCAAATCGGGTGTCAACCGTAAGAACGGTGGTTGCATAGCATGGTCAAAGACAGGACCTTGTGCCAGACCGAAAAATTATAAGGGTGAGCTTTACTATTTCTCCTACAAAGGATAGTAATTGCGTCCGACACGTTATAGACCTTAATTAAAAGCATGTCAGGGAACATTGCCTTAACAGTTGCTTGTTCAACGCTTTCCTTTACAACCGGACAGTAGTTTATCGAAAGGTAATATACGGAGCAAGTAAACTGGACGTGTTGCTTTCCTAATACAAGGTTAGCAAGTGGGTGACACAAAACCATAAGTTTTGAGCTAAAATTTTCAAATCTGAAACCCACAAAACCCACAAAAATATTTTGCAACACCGGTGAAGGGTTATTCTGGAAAACTTATCTAGGGTAAAAGCTAGATTTAATTTTCAAAAGATCAAATGTTTTCATAAAGATCCAATTTCCTTAATGGATCTAAATTTTATAGTCATGTGGGACTGTAAACCACATCGTTACTACCATTGTTTATACCGCCGTATAGAAAATCACTGATGTACAAAGTGTGAAGAATAAAGAAGTGATTCTAGTATTTCAAGACTATATTGCTTGAGGACAAGCAACGCTCAAGTGTGGGAATATTTGATAGTGCTAAAAACGAACATATATTTCATAGCATTATTCCTCAAGAAAGACAAGCTTTTAGTTGCAATTGTTCTATTTACAAGTGATATTCGTTTAAATAATAAAAGGTGAAGACAAAAGACAGATTCGACGAATTGAAGACGCAAACGACCAAAAAGCTCAAAAGTACAAAATACAATCAAAGAGGTTCCAATTATTGATAAGAAACGTCTCGAAATTACAAAAGTACAAGATTCAAAACGCAAAGTACAAGATATTAAATTGTACGCAAGGATGTTCGAAAATCCGGAACCGGGACCAGAGTCAACTCTTAACGCTCGACGCAACGGACTAAAAATTACAAGTTAACTATGTATATAAATATAATATAATATATAATTAATTATATAAATTATATATATATTATATTTATATAATAATCCGTCGGCAAGAAAGGATCCAAAATGGAGTGAGCTGTAAAATCGAACTCCGCGAGTTGCGGAGTTTGAAGAAGGAAAGGGCCGCGAGTCGCGGAGCCCCTAATTTTGAAAATCCCTATAAAAGCCAGCGCAATTCGACGAGTTTTAATATCCATAATCTATCTCTCTCTCAATATATACGTAAATATATATATATATATATATAATTTATATTTTAATTTTAATTTTAATTTTAAATCCTAATAATAAGGGTATGTTAGCGAATGTTGTAAGGGTGTAAGTCGAAATTCTGTCCGTGTAACGCTACGCTATTTTTAATCATTGTAAGTTATGTTTATATTATTTTCATTAATGTCTCGTAGCTAAGTTATTATTATGCTTATTTAATACCGAAGTAATCATGATGTTGGGCTAAAAATACTAAAATTGGGTAATTGGGCTTTGTACTATAATTGGGGTTTGGATAAAAGAACGACACTTGTGGAAATTAGACTATGGGCTATTAATGAGTTTTATATTAACTAAACAATACCTTGTTAATTTAATATACAAACTTATAATTCGACGTATTTATATATAACCACATACGCTTGACTGGGTACGGTGGGCGGGATATCTATAAATACCAATAATTATTCATTTTACCGGACACGGAACTGGATTAATAGTTAATAGACTTGTTGAAACAGGGGTGAATTACATTCAAGGGTAATTGGTGTAATTGTTAACAAAGTAGTAAAACCTTGGTTTACACGTAGTCGATTACCTGGTGTATTCATTAAACAAAGTATTAAAACCTTGTTACAATTCGAATCCCCGATTAGTTGGAATATTTGACTTCGGGAATAAGAATAATTTGACGAAGGCTTTCGCTCTTTATATTTATGACTGATGGACTATTATGGACAAATCCGTATGGACATATTAAATAATCCAGGACAAAGAACAATTAACCCATGGGCATAAAACTAATATCAACACGTCAAACATCATGATTACGGAAGTTTAAATAAGCATAATTCTTTTATTTCATATTTAATTTCCTTTATTTTTATATTTAATTGCACTTCTAATTATCGCACTTTTATTTATTGTTATTGTATTTAATTGCACTTTTAATTATCGTACTTTTTAATTATCGCAATTTTATTTTATCGCACTTTTATTTATCGCAATTTCCTTATCGTTATTTACTTTACGCTTTAAATTAAGTTATTTTTATTTTTATTATTTTACATTAGGTTTTAACTGCGACTAAAGTTTTTAAAATCGACAAACCGGTCATTACACGGTAAAAACCCCCCTTTATAATAATAATATTACTTATATATATATATTTGTATTTTTATAAAATAAAACTAATATAGCGTTAAGCTTTGTCTAAAAGATTCCTTGTGGAACGAACCGGACTTACTAAAAACTACACTACTGTACGATTAGGTACACTGCCTATAAGTGTTGTAGCAAGGTTTAAGTATATCCATTCTATAAATAAATAAATATCTTGTGTAAAATTGTATCGTATTTAATAGTATTTCCTTGTAAAATTTAATAGTATTTTATACCCCTTAGCTTTAACATCAGCGATGTATGGACTGATTACAGTAGTTCGTCTTCATCAGATGGCGAAACTATTGTGGTAGATGATGTCAAGACTTCAGTTGAGTTGAGTAATTCTGACTGTTCCAGTTCTAGTTCAGAATCTGAACCTGAATCAGAGACTGAAGAAAAAGAAAAGACCGAAGATTTGCCTCCAGGGTTTTTACCGGTCAAAATAAATAAAGAAAAGATAGAAGTTCTAGAAGCTTAGTGGAAGATCCTGTTGAGGATCAGAAAATATTGTGAGAAGCAAGCGCCGGAACCTGAATGGATGAATTACATTAATAGGCCGGCGAATCTTTTGGCTAAAGGAAAAATCATTGCATGGGCCTACATCAAAGAGTTTAATATATACGCAATAAAGAAGGAGTACGGAGTGGATTACATCAAACATGGATTCGAGTTTACGACTCTACCGTACTTTGAATTTATGCAGGTGGCTAGGCTCAAGATGTTATATAGGGATTATGACGGAATTCCTAATATTGTCTGCAAGAAGATAAGACAATCGTACTTGTCAAAGAACTTTGAGGGATTCAGCCCTCAATTTTCCACGATCACTTATCGAACAAACAAGAAAACGGGCGAACGAAGAAAGATTGTCAAATACAAGCCGGTAAATTATATGAGAAAGGTTCCTTTGATGAAAATGCCGCAGAACTTTAGCCCACGTTTTCGCTGGTGGTACTACGATGAACGCTCAGAGGAGGCAGTCATCGTTTTGGACAAATTGAAGGAAGATGAGACCGACTCAATACGGGTTTTAGATCCCGTTTGGTTGAGAAATTGCTGTGAAGCTGACATCTTCACATTGTACTACAATCGGATGCTGTACAGGCCAGAAAATAGAGTTCAAGCACAACAGTACATTCGTTTTGCAAAGGTTTGCTATTTGAACAATATGGTTACAGATCCGTACAGAGATTGAAGCAGATCGAAGACTTATGAGGAACTAGGTCTTAGGGGGAGTTTGTTAGTGCATATTTTGTAATCCCTAGTTCCATGAACTTTAACGTTTTATTCGATCATGTTGTAACGTGCAATATTGTTAAACGTTGATTGTCGATTTGTTATTTTATATTTGTAAACGTTTAAATGTAATCTGTAATGTTACTCGACAGTCGGCCGACTGACATAGTCAGTCGACCGACTGTCAACCACAGTCGACCGACATAGGAACTGAGATATTTAAGCCAAGTTAATCTCCACTAATTTGGTTAATCACCCTGTATATTTTCACGCACAAAAACAGTTCCAGGTCGGGTCTTTTTCAATCTTCATGTCCAAATACCACAGAATGTCAGTCTAGGCTTCGTGTTTATCAAGATCTAATCTTGGTTTGACTCGTACGAACCCGAAAACCCATAGATATTCGTTTAAGCTCGTTCTAGTGTTATTCTGCCTCTAGATCGTGTTAGGTTGATTCTAAGATCCTCTCCCAGCGTCTACAAAGAGTTCAATGATACATTCACTATGTCTTGTCTACTTCCTTTTGGAACAACTGGTAGAATTTGTCTAAAATCTCCTCCAAAAACCACAACTTTACCTCCAAACACTTTTTGCTCACTCTCGGGTGTTTTTTGTCGCATAATATCTCGCATAGTCCTGTCAAGAGCTTCAAAACAGTGTTTGTGTATCATCGGCGCTTCATCCCAGATTATTAAAGAAGCTAACCTCAACAAATCTGCAAGTTGACTGTTGACATTAATAGAACAAAATGAATCTTCCGTAATATTAATGGGAATCACAAATCGAGAATGCGCAGTTCTGCCACCACTTAGCAAAAGTGAGGCAATTCCACTTGAAGCAACATTTAAAACAATTTTTCCTTTAGATCTAATTGTTGTAGACAATGTTTTCCATAAAAAGGTCTTGCCAGTCCCACCATACCCGTAAAGAAAGAAAACACCTCCATCATCATGTTCAACAGCAGACACAATTACTTCGTACACACCTTTTTGCTCCGGATTCAAACTACTAAATAGATTGTCATGTTCTAATTTCAAAGCTTTACGATCATACCAAAGTTCATCATGAATAAATCTATTCGTAGTATCTATAACATACTCACTGGATGGATATGGCATTCCTGGAAATTTTTTCAATGTACTACCTTGATTACGCAAAAGTAGTTCAATATCATACAACGTATGATTGTCAATATCCTCTTGCTCCATAGTATATTCTGCATATATATAATTGATAATAAAAATACAATATAAATATTAGTTATAATGAAATATCTAATGACATTAGTAATTAGATAAATAGAGACTGCACTAAAAGTAAAACAATACATGTTTTTTAGGAGCATGGGGACTGTACAATGAATATATACCAGAAACTTTTACACCAATTGTTTACAGCAGCACACAATGACCACCATCAACAGTAAAATATTTATACAATTATTCCAGCAACAGAAACAGTGAGAATTGTTGTAGATGGTGAAGGCTTTTCAACTATTTATGTTTAAGTGGGTTAACAATCAGGATCCAATATACATGCGTGCTGTTTGATGAATTAATAAAATCTTATTGCCTTTCATGAAAAAGCATGATACAAACTTTACTATAAAACATGATTTTCACTTAAGATTGTATATATGGACACTTGTCCAACGTTTAAGTTTAGTATTCATGTCAATGGATATAGATTGCTACTTTAAAAAATAAGTATATTGAAATATAAACAACTATATAAACAAATTATATAAGCATGTTCAGAAGCAAACCTGGATACTGCAGTCTTTTCCTTTGAATATGTAGTATGTCTTCACCAAGTTCCTGACGACATTCTGACCATACATGATCAGGTCTTGATAAATTGTCAGAAACTAACAACATCAAAAATAATGACCTTAAATAACTATCGGATGGCCACTGACTTGCTTGTTTAATAGCTTCAACATATTCTTTGTCATCATCTAAAACTCCAAAGCATGTTGTGTAACAACCCGAGTTTTTCCGTTAAAACTTCCGTTAAATACTTGACGATCGTTAGTTAAATCATACAATTTTCATACGCCAATTTTTTTTCCAGAATAGTTAACAGTGGCTACGTGAAACTTTTTCGTATTTAAAGTAATTAAATGCGTACTTAATCCTTAGTGGATTACTTGAATTAATATGTTATATTAATTAGTGAACTTAATTCGGTTGACGAATTAAACTAGAAACGATACGATTAAAGTTAATCGCCTAGAAAACTTTTCAGTTAACGGAACTCAGAAAAACGATAGAATAATTATTCTTAATAATTATTGAACTTATGAAAGAAATTTAATTTATTATTTACTTAATGAATTAAACACGGTGATTTTGTTTCAACGACTAGTTAACGTTCCGGAGATTCGGTACGGTTAATGGCACTCGAAACGAACCACGCGCGAACGAGCTTTTACACAAAACGAGCCCGAGACCCGAGACCGAGGCCACATGGCCATGACCTCATACCTCATCATCCTTGGTCCCATGAGTAGCCAATGCTTGTTGACTATTAGTTTAGGCCCTTGTTTGTTGACTTTTGGTTGTTTAGGACACTAACTATATTCTCTTAATTTCTAAGTAACAAGAGAACATGTCCCATTCTTTTTCCTATCATTCTTGCTCCATGATTGCAGCTCCATACACACCAAATAATCCCATACCTTCATCCCTACAATTCTCCATCAAGTTTTGATCTCTTGTTTTTGCTTCTTTGACCAATATTGTTGCTTGCATCGTTCTCTACGCGTTTGTATAAACGATTTTGTGATCAAAGGTATAAACACATAAACTCTAATCTCTAAAATCAGATTGTTATTAAGGTTTCATGGATTAGGTTGTCTATTGCTCAAGTCTTGATGTTTGATGAATACTAGATGCGATAAATTGATCGTCTTGATTGTTTTATGCGAAAACCGAATTTGTATTTGATGAGTACAGTAATTTTAATTTTCAATTGTATGATATTATATTATAATTAGATTCCTTGCGAAAAACTATTGATTTTAGGCTTTGGATTCGCTTGATTTCATTTCCGGATGATCAAGTTATGACCAATTGAAATTAACGTTGTGTTTTTGTGATTGATCAGAAATATGGGTTTGATAGACCACGAATTGGATTGTGAAATTTATACCATTGGATAGGTAATTTAAAAACACTCAGTTTACAGTAGGATATCATGTCGTTTGCTTATGTAAAACCCGAGATATGCTTGAATTAGTGTAAAAGTAGTTTTATACAGCACTTGCATGAAAACGACCTTGTATGATAAAATGTGTTAGCTTCTGTGATTAAATATTTGCATATTTGAAATCTACACAAAAAGTAATTCATCTTTCATGTAGATATCATAGGCTAATTGTATCTATATCTTCGGCTAATCGCGTGCGAATGTGACTAGCGAAACTAGAATCGAATCTGTAATTTGCTCTCTGTTTTATACTCTGTGGATTGTGTTTATTGAATGAGCATGTAAGCTTCTGGAATATGAATTTTAACATGATATGTGACTTATTGTTAGTTTATGTCAATCTCTGAAACCTTATGCATTGGGCACAATAGGGCCATACTTTATGTAAATTCTGATTTGAGCTGAAAAACTGAATGTTCAATTTGCATGAATAAACTGTACATATTGGCTAAACCAAAATTGCTCAATTTTTTATATGTGTTAGTTTAACTTGTTTGTGAACTATGGCCACTGGTCTTGTATCGATTGCATGTTCCTAACTCCGGTTATAGCTAAAACCAAATCAGTGCGCGGTCAGAAACTGACTTGGTGAACCCCAAATGTACCCCTTCTAATTCCTGACTTTTAATTATCGTATGAGACCCTGGTAGGACTTTTTGGAATCGATTTTGAGTATACTTATGATCTGGAGTTTTCCATGTTTACTTGAATTTTGTACTATGAGATAATATGCTAAGTTTGCTACATGTACATGAACTTTGTACACAACGATAAAATGAAATTGTGAAATTGACCAATTATGATCTAAAACGTGTTGTTTGACTTAGGTTTGATATGTTGACCAAAATTTGACATGAACCTACTGATGTTGACTTTAGTTGACTACTTTGACCAAGTTTGACTTTCGGTTGACTTTGTTTGACTTGCATGAATTAGTTGACTGTATGTTGACTTCTACTTTGAAACGCGTCGATTCGAGCAATAAGACAACTTATACTATGAAACCACACTTGTTTAAGACATATTTATTGACCAACCTAAATACATATACTTAGATTGCATTACTCGGCTATAAACCGTACAAGTAAATTGTCCACTTTTCAATCCGAGCTTTATTCAAAGGTGAGTCTACAGTCCCGCTTTTTACATGTTTTTAGGGATGAGAATACACGCTGTTATACTTATATTATCAAATGCTTTTTGTATTGACACGAGTACTATATCTGCATATTGAGTTTGTACACAAAGCCTCTAGCTTGAATACTTTAAATACCATTGGTGTAGGCACAATTTAGATGGACGGATCCGTTAGGTTGACAACCTCACCTGCTATAAAAACTGTGGTGCATTTACTTTGAACATAATACATTCGTACAAGTGTATAACATTTTTATGAGGTAAAGGCAGGTATAGTGGATTCTATACTTGGGTCATTGCTAGTATTCAGGTGCTCATAGATTATGCAAACGTTTCGCAACTTGGAGTTGTACTTGTAAAATCTCGTGGTCAAGGAAACTAAACTATATTTCTGATAACTGTTTTTCAGATACTATACAACGTTATTTAAAACTGTGGTTTACGAACAAATGAGATAAAACTTGACATGGTATTGTCTACGAATATTTAAAACTTGACATGGTATTGTCTACAAATGATTGAAAGTTGACATGGTAGTGTCAACAAACTTTTGAAATGGGACACGGAGTTGTCTAACTTTTAACATTGAACTTTGGTGGTCTTCCACTAATAACCGTTTTCGAAATGTATTTCTTAAACATACTGTATTGTTTACCTAAAACTTGTAGATTCACTCAACATTGTTGTTGATCCGTTTTGCGTGTTTTATTCTCAGGTATTAATTGCTTCCGCTGTAGAATATTGCTGTTACATAGAAGTCAAGCCAAGCACTGGGACCAGAGTTAACATTCCGTTAAAGGGATTTTTGACGGGGTGTTAAATGTTGTTCACCATTTCTGACTTTTTCAAAACCTTCTTTTTGCATTTTCTGCAACCAATATAATTCCACCCATGCTCCTTTTGAAAAGACTTTATTTCAGCTAAGACCACACAAATCATAGGCTGCAAAACATTAATATAAAAGATTTAGAAATAGCATATTCAAGTCTGATTAGTTACAAAAGTAGATCGGATCATATAATACCTCAGTCGAACCAACTATATCCTCGATAGTCTTTTTCAGTTTCGGGTTAAGAAAATCCGATACACCAGAATGAGTTACTTGGCTAGAAAGAACACTACCACCTTGACTTGATGAAGCATTGGCAATCTTAGAATTAAACGTTGCTCTAAACTCAACGATTTCAGGAACATCATTATCATCTATCCACATCTTCGTTCCAAACTTCGCATTTTGAAAAGATAGAGTTCCTAAAAATGTATTCAAAGGCATGTAAATAGTTTAGAAATATTCGATTTTGTCATTTCTTATAGCATTATGAACATAACCCATTGTGTAAACATTATTAAGTACCTTTCTCCACCCAGAGTCTTATCCTACCAAACTGGAGTAAAATCATAGTCCCTTCTCTTTTGGTAGCAGAAACATAATCATGAAATTTCTGTGCATAGTCATCCCATAGTTGAAGTTTCTCTATCACTCCACTACAGAATAGAGTAAAATATTAACGCAAATGTACAACATATAAGATGTATAGTTATAGATATTTATTATTTAGCTAAAAATGGGTGTTAGATTACTTCTCGTCTTGTACATCCAAAGTCATTTTTTTCCCTATTTCACCTCCTTCACTTCCATCTTTCGTTTTATTGTACACGTCCAGATCAGTGCAATGTTGAACAACCCCAATAATATCTATAAAAAATGAGTTCAAAAGATACATCTAAGCACATTAACGACCATACGCATCACCATTATATGTATATGTATAAATATGGAAAGTAATCGAATACAAATTATATCTAAGAATGTGTCAGTACCAACGGGTAAATGTTCATCTTGACCATGGAGAGAAATCTCAGAAAAAGGAAAAAAGTTGGAACCGTTAACAGGGCCATTCCAGCTTAAACATCTTCTGATATTTGTACCACGCAAGAAGGTTAATTTGTACTTATGCTGGGTCATGGGATATTTCAGCTTCTTATTGTCACCCACAATAAACTTGCTTAACATGACCACAACACCTTCTTCCAAAACCGATTCAAAGTTGTGCATTAAACCATGCTTCACAGTAGCATGAATCTTATCACTCTACAACAGCAACATACATAAGATTAATTATTATAAATCAATAATAAAGTTATGAGATATGTGCATCTTTTAAACATGAAAATCAGTATGAAAAATACCTTTTCATCCATTACTATCATCTCAACATTATAGTAAGTTTTCCACACACTTAGAAGCTTAACCTTAAGCTTCCATGAATCTTTGATAGTATCAAGATCTTCAATGAAATTGTAAGATTTGTTAGCCATTGAGATTGTGATATTACTGTATTTATGTATGTGTATATGTAGTTGAGTGAAGTTTAAGTTGGAGAGTGGGTCACTATATATAGAGGGATAATGACCTAATAGGGTTTGAGTTGTTTTCCTTGTGGGACGATTTTTTTAGTCAAATGTAATCAAATGCATATTTTTTGGAAACGAAAATAATATCACGCCATTATGCATGCTGATATTGGAAAAAGAAAACTGCTATTCAATGATGACATATATTGGGTTCCTAAAAGTTGGCGTGTGATATGAGGTAAAAGTACATTATGTTTGGTGGTTTCCAAAAGTATGCTTATAGTAGATTATGGGTTATGATAAATGAAATCTGTTTGGTGGTTTCCAAGGATAGTTGGCGTGTAATATTGGAAAGATGTCATATTTGTTATTTAATTATAGATAATATAATATGGTAAAATTTACATATAAAATTAATTACTTCAAAATATGACATCATCAATGGCATGATATAATTGTGTTAAAGCACATGGTACATTATCACCTTAAACTCCCTTTTTATAAATAAGAATAGATAGATAGATAAGGATCTTGATCCAATTATTTGTTTCCTTTTTTCAGCTGTTTAGTCCTGTTATATAAAGGACACCAGACTTCTATTATTATTCAGTTTTTTTTAATCAATATTTCGTGAGAAATAAAAGATAAGGCTGACTGCCTTCCTTTTTTTTGTTATCTAAAATTCCTGGTATTTGCAATTCATTGTTTGGTTATTTTTTTATCCATGGTAACAACTCAATCCAGCAGTAAGTGAAGCAATTAAGGGGGCGTTTGGTTCGTGGATTTCAATTCTCAGGATTTGAAATCCCATGGATTTGAAATCCCACAGGATTTAAAATCCTGGGATTTGAAATTCTATCTTCTGTTTGGTTCGAGGTTTTCAAATCTCAAATTTGTAATGCGAACCAGAACGGGAACGCGATTGCAAAACAAAAACCCCAAATCGAAACGTGAATCCAAAACGAGAATGCGACCGTGATACGTGAACCCGAAACCGAAATGCGAACCCGAATGGACAACGAAACGCGAACCCGAAACGCGTACCCGAAATGCGAACCCGAAACGCTATCCCGAAACGTGACCCCGAAATGCGAACCTTAAACGTGAGTCCGAAAGTCAAACCCGAAACGCGAACCCGAAACGTGAACCCAAAACTCGAACCCGAAGCGGGAACCCGAAAAACGAACCCGAAACGCGAACCCGAAAAGCGAACCCGAAACGGGAAACCGAAACCCGAAACGTAAATCGTAAACGTAAAATCATAGAACATGGGATTTCAAATCCCTCATACATACAAAGGATTTTCAAATCCTTCATCTATGGGATTTCAAGGGATTTGAAATGCAAATCCCACGAACCAAATCCTCCAACCAAACATGGGTTTTCATGGAATTTGAAATGCAAATCCGACGAAATCTCACGAACCAAACGCCCCCTTAAGTGAATTGACTAAATCTCCCTTTATGAACCTTCAAATTGATTACCAATTGGATACTTTAGTGCCGTATAATTTGAGCAGGCACACAGAAAAAAAAAAAAAAAAGGGGGGGGGGGGGGGGGGGGGGGGGGGGACAACTTAAAACTTCCATACAACTTGTATTAAAATTAAAATTCTACAATAGCATGCAACAACACAATCCGTTTAGTCAACCAGTCAAACCCACCCAAAGTGCTACCTCTAAGTAACAAGATCCAGTTCATCAAGACACGGAGGAACAACATCTAATCTCATCATACTCCTATACTGAATCGGAACAGGTGCACCAGCTTGCACACACAGTTCAACAACTGCTGGAGCTTTACCATAATATCTCTTCAAATCATTAGACAATGGCGGGCCCAACGGGTCAGTAACATGCCACACGTAATTGGGTCCCACTACATCAAAGATTGTTGCTTCTTGCCAAGCATGCATACCATTTCGAGACTGATGTTTTGATGCCCTACAATTTCTAACTTTATGCCCTTTTGGTCCAACTTGGATTTCAGGACAATATCCACACGTATGCACTTTGTATCTCTCCATTATCTTCTTCAACCCTGATATCATTTCAACCCATGAATCAAGTGTTAAGATACTAACTTCACTTATATCCTTAGAATCCCAAAAGTCAAGTTTCGGTTGTGTTTCCACGTTCAATGAAAGATCTAAACTATAATCAATCTCGGGTTGTATCTTTTCATTTGAGTCTGACTCAAAATCAACTATTCTGCCTTCTATACTATATACGGGTCGTGTTCTTCTTTTTGTAGGGTACTTTTCAAGGTTCAATCCCGATTGTATGCAGAGTTCAACGACACCAGGAAGCTTTTTAACTGAGTGTTTCTCGTCATGTACAACTCGCGGCTTCCCAACACGATCAAAAAGATGAAAGCATTTAGGAAAATAAATCACATCATGAATTCTTCCTTTTCGCCACACGTGGGTAGCACTTCTTAGACCACTTTCTGCACCCGTGCACGTCCTAATTTCATGCCCTGACTCACCAATGTGAACCTCAAAGCAATACCTATATAAAACAATAAAGAATTGGATTCCTTTGTATATTACAAAGTGATCTGTTATTATCTATATAACTCTTATAAGGCTGAAACTAATTACGTACCTGCATCGAAGAACTGGAATGGTCTTCAAAAGGTGCGATAACCCGAGTAACATTGATTCTCTAGCTCGATAAACATTATGAGCTAAATCAACCAGTTCAGGAACAAGTAGACCATTTTCTGGCGGTTCTTCAAGCAACTTACACGGCTGTTTCTTTCTAGCTTCTCTTTCTTCCTTAGCTCTCCGAACCAGAACTTTCATAGGTGTCGGGTAGGGTTTTCTCTCAGACTTGCTCTTCGCAGGTCTAGGTATGTCTGCATAAAAAGGATCATCTTCTGCATTTAGCAATTCAGTTGTCTCGATCGTATACGTTCTCGTGCTACCAAATAAGTGGACTGGACTTAACACTAGTTTCTTCACAATATCAAAATGAACAACAATGGATGATGATGATGATGCTAATAATCTTCGGTGCATCGGGTAAAAAAAAAAGAAACAGAAACCTGTAGAGAAGAAAAAATGTTGATATATTAATAAGCAAACATTCATACACGATAATAATTTATTTACTTAGTTCAGGTTGTGTTTATGCCTATACAATTTTTACAAGCACCTATGAATATTGCACCAAATTTGGCAATCTATCAACAAACAGAAAAGGCTAAACACAATTCTACAACCATCAATTTTAAAATGACCTAACAACAAAAGCACATAATCAAGCCCTAACTCCAAGTTACAGCAATTGCACTAAAAGCTTATTCTGATCAAAATTATTAAAGGTACAATAACATCATCATTGTAAAATCATATATGTACAGTGATGGTACAAGTAGAAGGTGATGGTCCACTGGTATGGCCAGTGGCGGCGGTGAACGGGAACAGAGGGAGATGAAGAGCGACGGTGGCCGAAAGTTATATACCTGGAGTGGAACGGTGAAAGTGTATAGAGTATAATGGTCACGGTGGGGTTGGCCGGTGATTAGAGAGGGAGATTGGGAGTTGAAGCCCGGTTTACGGGTTTTTTCTCCTGCTCTTTCGTTTTTCTTTCCTTTACGATTTTTTTCTTCTCTTCATTTGTGTTTTTTTTTTTTTTTTTTTTCCTTCTTTTTCATAAGACATAAATTAAAACTAAACGGATTCAATCATAACTCTAACGGGGCGTTTGATTCGTAGAACCTGGAGGGATTTGCATTTCAAATCTCATGTTTAATTGGAGGATTTGGTTTGAGGGATTTGCATTTCAAATCCCATGAAATCCCATAGATGAAGGGTTTGAAAATCCTTTGTAAATGAGGGATTTGAAATCCCATGTTCTAAGATTATACGTTTACGATATACGTTCCGCATTCACGTTTCGGGTTCCCGTTTCGGGTTTGCGTTTCAGGTTCGCATTTCGGGTTTGAGTTTCAGGTTCGCTTTTCAGGTTCGAGTTTCAAGTTCACGTTTCAGGTTCACATTTCGGATGCGCGATTCGGGTTCTCGTTTCAGGTTCACGTTTCGGGTTCGATTTTCGGGCTCACGTTTCGGGTTCGTATTTCAGGTTCGCGTTTCAGGTTCACGTTTCGGGTTCGAGTTTCAGGCTCACGTTTCGGGTTCACGTTTCAGGTTCGCTTTTCAGGTTCACGTTTCAGGTTCGCGTTTCAGGTTCGCGTTTTGGGTTCGTGTTATGGGTTCGCGTTTCGTGCTCCATTTCGGGTTCACATTTCGATTTCGGGTTCACATTTCGATTTCGGGTTCGCATTTCGGTTTTGGGTTCTCGTATCACGGTCGCATTCCCGTTTTGGATTCACGTTTCGATTCCGGGTTTGCGTTTTGCGATCGCGTTATCGTTTCGGGTTCGCATTACAAATTCTGATATTTGAAAACCTCGAACCAAACAAAATATAGGATTTCAAATCCTGAGATTTCAAATCCTGCGAGATTTCAAATCCTGCGAGATTTCAAATCCCATGGGATTTCAAATCCTGGAAATTGAAATCCTTGAACCAAACGCCCCATAATTCTAATTAGTCGATTTAGACCGTACGATCTACATGTCAAACAAATAAATATTGTACTCGTACAATTGTAACAGACAAACAATAATGCAACAATACAATACACAAACCACACAGCAACCTATTGGAGTCACAACAACCTTAATTCTATTAGAAAACGGATCAAACAAATCATCATAAGTAGTCTTCGTAAAAACACTTGAAGGAAAAAACAAATGAAACTTCTGATAACACATAAGACCACAAGAAGACACGACAGTTGATGTGAAACACGAACAAATTGTCCCCAACGTCATTACAAACTCATTAAACGGTCAAGTCACCTAACTGTTTCCCACCATTGACTACCAAGCACACAAGGAACTCCCAAACATACGAGAAATAATATAGGCTCAGAAAGATAACCAACGTAACTCATTCCACACTACCACATAAGGAATCACCCTAAGTTGCCGCCAAAACTCAAAACCATCGTCGTAGAAATCAAGAAAACCTACCTAGAAATCAAAGCCAACAACCACAAAAACCACATAATCGCCACCTAATAGTAGCAAACCTTCCTACATAAACTGTAGGTTTAAAAGCGCAAAAAATTGGTGGAAACACCGTCAATCTCCACCAAATGGAGACCATCGTCAGGAAAGGTGGAAGAACTGGATTCGAGATTAGGCAACAACATAAAGAAGTTGGAGAAAAAGAAGGAATAATTATATGCACCGATAAAGAAAACAAAAAAGAAGATGTGAAGAAATGAGAAACAGGAATAAAACAAAAATGCACGAGAATAATCAGGCAACACCTTATTACTCACGTTTGTTTTTTGTTTTTTTTTGGAAAGGCAAGCCTCCAAAGGTGTAACATGTGGGGATTGAACCTGGGTCCCTTTGAAACATTTCAAGCATCTTAACACCAGACCACCAATCCAAGCAATTAATAATAAAATATATTAAACCGGCAACACCTTATTACATTTTATATACTATCAAACAAGACTTATGACTTGGAGTTTTATAAGCTAAAGTTTTTATATGTTCTCATAAGCTTCGTGTCAAACACACCTTATTACTCACGACTGGTAGCAAGTCAGCTGAACACCGTGATTTCTAGCGGTCATTTATTTGGCCAACCATTTTCGTTTATTTGGTTTATGATATGATATTATCAATCATTGTCTGATTAATTTGAATTTCAACAATAGTTGATAAATAATAAAACTTACTTTCTTATTTCTTATTATTTTACGAGTAGTTATTTGTTATTATCAATAATTAATTATTAATTTCACTATGCTGCAAATTATAAACTAGTTAAAATATGACTCCATCCGTCTCAAAATAAATGTCTACCTTACCATTTTGATTTATCCCCAAAAAAATTATTTCTTACTTTAAATAACAATAAAAACTACTTAATTTTCAATTAAACAATTTTTATAATTGAAATTGTAATTGTAATTGTAATATTTAAGATAGAAACAACTTTACCAATTACTCCTTAAATAAATTCAATTACTTAAAATAAAATTAAAATAACTTACTCAATCAAAGATATATGTAAAAAACATCATTTTCGATCACTTTCAGAAGCAATTTTCGTGCAAGGTGCTGTGCAGACCACGTATTCTGGGGGGGGGGGGGGCTGGTTAATGGACTGACCCATCACAACTCTTCAAACAGGCCTGCTACATCGAGTACTGTACCAGCCCAGGCGACAGTTGGGCCTGGAATCCAATCGGCTTTCGATTCATTGGGTCCTGGAATCTGCTTGCGGGTCTCGAACAGTGAGGCAAATGACTTAGAAGCGAGGTTTACGGAATAAGAAATTTGGGGTGCAATAAAAGAATGTGCTAGTAACAAAGCGCCGGGGCCGGACAGATTCAAGGGGGAAATTTCATTGGGTTGTAACTCCTCTTTTATTACTCTTATTCCTAAAAAGGCGGATCCGGTTAGTTTAAATGAATATAGACCTATTAGTTTGATCGGTAGCTTTTATAAAATTATCGCGAAACTACTTTCATTAAGACTACGAAAGGTAATACCTAACATTGTGGGATTTGAACAAAGCACTTTTTTAAAGGGGAGAAACATCTTGGATGGGGTTCTTATTGCAAATGAATCGCTCGGGTTTTTAAAGAAAAGTCACATTAAAAGCATGTTGTTCAAGGTCGACTTCGAAAAGGCTTTTGATAGCCTTAGTGAAACACCGGCCATTTTTTTTTTACTACACAGCGGAAGACTTTATTAACAAACACAATATAAGTCACGTCATTACGTTTACGTTTACACAACGGTGTTACGTTATCACAAAACATTATTTATACAAAAGTCCACATCAGAGTTGGGTTGTCAAACATGTCTTCTGCAATAACACCCTTCCCGACTAGCAGTACCTAAACCTGCAAGGGGAGAATATGTGGGGGATTAGCGCACCGCTAAGTGAATGGAATCTATCTAACAGATATAGCTTAAGCCACACACAAGCTATATACTAACAACAGTACTTGCTAACTACCAACTAGCATACAATAAGACAATACGAGGATCGGCGGCTTGTACGAGCACACGACTCCTAGCTGATCGGACTTGAGTCTATCGATAGTCCCTGCTACTCAATTCACAGTATAGTTATCCAGATGCAGGGGATGCATCATTCACACTATACTCTACAATCAGTAGCCTACGGACCCAACCTCCCCTAGGCACGGTTGACCTCATACGGACTCTAACCTCTCCTAGGCACGGTCTCGAGTCCCCAGTCTCCCTAGACCCGACTGGTGCCATTCACACAGTGTACACATAATTCACATACAACATCAGGCATACTATATTATTCTAACATGGAAATTTCTACACTATGCATGGTAAAAGAGTCAACCACAGTAGCATGATATGCTACTTAAACTCTATCCGGAGATAGACCCACTCACCAATTACTAGCAACTGCTCAGTTATTATTTCTGAGCTTCCTCCTTGTCCTTATAACCTGAGAACAACACAAACAAAGTTAATATACATATCCAATAAATAATATAATCATTTCATACCATTAACTAGGTCATAACACCATATATTCATAATTTTATGAGTCTACATCATGACTCCACTCAATAATGGCATACAGGTGCGTGCAAAACACGACATACACACTAAAACTCCTTTTCCGGCCCAAAAACAGTTTGATCTAGTTTCTTAAAAGTTCACCATTGAAAAGTATTCTTTATTACGATTCTAACGATAGTTTATTCATCAAAAACGGAGTTACGTTTTGAAAGTTACGTTCGTTTCAATTTCATAAAAGTACTGTAGCAAATAGTGACACTGTAGCAACTCGGCACTGTAGCAAATAGTGACACTGTAGCAACTCGGGGGTACTCTTGCAACTCGGTACTGTAGCAAATAGTGACACTGTAGCAAATAGTGACACTGTAGCAGTTCGGGTACTGTAGCAAAATACTGTATCAAAATACTGTAGCAACTGGGTTTCGAAGCAGTTCGCTGTTTTTGCGATTTTTTCGCCCAAAACTCGATTTTTGAGTGTTTTTGATCCGTTTTTAAGCACATGGAAGCTACTAAACATATATACAACCTATTTCTAACATCAATTAAGCATAACAAACACCAAAAATGAAGATTCAAGCTTAAAATCACACTTTTTATTCAAGAACACAAAACCCATTTTGAGGAAGAATTAATACATGAATCTATGATATGCATACCTTATATTGATCACGAAATCACAAGGAATATATCTCTAGATTCAATTAATCCAAAGGCTCACAAAATCAAATTAGGGTTTATGTGTATGTTTGTGTATGTGTTCGTGTATGTGCTTGATGAAATGAGAAATGGATAGAACTATCCACATACATACACTTAAATGAGTTATAAACTCATACCCCATATCACACAGGTATTTACTAGTTATCTTATCTGATAACCTTTCGTATCTCCTTAGGCGGTCCTAACGGAGTCCAAATTAGATAAACCAACCTGTTCTGGGACCCTTGTCACAAACTGGTCACAACACAATTATAATAAAATACTAATAAAATAATTAAAATAAAAGCACTTAAGACTAAGCACAAATCCTAAGGGCAAAATAGGCAACTTACAACTAGCCCGGGTTTCAGTCTGTTACAAATCCACCCCCCTTAAGAAGATTCTGTCCTCGGAATCTGGTCTTGGTCAAACAAATGAGGGTAACGTTTTCTCATCAACTCTTCCGTTTCCCACGTAAGATTAGAACCCAAACTGTGTTTCCACTCAATCAACACCATCGGAATCTCTTTCTTTCTCAGCTTAGTCACCTTTTGGTCAACCACACGGACCGGCTCTTCCACCAATTTCTTATTCAAATCAACCCTTAAATCTTCTAAACGAAGAAGTTGTGTTTCATCGTCGACTTTACACTTACGAAGATAACACACGTTGAATGCATTATGAATACCAGATAACTCTGACGGAAGATTTAACACCACAGTCTGATCATTCAACACTCCACTGATCGGAAACGGACCAATAAATCTCGGTGCTAACTTACCACGTTTACCGAATCTGATAACCCCTTTCCACGGCGAAACTTTCAGATACACTCGTTCACCCACATTAAAGGTTACTGGACGTCTACGCGGATCAGCATACATTTTCTGCCTATCTCTAGCGGCTTTTAACTTTTCTCTCGCAATTGCAACTTTTTCGGCTGTCATTTGAACAATTTCGGGACCTGCAAACTGTTTCTCCCCGGCTTCTAACCAACAAGTCGGAGTTCTGCAACGGCGACCGTATAGCATTTCATAGGGCAGCATCCCTATACTCGAATGATATGAATTATTATACGCAAATTCGACCAACGGCAAATGTGTATCCCACGAACCACCGTATTCTAACACACAAGCCCTTAACATATCCTCCAAAGTCTGTATCGTTCTTTCACTCTGACCGTCTGTCTGAGGATGATAACCTGTACTTAAATTCACACGTGTACCCAAATTCTGTTGAAGACTATTCCAAAAATTCGACACAAATCTGGAATCTCTGTCTGAAACGATCGATAATGGCACACCATGTCGACTAACTATCTCGTTTATATACAATTCGGCTAACTCGCTTAACGAAGCTGTTTCACGAGTAGCAAGAAAATGAGCACTTTTAGTTAGGCGATCCACTATTACCCAAATCATATCATGTCTTTTCTGAGTTCGAGGTAATTTGGTCACAAAATCCATCGTTATATGTTCCAATTTCCACTCTGGAATCTGTAACTGACGTAACGAACCATAAGGTTTCTGATGTTCGGCCTTCACTTGAGCACATATATGACACTTTTCGACATGACGGGCGATATCTGATTTCATTGTTGGCCACCAATACACTGTTTTCAAATCATGATACATCTTATTACTACCCGGATGTACTGTCAATCTGGATTTGTGAGCTTCCGTCATGATTAAATCCCTCAAATCTCCAAGCTTAGGCACCCAAACACGATTGTTTAAGGTCTTTAGTCCACGTGAGTCATCAATTAAGTCCACTTTTCATTTGGTCATTTGTTCAGATTTAATATGTTCGTCCTCTAAAGCACAGGCCTGAATGGTTTTTAAGCTGTTAATCAAATCTGAAGTTATATTCAAACGAAGAAATTTCACATTTTCACTTGACTTTTTACGACTTAGCGCATCTGCAACCACATTTGCCTTACCCGGATGGTATTTAATTTCACAATCGTAATCTTTGATCAACTCTTGCCATCGTCTCTGACGTATATTCAATTCTTTCTGTGAGAAGATATACTGCAAACTCTTGTGATCTGTACATATAACACAATGGGTTCCATACAAATAGTGTCTCCACAGTTTCAAAGCAAACACTACTGTAGCCATTTCAAGATCATGCACTGGATAATTCTTCTCATGAACTTTCAACTGTCGCGAGGCGTAGGCGATTACTTTATCTCTTTGCATTAATACACAACCCAACCCGGCATATGATGCATCACAGTATACCACGAAGTCGTCTGAACCTTTTGGTAAAGCTAACACTGGTGCCTGACACAGTAGCTGTTTCAAAATCTGAAAAGCATTTTCCTGTTCATCAGTCCATCGAAAGGCTACATCTTTACGAGTCAACTTAGTCAACGGACCCGCTATTTTCGAGAAATCCTTGATAAATCTGCGATAATAACCGGTTAATCCCAGAAAACTCTTAATCTCAGTCGGAGTCTTCGGAGAATTCCAATTCATTACCGCTTCTATCTTTGTCGGATCAACTTTTATACCTTCGGCACAAATCACATGACCCAAAAACTGCACTTCACGTAACCAAAATTCACACTTTGAAAATTTTGCAAATAGTTGTTCACGTTTCAACATGTTCAAAACCTGTCTCAGATGTTCAACATGTTCACTTTCGGTCTTTGAATACACTAGTATATCATCTATAAACACAATCACAAACTTATCTAAGAACGGGCGACACACTCTATTCATTAGATCCATGAAGATTGCTGGCGCATTTGTCAACCCAAACGGCATGACAAGAAATTCATAATGACCATACCTTGTTCTGAACGCTGTTTTCGGTATATCTGATTCAGCAACACGAACCTGATGATATCCGGATCGTAAGTCTATCTTAGAAAAGAATGAAGCACCCTGTAACTGATCGAACAAATCGTCTATTCGAGGTAACGGATACTTATTCTTCACTGTTCTTTTGTTCAATTCACGATAATCAATACACATACGCATTGACCCATCTTTATTTTTAACAAACAATACCGGAGCACCCCACGGTGAAGAACTCGGTCGGATAAACCCACGATCTAATAGTTCTTGAATCTGTGACATCATTTCACGGATTTCAGACGGCGCTAATCGGTATGGAGCTTTTGCAACTAGAGTTGTTCCAGGAACCAATTCAATCTTATATTCAACTTCCCTTACCGGCGGCAGACCTGGTAACTCATCTGGGAACACTTCGGGAAATTCTGATACTATCGGAATATCTGCCACTGTTTTCTTTTCTTTCTTCGCATCAATCACATATGCAAGAAATGATTCACAACCCTTTGCCATCGACTTTTTCGCTTTCATCATGGTTATCAACAGAAAATTATACCCTCCCCGCTCCCCTCGGGCCACAACACGGGTTCCATCGGTCGAACGAAAGGTAATCATTTTCCTATCACACTTAATATTAGCCCTAAGCGAGCTCAACCAATCCATTCCTAGTACTACATCAAAGCTAGGAATAGGTAACACTAAACAAGTCACCGGGAAAGACTTTCCTTCGATCTCTATACAAACCCCAGTCACATAGGTTGTGACGGGTGTGGTCTTACCATTAGCTACTTCTACACTAACCGGCTTGGGTAACACAGTAGCTGGTAAATTCAACTTAGCACAGAAATCTAGGGACATAAAACAACTATTGGCACCACAATCAAATAATACGCGAGCAGGTATTGAGTTGATTAGAAACATACCGATGATTACTTCGTCGGTTGCCACAGCATTTTCCACCGACATCTAAAAAGCTCTAGCCTCTGCTGTTGAAGGGTTCTTCCTCTTCTGCCCACTCGAGGTAGTTGACCCTCCAGCTGATGCTGAACGCGCCCCTGACCCTACCCCGGAACTACCACTCTTCCACGGACAACTAATTGCACGATGCCCTGGTTTTTGACAACTCCAACACACACTATTTGGATACGGGAATGCTGAAGACTCATGCCCAACAACACCACACTTTAAGCATCTTCTTGTAGCCTCAGAACACTGACCAATGTGAGAAGATCGACATGTGTGACACCAATTCCCTTTTCCTGATCCAGATCCAGTACTACTCTGACCACTTTTACCCTTCGATTTAAACCCACTAGACTTCTTGAATTTAGATCCTGATTGACCAGATACTTGCCCACCTTGTTGTAGCACATTACCAAACATTCTGTTTCTGGCAGCCTGAACATCACTTTCTACCATCTTAGCCATCACAACAGCTTGAGACAATGATGTAGCTGTTCTAACAAAAGTTCTGTACTCAGGCTGAATGATATTAACAAAATGCTGGATACGAGAGGCTTCGTCTGGCACCCATTGTTGTACAAACCTCAGTTTATCCATAAACTTCTCTACTACCTCGTCGATCGTCATTTGAGGTGTCATCTTCATTTCAAGAAACTCAGTCTTGATTCGGTTCATATCAAATGGATTACAATATTGTTCACACACCTTCCCATGAAACTGCTCCCATGTGATCATACTCACTTGCTCTTTTGGTATACTAGAAATCAAAGAATCCCACCAAATCATAGACCTACCTTTCAACAGTCTACTAGCATATGTTACCTTCAGCTCGGGTTCACACTGACACGCTTCAAATACCCTTTCAACTTCTCGCAACCAATTAAGAGTTACAGTCGAATCAGTACTTCTAGAGAACTCGGAGGGTTTGCAATCACGGAAGTTCTTATACGTACATCTTTTGGGTGGTTGCATGTAAGGTTGATGGAACATTTGCATTTGGTATGGATTCATCATCATGGGATTTTGGTAAGTAAAGGTGTTTTGTGGTGGCATATAATATTGGTTAGGTATTTGATTCTGAAACTGGTTCTGGGGCACATTAGGTATCGTTTGGGATTGCGCGGTTGGGAATCCAGGTGGTGTATCATCATTTCCAGAATGCCTCGCCAATTCAAGCTCATTAATTTTGTCCTCGGCCTCTTTTAGCTTGCTTTCTAACTGAAGGATGTAACTACTCTGATCATCATCTGACTCAACACCTTCTTCTGGTGCTCTGAATGTTTCGGGGTTAGATGGGCCAGTTGCGTTTCTATCAGCCATACCTGTGCTACAAAACAGCTCACACAAAAGCTTAGTGGATAACAGTTAGTTCAATCACAACTAACACACGTATATCCTATTTTCACTTAGCCCCCACTCCCACAGACATGTTTGACTTGCCTCAGGGTTTGGGAACAAAATACGCGCACGTATTTGCTGCCAAACCATGCTCTGATACCAACTTGAAACACCGGCCATTTTTTTTTACTACACAGCGGAAGACTTTATTAACAAACACAATATAAGTCACGTCATTACGTTTACGTTTACACAACGGTGTTACGTTATCACAAAACATTATTTATACAAAAGTCCACATCAGAGTTGGGTTGTCAAACATGTCTTCTGCAATAACACCCTTCCCGACTAGCAGTACCTAAACCTGCAAGGGGAGAATATGTGGGGGATTAGCGCACCGCTAAGTGAATGGAATCTATCTAACAGATATAGCTTAAGCCACACACAAGCTATATACTAACAACAGTACTTGCTAACTACCAACTAGCATACAATAAGACAATACGAGGATCGGCGGCTTGTACGAGCACACGACTCCTAGCTGATCGGACTTGAGTCTACCGATAGTCCCTGCTACTCAATTCACAGTATAGTTATCCAGATGCAGGGGATGCATCATTCACACTATACTCAACAATCAGTAGCCTATGGACCCAACCTCCCCTAGGCACGGTTGACCTTATACGGACTCTAACCTCTCCTAGGCACGGTCTCGAGTCCCCAGTCTCCCTAGGCCCGACTGGTGCCATTCACACAGTGTACACATAATTCACATACAACATCAGGCATACTATATTATTCTAACATGGCAATTTCTACACTATTCATGGTAAAAGAGTCAACCACAGTAGCATGATATGCTACTTAAACTCTATCCGGAGATAGACCCACTCACCAATTACTAGCAACTGCTCAGTTATTATTTCTGAGCTTCCTCCTTGTCCTTATAACCTGAGAACAACACAAACAAAGTTAATATACATATCCAATAAATAATATAATCATTTCATACCATTAACTAGGTCATAACACCATATATTCATAATTTTATGAGTCTACATCATGACTCCACTCAATAATGGCATACAGGTGCGTGCAAAACACGACATACACACTAAAACTCCTTTTCCGGCCCAAAAACAGTTTGATCTAGTTTCTTAAAAGTTTACCATTGAAAATTATTCTTTATTACGATTCTAACGATAGTTTATTCATCAAAAACGGAGTTACGTTTTGAAAGCTACGTCCGTTTCAATTTCATAAAAGTACTGTAGCAAATAGTGACACTGTAGCAACTCGGGGGTACTGTAGCAACTCGGTACTGTAGCAAATAGTGACACTATAGCAAATAGTGACACTGTAGCAGTTCGGGTACTGTAACAAAATACTGTAGCAAAATATTGTAGCAACTGGGTTTCGAAGCAGTTCGCTGTTTTTGCGATTTTTTCGCCCAAAACTCGATTTTTGAGTGTTTTTGATCCGTTTTTAAGCACATGGAAGCTACTAAACATATATACAACCTATTTCTAACATCAATTAAGCATAACAAACACCAAAAATGAAGATTCAAGCTTAAAATCACACTTTTTATTCAAGAACACAAAACCCATTTTGAGGAAGAATTAATACATGAATCTATGATATGCATACCTTATATTGATCACGAAATCACAAGGAATATATCTCTAGCTTCAATTAATCCAAAGGCTCACAAAATCAAATTAGGGTTTATGTGTGTGTTTGTATATGTGTTCGTGTATGTGCTTGATGAAATGAGAAATGGATAGAACTATCCACATACATACACTTAAATGAGTTATAAACTCATACCCCATATCACACAGGTATTTACTAGTTATCTTATCTGATAACTTTTCGTATCTCCTTAGGCGGTCCTAACGGAGTCCAAATTAAATAAACCAACCTGTTCTGGGACCCTTGTCACAAACTGGTCACAACACAATTATAATAAAATACTAATAAAATAATTAAAATAAAAGCACTTAAGACTAAGCACAAACCCTAAGGGCAAAATAGGCAACTTACAACTTGCCCGGGTTTCAGTCTGTTACACTTAGTTGGGAATTTTTAGATGACATGATGGGTTTTATGGGTTTTGGGGGTAAATGGAGAGGTTGGATCGCTTCATGTTTGAAAACGGCCTCAATTTCTATTCTTGTTAATGGGTCACCTGAAATGTCCCGTTCTTATTGATTAAAAACGTTCCATATTAATTGATTTCGTTGCGAGGTTTTGACCTCTATATGAGACGTTTTTCAAAGACTGCATTCATTTTAAAATAAACCATAACCTTTATTTCATCAATAAAGGTTTAAAAAGCTTTATGTAGATTATCAAATAATGATAATCTAAAATATCCTGTTTACACGCGACCATTACATAATGGTTTATAATACAAATATGTTACAACGAAATAAGTTTCTTGAATGCAGTTTTTACACAATATCATACAAGCATGGACTCCAAATCTCGTCCTTATTTAAGTATGCGACAGCGGAAGCTCTTAATAATCACCTGAGAATAAACATGCTTAAAACGTCAACAAAAATGTTGGTGAGTTATAGGTTTAACCTATATATTATCAAATCATAATACTAGACCACAAGATTTCATATTTCAATACACATCCCATACATAGAGATAAAAATCATTCATATGGTGAACACCTGGTAACCGACATTAACAAGATGCATATTTAAGAATATCCCCATCATTCCGGGACACCCTTCGGATATGATATAAATTTCGAAGTACTAAAGCATCCGGTACTTTGGATGGGGTTTGTTAGGCCCAATAGATCTATCTTTAGGATTCGCGTCAATTAGGGTGTCTGTTCCCTAATTCTTACATTACCAGACTTAATAAAAAGGGGCATATTCGATTTCGATAATTCAACCATAGAATGTAGTTTCACGTACTTGTGTCTATTTTGTAAATCATTTATAAAACCTGCATGTATTCTCATCCCAAAAATATTAGATTTTAAAAGTGGGACTATAACTCACTTTCACAGATTTTTACTTCGTCGGGAAGTAAGACTTGGCCACTGGTTGATTCACGAACCTATAACAATATATACATATATATCAAAGTATGTTCAAAATATATTTACAACACTTTTAATATATTTTGATGTTTTAAGTTTATTAAGTCAGCTGTCCTCGTTAGTAACCTACAACTAGTTGTTCACAGTTAGATGTACAGAAATAATCGATAAATATTATCTTGAATCAATCCACGACCCAGTGTATACGTATCTCAGTATTGATCACAACTCAAACTATATATATTTTGGAATCAACCTCAACCCTGTATAGCTAACTCCAACATTCACATATAGAGTGTCTATGGTTATTTCGAAATATATATAGATGTGTCGACATGATAGGTCAAAACATTGTATACGTGTCTATGGTATCTCAAGATTACATAATATACAATACAAGTTGATTAAGTTATGGTTGGAATAGATTTGTTACCAATTTTCACGTAGCTAAAATGAGAAAAATTATCCAATCTTGTTTTACCCATAACTTCTTCATTTTAAATCCGTTTTGAGTGAATAAAATTGCTATGGTTTCATATTGAACTCTATTTTATGAATCTAAACAGAAAAAGTATAGGTTTATAGTCAGAAAAAATAAGTTACAAGTCGTTTTTGTAAAGGTAGTCATTTGAGTCGAAAGAACGACGTCTAGATGACCATTTTAGAAAACATACTTCCACTTTGAGTTGAACCATAATTTTTGGATATAGTTTCATGTTCATAATAAAAATCATTTTCCCAGAATAACAAATTTTAAATCAAAGTTTATCATAGTTTTTAACTAACTAACCCAAAACAGCCCGCGGTGTTACTACGACGGCGTAAATCCGGTTTTACGGTGTTTTTCGTGTTTCCAGGTTTTAAATCATTAAGTTAGCATATCATATAGATATATAACATGTGTTTAGTTAATTTTAAAAGTCAAGTTAGAAGGATTAACTTTTATTTGCGAACAAGTTTAGAATTAACTAAACTACGTTCTAGTGATTACAAGTTTAAACCTTCGAATAAGATAGCTTTATATGTATGAATCGAATGATGTTATGAACATCATTACTACCTCAAGTTCCTTGGATAAACCTACTGGAAATGAGAAAAATAGATCTAGCTTCAAAGGATTCTTGGATGGCTTGAAAGTTCTTGAAGCAGAATCATGACACGAAAACAATTTCAAGTAAGATTTCCACTCGAAATAAGATTGTTATAGTTATAGAAATTGAATTAAAGTTTGAATATATTATTACCTTGTATTATAAAGATAACCTACTGTAAGTAACAAAGGTTTCTTGATCTTGGATGATTACTTGGAATGGATTTAGAAAACTTGGAAGTAAACTTGCAATCTTGGAAGTATTCTTGATTTTATGAAACTAGAACTTTTGGAATTTATGAAGAACACTTAGAACTTGAAGATAGAACTTGAGAGAGATCAATTAGATGAAGAAAATTGAAGAATTAAAGTGTTTGTAGGTGTTTTTGGTCGTTGGTGTATGGATTAGATATAAAGGATATGTAATTTTGTTTTCATGTAAATAAGTCATGAATGATTACTCATATTTTTGTAATTTTATGAGATATTTCATGCTAGTTGCCAAATGATGGTTCCCACATGTGTTAGGTGACTCACATGGGCTGCTAAGAGCTGATCATTGGAGTGTATATACCAATAGTACATACATCTAAAAGCTGTGTATTGTACGAGTACGAATACGGGTGCATACGAGTAGAATTGTTGTTGAAACTGAACGAGGATGTAATTGTAAGCATTTTTGTTAAGTAGAAGTATTTTGATAAGTGTCTTGAAGTCTTTAAAAAGTGTATAAATACATATTAAAACACTACATGTATATACATTTTAACTGAGTCGTTAAGTCATCGTTAGTCGTTACATGTAAATGTTGTTTTGAAACCTTTAGGTTAACGATCTTGTTGAATGTTGTTAACCCATTGTTTATTATAACAAATGAGATGTTAAATTGTTATATTATCATGATATTATGATATATAATATATCTTAGTATGATATATATACAGTTAAATGTCGTTACAACGATAATCGTTACATATATGTCTCGTTTCGAAATCATTAAGTTAGTAGTCTTATTTTTACATATGTATTTCATTGTTAATACACTTAATAATATATTTACCTATCATTTAACATAATTAACCAAGTGTATCAATATCTTAATATGATTCATATGTACCTAGTAAGACGTTGTTATAACGATAATCGTTATATATATCGTTTTCGAGTTTCTTAAATTAATAGTCTCATTTTTATGTATATAACTCATTGTTAAAATACCTAATGAGATACATACTTATAATAAAATCATGTTAACTTTATATATAACCATATATATGTCATCGTATAGTTTTACAAGTTTTAAAGTTCGTGAATCACCGGTCAACTTGGGTGGTCAATTGTCTATATGATACCTATTTCAATTAATCAAGTCTTAACAAGTTTGATTGCTTAACATGTTGGAAACACTTAATCATGTAAATAACAATTTCATTTAATATATATATAAACATGGAAAAGTTCGGGTCACTACATCACCTACAAAGGAGTTCAAGCTTGGAAGAGGCGTTAGACAAGGAGATCCTCTCTCGCCCTTTCTTTTTATCATAGCGACGGAAGGACTCAATTGGCTAACTAAATCGGCGGTGTCAAACGGGATTTATAATGGGGTGAAAATTGGGAAAAATAATGTTCCGATTTCTCACCTTCAATATGCGGATGACACGATTTTTTTTGGTGAGTGGAGTTTAGACAATATTGAAAGCCTCATGAAGTTACTTAAATGTTTTGAATTGTGTTCCGGTTTGAAAGTTAACTATAACAAGAGTAATCTTTTTGGTGTGGGGGTAGATAAGATCGAGGTGGATTCCATGGCAAAATTGTTTGGTTGTCGTGTTGGTTCATTTCCTTTTACTTATCTTGGGTTGCCGATTGGGGGAAATATGAATAAATTCGATAGTTGGAAACCGGTAATTGACAAGTTTGAGAAAAGGCTATCGGATTGGAGAGCGCGCTCGATGTCTTTTGGTGGACGTGCCATCCTCGTGTGACGATCGCTCCAAATTCATATGGACGAACACGTCATTCATTGATTTCATTGCGAGGTATTTGACCTCTATATGATACGTTTTGTAAACATTGCATTCTTTTGAAAAGGCACACCATAAATGAATATTTAAATCAAAGGTTTTCGACATCTGATGATTTTTACATATAGACAATCACCATAAATAATAGTTTACAACAGTACTTCCATTGACAATGCAGTCAAAATAAGATACATGGTGATGATTTGGTGAATGCAACGTTTCCTTGAAAAATATGTCATGTAAGACTCCATGCACATAGCTTGTCTAACATCAAAGCAAACAGCGGAAGACTTCTAGGAAACCTGAGAATAAACATGCTAACAAGTGTCAACACAAAGGTTGGTGAGTTCATAGTTTTAATGTTTCGTATAATCTGTATATAAAGGTGGATCACAAGATTTCAGTTGTTTCATCCGAAACGTTTATCAAAATATTCTACGAAATTGAGCACCCTGGTAACTAAACTTTAACGTATATATAATTTGTACCCTTTGTATAATCATCTTAATAATACACGCAAACCAACGTGTACGCTTCTCAAATAGCATACATCCGTTAAAAGGCTAGTGCTCTAGCTCGGACGTGGATATCAAGCCCTATGGATCCATATACTACTACTCGCGCCCACCAGTTCTTATAACTGGCAGTTACTAGTTACCAAAGCTAAGGGATTTTCGGTTTAAACTCAGTGTAGAATTTAGTATGTACTTGTATCCATTGCGTTTAAAATAAATTGCATGTATTCTCAGCTCAAAAATATAGATTGTAAAAGCAATTAAAAAGGGTGCAAATGAAACTCACCTTAGCAGCATATAAAGTCGTTCACCAAAATGTGATCGAAACACGGATTACCAAATAACCGTAGATTTCAACGTATTAATATTGAGATTCAATATTGTAGGAAAGTACGTAGACGCAACGGAGATGATAAACACTAGGTTTGATTCACAAATATACCCCCGAACATTACCCATAATCTTCTTGGCAATAACCCATAATTTCCTTAGCTCTATCCCGCTTGAAAACCATTTTGAAAGTGACACGCTCATGACCTCGTCGTAGTATTTTATGTATAATACTAATTAATAATAATACTACTGTAGCAATTCACTGTAGCATAGTCAATTTTTACTGCAGCAAATAGTGATTTTCGAAAACACTGTAGCATTTTGGGTACTGTAGCAATTTGAAAATACTGTAGCAAATTAGTGTTTTACTGGTTCATCTTAAACGCTTTAGTTAACTTATCTAAATATCAATCGATTCAATAAACGAATGTTACTATCGTTTACTAAATAACTTGAAATTATATATATGTATATATCTTTTTAATATACATAAATCAGTTTTTAAATACACATTGGAAGTTATTTATAATAAATTTTAATAATAAATATTTCAACTTATCATATATATTCAAATAGATATTTAAACCAATAAGTTTAATGTACGGTATCAAACAATTAATACATTGTTACCTTTTCAAGTTATAGTATATATGTATCTATTTACATATAATTGTTCGCGAATCGTCGAAAACAACCGAAGGGTATTTAAATATATAAAAGTAGTTCAAAAATTTTGAGATTCAGTTTTACAGACTTTGCTTTTCGTGTCGGAAATGTTAATCATACAAAGATTAAGTTTAAATTTGGTCAGAAATTTCCGGGTCATCACACCTCGTGTCTTCGGTTCTTAATAGTTTGCCATTGTACTTCTTCTCACTATACCGTGCCCCGCCTTGTGTGCTTAAAAAACTCGAGTGTGTAAGAAGAAATTTATTTTGGGGTGGGGCGGGAGGGATGTCAAAAATTTCATGGGTCAAATGGGATGATGTCATTCGCCCTTATACGAATGGCGGACTAAACTTTGAGTCTCTTAATTATAAAAACTTGGCACTAATCGGCAAGTGGTGGTGGAGGTTTCTTACCGAGCCCGCTTCCTTGTGAGTTAGTGTCATTAAAAGCATTTATGGGGATTCGGGGTTAATCTTATCGGGTGGGAATAAACATTCATTGTATTCTAACACTACTTGGAGCAAGATTGTAAAAACAGGTGTTGAGATTGATGGGTTGGGCGTCGAATTCTCTAGCTCGTTTTCGAAGATTATTGGCAATGGGAACAAGACGAAATTTTAGGTGGATGCATGGCTAAACAGTAAGCCACTAGGTGATACTTTCAAAAGATTAGTGAGATTGGAGTCGAATATGGACGCATTGGTGTCGGACCGATTGGTTTGGAATGGAGAAAGCTGCGCAGCAAACTGGGGATGGTGCCGTGAAGTTACGGGTAGGACGTTGGGCGAACTAGCTGATCTAGAAGGGATGATCTCGAGAACCATAATGCAAGTTGATAGGGAGGATTATTGGGTTTGGAAGCTCGGTGGTTCCGGTAAATTCTCAACTAAAATACTTGACAATTTAATCATGAATTTACGGTCACCTTCGATTAATGCATGTATTCCAACGCAAAGAAACATTTTGGTTCCAAAAAAAGTGGGTGTTTTTGTATGGAGGGCAAGGAGGAAAAGATTGTCCGTTTTGTCGGAACTTGATAAAAGGGGTATTGATCTTCATTCTGTCCTTTGTCCTCTATGCAATAACGAGGTAGAAACGGTGGAACACGCATTATTTTCATGTCCATTGGTTCGAGGCATTTGGGACAAAATTTACTCTTGGTGGGGTTTAGGGTCAAGTCATCTTTGTTTTAATAGCATCACAAGTGGGGATGACAATGTGCAATGTTCGATGATGGGGGCGGAGTTTTGGCAAGCAACAATTTGGGCAAGCACTTATCTCATTTGGCAAAATAGGAATAAGATGGTGTTCAAGAAATCGGGTTGGTCTTCTCCTTCGGCTCTTTGTGAGATCCAAGTAAAGAGCTTCGAATGGATTGGAAAAAGATGCAAATTAAAAAGCGAGTTGGTGGGTATCGATTGGCTAGTGTGGTTACATAACCCCAATTCTCTTCTTTGTATGTAATTGTGAGTTAATCATAGGATGTACTTGTTTAACTTGTTGATGCACATAGGGATTCTAGCTCGGCATAGTGTCTCAATTTGTGTATTGTCTTGTGAGAACCTTTGTATCATTTCGGGTTTTTTTGTTAATATAATTGCCGTTCAAAAAAAAATTAAAGACATAATAAAAATTAATAAAAATATCTTAAATCAATAAAAAGTTACAATAACTGAGCCGGAATTATATAACCCGGTAAGGACCCAGATTAAGAATACCCGTATGCAACTATCGGATCACGCCTTACAAACCCGAATTTATGACAAAACAGGTCGGAAAACAATTCAATTCAAAATACCACCCATAATCAAAATCATATGTTAATTACTACTCCGTGTAATACATAACTGAAGAACAACAGCAGCAGCAAAGAACAATCGGAAAGAAAGATGGACGATTATACCAGAGAAATGATGGACCTCAAAACGCTCGTCACTCGAACCCTAGAAAAGAAAGGGGTTCTCGCTAAGATCCGAGTATTTTACACATTTCCCCTTTATTACTTTATTTAATTTATTTAATTAATTTAATTTAATTTAAATTCATTATTCCTCAATTTGTTCGTATCTTTGTTCCACTTTGTTTTTTTGTAATTGAAAGTTTATCGGTATTTGTTAAGATGATTAGATCGGGTATCTACATATCACGTAATTTGTATCGTGGATGTGTTTGTGTATACAAGATTGATTAAAATTTTGATGCTTTATTGTGTGTCTAAAGTGTATTTAGGTTAGAATCAAACATGTGACATTAATTTGTTTAGTTAGTTTTTTTTTCTCAATCTATTAGGACTTACAGAGTTATATTGATTTCGAACATTAATGAAGAAAGTATAAACTATATGAAGTAAATTAATGCGTAGAACGTTTAAGATTATGGAAGATTTAAAAGTAATCTAGTTGTATTAAAGGCCCGATTCTCGGTTAAACTATTTGAAGAAATCAGAAAAATGTTTGATTTTTTAGTTATGCTACTTGTATTTATGTTTTCTACGATAACTTGGTTGTTGACTACTTTTATACGTTTGCTTTTGATGTTAGGCGGAGCTTAGAGCAAGTGTGTTCGAGGCGATTGAGGAAGAGGATAAGGTGATTGAAAAGGATGACGGTTTACCTCCTGCGTTGTTGGGTAGCTGCAACGATCGCGCAAAACATCTTCATGCTACATCTTCAGGTATGGCCAATCAAAAATTTTGAATTTCTATTTTTTGTTATTATAAAAAGGTTAAATCTTTGCACAAATATCTGTTTAATAACATTCGTTGGTATGTTTTCAGGCCGGCTTTTAACTGCTATGGTATGTGAATATTTGGATTGGGCGCAGCTGAACCACACACTAAAAGTTTATATGCCCGAGTGTAATTTGGTAATAATTGTATATCTTACTGTTTTTGTTATCTTTTATTATGTTCAATCATAGTTCCGTTTGAGTGTGGAGTAAGTAAACGTGCATTTGCAGCAAAAGGATGCATGGAAAGCGGAGTTGAGAGATTTCGGTGATAAGGAGGGATATAATATAAACAGAAACGGAGATAGTGGTCCGTTGTTGTTAGATGTGCTTGAAGGGTTCTTGAAATATGTGGTTTGACATTCTTTTCTCATGTTGTTTTTTAACTAGGGTTGAGTTATTAAACATGCATTAGTCTAGTAGGTTTGGTTGTACTTGGTAGTATGTTCAAAATAACATAAAATGCTATAAGCCGTATATATTTAAGGGCGGTATAAGCAGAAAGGGGCGGCATTGTGTATATCTTCACATTTTTTCTTTGTACACGAAGATTGAAGAGAATGTGATGTTTAGGTTTAATCTCTGGCTAGATATGTTGATATTTAAGTGACGTAATAACTACAATTGCACTAATATTATGTTGCTACCGCATATGGAGATATATACTATTTATAATTAGGCGTCAAATGATTCTTTTGGTTCTGTTATATTATATATTATATTATTATATTATATTACCTTAAATGTTAGGATAATAATTGTATTGTTAATGTTAATAGTCGATAGAAGATTTTGGAACACATTATATCCTTACCCGAAACCCTTGTAAAGTTTTTGATAGTGTAACTATGGATCCAACCAACTACGGAGCATTTCTATCTAATACTAATAGAATAGATTTTGTTTTTGACGTATTAAAGTCGCATTAACCTAATAAATGAAGTATTCTTTTTTATTTAATGCATGGTAACACAATCAAAACTAAATATTCTTACAAAAATGTGGTTTGAAGCAAAAATTCACAAAGCAAAATTAAATTCAACCGATTACTTTGGCTTGATTTCTTCAGGATCAATCTCAAGGAAGAGGTAGTGGAAGAAGAGCAGCGGGTCCCGATCAGGACTCTATTGACTCTCGAAACCGAAGGTCAGGTTCATCTTCTGTTGCTAGACAAGGTCCCGGTTCCCAAACATCTGGTAAGAGTTACATTTCCTTAACATTAGTAATTAATTTTCCTCTGTTTTAATCATTTTATTATTCATTTTAATTAGTATTTGTGGTTTGTTATATTCAGACCGAAGAGGAGGTTCCTCTAACTCTAGCTACAGAAACGATGATTGGAGATACGAAAATGATGATTCTTCAGAGGATATCACTCGTGCTTCGATTGCATTGGAAAATCTTCAGTTGGGCAGAAAAGCTAGATTTTAAATATCTTGCCGGTATATTGTCTAACTCAATAACAATCATTTATTCATCTATATCTATATTTTGAAATATAGGAGCCGTTTCTTTGTTTAGAGGTGGCAACATGGGCGAGTCTCGAAAGGGGTCAAATCGGGTAACTTTTCAATACAGGCTAGCATACGTTGTATTGACTCGGTAAAACACTTTTTGACATCCTACCTTAAAGAAATAGTTATTGTATTGAACATAAATATATTATAACATCTATACTAGACTACTAGTCTATACTAGTAAAGTAATAATCTTTTTTCTATTTCAAATAAAATCGATTTAGGAGGTTTTAAATAGTTCTACAATTTGAGCAACTCTTGACCAGTTTGACCCCATTCTAACTTTTAGAAGTTACCCAAATTAACCTCATTTGAAGTCAGGAGGTTGAAATTGCCACCCTTAGTTGTGTTATTTACAATGAATTTCTCTTATAGTTTAGTACATAGGGCTATTACGTTGATAACTTTTAGTGCATAATAAGATACATTCATTGGGTTAGTATTTATGTTATTGGCTTATAATATAATTAGTTATTATGTATTATGTACGAGAATCTAATGTTTGATATGCACGTTTATGAGTCTGAACTTCAACTTGTAAATTGTGTTTCAGGCATGGTGGGGACGAGGGCAACGAAGACCACATGTAACTTGAATGAGACCTGAGTATCTGTAGTTTGTAGCCGAATAGTACTATGACTTTCTTCATATATGAGAAAGATGTCTGATAAAGAACTATCGTTCATGTTTAATTCTTTTTAATGTTTTGTTGTTGTTTTACGTACTACATTTTGTATTCTTTTACGTCTTTCATTTCGAAGGCTGGATATGATTTAGCATATGAAAACAGGCTTGTGTGATCTATTATCATTTTTACTTTTACATGATGTTGCTCTTTTGGGGCTTCAAATTCTCATTGTTCAAAGCAATTACTTTGCTTTTGCACTAAGGTGATCAAATCTGATGTAGTGTACAAGTCTTTCTGCATAATGTATAGACCATTAATGTTTACATAAGTTACAAAACCATACCTTCATATGACTAGTTTTTGTTGTTCAATTATTCTCTGAATTTTAAGTATTTCTTCATAGGGATAAATATTCCTCTAAAGTTATAAAAGACAAAATATCAGGGAATGGTTCATGTAATTTGTATCAGAAGTCACCAATGGTCCCTATACTTTTTTTCCTTCAAGGATGATCCTTGTGATTTGCATTTGAATCACCGATGATCCGTGTAGTTTGTATTTTTTCGTCATGGATGGTCCCTATGGATATGCACCACAGGGACCATCGGTGATTCACAATAAAAATCACAGGGGCCATCCACGACAAGGAAAAAAAATATACAAGGACCACTAGTGATGTAGGATCATACGTGAGATTTTGTCGTTATAAAATATGATTGATCATTTTACATGCTTTGTGAGAGAAAAAAGTAGAGGGCCACTATTTATTGTATGTATCTATAAATCTGATGTATTATCTAAAGCACCCGGTTTGACAAAACAACTTAGACCATTCCCATTCACGAAATCTTTCTTAAAATTAACTCAGTGCTACATCAATGTCACACCAAAATTTCATTCCCATCGGCCATGTGTAACACATCACATTTCACTCACATCCATGACATATCCATCACATTTTTCCTCACACATACTAAATTATTTAATTAGTAGTATAACTTTAAAAAGCAAAATGTCCCTAAAAAAATGCATGTTGCTCGCGATGAAAAATGTTGCTTAATCACGAAATGAAGGACAAAGCAATAATGGCTAGCCTTTAGCTAGCCGCTAATATTGGCGCCAATATGAAGCTCACATGGAAAACAATCTTTGATCGAGACATTGGCGAAAACTTAGTCTTAGTAGTTGAAGAGCTAGTATTTGAAGGTTATATTCCAAGCTAGAAGTTTGACCATTATATTTTGTATAAATATTTTGTGAACGGCATATTTTATAAAGATTTAAGAGACAAAATTGCACCATTGGTCCCCAAACTTCATATTGTTGCAAGTTTAACTGCATTTTTTACACCAAAACCCTTCTATTTATAGTAATACTCGGCTAAATATTAGTAAAATCTGTTTGATTAAACTTATAATCTTGTATTACATTCAGATCTTGATCCTGATAAACAACTCGACTGGAACACGAGAATGAAAATAGGTGCAGGTGCAGCAAAAGGCCTGGAATATTTATGATAAAGCTACATCTCCTGTTATATAAGGTGACCACAAGTGCTCAAATAATTTGCTACTTGAAGAATATAATCTTATTTTGGGCTGGCCATGTTGGGACCCGTTGGTGACAACACTCACGTATCGACGAGAGTGATGAAGACTTACGGACTTACGGGTAAATGTAGACTGTTAAAGAGTACAACTTTCAATGCAGTAGTATATGTGAACTGTTAAAGAGTTCAACTTTCAGTGCAGGCACGGGCCATTTTTTTTTCGAAAAGCAATAAGATTCTTAATATAAAAACTCGAGGCAGTAAAGGGGGAGGCCCTCCCGCACAGTACATCAAGAAATCGAAGAATACACCACCTGGAGATCTACTCGAAGGCTACTGTAAAAAAAAAAAAAAAAAAAAAAAAAAAAGGAACAAGCTGGGTACTAAATAACATCCTACTTGTGCAAAACTATAGTTATAGGCAGACAAGAAGTTGTTGAGTTAGCTGCACGCAGTTGCATCAGTATCTACCCAATTAACAAGGGTTTTTTTAACAACTAAACAAACAAATGGCTAATGAGCTTTATATATAAGTTATTATATAAACTGTATCAAAGAAAAAAAAAAGTACAGAAAATATTACTATTCTAATAGTATCTCTTAAAACCAATCTGAACACAAGATACTGAAATTTTACCCGAACCTTATTTATAGACATCGTTTTCATCTACTAACCAATACCATCATCAGCCAACGGTACCTACTCCATTTATCGAGCTGCTATTCTACTAGCTTCTCCTGTAATTTTTGCACCACCATTAGGTATTGTTCATCGCCAACAAGTAACAACCTTTACATCAGTATGCTCTTCTTGTTGGGTTTTGTTATTGGGTTTCCAAATATGAGTAAGTATTAACAAGCCCAAGCCCAACAAAATTAGGCCCATTGCTTGGTTGACTTGGTCAAGCATAGGAGGGCATCTTAAAACATCAAGTTGCAGCTGTTTTCATTATCAAGAGTGCAAGAGAGATCAAGAAAAAGAGTCAAAACCCCAATTCCCGTCTACAGTGACAGCAGGCCAGAAAACCTTCGATCCCCGGAGATCCGACCGTTGAATCTTCACAATTTTTGGACTGTGTCTTCCTGACATCAGTGCCAACATTTTCAACCGTTGAATTCGTCTAATAAGGTCTGTAGGTCGTGTTCTTGCTGCTGGAACAGAGAGCAGATTTTTGGGTGAGATAATTCCTCTTTTGTCTTTTTAGGTTGTTCATATACTTGTTGATTGTTGTAGTTCAAGAGTATGATGATGTTGTATACCTCTATATGATCTAGAGAAGACCTATTGTATTGTTCTCTTTGTTGATGATAGTGGAATTTAAGTGGCTTACGAGTCCCGTGGTTTTTACTCTCGATTTTGAGAGGTTTTCCACGTAAAAATTCTCGTGTGTATTGTGTGTGCTCGATTATTGTTATTAGCTGATTTGGTACTAAATTGGGACTGATTTAGGTTGGTTTTGATATAGCTTGTTTGTTAGTTTCCTCACGGGTTCATACGGGTCGGGAAATGCTTGTCAAACGGGTTTGTTTCCGCTTTGTAGATTGCCCGTTGTGATTATTTTCCCATCAAATTGGTATCAGAGCTAGGTTATTTGATTTGACTTGTGTGAAAGATGGAAGCTAATACAAGTAAAATGATTAGTTTAAATGGTTCAAATTATCATGTTTGGAAAGGTAAAATGGAGGATCTTCTTTATGTGAAAGATTATTATTTGCCTGTTTTTACTGAGGATAAACCTGAGGAAAAATCTGATGCTCAATGGAAAATTTTGCATAGACAAGTATGTGGGTATATTCGGCAGTGGGTTGATGATAATGTTGTGAATCATATTACTGGGGAGACTGATGCTAAAGCCTTATGGAAAAAGCTTGAGCAGTTATATGAACGAAAGACTGGGAATAACAAGTTGTTCTTAATTAAGCAGATGATGGCTTTGAAGTATCATGATGGGACTCCTATTACAGATCACCTAAATGCATATCAGGGTATTATAAATCAGCTTGCAGGTATGGGTATCAAGTTTGAGGATGAGATTCAGGGTCTCTGGTTACTTGGTACATTACCGGACTCTTGGGAGACTTTTAGGACATCTTTGTCCAACTCTGCACCGAATGGTACTATCACCATGGAATTGGCTAAGGGTAGTATTTTGAATGAAGAGATGAGAAGAAAGTCACAAGGTTCCTCTTCACAGTCAGATATCTTGGTCACAGAAAAGCGGGGGAGAAGTCATAGTAGAGGTCAGGGTAAAAGAGGCAATCATCGTAGCAGCTCACGCAAAGGCAAATTTGCTAATGTTGAGTGTTATAATTGTCATGAAAAGGGGCACACAAAGTGGTATTGTCCAAAGTTGAAGAATGAGAAGAAAAAGGCATATGACAAGAATAAACAAAAGAAAAGTGATGGTGGTGATGATGATAAGGTTGAAGTTAACGCTATCACAGATGAGTTCTTTGTTTGTATTGATTATGATATGATTAATCTTACTCATGATGACACGAGTTGGATTGTTGATAGTGGTGCTACATGTCATGTTGCAATTTGTAGAGATCACTTCTCATCTTACACTCCAGGTGACTATGGATTTGCCAGGATGGGTAATGCCGGGTTATCAAAGATCGTTGGTATTGGAGATGTTTGTTTGAAATTTGACACGGGAATGGAGTTAGTTTTGCATAATGTAAAACATGTTCCGGATATGAGACTTAATGTTCTTTCAACAGGCATTCTTGATGATGATGGTTATTATAACGGTTTTGGTAATGGTATTTGGAAACTAACTCTTGGTTCTATGATAGTGGGAAGAGGCAAGAAAGACTCAAGATTATACATCACGCGTCCGAAGATCATCCAGAACATTGTTAACGCAGTGGACAATGTTGATTCTACTGAGTTGTGGCATAAAAGACTTGGCCACATGAGTGAAAAGGGGATGTCTATCTTGTTCAATAAGAATGTGTTGTCGGGTGTTAGTGGTATTGATTTGAGTAAGTGTTCTCACTGTTTGGCAGGGAAACAGACCAGAGTTGCGTTTAAGAGTCATTCTCCTTTTCGAATGGAGAACATACTTGATCTAGTTCATTCGGATGTTTGTGGGCCTATGAAGACTAGGACACTTGGTGGATGTTCCTACTTTGTTACATTCATCGATGATCATTCCAGGAAGGTGTGGGTTTATACCTTAAAGTCAAAGGATCAAGTATTTGAAAAGTTTAAGGAATTTCATACACTAGTTGAAAGGCAAACGGGGAAGAAACTCAAGTGTATTCGGACTGATAATGGCGGTGAATACATTGGCAGATTTGATGCTTATTGTAAGGAGAATGGTATTCGGCATCAAAAGACTCCACCAAAGACACCTCAGTTGAATGGCTTAGCAGAGAGGATGAACAGAACTTTGGTTGAGAGAGTTAGATGTTTGCTTTCACATGCAGGGTTGTCCGATTCCTTTTGGGGTGAGGCTTTAAATACGGCAGTTCATATTATTAATCTAACCCCTTGTGTTCCTTTGCATTTTGATGTTCCTAACAGGGTTTGGAGCGGCAAAGATGTTTCTTACCGTCATTTACGAGTTTTTGGATGTAAAGCTTTTGTTCATGTTCCCAAAGATGAGAGGTCAAAGCTTGATATGAAGACTAAGACATGTGTATTCCTCGGCTATGGTGAAGATGATTTTGGGTACAGGTTATATGATCCAGTTCAGAAGAAACTCGTACGAAGCCGAGATGTTGTATTTACAGAAGATCAGATGTTAAAAGATGTTGATAAGACAGATTCAGTTCCTCAACCTAGTGCTGATCTTGTTGATTTGGATCCAGTTACTCCACAACATGTTGGAGATGATGTTCATAATGATGAACATGGTACTGATGATGATTATGCTCCGGAGCAGGTAGAGATTCCAGTACCAGATATGCCCCCATTTGTCCCACTTAGGCGGTCTACCCGAGACCGTCATCCTTCTGTTAGATATTCTGCTGATGAGTATGTATTAGTTACTGATGGGGGGGAGCCAGAATGTTATTCAGAAGCAATGAAAGATGAGCATAAGAAAGAGTGGGGTGAAGCTATGCAAGATGAGATGAATTCCTTGCATGAGAACAATACTTATGAGCTGGTGAAATTACCTAAAGGCAAGAGAGCTTTGAGAAACAAATGGGTATTCAAAGTGAAGACAGATGAGCTTACTTCACAACCAAGGTACAAAGCTAGGTTAGTCGTTAAAGGATTCAGCCAGAAAAAGGGTATTGATTTTGATGAGATTTTCTCACCGGTTGTGAAGATGGGATCTATTCGAGTGGTTCTTGGATTAGCTGCTAGTCTTGATCTTGAGGTTGAACAGATGGATGTCAAGACTGCTTTTCTTCACGGTGATTTGGATAAGGAAATCTACATGATGCAACCTGAAGGTTTTCGGGTTAAGGGTAAAGAAAATTATGTTTGTAGACTTCAGAAAAGTTTATATGGGTTGAAGCAAGCACCGAGACAGTGGTATAAGAAGTTTGAGTCGGTTATAGGAAAGCAAGGCTACCGAAAGACAACTTCAGATCATTGTGTTTTCTTTCAGAGGTTTGGTGATGATGATTTCATCATATTGTTGTTATACGTTGATGATATGTTGATTGTTGGTAAAAATATTAAAAGAATTGCGCAGTTGAAGCGAGAATTGAGCAAGTCTTTTGCTATGAAAGACTTGGGGCCAGCAAAACAGATTCTTGGCATTCGAATTTCTAGAGATAGAGGTGCTAAGACGTTACATATATCACAAGAGCAATACATTGAAAAGGTGCTAAGTAGATTCAACATGAAGAATGCTAAAGTGGTTAGTTCCCCTCTTACAAACAACTTTAAGCTAACAGAAAGAGATTGTCCTACTTCAAAGGAGGATGTTGAGGAGATGGATATAGTTCCATATGCATCAGCAGTTGGTAGCTTGATGTATGCTATGGTGTGTACTAGGCCAGATATAGCTCATGCGGTAGGTGTTGTTAGTCGGTTTATGTCAAATCCGGGTAAGAAGCATTGGGAAGCGGTTAAATGGATTATGAGATACTTACGAGGTACTTCAAAGTTAGGTATCACATTCGGAAATGGAGAGCCGATGCTTGTTGGTTATACAGACTCAGATATGGCAGGAAACAAAGATAACATGAAATCCACTTCTGGATATTTGATGACTTTCGCAGGGGGAGCAGTTTCATGGCAATCAAGGTTACAAAAGTGTGTTGCATTGTCTACGACCGAGGCTGAATATATGGCAGCAACAGAAGCGTGCAAAGAACTATTGTGGATGAAAAGGTTTCTACAAGACCTTGGGTTTAAACAATCACGATATGTGGTTCTTTGTGATAATGAGAGTGCGATTCATTTGGCTAGAAATTCTATGTATCATAAGCGGACAAAACATATAGATGTGCGGTATCATTGGATTAGAGAACGTCTTGAAGATGGTTCGTTTGAACTTGATAAAGTTCACACTGATGATAATGGTTCCGACATGTTCACAAAGGCTTTAGCAAGTGAGAAGCTCAAGGTATGTTGCTCGATCGCCGGGATGGCGATTCCTTCCTCATAATTGGAAAGGGGGAGATTTGTTGGGTTTTGTTATTGGGTTTCCAAATATGAGTAAGTATTAACAAGCCCAAGCCCAACAAAATTAGGCCCATTGCTTGGTTGACTTGGTCAAGCATAGGAGGGCATCTTAAAACATCAAGTTGCAGCTGTTTTCATTATCAAGAGTGCAAGAGAGATCAAGAAAAAGAGTCAAAACCCCAATTCCCGTCTACAGTGACAGCAGGCCAGAAAACCTTCGATCCCCGGAGATCCGACCGTTGAATCTTCACAATTTTTGGACTGTGTCTTCCTGACATCAGTGCCAACATTTTCAACCGTTGAATTCGTCTAATAAGGTCTGTAGGTCGTGTTCTTGCTGCTGGAACAGAGAGCAGATTTTTGGGTGAGATAATTCCTCTTTTGTCTTTTTAGGTTGTTCATATACTTGTTGATTGTTGTAGTTCAAGAGTATGATGATGTTGTATACCTCTATATGATCTAGAGAAGACCTATTGTATTGTTCTCTTTGTTGATGATAGTGGAATTTAAGTGGCTTACGAGTCCCGTGGTTTTTACTCTCGATTTTGAGAGGTTTTCCACGTAAAAATTCTCGTGTGTATTGTGTGTGCTCGATTATTGTTATTAGCTGATTTGGTACTAAATTGGGACTGATTTAGGTTGGTTTTGATATAGCTTGTTTGTTAGTTTCCTCACGGGTTCATACGGGTCGGGAAATGCTTGTCAAACGGGTTTGTTTCCGCTTTGTAGATTGCCCGTTGTGATTATTTTCCCATCACTTCTTCTGACTTTGTCTGCAGTTTTAAAAAAAAATTATTAGCTTTGTTAATAAGTTGCATCATAGAATGAACCAAGTGGCCACTAAAGTCAAGAATTAACCTAGTTCTTGTCGCGCCAGCCGAGCCCAAACGGTCTAGATAACAGACTTGTCTTTCTTGCAGGTAATTCTTGAGAAAGTTCTTGACTTGTTTTTATTGCTGATGATGAATCTTGATTTGCAGATGTACAAGATAAACCAAGCTTTTATTTTTCAAAGTTTTAATTAATACCAATAAATGAAAAGAACAAAATGTATGTGGGTCGAACATTTTAAAGAAGAAAGCATCAGAACATTTTAAAGAAGGGTTTATAATTTGGTAGTATATCGAACTTTACACCTGTTACTATTGTATGCGTCTAACTTCAAAAAATCCTATTGTATGTATTCAAGTTTTAAAATCATTTATGTATGATATCTGCAATATTTTTTGCTACATAATTTGATGTGTTTTTTTTGTAAATTCTATACATACAATAGTAAGTTAAATTCTAAAAAAGAAGGGCTTGAAACTTGAATGCATACAATAGGATTTAGTGAAACCGAACCAAGGTACTGCATTTTGTTCTTGAATACATACAATATTAGTGTTCCTTTGAGACAGCCCAAAATAGAAGGTATTGCATTTTATTGGTAGGAGAAAGTTTATTGACTTGAGTATTGCAGATCTTTTTTCTTCTAGTACCTTGCACAGCTCAATTTTTAACCATGCCACCTAAGAAAGCAATTTTGACATCACGAAACCATACTCAGTGACGGTTTTGGTACCTTGTTTTGCCGCCATTGTTTTTACCTTAACGTCATACACTTGTGCTGCATCTTTTGCTTTCGAGTAGGTTTAATGGATTGACTCCCATACGTCTTTTGCACTTGATAAAAACATACATGTATCACTAAATTATGGGGTCATAGAATTCCGAAAAAATTGCACAGTTGATCACTCATGTTTACTCTAAATTTCATATTAGCCACTAATGTTTATTTTGAACATAGTTGGTCACTTAAGTATACAAAAGTTTCATGGTTGGTCACTCTTCAAATTTTTTTTTAAAAAAATTCTATCATGTGAGGGTATAATCGTCTTCATAAATTGCAGCTTTGCATCTTCATCACAATACAAGACCGGACATTACAAAACTTAAAATTTCTGTCAAAAAAAATTTCATCACCATGAAATTAAAATGAAAAGTAAAAGTTCGAGTTCTCTGTGTTATTTTAGAGTTCGAGTTTCGAAGTCAAAGTTCGAGTTCAAAAGTCAACTTCATCTTCATGATTCAAATTCGAGTTCTCTGTGTTATTTCAGGTTTAGTTGTTGATTGTCGAGTGTAAGGAAAATGATTTGAAACATAATTCATGAAGGATTCAAAGTCTAAAACGCCTCATATCTCGATTTCAATTTTTGGTGTTCATTGTGAAGTTCTTCACTTTTTTTTTTTTTTTTTTCCTGCATATTTGATGAAGTTCTTCACTAGTCTTAAATGATTTTGCATATTTGATGATGTTTTTGTTTAGTTTTACTTTTGATTTTAATTTCATGGTGACGAAATGAAATTTTTTTTGAAAGAAATTTAAGTTTAATTATAGGGTTTTGTTCTTGTGTTCTTGTATTGTGAAGATGCAAAGACAATTTATGCAGGGAGCACAAAGTGTGTGGACGATTATACCCTCACTTGATAAAAAAATTTTTGATAGAAATTTGAAAGGGTAACCAACCATGGAACTTTTGGATACATGAGTGACCAACCATGTTCAAAATAAACATTAGTAGCTAACATGAAATTTGGAGTAAACATTAGTGACCAACGGTGCAATTTTTTCTAGAATTCCACAACCATGCCATAATCATGAGTCATCTTCCTCCCATTTTTCATCTTTCTTACTCTGTCCTTCCCCTGTGATATGACGATCTTCCCTCTCCCTTTGAGTATAGTGCGAACTAACTGAGTACTCAAGGAAACTCTTTCCATCAAGCTTAGACGATGCGTGAATGTTCTGTAGTTCTCGGGGTAATGCGTGTTAGTTTGAAGACTTTGATCTAGGATTTCTGGTTTACCAGTCCATGATTCATTGAGGAATAATCGGAAAGAAAAAGAAATCCAGCAATGAAGGCTTGGAATAAGAATGCAACAAAGAAGGTTGCTAATGAAAAATCTCAGAATTCGCTTTTGGCTTCTGATACCATATTAAGAATTGAAGAGGAAAATTATTTTCTTATACATTCAAGAATTACAAGATGTGTATTTATACACCAGAACATACAAACTTCCCTAATCTAAAATATACAGGGAATCATAATCCCAATATACAAAGGATCCTCTTAATTAAATCAAATCATCTATAATCCCAAAATATATTGAGGATATCCCTATGCAAAAGGTGGTGATATTTACTTGTTTTTAATAGCTGACGTCAGATCTTTTTCAAATCATTGTGGTCATGAGTTATGAAGCAGTAAGGACTCCATAGAAAGACAAAATCTTGTTTGAAAATCCCTTAAAAATGGAAAATTTTATGTGGTCATGCCTATGAGAGATCAGTACACAAGTGGTCTGAACTGTCGAAATTAAAGAGATTTTACAGGAGACTTTATGGGTATGATGATATTACACAGGCTGGCAAAGAATTCCTCTTAAGAAAGGACTCAAAAGAGATAGACACTATGTTGGAGAAAATATGGATTAGTGGGTAAAGAATCAACAACCGGATTGATACTAGAATCGTGTGAACACTTTCTTAATAGAGTATTTCGACCCACTTGGTCACGGGTTACACGAAATCATTATTAGGATAAGACTAGTATGAACAATCGTCTTGACCAAAAGATAATTGTTACTTGCAATTGTAGATTGTATAATCTGTAAGTTTTGTGTTGAAAGTGTGTTAGACATGTTCAAAATCTGGAACATTGTGTAAAAATGTCTAACCCTTCATATGGAAATGAATCCATATATTTATAATGGATCAAAAGGTGTCTTTGAAGAGTCATACCTTTTCATATGAACCCACATAATGCTTGGAATGTCACACCCATGTATTTGTGCTTAAACAAGTCCAAATACATGAAAAAACCGTTCATAAATGTCCTGGAACAACCCCATAACGTTTTGGGTTCAAATGTGCCTTTCGGGTTAAAAATGCACCTTTTCAGCGAGTTTAGTGTTAAGCCGCGCCGAGGGTCCAGGAGCCGCGCCGCGGGCTAACAAAGCACATCACTTCCAAAAATGCCAAAACTCTCGAACTCAAAATCACCCTTTAAGCCACGCCGCGGGCCCATGAGCCGCGCCGCTGCTTAAAGCTACTGCACACCAAAATCAAGTTTAAGCTTATTTTCAAGTGTGTTTAGCCTTTCAAGTCGCGTTTCGCATTCTTTCAAGTTGCGTTTCGCATTCCTTAAGTTCCAAATGTTATTTCCAAGCTCACTAATATATCCTCAAACCATTTTACACTTTACGAACGTGTACTCCACACTCCCCAAATCAGTGTAGCGTTTCAATGGTTCGAGCGCTTTCAACTTAGCAATTCAATCAACTAAAATGACGTTGGATCATGCTAAAATCACCAACAATTCCCCCCCCTAATTTTAGTATGATCTTTGATTACTAAAATACCAACAAACAGATAACTAGTGCGTAAGTGTAAATGTCACATGGATTGAATTTACACATAGTATATTACACGTACAAGAATTCGAAAATCAGGGTGCTCTAATAGTTTGAACCCATCAATTCATTTGAAAACCTGTCGATAATATACACACTAGCTCCATACTTTCTACAATTAACCCGACATTATTATAAGCAATGTGTCTCAATCCTCTCATGAACATATCAAAAGCTAAGTCCCAAGCTTTCTTGAGGCGGCTTAACCTCATGTACATAGGTAGTTTCTTTCAATCTTGCTCCCGCGATGCAATTTTTCAAGACAACTATTAAGAAGTATTTAACTTCAACCTTCTTTATCTCACGGGACCGAACACATACTTTGGGATCATATATTAAATGTGTTCCAATCTTCAGATAGTAGGCTTTCCTCATTGAATTCAGCTCCTAAACTAGAATGGAATTGGGTATCCCACTATGGAAGATCTAAATGGACTTCAATCCCACAACATTAGCCATATTTGCGCACTTCCGGCTAATGCTATTCTCAAGTGATTTAGTCAAACTTTTGTTGAAACCCAATAAAATCCACATACATCACTTCATTCGTGATAACCTCACGAAACAAAATTTGTCTAAGGCATAAGTGTCTAGACTCTCACTTGTTAAAATACATGCCTTAGTCAAAGACATCCCATTACTCGGGATCACCATGAGCTTTAATCTCATTCATTATGACCTCAATCAATTTCCATTCTTCTGCAATCCTTTAAACCAAGGATTTCCAAGTTCTTACCATACCATAAGAAACTTATGAGTACTCAAATCAATTGATTGATTAGTCCTTGCATATGTCCACCTTTCACAAGTAATCAATGTAAATCTTTAATTTATACACCCTTGATAATGTATCCACATTATCCTTGTGTACACAATTAATACCATTACATTACATAGTGAGATTATTATTATAAACATACCCTAGTCAATCTACTTCTAAAACCAAGAAGTAATGACAACAAGTTTATTAAATCCATAATCTCAACATCAACCTTTTGATCCAAGATACTTCATCTATACCAAGTGTAAAGTCCAACAACTTGTAGATGCAATATCTCATCAATCAATATTAAACTCATTGTAATTTTAATATGCCTTAAGGATTCACCATTGTGAACTAAACCATAATCCATGGTTGACTTTTACAAGTATTAAAATACTTAAGTCACATCACAATATATTACCCTAGACATCGCTTGATCTTTTCCAACACCATGCTAAATTGGTCACATGATGTAATCACATACATCATACCACCAATTTCCATAGCATACCGGTATTTAAAACAAATAAGCAATATCTAATCCCATTCTATATTAAGACATATTTATTATACTAACTTATACCACCTTGATGAATCATCAGATGGTCATGGACATACTTCATCAATGAATAAATATTTCATGGTAATTTTATTTAGTAACAAAAACAGTCACTTCACAATAATGAAAATTATTTTATGACTTTTCTAACGGATTATCACCACCCGTTAAATGGTATCACAATTGCTATCTATTAAGCCCTTGTTTTACCAACAAGCACAATTATCACCAACCTATGAGGGGGTTCAATGTCAATATACAAAGAATATAATTACAACATTCTTTTATTGACATCATTATACTCATGCATATAATTGTACCACCATATTTATAAACCTGAACTAATACAAGAGAAGAGGATCAAAGTTTCTGGCAATTAATACCATGTAACCAATTATCTTTTATATCATGTATTGAAAATTAATACATATTGTACATCATGAAAATTGTACAAAGTAGACGAGTAACATCCCGAATTAATTGATTTGAATAATGAATTCCATTCAAACCATATTATTAATTCAATCAAACTCAATCCATCACCGTGTCTGTGATTGTAATTGGTTACTTTAGTTAACATCCATTTGCCAATAGTCATAATAACCATTCGCCAAAAGTTTTCTCTTGAATTAATTTACCATGTACCAATGAGTTTGCAACAAACAGTTCCATACACACTTCATTTATACATATAGTTAATTCACAAACTATATATAAATATATATATATATATATATAGTTGTAACCATTCATATACATTTGTGATCGGTTAATCGTCCAATCGATTAGGCGGTATTTCTATGCAATTTCTAATTAACCGTTTTCTAACAAATATAACCACAAATATCAATTTGGCAACCATTATATGCAATACAATAATCATGTTCATATAGACATACATGTACAGAATTTTTGGCATATGAAACATAAATCCACCATAACAAAGTATGCATACGGGTGACATCTATATCTCAATCTATCACATCATGATTTTAAATTCAAGGTTAATCAGGTTAATCAAGTGGATACTCATGTGAAATCTTTACATGCAGCATATCATTATCATGGTCCATATCCATAATATATTAATATCACATATATGTTCATTCATGGATATGATGTACTCCGTATTTAATATCATTTGGCAACCATTATATGCAATACAATAATCATGTTCATATAGACATACATGTACAGGATTTTTTGGCATATGAAACATAAATCCACCATAACAAAGTATGCATACGGGTGACATCTATATCTCAATCTATCACATCATGATTTTAAATTCAAGGTTAATCAGGTTAATCAAGTGGATACTCATGTGAAATCTTTACATGCAGCATATCATTATCATGGTCCATATCCATAATATATTAATATCACATATATGTTCATTCATGGATATGATGTACTCCGTATTTAATATCATTGAATACTATCAATCATATATTCAAATATAATATAAAGGAAGAGAGTATGCGTATCTGTAGAATGTATTGACATCCCATTCCCATGTTAGATTGAATATATGATTCCATCATATGAATTTTCTGCCATCTACAAGATCCATTCATTCAAAACTTCACACTAATTTGCAAGTTTTCTTCTTCACCGATTCCCCCGGTCTTGATTCATGAACAAATACTCTATTAAATTGTTGGAGAAAATATGGATTAGTGGGTAAAGAATCAACAACCGGATTGATACTAGAATCGTGTGAACACTTTCTTAATAGAGTATTTCGACCCACTTGGTCACGAGTTACACGAAATCACTATTAGGATAAGACTAGTATGAACAATCGTCTTGACTAAAAGATAATTGTTCCTTGCAATTGTAGATTGTATAATCTGTAAGTTTTGTGTTGAAAGTGTGTTAGATATGTTCAAAATCTGGAACATTGTGTAAAAATGTCTAACCCTTCATATGGAAATGAATTCATATATTTATAATGGGTCAAAAGGTGTCTTTGAAGAGTCACACCTTTTCATATGAACCCACATAATGCATGGAATGTCACACCCATGTATTTGTTTAAACAAGTCCAAATACATGAAAAAACCATTCATAAATGTCCTGGAACAACCCCATAACGTTTGGGGTTCAAATGTGCCTTTTGGGTTAAAAAGACACCTTTTCAGCGAGTTCAGTGTTAAGCCGCGCCGCGGGCTAACAAAGCACAACACTTCCAATGTTAACACCTATTTCCTTATGAGGTAAGGCTTAGTGTGCCAACACGATACTAGAAGTAATCTAGCTTTAGGTGGGCGAGTGTTGCCGATTGATGTTTGCTCTTGAAAAATAATCCCTGCAGACCCGGTTCACAAGTATAGAAACTTGTGGGGTGGCTTCATCAATCTGTCGTCCGTAGAGCGTAGAATTGCTAGTCGGATGACTTCTAGTGAGAGAAAGTGCTAGAGAGAGAGAGGTGAAGTCTCTGCTCTCAAATTTTTCAGAATGTCTGAACCCTGTAAAATGACGACCCAAGGGGTCTATTTATAGTGTCAGATCCACCGGATTGTTCGAAGACACGTGTCAGATAATGATACGTTCTGTTATTCGTGATCCGAAATTTATGCTGAATAGGGTGCTCTCCGTTCAGGGCTTACGCACTAGGCGGCCTTCAGGGCTTACGCATGACGGAGCAGCCTGTACAGCGGAGAACGCTGGGCGGACAGTCTCATAAAACTGTTGTTCTCAGTGCTCCTGATGGTAATTTTATGCGATCATTATGCCTTTTATACGTGTATACGATAGGATACACCATTAAGTCCCCCAGTTTAATGACTTAAGCGTTTGAAAAATGTTTAAGTTGTTAAACTTTTGATAACACATTCCAACCAAGTCTTCACGTTTCCCTTTTGCATCGGGGAGCACATTTACAGGCATTAAATGATAGGCGAAATTTACTGACTTCGTAATGATTGTTTTTACATGGCTATAATACTCCACGCGCCTCCAGCTATAAAAAGCGTTTCTTCGTATTCACCTTTTAATCATGTCCATACACGTGTGTGGTTGAAAATAAAACCCCCAAAATCACCACCAAGCACAGCTGTCACAACTTTTTCCTTTTTAACCACCATAAACCCTAATCGAGCATTCACTTTTACAGCTTCCTTCTACAGTGTTCATCTTTTACCATCAATACCTTATTTACTTCCTGTTTCATTAAAACCTTAATGTCAGCCATAAAGGATGTTACAGCTATTCATAGCAGAGTAAATGAGAAATATTTGGGCGAGCTACTGCAACATTTTCCTAGATTAGCTGGTGTTGAACCAATAATTCCTGCAACTAATGCCAGAGCCTGCTCACCACCTCCTAGCAAGGTTGCTATTTATGGCCATTCAATTTTCAATTTTTGTTTGCGACTGCCATTTACGCCATTCTTTTTAGAAGTTTGCAAGTTCTACGGTGTTGCCGTTGGTCAATTCGAACCAGCATCAATTCAAAAGATTCTTATCTTTGAAATGTATTGCCACGCAAGGAATATAGAGCCATCTATTCGGATATTTTGCCATTTGGTACGTATAGCATCCTATGAAAAAGATTGGTTTACATTCAACAAAGTTCACGGATTTCTGAGACTGCACTTGATCATCCCAGTAATGATTGGTACGCTTCATTTATCTTTATAAATGAAGATGCAATTGATGACAAATACTCAGCTGCTCGAGTTTGGCGTAAATACTTGCATACCGTATCAGTTACCTTTCCAAGACTAAAGAACAAGGAAAACATTTTGTTTAAGAAAATTAAAGCTGAACAAATCAACGACATTAAATATGGGGAACACATGCTTTCGTTGACATCTGTAAGCCAGGATTGGGATATCACACAAGGTTATGCCTGTGTTCTTGCTGGGAGAAAGAGTAAGTGCTTACTTTTGCTATATATGCTTAATAAGATGCTCCCCTTTATTTATCCAATAAACCACTGTGACTTTTAAACTTCTGTAGAAATTACTCCGCTTACCGCCATGCGATCGTCGTCTTACTCGCAACTTACCTTTACCACTCAGACAATTATTGACGATACTCCCATTCCTGAAGAGGATGCTGTAAGGGAGGAGGAAGATGAAGAAGAAGAAGTAGAAGACATAGGTATGAACCGAGTTACTTCTAGGGAACGTCGTGCCTCGGGTAATGAGAATGATAACACTAAATTTAGTAAAATACCAGACCACAACCTGTATTTGTTTTCTTTTAGGCCCAGTACTGGTGGATTTTATAATCCAGACCCTTCTTTATACATTATGCCACCCTTGAAATCTTGTGAAACATATTGGAACTCTTTTATAAGTAACAATTTTCCTTTATCTCCAACAGCTAGTGCATCACACCAAGACACTACATTAGTGACTCTTCCGCCTTCCGCCAAGAGAAGAAGAACTGGTCAAAATCCTCCGTCATCCGCTCACCAAGGAGCTGACACTAGTTCTTCTCAGAAACAAATTACGCTTCCCAATCTTGATACAAATATACTTTCCTCCTTTTTAAAGGGACCACCACACTCTTACGAGGATTTCATGAATTTTTTGAATGCCATGGTGTGTCCTTCACTAGCCCAATTTTTTAGCAGCCTATCTGATGCAGATGCTAAGAAGGTTAAGGCACAAAGTATCATTCTTAACATTGCTTCTGGGTTAAATGACCTTCAACGCCTATCTGAGTTGCAAAGCAATGAAATCACCACAAATAAGGAACCATCTGCTGAAAAAGAGAAAGTAGCCAAGACTGAACAAGTAGCTACATCCTTAAAGAGGGAATATGATATGATGAAGAGGCTTTATGATAATAGCAACAAACAGAGGGCGGATTATAAGGAACAAGTCAAAGAACTATCCTCCAGAGAAAAGCAACACTTGAGCAAAATTGATGAACTAGTAAAGGAGAATGAAAAAATACTTAAGGAAAAGCTGGGCATAAAGCAAAACTTTACATCTGTTGCTCATCCTCAAGCGAATGGACAAGTGGAGGTTACCAACAAAGAAATCGTTGCTAGCATTAAGGCACGGTTATGATTGAGTCAAACTGGATGGGTGGACGAGCTGCCAAATGTGTTGTGGGCACACCGGACAACGCCAAAGCGGAGCACGGGGGAAACACCTTTCAATCTAGTGTATGGTACAAAGGCAGTAATACCGGCCGAAATATGTGTGCCAACGCAACGCATTATGGCATTTGATGTTGAGGCTAATTCTGAAGCATTAAGGGAGAATCTCAACTTGTTGGAGGAAAGAAGGTTGATGGCCGCCATTCGGCAAGCAGATCACAAGCATAAAATGGCAAAATATTACAACAAGAAAGTGCAGCATGTGCAGTTTGAAGTAGGTGATCTGGTGCTACGTGATAATGAGGCAAGCAGGCAAATCAAATTTGGAAAGCTAGCCCCAAAATGGGAAGGACCTTATAAGGTCACAAAAGTAAATCAGAATGGATCATACATGCTTGCTGCGCCTTCTGGCGAGCAATACGAAAGAGCTTGGAATGCAATGAATTTAAAGAAATTTTACGCGTAGCACTATATGCATGGACTGCTTGATCAACTGTCAAATGCATGAGACATAGTCATAAATGTAAAAATTTCTTTAAGAATATGAATAATAGCAATTATTCTTTTGGCAATATTTTTCATAAATTTTATCCGGCCAAGGATTTTTTAGCCCAGGTGTCACATAGCTGTGTGTCATCCTTACCCGCAGAAAGAAAGATAGCCTTTCGGTGGTAGAAGTGCAATCATACTCAAAATGGTTGTATCGATAGTGAGACATGTAGAACTCACTAAAGCATCGAAGCGATGAAACGAATCTACAAAAAATGTCATGACACAACTTATATACACAAAATGCAGAGCAAAACGGATAACGGACCATGGCGTCCAGCAAAATATTTAAAGGCGAAAATAATTCATAACTTTTCCTCACGAGTTTCATGACGGAAAGCGTATAACGGAGAATATAATTTCAATATTTACAAGCATAACGGTTGCAAAGTACAATATCAATATCTTGTGCATTGTTCACTCCAAAAATCTTACTAAATTACAGCATCTTTCTAATAATTACAACCAAGTACAATATTAAACGTTATGCAAAACATATGTATATAAACATAGTATTTCATCCATCTTGAGGAGTATAATTCAGTACATCGTCTATTTTTACATTTGGTTTTTTACAAAGATTTTCAAGATTAGCAAACTTCATATTTTCTATCAGTGCACCAGCTGCATCAGCTTCTTTCATGGCGTTTTCATTAATCTTCGATGTAATAACAACAGGCATTGGATTTGGCAATTCTGGCAGTTTTCTTTTCATAAAGTTGAAAAAACTTAGTCGTTCAGCAGACTTCGCAAGACGGACGAACTCGCGTATCCTGTGAGACAGAGCTTGACAATTAAAGATACGCTCTACAAGGGCAGGGATCCCAGCTATCATACATCTTTCATTCTCCTCTTTAGCTTTAAGCTGTTCTTTCAGCGCGTTATTTTGCTCAAGTATTTTTTCATTCTCCTTTACTAGTTCATCAATTTTGCTCAAGTGTTGCTTTTCTCTGGAGGATAGTTCTTTGACTTGTTCCTTATAATCCGCCCTCTGTTTGTTGCTATTATATCATAAAGCCTCTTCATCGTATCATATTCCCTCTTTAAGGATGTAGCTAGGGGTGTTCAAAACCGGATATCCGAAAATTCGGATATCCGAAATTCGGATATCCGAAAATCCGGATAGTGGATTTGCCCATCCGATATCCGAATCCGAAATTTCGGATATCCGATTTTCGGATATCCGAAATTTCGGATTCGGATATCGGATTATCCGAATATCCGTACTTTCAATTTCAATTTGAGATTAAATACAATTATATATAAAAAACAATCCATCCATGCTCTTCCACATCACATCACAACTGTTCTTGAAAATAATGCACCAGTGTTTGAATGAAAAAAGAACATGATTTAAAACACAACTAAATTGGTACAGTAGGATAGAAAGATATCATATAAATTAAAATGAAAAAAGAACATGATTTAAGTAAAACAAGCAACTTTTATTCATCATATATCATATAAATTATACACGACATATACATGAATGATATCTTACAAGACTTGAATTGGTACAGTAGGATGGAAAGATAATAAGAAACAATAGCATGGACTAACAACTATAGCAACAACAGGTACCAATTAGGATAGCAGCAGCAGGTGTTTAAACTTAATAAAATTAGATCTGAATCTGATTCAAAAACCAAAGCGGTGGAGATTTGGGTACCAATTATGATAGCAGCAGCAGGTACCACCGTCGCCTTTCGAAGTCGAAATGAGATTTGGCCAATTGGGTTTGTGAATTCGTGAAATCAAAATGAGATTTGGGTTTGTTACTCTGTGAATTAGAGATATACGAGTAATAATCAATCGTTTGGCCTTATTCTTCTTTAGTAATACAACCCAATGGCCCATTGCCCCAATATAATTATAAATATATAAATATTATTTAATTTCTATTATATATATTTTCGGATATTCGGATATCCGAATATCCGAAAAATTTTAAATGTGCTATCCGAAACCCGAATCCGAAAATCCGGATATCCGATTTTCGGATATCCGAAAATTCGGATATCCGATTTTTCGGATATTTTTGGATCGGATTTTCGGATTATTCGGATTGCGGATTCGGATTCGGATATTATGAACACCCCTAGATGTAGCTACTTGTTCAGTCTTGGCTACTTTCTCTTTTTCAGCAGATAGTTCCTTATTTGTGGTGATTTCATTGCTTTGCAACTCAGATAGGCGTTGAAGGTCATTTAACCCAGAAGCAATGTTAAGAATGATACTTTGTGCCTTAACCTTCTTAGCATCTGCATCAGATAGGCTGCTAAAAAATTGGGCTAGTGAAGGACACACCATGGCGTTCAAAAAATTCATGAAATCCTCGTAAGAGTGTGGTGGTCCCTTTAAAAAAGATGAAAGTATATTTGTATCAAGATTGGAAAGCGTAATTTGTTTCTGAGAAGAACTAGTGCCAGCTCCTTGGTGAGCGGATGACGGAGGATTTTGACCAGTTCTTCTTCACTTGGCGAAAGGCGGAATAGTCACTAATGTAGTGTCTTGGCGTGTTGCACTAGCTGTTGGAGATAAAGGGAAATTGTTACTTATAAAGAGTTCCAATATGCTTCACAAGATTTCAAGGGTGGCATAATGTATAAAGAAGGGATTGAATTATAAAATCCACCAGTACTGGGCCAAAAAGAAAACAAATACAGGTTGTGGTCTGGTATTTTACTAAATTCAGTGTTATCATTCTCATTACCCGAGGCACGACGTTTCTTAGAAGCAACTCGGTTCATACCTATGTCTTCTACTTCTTCTTCTTCATCTTCCTCCTCCCTTACAGCATCCTCTTCAGGAATGGGAGTATCGTCAATAATTGTCTGAGTGGTAAAGGTAAGTTGCGAGTAAGACGACGATCGCATGGCGTTAAGCGGAGTAATTTCTGCAGAAGTTTAAAAATCACAGTGGTTAATTGGATAAATAAAGGGGAGCATCTTATTAAGCATATATAGCAAAAGTAAGCACTTAATCTTTCTCCCAGCAAGAACACAGGCATAACCTTGTGTGATATCCCAATCCTGGCTTACAGATGTCAACGAAAGCATGTGTTCCCCATATTTAACGTCGTTGATCTGTTCAGCTTTAATTTTCTTAAACAAAATGTTTTCCTTGTTCATTAGTCTTGGAAAGGTAACTGATACGGTATGCAAGTATTTATGCCAAACTCGAGCAGCTGAGTATTTGTCATCAATTGCATCTTCATTTATAAAGATAAATGAAGCGTACCAATCATTGCTGGGATGATCAAGTGCGGGTCTCAGAAATCCGTGAACTTTTTTGAATGTAAACCAACCTTTTTTGTAGGATGCTATACGGACCAAATGGCAAAATATCCGAATAGATGGCTCTATATTCCTTGCGTGGCAATACATTTCAAAGATAAGAATCTTTCGAATTGATGCTGGTTCGAATTGACCAACGGTAACACCGTAGAACTTGCAAACTTCTAAAAAGAATGGCATAAATGGCAGTCGCAAACAAAAATTGAAAATTGAATGGCCATAAATAGCAACCTTGCCAGGAGGTGGTGAGCAGGCTCTGGCATTAGTTGCAGGAATTATTGGTTCAACACCAGCTAATCTAGGAAAACATTGCAGTAGCTCGCCCAAATATTTCTCATTTACTCTGCTATGAATAGCTGTAACATCCTTTATGGCTGCCATTAAGGTTTTAATGAAACATGAAGTAAAGAAGGTATTGATGGTAAAAGATGAACACTGTAGAAGGAAGCTGTAAAAGTGAATGCTCGATTAGGGTTTATGGTGGTTAAAAAGGAAAAAGTTGTGACAGCTGTGCTTGGTGGTGATTTTGGGGGTTTTATTTTCAACCACACACGTGTATGGACACGATTAAAAGGTGAATACGAAGAAACGCTTTTTACAGCTGGAGGCGCGTGGGGTATTATAGCCATGTAAAAACAATCATTACGAAGTCAGTAAATTTCGCCTATCATTTAATGCCTGTAAATGTGCTCCCCGATGCAAAGCCAACTACACTCTTCAAAATATTTAACTAATACAACTCTCAAACAAGGGTAAGAAATAAAGAAATAATCAAATACTTAAAGTGTATTGATTGGTGCAAATTGGAATGAAGACTTAGCCCTCCTTTTATAACCAAGTCACCTACCTCCAACTTTCTCCTCCCACCTATGTGGGATAACATCCTTCACAAAGTAACCATATCAATTTTTTCTATCAAAAAATAAAACCAATAACATTATTAAATAATCACACTGGACTAATGCTCCATATAAGTTAATTATTAGTAACTCATTTACACATAGAGAAATATACTGTTAGGATTATAAAATTATGATGTGATATATGGCTTATTGTAAGGAGGGTATAACAATCCTCACTTTTTCATTCCGAATTTATCAAATTGCCCTTAGGGTTTTATTGTCATATTCTGTGTATTAACATTAGAGTTGTTATTCAGATGTAATAAGTGCCCGAGTAATTAAAACGATCTGTAAATTAATTCTTGTAATTAATAACCTGAAACCTCAACCTCAAATATTAATTAAAACCCTAATCTTGTAAACCCTAACCCTAATACTAAATTAATAATATAAACTATATGTAATCAATTAAATGTGACTTTTATATGAATTAAACTAAATTAGAACTTAAGTAAATATTAATAAAAGACATGGACTAGTAAATAAATAAAAGGTATTTTAAATAAATGTAATCTTAAATATATATATATATATATATATATATATATATATATATATATATATATATAAGACTTAATTGCCGAAATAAAAAATATAAATAATTATATAAATTATGATTGGGTCGGTTTATAAAAAAAAAAAAAAGGAAGACTTGATCATTAAGTAATCCTTGATCTTTAAGTAATTAGATTGTGTTTAGGATTCTAAAAAGCTCAACTATATAAAGGCCTCATGTTATCTCATAATGTGCATCACAATTTCAACTCAAAAACCCTCCCATCCTTGTGTTATTAGTCGATAGTTTCCTGCACTCCAAACAGCCCACAATCGTCTTCCAATCACCATCCAAAACAGCCCTTTTTCTGCTATATTTAGTCGACCACAACAGCCTTTTCTGCAGCCTTTTTTCAGTCGACCACCATCACATGAACACACATCCCTGCTGCGTTTTTACAGCCCATTCGCCACCCCTTCAGTAGGCCAAACATTCGCCCAAAAGTCCCTCACTGCAATTGCTACTTTTGCTGTTTTCTTGCTCCAGTTTCGTGACCCAAACAGCCCCATAATCGATCATTGTTGCTACATTTTTTTCCTGCTGCTGCTGTTTTTGTCGTGACCAAAGAAGGTCCAAAACCCATCTATTTTGGGTCACACTTGCTGCTGGTTTTCAGTTTCTATTTCGGGTTAAAATTACCACCTTTTCTTGGTCTTAAAGCATCCTAAGGTATACCTAAAACCCTAGCTAAATGATACTTATTAATTTATTTACTTTAAGTATTATGTTGATTAATTATAAATTGATCATGGTGTTAGTTAAATAAAAGAAGTAATATGAATGATGATCATGAAGATAGATAAATAAATGGTTAAAAGTATTATGGATATTAATTAGTTAATGATAATTAATAAGTAAGGTTGTTGAATATGATTTTGATTAATAGATAATGTATTATGATTAAGATTGTTCTAGTTAATATAATTATGATGGTTAAGAATGGTGAACATGATTAAAAGATAAAAGATTATGAATAAGGTTAAAGTTATAATGAAAGATTATGTTTATGATTAATAAGAATAGGTATTATGAATAATGATGCATGAATGATTATAAAGATATAAAGCTAGTTAAAAAGATAAAGATTATGAATATGAATTGATTATGATTTTATGTGTTAATGATTAATGAGATAATGATGATTTAAAAGTTTAAGATTATGAATGTGAATAATTAACATGATTCATGATTATGATAAATAGGTTATGATTTTATGTACATGAAAGGATTAGTGTTAATATATGAAAAAGGATTAGTAAATAATAATGATAATAATACACATGCATGCATGCATGCATGCGTACGTATGTACATGTATATGTTGTAGATATATACGCGTGTATATATGTATATATATCCATGTGTGAATATGTATGTATATGTACGTGTGTATGTATGTAGGAGCATGTGTATATGTATTATGTATATAAGACAAGAAATTTCAATAAGATGATAAGTAAATATATGTATATATATGTACCACCTTTACACTAATGTATATGTAACACATACATAACATATATACATATATATTATAGCTATAAGCATATACATAATATAACAATAAAGATTATATGTATATGTAACATGTAGCTATGGATATATATATATATATATATATATATATATATATATATATATATATATATATATATATATATAACACATATAATGGTAAGATTACATAATAGTTGATTGATTAAAGAATAATATTATTATTATTATTACAACTTGTAAACCTATCTATATGGTAACACTTAAAGTACACTAAGTATATTATCACCTATATATATATATATATATATATATATATATATATATATATATATATAAAATAAATACATTAATAATTTTTTATGTGTATACACATATAACGTGAAGGTTATAATTAAAGATAACGTACAAAGACTACAAACATCACCGCTACTTGTGGCCTATGGTGGTCCTTGTTGCCTTATGGGAACCGCTTGTGGATTTCGAATGCCACGACTTAGATTCTGGTCAAGAATCCTGGGCGCCCAGTAACAACATATCATTCGAGTGACTTGCATGATAGCAACGAAGTTTGGGCGAGATTGTACAACATCTTTGTGAAGAATTATAACCCGAACATACTAAAATTAGAAACTTGCTGTAAGTGGAAGCTTTCCATAAATAGTAGGTTCCCAAAAATAGAAACTTTTGAGAAATAGGAACTTTTCTCGAGAATCGCCACTGTTAATATAGTTGCTATATTAATAAACTAACTTTATATCTGTTAAACATTAACTAATCAAAGATTATATCTCTAGGTTGAGATCTCCGATTACATACTCCGTTCATACTACTTGCGTGTAATCTTACTTGCTTCTAAGGTAAACTTCATAGACCCTCTTTTTACTATTTATTAACTGTTTTACAACTTTTGGGGTGAGACACATGCTTGCTTTTAAATGATTTACAATTTAGACACAAGTACCTAAACTATTTGATATGCAACTTCGTGAGACTTTTGTTAACTTGTATTGATTATATCTTTACATGCAAATCCCCGCCATAATATCGTTAATTGCTGGAATTGAAATATTGCAAGCTTAATTATTGTGAGTAGGCCTATTGAGAGTGACGTCTCTACCCATTGGCATGATCTTCAAGGAGGTACATAATAATGATTGCCGACACCCGTACAGTGAAATGTCCCGTTCATATTTATTATAAACGTTCCATATTAATTGATTTCGTTGCGAGGTTTTGACCTCTATATGAGACGTTTTTCAAAGACTGCATTCATTTTTAAAACAACCATAACCTTTATTTTATCAATAAAGGTTTCAAAAGTATTACGTAGATTATCAAATAATGATAATCTAAAATATACTGTTTACACACGACCATTACATAATGGTTTACAATAGAAATATATTACATCGACATATGTTTCTTGAATGCAGTTTTCACATAATATCATACAAACATGGACTCCAAATCTTGTCCTTATTTTAGTATGCAACAGCGGAAGCTCTTAATATTCACCTGAGAATAAACATGCTTTAAACGTCAACAAAAAATGTTGGTGACTTATAGGTTTAACCTATATATATCAAATCGTAACAATAGACCACAAGATTTCATATTTCAATATACATCCCATACATAGAGATAAAAATCATTCATATGGTGAACACCTGGTAACCGACATTAACAAGATGCATATATAAGAATATCCCCATCATTCCGGGAAACCCTTCGGATATGATATAAATTTCGAAGTACTAAAGCATCCGGTACTTTGGATGGGGTTTGTTAGGCCCAATAGATCTATCTTTAGGATTCACATCAATTAGGGTGTCTGTTCCCTAATTCTTAGATTACCAGACTTAATAAAAAGGGGCATATTCGATTTCGATAATTCAACCATAGAATGTAGTTTCACGTACTTGTGTCTATTTTGTAAATCATTTATAAAACCTGCATGTATTCTCATTCCAAAAATATTAGATTTTAAAAGTGGGACTATAACTCACTTTCACAGATTTTTAACTTCGTCGGGAAGTAAGACTTGGCCACTGGTTGATTCACGAACCTATAACAATATATACATATATATCAAAGTATGTTCAAAATATATTTACAATACTTTTAATACATTTTGATGTTTTAAGTTTATTAAGTCAGCTGTCCTCGTTAGTAACCTACAACTAGTTGTCCACAGTTAGATGTACAGAAATAAATCGATAAATATTATCTTGAATCAATCCACGACCCAGTGTATACGTATCTCAGTATTGATCACAACTCAAACTATATATATTTTGGAATCAACCTCAACCCTGTATAGCTAACTCCAACATTCACATATAGAGTGTCTATGGTTGTTCCGAAATATATATAGATGTGTCGACATGATAGGTCGAAACATTGTATATGTGTCTATGGTATCTCAAGATTACATAATATACAATACAAGTTGATTAAGTTAATGTTGGAATAGATTTGTTACCAATTTTCACGTAGCTAAAATGAGTAGTTTTTACCAATTTTGTTTTGCTCGCCATTTATTCGTTTCTAATCCGTTTTGAGTGATTTAAGCGGCCACGGTTTCGTATTGAACTTGAATTTATGAAACTAAATAGAAAAGGTATAGGTTTATAGTCGGAAATACAAGTTACAAGTCGTTTTTGAAAGAGGTAGTCATTTCCGTCGAAAGAACGACATCTTGATGACTGTTTTGAAAAACATAATTTCACTTTGAGTTTAACCATGATTTTTGGATATGGTTTCATGTTCATAAGAAAAATCATTTTCCCAGAAGTATAGCTTTTAAATCAAAGTTTTTCATAGTTTTAATTATCCAAACCAAAACAGCCCCCGGTTGTAACTACGACGGCGTAAATCCGGTTTTATGGTGTTTATCGTGTTTCTGGGTTTTAAATCATTAAGTTAACATATCATATAGATATAGATCATGTGTATAGTTGATTTTAAAAGTGTAGTTAGAAGGATTAACTTTATTTGCGAACAAGTTTAGAATTAACTAAACTATGTTCTAGTGATTACTAGTTTACCACTTCGAATATGATAGCTTTTTATGTATGAATCGAATGATGTTATGAATATAATTACTACCTTAAGTTCCTTAGATAAACCTACTGGAAAAGAGAAAAATGGATCTAGCTTCAACGGATCCTTGGATGGCTCGAAGTTCTTGAAGTAGAATCATGACACGAAAACAAGTTCAAGTAAGATCATCACTTGAAATAAGATTGTTATAGTTATAGAAATTGAACCAAAGTTTGAATATGATTATTACCTTGTATTAGAATGATAACCTACTGTAAGAAACAAAGATTTCTTGAGGTTGGATGATCAACTTACAAGATTGGAAGTGAGCTAGCAAACTTGAAAGTATTCTTGATTTTATGAAACTAGAACTTTTAGAATTTATGAAGAACACTTAGAACTTGAAGATAGAACTTGAGAGAGATCAATTAGATGAATAAAATTGAAGAATGAAAGTGTTTGTATGTGTTTTTGGTCGTTGGTGTATGGATTAGATATAAAGGATATGTAATTTTATTTTTATGTAAATAAGTCATGAATGATTACTCATATTTTTGTAATTTTATGAGATATTTCATGCTAGTTGCCAAATGATGGTTCCCACATGTGTTAGGTGACTCACATGGGCTGCTAAGAGCTGATCATTGGAGTGTATATACCAATAGTACATACACCTAAAAGCTGTGTATTGTACGAGTACGAATACGGGTGCATACGAGTAGAATTGTTGATGAAACTGAACGAGAATGTAATTGTAAGAATTTTTGTTAAGTATAAGTATTTTGATAAATGTATTGAAGTCTTTCAAAAGTGTATGAATACATATTAAAACACTACATGTATATACATTTTAACTGAGTCGTTAAGTCATCGTTAGTCGTTACATGTAAGTGTTGTTTTGAAACCTTTAGGTTAACGATCTTGTTAAATGTTGTTAACCCATTGTTTATTAAATGAAATGAGATGTTAAATTATTACATTATCATGATATCATGATGTATTAATATATCTTAATATGATATATATACATTAAATGTCGTTACAACGATAATCGTTACATATATGTCTCGTTTCAAAATCATTAAGTTAGTAGTCTTATTTTTACATATGTAGTTCATTGCTAATATACTTAATGATATGTTTACTTATCATAATATCATGTTAACTATATATATATATCCATATATATGTCATCATATAGTTTTTACAAGTTTTAACGTTCGTGAATCGCCAGTCAACTTGGGTGGTCAATTGTCTATATGAAACCTATTTCAATTAATCAAGTCTTAACAAGTTTGATTGCTTAACATGTTGGAAAAAATTAATCATGTAAATAACAATTTCATTTAATATATATATAAATATGGAAAAGTTCGGGTCACTACAGTACCTACCCGTTAAATAAATTTCGTCCCGAAATTTTAAGCAGTTGGAGGTGTTGACGTATCTTCTAGAAATAAATGCGGGTATTTCTTCTTCATCTGATCTTCTCATTCCCAGGTAAACTCGGGTCCTCTACGAGCATTCCATCGAACCTTAACAATTGGTATCTTGTTTTGCTTAAGTCTTTTAACCTCACGATCCATTATTTCGACGGGTTCTTCGATGAATTGAAGTTTTTCGTTGATTTGAATTTCATCTAACGGAATAGCGAGATCTTCTTTAGCAAAACATTTCTTCAAATTCGAGACGTGGAAAGTGTTATGTACAGCCGCGAGTTGTTCAGGTAACTCAAGTCGGTAAGCTACTGGTCCGACACGATCAATAATCTTGAATGGTCCAATATACCTTGGATTTAATTTCCCTCGTTTACCAAATCGAACAACACCTTTCCAAGGTGCAACCTTAAGCATGACCATCTCTCCAATTTCAAATTCTATATCTTTTCTTTTAATGTCGGCGTAGCTCTTTTGTCGACTTTGGGCGGTTTTCAACCGTTGTTGAATTTGGATGATCTTCTCAGTAGTTTCTTGTATTATCTCCGGACTCGTAATCTGTCTATCCCCCACTTCACTCCAACAAATTGGAGACCTGCAATTTCTACCATAAAGTGCTTCAAATGGCGCCATCTCAATGCTTGAATGGTAGCTGTTGTTGTAGGAAAATTTTGCTAACGGTAGATGTCGATCCCAACTGTTTCCAAAATCAATAACACATGCTCGTAGCATGTCTTCAAGCGTTTGTATCATCCTTTCGCTCTGCCCATCAGTTTGTGGATGATAAGCAGTACTCATGTCTAGACGAGTTCCTAATGCTTGCTGTAATGTCTGCCAGAATCTTGAAATAAATCTGCCATCCCTATCAGAGATAATAGAGATTGGTATTCCATGTCTGGAGACAACTTCCTTCAAATACAGTCGTGCTAACTTCTCCATCTTGTCATCTTCTCTTATTGGCAAGAAGTGTGCTGATTTGGTGAGACGATCAACTATTACCCAAATAGTATCAAAACCACTTGCAGTCCTTGGCAATTTAGTGATGAAATCCATGGTAATGTTTTCCCATTTCCATTCCGGGATTTCGGGTTGTTGAAGTAGACCTGATGGTTTCTGATGCTCAGCTTTGACCTTAGAACACGTCAAACTTTCCCCTACGTATTTAGCAACATCGGCTTTCTCACCTGGCCACCAAAAATGTTTCTTGAGATCCTTGTACATCTTCCCCGTTCCAGGATGTATTGAGTATCTGGTTTTATGAGCTTCTCTAAGTACCATTTCTCTCATATCTCCAAATTTTGGTACCTAAATCCTTTCAGCCCTATACCGGGTTCCATCTTCTCGAATATTAAGATGCTTCTCCGATCCTTTGGGTATTTCATCCTTTAAATTTCCCTCTTTTAAAACTCCTTGTTACGCCTCCTTTATTTGAGTAGTAAGGTTATTGTGAATCATTATATTCATAGATTTTACTCGAATGGGTTCTCTGTCCTTCCTGCTCAAGGCGTCGGCTACCACATTTGCCTTCCATGGGTGGTAAAGAATCTCAAAGTCGTAATCATTCAACAATTCAATCCACCTACGCTGCCTCATATTCAGTTGTTTCTGATTAAATATGTGTTGAAGACTTTTGTGGTCGATATATATAATACTTTTGACCCCATATAAGTAGTGCCTCCAAGTCTTTAATACAAAAACAACCGTGCCTAATTCCAAATCATGCGTCGTATAATTTTGTTCGTGAATCTTCAATTGTCTAGAAGCATAAGCAATCACCTTCGTTCGTTGCATTAATACACAACCGAGACCTTACTTTGATGCATCACAATAAATCACAAAATCATCATTCCCTTCAGGCAATGACAATATAGGTGCCGTAGTTAGCTTTTTCTTCAATAACTGAAACGCTTTCTCTTGTTCATCCTTCCATTCAAATTTCTTCCCTTTATGCGTTAATGCAGTCAAGGGTTTTGCTATTCTGGAAAAGTCTTGGATGAACCTTCTGTAGTAACCAGCTAGTCCTAAAAACTGGCATATGTGTTTCGGAGTTTTCGGGGTTTCCCACTTTTCAACAGTTTCTATCTTTGTCGGATCCACCTTAATACCTTCTTTGTTCACTATGTGACCGAGGAATTGAACTTCTTCCAACCAAAATGCACACTTTGAAAACTTAGCGTACAATTCTTCCTTCCTCAATACTTCTAACACTTTTCTCAAATGTTCACCGTGTTCTTGGTCATTCTTTGAGTAAATAAGTATGTCATCAATGAAAACAATGACAAACTTGTCAAGGTATGGTCCACACACTCGGTTTATAAGGTCCATGAATATAGCTGGTGCATTAGTTAAACCAAACGGCATGACCATAAACTCGTAATGACCGTAACATGTTCTGAAAGCAGTCTTTGGAATATCATCTTCTTTCACCCGCATTTGATGATACCCGGAACATAAGTCAATCTTTGAATAAACAGATGAGCCTTGTAGTAGATCAAATAAGTCGTCGATTCTCGGTAGTGGGTAGCGGTTCTTGATGGTAAGTTTGTTCAACTCTCGGTAGTCGATACACAACCTGAATGTACCATCTTTCTTCTTGACAAACAAAACAGGAGCTCCCCACGGTGATGTGCTTGGTCGAATGAAACCACGCTCTAAAAGTTCTTGTAATTGGCTTTGCAGTTCTTTCATCTCGCTAGGTGCGAGTCTGTAAGAAGCACGAGCTATTGGTGCAGCTCCTGGTACAAGATCTATTTGAAATTCAACGGATCGATGTGGGGGTAATCCCGGTAATTCTTTCGGAAATACATCGAGAAATTCTTTTGCGACGGGAACATCATTGATGCTCTTTTCTTCAGTTTGTACTTTCTCGACGTGTGCTAGAACAGCATAGCAACCTTTTCTTATTAGTTTTTGTGCCTTCAAATTACTAATAAGATGTAGCTTCGTGTTGCCCTTTTCTCCGTACACCATTAAGGGTTTTCCTTTTTCTCGTATAATGCGAATTGCATTTTTGTAACAAACGATCTCTGCTTTCAACCAGTCCATACCGATTATCACATCAAAACTCCCTAACTCTAATGGTATCAAGTCAATCTTAAATGTTTCACTAACCAGTTTAATTTCTCGATTCCGACATATATTATCTGTTGAAATTAATTTACCATTTGCTAATTCGAGTAAAAATTTACTATCCAAAGGCGTCAATGGACAACTTAATTTAGGACAAAAATCTCTACTCATATAGCTTCTATCCGCACCCGAATCAAATAAAACGTAAGCAGATTTATTATCAATAAGAAACGTACCCGTAACAAGCTCTGGGTCTTCCTGTGCCTCTGCCGCATTAATATTGAAAACTCTTCCGCGGCCTTGTCCATTCGTGTTCTCCTGGTTCGGGCAATTTCTAATAATGTGGCCCGGTTTTCCACATTTATAACAAACTACATTGGCATAACTTGCTCCGACACTTCTTGCTCCGCCATTACTCGTTTCGACACCATTTGTTCATTTCGTTCTGTTAACCCCTGGTCCGTAGACCTCACACTTCGCCGCGCTATGACCATTTCTTTTACACTTGTTGCAAAATTTGGTGCAAAACCCCGAGTGATACTTTTCACACCTTTGTCATAGCTGCTTCTGATTGTTGTTGTTGTTGCGGTTATTATTGTTGTTGGGATGATTGTTGTAGTTGTTGTTGTTGTTGTTGTTGTTGTTGTTGTGGTGGTTGTTGTTGTTGTTGTTGTTGTTGTTGTTGTTGTTGTTGTTGTTGTTGTTGTTGTTGTTGTTGTTGTTGTTGTTGTTGTTGTTGTTGTTGTTGTTGTTGTTGTTGTTGTTGTTGTTGTTGTTGTTGTTGTTGTTGTTGTTGTTGTTGTTGTTGTTGTTGTTGTTGTTGTTGTTGTTGTTGTTGTTGTTGTTGTTGTTGTTGTTGTTGTTGTTGTTGTTGTTGTTGTTGTTGTTGTTGTTGTTGTTGTTGTTGTTGTTGTTGTTGTTGTTGTTGTTGTTGTTGTTGTTGTTGTTGTTGTTGTTGTTGTTGTTGTTGTTGTTGTTGTTGTTGTTGTTGTTGTTGTTGGGCCATTTGTTGTAGTTGCGATTGATGTTGCGATTGTTGGGATAGTTGTTGCGATTATTGTTGTAATTGCTGTTGTTGTTGTATTGGTGATTCTTATCACCGTTTTCCTCCCACTTTCTTTTGACTTGCTTCACATTGGCCTCTTCAGCAGTCTGTTCTTTAATTCTTTCTTCAATCTGGTTCACTAGTTTGCGAGCCATTCTACATGCCTGTTGTATGGAGGTGGGCTCGTGTGAACTTATATCTTCTTGGATTCTTTCCGGTAATCCTTTCACAAACGCGTCGATCTTCTCTTCCTCATCTTCGAACGCTCCCGGACACAATAGGCACAATTCTGTGAATCGTCTTTCGTACGTGGTAATATCAAATCCTTGGGTTCCTAACCCTCTAAGTTCTGTCTTGAGCTTATTGACCTCGGTTCTGGGACGGTACTTCTCGTTCATCAAGTGCTTGAATGCTGACCACGGTAGTGCGTACGCATCGTCTTGTCCCACTTGCTCTAGATAGGTATTCCACCATGTTAACGCATAACTTGTGAAGGTATGCGTAGCGTACTTCACTTTGTCCTCTTCAGTACACTTACTTATGGCAAACACCGATTCGACCTTCTCGGTCCACCGTTTCAATCCGATCGGTCCTTCGGTTCCATCAAATTCCAAAGGTTTGCAGGCAGTGAATTCTTTGTAGGTGCATCCTACACGATTTCCTGTACTGCTGGATCCAAGGTTATTGTTGGTATGTAGCGCAGCCTGTACTGCGGCTATGTTTGAGGCAAGAAAGGCACGAAATTCCTCTTCGCTCATATTCAAGGTGTGTCGAGTAGTTGGTGCCATTTTCTTCAAAATAGTCAAATGAAACAAGTTAATCATACAGAATATTAAGAGTAGTCAATAGTATCTCGTAGTATAATATGAACTCATTTATAAAAGCTTTTTCTTCATATTAGTGTTTTATAAGTTTAAATTCGGGTAGTACCTACCCGTTAAGTTCATACTTAGTAGCTAATATACAATTCAACTACTACAATTCTATATGAAAAACTGATTATAATAATATTTCGCGTTCAAACTTTTACACAATATTTTACAAACTTACAATACCGCTTATTTTACATATAGCATGAAATATAGCACACAATAAATTTGATACAAGATGGTTGTGAAGATAATTCTAGCTAGTAAATAAGTCGTTCAGCAAAGGCAATAAATACACGTAATTCATACGTCCAGAAACAAGTCATGCATTCTGGTTTTACTAGGACTACTTCCCATCCTTGGTCTTGTGGAACATAACCGTTATGGCCGTTGATAAGACAGCGTGTTGTAACGTCGTCAAAGGGACGAGGGTTACGTAATGTCCAACAGTCCCGTAACAATCTAAAAACCTCATTTCTTAACCCAATTACCGACTCCGTCACTTGTGGGAACGTTTTGTTTAATAGTTGTAGCCCGATGTTCTTATTCTCACTTTGGTGAGAAGCGAACATTACTAACCCGTAAGCATAACATGCTTCTTTATGTTGCATGTTAGCCGCTTTTTCTAAATCACGAAGTCCTATATTCGGATATATTGAGTCAAAATAATTTCTTAACCCGTTGCGTAAAATAGCATTTGGGTTCCCCGTAATATATGCGTCAAAGTAAACACATCATAACTTATGGATTTCCCAATGTGATATCCCCCATCTTTCGAACGAAAGCCTTTTATAAATCAAGGCATTCTTGGAACGTTCTTCGAATGTCTTACAAACTGATCTCGCCTTAAATAGTTGTGCCGAGGAATTCTGACCGACTCTAGACAAGATTTCATCAATCATGTCTCCGGGTAGGTCTCTTAAAATATGGGTTGTCTATCCATTTTGTGCTTTTATACTGTAAAATAGACAAGAGTTAGATTCATATAAAAATACTTATTAATACAAGCAATTTTTACATATATCATAAAGCATAAGCACACTATATTACAAATATTAAACCACACGAATACAACTATCTTATTCCGACTCGCTCGTTTCTTTTTCTTCGGTTTTGGTTCGTTTTGCCAAGTTTCTAGGGATATATGATGTTCCCTTAATACGAGCCTTCATTTTCCACATTGGTTTAGAAAAACCTGGTGGTTTAAAGGTTTCCGGGTTATTGTCACAACTTAAGAAATACGGGTGTTGACGATACATATAAAGTTCATCGGGTTTGGAATCAAATTTCTCTATTTTTATGCCCTTTCCCTTATTGTTCTCTTTTGTCTTATTAAATTGTGTTGGGGTAATTTCTATAACATCATCGGAATCCTTGTCGGGATCCGATTCATCGGAGAATTGGTAATCCTCCCAATACTTTGCTTCCTTGGCGGAAACACCATTGACCATAATTAACTTTGGTCGGTTGGTTGAGGATTTTCTTCTACTTAACCGTTTTATTATTTCCCCCACTGGTTCTATTTCTTCTTCCGGTTCCGATTCTTCTTCCGGTTCCGACTCTTCTTCCGGTTCCGACTCTTCCTCCGGTTCCTCTTCGGGAACTTGTGAATCAGTCCACGAATCATTCCAATTTACATTTGACTCTTCATTATTATTAGGTGAGTCAATGGGACTTGTTCTAGAGGTAGACATCTATCACATAATATCAAACACATTAAGAGATTAATATATCACATAATATTCACATGTTAAAAATATATAGTTTCCAACAAAATTTGTTAAGCAATCATTTTTCAAGTAAACACGGTCGAAGTCCAGACTCACTAATGCATCCTAACAAACTCGATAAGACACACTAATGCAAATTCTGGTTCTCTAAAACCAACGCTCGGATACCAACTGAAATGTCCCGTTCATATTTATTATAAACGTTCCATATTAATTGATTTCGTTGCGAGGTTTTGACCTCTATATGAGACGTTTTTCAAAGACTGCATTCATTTTTAAAACAACCATAACCTTTATTTTATCAATAAAGGTTTCAAAAGCATTACGTAGATTATCAAATAATGATAATCTAAAATATACTGTTTACACACGACCATTACATAATGGTTTACAATAGAAATATATTACATCGACATATGTTTCTTGAATGCAGTTTTCACATAATATCATACAAACATGGACTCCAAATCTTGTCCTTATTTTAGTATGCAACATCGGAAGCTCTTAATATTCACCTGAGAATAAACATGCTTTAAACGTCAACAAAAAATGTTGGTGACTTATAGGTTTAACCTATATATATCAAATCGTAACAATAGACCACAAGATTTCATATTTCAATATACATCCCATACATAGAGATAAAAATCATTCATATGGTGAACACCTGGTAACCGACATTAACAAGATGCATATATAAGAATATCCCCATCATTCCGGGAAACCCTTCGGATATGATATAAATTTCGAAGTACTAAAGCATTCGGTACTTTGGATGGGGTTTGTTAGGCCCAATAGATCTATCATTAGGATTCGCGTCAATTAGGGTGTCTGTTCCCTAATTCTTAGATTACCAGACTTAATAAAAAGGGGCATATTCGATTTCGATAATTCAACCATAGAATGTAGTTTCACGTACTTGTGTCTATTTTGTAAATCATTTATAAAACCTGCATGTATTCTCATCCCAAAAATATTAGATTTTAAAAGTGGGACTATAACTCACTTTCACAGATTTTTAACTTCGTCGGGAAGTAAGACTTGGCCACTGGTTGATTCACGAACCTATAACAATATATACATATATATTAAAGTATGTTCAAAATATATTTACAATACTTTTAATACATTTTGATGTTTTAAGTTTATTAAGTCAGCTGTCCTTGTTAGTAACCTACAACTAGTTGTCCACAGTTAGATGTACAGAAATAAATCGATAAATATTATCTTGAATCAATCCACAACCCAGTGTATACGTATCTCAGTATTGATCACAACTCAAACTATATATATTTTGGAATCAACCTCAACCCTGTATAGCTAACTCCAACATTCACATATAGAGTGTCTATGGTTATTCCGAAATATATATAGATGTGTCGACATGATAGGTCGAAACATTGTATACGTGTCTATGGTATCTCAAGATTACATAATATACAATACAAGTTGATTAAGTTATGGTTGGAATAGATTTGTTACCAATTTTCACGTAGCTAAAATGAGTAGTTTTTACCAATTTTGTTTTGCTCGCCATTTATTCGTTTCTAATCCGTTTTGAGTGATTTAAGCGGCCACGGTTTCGTATTGAACTTGAATTTATGAAACTAAACAGAAAAGGTATAGGTTTATAGTCAGAAATACAAGTTACAAGTCATTTTTGAAAGAGGTAGTCATTTCCGTCGAAAGAACGACATCTTGATGACTGTTTTGAAAAACATAATTTCACTTTGAGTTTAACCATGATTTTTGGATATGGTTTCATGTTCATAAGAAAAATCATTTTCCCAGAAGTATAGCTTTTAAATCAAAGTTTTTCATAGTTTTAATTATCCAAACCAAAACAGCTCCCGGTTGTAACTACGACGGCGTAAATCCGGTTTTATGGTGTTTATCGTGTTTCCGGGTTTTAAATCATTAAGTTAGCATATCATATAGATATATATCATGTGTATAGTTGATTTTAAAAGTATAGTTAGAAGGATTAACTTTATTTGCGAACAAGTTTAGAATTAACTAAACTATGTTCTAGTGATTACTAGTTTACCACTTCGAATATGATAGCTTTTTATGTATGAATCGAATGATGTTATGAATATCATTACTACCTTAAGTTCCTTGGATAAACCTACTGGAAAAGAGAAAAATGGATCTAGCTTCAACGGATCCTTGGATGGCTCGAAGTTCTTGAAGCAGAATCATGACACGAAAACAAGTTCAAGTAAGATCATCACTTGAAATAAGATTGTTATAGTTATAGAAATTGAACCAAAGTTTGAATATGATTATTAACTTGTATTAGAATGATAACCTACTGTAAGAAACAAAGATTTCTTGAGGTTGGATGATCACCTTACAAGATTGGAAGTGAGCTAGCAAACTTGAAAGTATTCTTGATTTTATGAAACTAGAACTTTTGGAATTTATGAAGAACACTTAGAACTTGAAGATAGAACTTGAGAGAGATCAATTAGATGAATAAAATTGAAGAATGAAAGTGTTTGTAGGTTTTTTTGGTCATTGGTGTATGGATTAGATATAAAGGATATGTAATTTTATTTTTATGTAAATAAGTCATGAATGATTACTCATATTTTTGTAATTTTATGAGATATTTCATGCTAGTTGCCAAATGATGGTTCCCACATGTGTTAGGTGAATCACATGGGTTGCTTAATAGCTGATCATTGGAGTGTATATACCAATAGTACATACATCTAAAAGCTGTGTATTGTACGAGTACGAATACAGGTGCATACGAGTAGAATTGTTGATGAAACTGAACGAGAATGTAATTGTAAGCATTTTTGTTAAGTATAAGTATTTTGATAAATGTCTTGAAGTCTTTCAAAAGTGTATGAATACATATTAAAACACTACATGTATATACATTTTAACTGAGTCGTTAAGTCATCGTTAGTCGTTACATGTAAGTGTTGTTTTGAAACCTTTAGGTTAACGATCTTGTTAAATGTTGTTAACCCATTGTTTATTAAATGAAATGAGATGTTAAATTATTACATTATCATGATATCATGATGTATTAATATATCTTAATATGATATATATACATTAAATGTCGTTACAACGATAATCGTTACATATATGTCTCGTTTCAAAATCATTAAGTTAGTAGTCTTGTTTTTACATATGTAGTTCATTGCTAATATACTTAATGATATTTTTACTTATCATAATATCATGTTAACTATATATATATATATATATATATATATATATATATATATATATATATATATATATATATATATATATCCATATATATGTCATCATATAGTTTTTACAAGTTTTAACGTTCGTGAATCGCCAGTCAACTTGGGTGGTCAATTGTCTATATGAAACCTATTTCAATTAATCAAGTCTTAACAAGTTTGATTGCTTAACATATTGGAAACACTTAATCATGTAAATAACAATTTCATTTAATATATATATAAATATGGAAAAGTTCGGGTCACTACATACAGTGTCAGGTGTTAATGTTTAATTCGATATTATAACTCATGGCATATTGAATATTTTGATGTTTTAAACAAAATCTTGTGGTCTAAAACTTATTATGATTGTTAAACCTATGATGTTCACTCAACCATTGTGTTGACATTTTAAGCATGTTTGTCTCAGGTGAATATTAGCTTGTGTGCTGCCCTATGATGCTTAGTTAGCTGTTGCATTAGAGTTCACATATTAGACTTATCATTTGTTATTTACATATGAATTTCATTATGTAAAACATTATTATGTTTCCACTGCAAATTCAAATTTTGTTATAAAACATCTTATTTAGAGTCGTTCTCGCTTTACACTTGTGTTATGATATTGGTTAGTCACATATGACCCCCGATCTCATTTAGGGGGTGTGACAGATTGGTATCAGAGCCAGGTTGTTATAGAGAACCAGGATTGTATTTTAAGTGTGCCTTATGTGCTAGTTAGGGTGCCTTAGCAATCTATAGGACTATAACCTTTCCTGCCTTAGTTTAAGCACCTTACTTATTTGTCTATATTCTTGCCTTAGTTTAAAGTGCGATCCTTATTTCTATGCTTGCCTTACTATGCTCACCTTATATCTTTACCGTTATACCGTGCCTTAGAATCTAGTTAGTACTCCTTCTCTAGGATGTCTAGTCATCACCCAATCATCGTTTTGGACACCGAAGGATCCGACACTGAAGGATCTATCCGCACACCCAATTACTCACTTGCTTCACCATCATTATCACTAAATAACCCATATTACCTTTTCTTATCCATTAGTGTTGTTACCTTGTGCACCATAACTCTTCAACTAATACCGTTTTGTGTATTGAAGATCAATGGCTCATTCAACTCGTGGTGCTACCAACGCTCTTCCAAATGTTACTTTGACCCCCGCACAATTTCAACAACTGCTTGCTGCCGCTCAAGGCAATAATAATAAAGGGAACAACCAAGGAAATCCACCTACATCATGCACCTACAAGGACTTTATGAACTGTAAGCCTCCATCCTTCAATGGAAATGAGGAAGCAGTCGAGTTGTGAAATACCCCGTCAAAATCCATTAACGCCGATGTTAACTCTGGTCCCAGCGCATGGCTTGACTTCTATATAACAGAAAAGTTCTACAGCGGAAGAAATTAATACCTGAGAAATAACACACAAAATGGGTCAACAATAATGTTGAGTGAATCTACAGGTTTAAGTAAATAATACAGTATGTTTAAGAAACGATTTTCAGAAAAATGTTTATTAGCATAAGACCACCAAGGTTTAATATTAAAAGTTTGTAGACAGCATTTGTCAAGTTTTAATCTATTTGTGAATAACAATGTCAAGTTTCAGTTGTGTATGACATTAAAAAATGTTTTGTTCCTCCTTGCTTGTAAAACACCAGTTTAAGTAATCAATTATAATATATGAGACCACAAAGCTTTCATATTTAAAGTTTGTAGACAGCACTGTGTCCTGTTTCAAATGTTTGTAGACAATATCATGTCAAGTTTAATTTCTCTTGTTTGTAAACCACATGTTTAAGTAGCGTAAAGTAGTGTCTGAAAGTCAGTATTCAGAAAAGTAGTTATTACTTTTTGACCACGAGATTTCATAAGTATATACAACCATGAGCACTTGAATACTAGCTAAAGACCTACGTATAGTTTACAACTACACTTATCCTTTACCCCATATATTGTATACACTTGTTCGAGTGTACTTATAGTTAGAAGTAAATGCACCGCAGTTATAGTAAGGTGAGGTTTGCCTAACCTAACGGATCCGTCCATCTAAATCGTGCTTACCCGAAAGTAATTAAAGTATTCAAGCTAGGGGCTTTATGAACAATAACTCAACATGTATAATAGTACTCGTGTCAAAAGTAAAAGCATATCTAATAACGTAATGTAACCAGTGTGTATTCTCATCCCAGAAAATATGTAAAAAGCGGGACTGTAGACTCACAATGTATAATAATGGTCGGTTCTCAAGTTCATGTCCGGTTTCAATAGCGGGAGTTCCGTATGCATCCTAAGGTAAATGAGGACGGTCAATGTCTATATAAGTACTTAAATATAGAAGTCAATTCATAAATGTGTCATCATTATGCTTGTAATCGTGTTCGAGTGTTACTTTTAATTAAGTAGTTAGTCGTAAGTGTTCAAAAGTGGACTGATTTGGAAGTCAGTTTTATTTTGGCCAAATCTCGTAGAATATTAAGAGTTAGAAAACCATTCAAATACAGAGATGTAGCTTATTGAGTTAGCTTTACAACACATATAGCCACACCCACTAATTCCAAGCATAAGCCACTCAAAAATCGTGAACTTTTCTGTAGTGGTCAGAATGTGTGACGGCTGGTGAACTCAACTTGCTCGGTGCATAAAAATCAAATGACAAACTTAATTCATACAAATCCAAAGCCAAGAGCTGTCTAACATCTGGAATTATGTCATATATAAGGCACATGACTCAAGTGTTTACCAAATGTTTCAGAATGCAAACTCTTAACATGCATGGTTTCAATAATCAAAATCAAACAACAAAACACGAAGATTGACCATCGGGAGAGCATAACTCACATGTCTCATATCTTCATGTAACATATCCACCTCTGAGATTTATATTATTTAGTTGACATTAAAAGTCATTTGAACAAAAATCTCAGATTAGGCTTGTTAGTCATGTTTTATTGGCGATGAAACATCAAACGTTTCAGCACAACAAAACCCGACACATTGACTAAACTATCTTTGTGAAACATACTTAAATACCAAATGTAGGAACCATGATTGTTCCAGAAGTGATGAACATATAAATAGACATTAGGAAACTTTTAAACTCATCAAACGATGACATTAAGGTCACCTAATACATGGAATTAAAAAAATAAGATTTTCGGTTCAGCATTTCAGCAACACCAAACATGAATGTCATTTTGTTTTGGGCATAACTCTCACCTCATTTCACCATTGAAGGTGATTCAAGTTGGAGGTTTTAGGTAATTGAGTATTCTACCCAATTAACATGCATGTTTGGTCAGAATACTAACATAAAAATGTCAAGTACACCATCTTTAGCTGATGGTCAGAAATCCAAATAGCAGAACATGCAAAATGTTGTCAACAAGATGAGACACTTCTACTCATCATCCATGCATATATCTTAAATGAAAAGAAAGGTATTGAACTATATTTTAACATGGATAAAGCCTTATACTCAAAAGTTAAATTTTCAAGTAGTTATAGCTATTTATATCTCGGACTTGAAATCTGAGAATGTTTCAGCAACAAACAAAACGATTACTAGTTTCGTTTAGCCATATCTCTCATCTCCTTTCACCAATGAAGGTGGTTCAAGTTGGAGATATTAGGTCATTGAGATATATTGCTAAAACAAAAGTCATATGTGACTGTAAGTATTCATAAAAATCGAAAACATGCAAGTACCATTCGGAGGTCAGAAATTATTTTAGCAAGACATGCATTTTTGTTTCAAGAAGATGAGGTACTTATACTCATAATCTATGCATGGTTCTTACATGGATAGAAAGGTATTGAACTGTAGTTTAACATAATGAAAAGCTTTTAACTCAAAAGTTAATTTTGCAAATGATTATAGCTGTTGCAAATTCAGATTCACTGCTGGAAATTTTCAGCAAGCAACATGCAAGCAATGCATGTGTAATTCAACACTCTTACAAGCATAATATGATATATGTAAGTTAATTAATGATGAAATTAGTTGTATTAGAGTTTACTTACAGCTTAAGAGCTTAAAATTTCAAGGATTTAATGTGTGCTTGTAGAAATGCAAATAGGAATGAAGATAGTGTTGTGTTCTTGATTCAAGTTTGGAAAATGGATGAAGATTGTGTTGTGGATGATGGTGGACGGTTTTGGTGGTGTATAATGGCTGATTTCTAGTGTTCTTGATGGAAGAAACAACTAGAGAGCATGTGAGTAAGAGAGCATGTGTGTGTGGTTGAATGAAGAGAAAAGATGCATGCTAGAAGTCTTAATCAAGAAAATTGTGCAAGTGTGCACATGGGGAAGGATGGAGGTCGGCCATAATGGAGTGAGAGAGAATAGTTTATTTGTTTTTATTGAATAATATTGTAGGACATCAAAATACGAACGTCTGGGCTTTTGAATCACCTCATTTCGAGTCCGTATGATCGAGATATGCGAAAATAGCGCAACCGGAGATTCTAAGCTAGGGATTTCTAATTAATTGAAGTCATCATATGAATGAATATAAAATTAATTCAATTAATCATCGAACATTTCGTAGGTCATGAAATGACATTTTCGGGTTTTCACTAACTGAGGCTTTTTCTGAAATTTTCGAATACTTCTAAACCGAAGCATATAAACACGTAATATGTAACACATATTAAAATACTATGTTGTATAAGTTCATACAAGGATTCTGAACATGAAAAATCCCGGATTTCAAGTAATGGTCGTTAAATATTTAACAGAAAAAGTTGGGTTGTTATATTACCTACCCGTTAAAGAAATTTCGTCCCAAAATTTTAGTGCTAGTTCGCTGAAGTCGTTTTGTCAGAAACAGCTACGGATACTTTTGCCTCATTTGATCTTCCTGCTCCCACGTGAACTTTGGTCCTCTACGGGCGTTCCACCAAACTTTAACAATCGGTGTGTTGCTTTGCTTTAATTGTTTGACCTTGTGGTCCATGATTTTAACAGGCTCTTCAACAAAATGAAGTTTGTCATCGATGCGTAACTCCTCTAAAGGAATCATCAAATTTTCATCAACCAGGCACTTCTTCAAGTTTGACACATGGAAAGTGTGGTGTATTTCACTCAGTTCCTATGGCAGTTTCAATTTGTAAGCCACCGGTCCAATTCTCTCAGTTATTGCGAATGGTCCAACATACCTTGGACTCACTTTACCTCGTTTTCCGAATCGAACTACACCCTCCCAGGGTGATACTTTAAACATGACTTTATCGCCAACTTGAAACTCTAATGGTCGGATTCTCACATCGGCATAGATTTTCTGATGATCTTGAGCTGTCTTCAATCGTGTCTGAATTGTACAATTTTCTCGGTTGTTTCGTGTATAATCTCGGGACCTGTCAACTGACTATCCCCTATTTCGCTCCAACATCAGGTATAAAGGCTTCAAAAGGTGCATCCTTTATACTCGTATGATAGCTATTGTTGTATGAGAACTCAGCTAATGGAAGATACTTATCCTATCCGTTCACAAAATCAATGACGCATGCTCACAACATGTCCTCTAGAGTTTTAATTGTTCGTTCACTTTGGCCGTCTATCTGGGGATGATACGCTGTACTAAGTTTAAACGAGTCCGCATTTCCTCTTGCAATGATTGCCAGAATCTAGAAGTAAATCTGCTGTCACGATCAGATATGATAGATACAGGCACTCCATGTCTAGAGATGATTTATTTTATGTAATGTTGTGCTAACTTATGCATTCCGTCAGATTCTCTTACCGGTAAAAAGTTTGCGGACTTTGTGAGACGATCCACGACAACCCAAATAGCGTCATAACCTCCCGCAGTTCTTGGCAGTTTAGTAATGAAGTCCATTGTAATATTTTCCCACTTCCATTATGGAATTTTTGGTTGAGTTAGCAGCCCTGATGGCCTCTGGTGTTCAGCGTTGATCTTAGTGCATGTTAAACACTTCCCGACATAGGTAGCAATGTCAGCTTTCAAATTCGGCCACCAATAGAACACTTTCAGATCTTGGTACATTTTGTCGGAACCCGGATGAATTGAGTACCTTGATTTGTGTGCCTCATCCAACACTTAGTTTTCTCAATCCACCGAATTTTGGTACCCAGATTCGGTTAGCAAAGTATCGTGTTCCGTCTTCCTTTATGTCGAACTTCTTATCTAATCCCTTGATAAATTATACATCGACATTCTCTTGTTTCACAACCTCCCGTTGTGCATCACGGATCTGTGATGTAAGGTTCGTACGTACAACTATGTTAAGAGATTTAACCCTTAGAGGTTTATCTCTCTCTCTCTTTCCTACTTAGAGCATCTGCTATGACATTCGCTTTGCCAGGATGGTATTCAATTTCACAATTGTAATCATTTAGTAACTCCATCCAACATCGTTGTCTCATGTTGAGCTGTTTCCGATCGAATATGTGCCGTAAACTCTTATGGTCAGTGAAGATAGTAAACTTGGTTCCATACAAGTAGTGTCTCCACATTTTGAGTGCAAAGAGTACAGCTCCTAGTTCAAGGTCGTGCGTAGTATAGTTCTGCACGTGAATCTTTAATTGCCGCGATCCATAAGCAATAACTTGTTTCGCTACATTAGCACGCAGCCCATTCCTTTCCGCTAGGCATCATGTGATGGTCCTGTCAAAACACTTAACGGCTCCGTCACTTGGTCCCACAGCTTGATCGAACTTAAATGAATTTAACAAATGACATTGCATTCTTTTATTTCAAAAGTTTCCCAAAAAGGAAAGCATACAAAAATATGTAGTTTAAAAGTAACCCAACATATTAATAATCCAAAGTTGACACAAAACATTGTCAACAACCCACAAGTATTAATTATTCAAAAATCGAATGCAAGCCAAAGTTTCATAAATTGTTTCATTAAAATCTGCCCAAATGCATGCAGACTCTTCTAAACACAGCGGAAGCATCACATAAACTCAAGTACCTGTGAAAACATGCGAGTAAACTGTCAACACAAAGGTTGAGTGAATTATAGGTTTAAATAATTAAATAAACTTTAGACCACAAGATTTAAAAATGTTAAAAAACATTAAACATTATTCCATTATCAATGAGCCACCTGGTAACCACTTAACCCTTTATTTACCCTTGCCAAACACAATAAAAATATACACTGGACAGTGTATCTACAACAAAATACGAAGTACTAAACATTCCGATTATAAATTGCTAGCGCGACTAGCTCGAAATGGGGTTGTCAAACCCGATAGATCTATCCGTTGGATTCGCGTTCACCGGTAGAAACCAATGATTACAGTTACCAGACTAGGGAATATTTTTGTCCAACTCACAATGAATAATTTATATTTAATTGTCACTTGTGTCTAAACGTGAAATAAAATGCATGTAATCACATTCCAAAAATATACTTTGAAAAGTATGTAAAAACGGGACTATAACTCACCTTAATAGTAACGAAGTAACCAACACAAATAAGTGAACAGCAAATGAGTACAGTGATCAGGAATGATCACAATGCCAACCTATAAATAAAGCAGGTCGATATAAATAACTAACTTAGGTCAAGTCTTAGTATGATAGCTATTGTACATGTTGCAAGTAGACATAAAACAATACTCAATATGCATCGGTTTGATTGGAACAGCTTACGGACACACACTTTCTATTTTTAGAAAGTTTCTATTTTTGGCAGTTTCCATTTTTGAAAAGTTTCTATTTTTGGAAAGTTTCTATTTTTGGAAAGTTTCCAAATTTAGAAAGTTGCTATTTTAGGAAAGTTTCCTTAATTAGAAAGTCAACAAAAGTCAACTGAAAGTCAAAGTCAACCGAAAGTCAACTCAAAAGTCAACCTTGGTCAACCGTAGTCAACTTTAATTTTAAAAGTGTAAGTTGTAATAATAATGTAAGTTATAATGTTTATTAAAGTTAAATATGTCTAATTATGTCATAACATAAGTTTAATTAAATTAAAATGAATTATTAAAGTTAATATAAGTTTAAATGATATAATTAATATAACATAAGTATTTAATTAATTAATTAAATATTAGTCATAATATAAGTATTATTAATTAATAATAAATTTTAAATCATATCATAAGTATTATTAATTAATAATGAATTATTAATCATATCATAAGTTTCTAATTATAATTATTAAATCATAAGTATTTAATAATTAAATTATAATTAAATAATAACTAAGCCTTATAATAATTAAATAATTAATTAATCCTTATTATAAGTCTTATAATAGTAATCTCATAATATAAGTTTAATACTTATCATAAGTATTTTTCATTAATAATAAAAGTATTATTAATCATATGTTTAATTAAAATGTTTATTAAATCATAAGTATTAATTAAATGATATAATAAATATATATCATAAGTCTTAAATAATAATAATTAATTTTTTTTATCATAAGTAATTAAATGATAATGAAATCCATTATTTATATCATAAGTTTAATAATTAGTCATAAGTTTTAAATCAAAAGTTCATCGGGTCGTATCCTGAGCCCCGGGTGTCGGTTTTCGGCGAGCCTTACATATATCTCTGCCTAAGCAAACCACTCGACACTTTAGTACACTAAAGAACACCCCAAGAACAGTCCACAAGTTGTGATGTACAGCCATTACACTACTTTGAACTTCAATTCACTCAAAATCGTGTTTTAGACATAACGGGTGATTCGTGGCTCGGATTGAGATGACCCGAACATGAAAGTTCGTCCCACCATTAGTCCTAACACACTAAAACACCCTAAAGTCACCAAATATGGTCACAAAGTCGGACCAAACTTGGTTCATACCAATATCACAATTCAATCTTAACAAAATACCACTTTGATCATATCTAGGGCTCCGGGAATCGAAACGACATGAATCCGGAGTCTAAAATTAATGTTTTGATGAGAGGAACTCATCTAGATACTTTATTTTAACTTTTATAACAGTCACAATATCAGAAATACACGAAATAGCTGCTGTCCCAATTTTATCAAACCGAAAACATGTGTTTATGAGTAATTCTATGCATACAAACACCATTACAACAACAAGTAATCATCATACTATTAAAATATAATCAAAATATAGAAAAATAAAGAAAAAACAAAAGTTCTAGGGTTAGGGTTTATACCCTAATCAAGAATCAATGGATGTTATCGCAAGAGGATGACGAGTAGAACACGAATATGCAAACCAAATGATGATCCAGGCAATAAAAATTGATGATGATGATGTTGGTGTGTGTGGTTGGCGATGGCAAGAGGGAGAGGGAGAGAGGAGAGCACCAAAAATAATTTAGGTTTTGATATTTTGCAAAATAATACATAAAATGAGAAACAAGGGAGTGTTACTCCCTCCCTTGGTGGCTTCAGCCGATTTGGATGGGATGGGCCCCACTTGTGGGCTGTATTGCTAATGTGATTAATCCTAGTGGCCCGAAAGCTCAAACGAATCCCGAAACGCGAAAACACCCTTACGCGATTAAAATTTCGGAGAGATAACAAACGCGCGACGAAAAATAAATATAAATACTCTTTATAATAATATGACTTTAAAATATTATATTTAAAATAATTAGGATTAAAATATCCCAAAAACGCGACCGTTGGTTTGAAAACCGAAAAGATTCGCCGGATAGAAATCCGCGACACGTAGAAACGTATAACTCAAAATATGAATACAAATATTCACATAACACATAATAATTAATATATTATTATTAATATAATAATATAGGTCATAGAAATGACGTAGCACAATAAACAGTTAACGGTCGTTAAATAATTAACGGTAAAAGATAACGGAAAAAGTAGGGTCGTGACAGTACCTTCCCGTTACGGAAATTTCGTCCCGAAATTTAAGCAGGTGCAGGGGTTGACTCAGCATCTGGGAACAAATGCGGGTACTTCTGCTTCATCTGATCTTCAGCTCCCAAGTGAACTCGGGACCGCGTCTGGCGTTCTATCTAACCCGGACAATAGGAATTCGGCTCTGCTTAAGAGTCTTAACTTCTCGATCCATAATCTCAATGGGTTCCTCAATAAAATGAAGTTGCTTATCAAAATGAAGTTCTTCCAAAGGAATAGTTTTGTCAGCCTCGGCCAAACACTTCTTTAAATTCGATACATGAAAAACATCGTGAACAGCACCGAGTTCTTGTGGCAACTTCAAACGATAAGCCGCCGGTCCAACTCTCTCAATGATCTCAAACGGTCCAACAAAATGAGGACTTAACTTTCCCCTTTTACCAAAATGGATCACACCCTTCCAAGGTGAAACCTTTAACATAACTCGATCACCAACTTGAAATTCTACATCTTTCCTTCCCCTATCGGCATAACTCTTTTGCCGACTTCTAGCGGTTCTCAATCTTTCCTTAATCTGTACAATCTTCTCGGTAGTCTCGTGAATAATTTCTGGACCTGTGAGTTGAGCATCCCCAACCTCATTCCAACAGACAGGAGACCTACACTTCCTACCATACAGAGCTTCAAACGGTGCAGCTTGAATACTTGCGTGATAACTGTTGTTTTAAGAAAACTCAGCTAGCGGCAAATATTTATCCCACCCATTACCAAAATCAATAACACACGCTCGTAACATATCTTCTAATGTCTGAATGATCCTTTCACTCTGACCATCCGTTTGAGGATGATAAGCGGTGCTCATATCTAACCTAGTTCCCAAGGCTTCCTGTAAAGATCGCCAAAACCTGGTTACAAATCGACTGTCTCGGTCTGAGATAATGGATACAGGAACACCATGCCTAGAAACAATCTCCTTCAAGTACAAACGTGTAAGCTTCTCCATTGAATCTGTTTCCCTAATCGACAAAAAGTGAGCCGACTTAGTGAGTCGATCTACAATCACCCAAATAGTGTCATAGCCACCCGCAACTCTCGGTAACTTAGTAATAAAATCCATCGTAATTCCTTCCCACTTCCACTCGGGAATCTCAGGTTGCACCAACAGTCCAGACGGTTTTTGATGTTCAGCTTTAACCTTAGCACAGGTCAAATACTTAGCCACATACGTAGCTACATCACCTTTCAAATTAGGCCACCAATACAGCTCTTTAAGATCATGATACATCTTTCCTGAACCAGGACGAATAGAGTACCTAGACTTATGAGCCTCATCCAAAACAAGTTGTCGCAGTTCGCCAAACTTCGGAACCCAAAGACGTCCTGCAAAGTATCTAGTACCATCTGCTCGAATCTCAAATTTCTTAGCCATTCCTCTTACGTTCTCCTTCACAAAATTCTCTTCCTTTAAGGCTTCTTGTTGTGCCTCAAGAATCTGCCTTGCGAGGTTTGTTCTAATTGTCATATTCAAGGCCCTAAACCTGCGAGGTTCAGCCCTTTCTTTACGACTCAACGCATCCGCCACAACATTGGCCTTACCCGGATGATACAAAAGTTCACAATCGTAATCGTTCAACGTCTCAATCCATCTTCGTTGTCTCATGTTCAACTGTTTCTGATCGAGGATATGTTGAAGACTTTTATGATCTGTGTACACAGTACTCTTGACCCCATACAAATAATGTCTCCAAATCTTAAGCGCAAAAACAACGGCCCCCAACTCTAAATCATGAGTTTTATAGTTCTGTTCGTGAATCTTCAACTGACGTGACGCGTACGCAATAAATTTCTTTCATTGCATCAAAACACAACCAAAGCCTTGACGCGAAGCATCACAATAGACAACAAAATCATCATTACCCTCAGGTAGTGACAATATCGGAGAGGTAGTCAACTTCTTCTTTAAAATCTGAAAAGCAGTCTCTTGTTCATCCTTCCACTCGTACTTCTTCCCTTTATGCGTTAAAGCAGTCAGAGGTTTTGCAATACGAGAGAAATCTTGAATGAACCTTCTATAGTAACCTGCTAATCCTAGGAACTGACGAATCTAAGTAGGAGTTTTCGGAGTTTCCCACCTTTCAATCGCCTCAATCTTAGCAGGATCAACTTGTATCCCTTGTTTACTAATAATATGTCCAAGGAATTGAACTTCCCGTAACCAGAATGCACACTTAGAGAACTTAGCGTACAACTCTTCTTTTCTCAACAGATCAAGCACTAACCTCAAATGTTCCTCGTGCTCTTCATCACTCTTCGAATAAATAAGGATGTCATCGATGAACACAATAACGAACTTGTCCAGATAGGGTCTATACACACGGTTCATGAGGTCCATGAACACAGAAGGTGCATTTGTCAATCCGAACGGCATAACAAGAAACTCAAAGTGACCGTAACGGGTGCGAAAAGCAGTTTTCGAAACATCAGATTCTTTAACACGCAACTGATGATAGCCGGAACGAAGATCGATTTTTGAATAAACAGATGAACCCTGAAGCTGATCGAACAGATCATCAATTCTCGGAAGAGGATAACGATTTTTAATAGTAAGCTTGTTCAACTCACGATAATCAATGCACAAACGAAAAGAACCATCATTCTTCTTAACAAACAGAACAGGAGCTCCCCAAGGGGACGAACTAGGATGAATAAAACCTTTGTCTAACAACTCACGGAGTTGACTCGACAATTCTTGAAGTTCAGAAGGCGCAAGACGATAAGGAGCACGTGCTACAGGAGCAGCACAGGGAACAAGATCAATTTGAAATTCTACCGCGCGTTGCGATGGAAGGCCAGGTAAATCTTCGGGAAATACCTCGGAAAAATCTCTAACAATATGAACATCACCAACGCTCTTCGTTTCTTTATCGGAATCAACAACTTGGGCTAGAATAGCATGACAGCCTTTGCGAAGATGTTTAAGAACTTTCAAACAGCTAATAAGATTTAACTGTCGGCATTTCTTATCTCCAAAAACCATCAGCGGCTCTCCAACCACATTAGTAATACGAATAGCTTTATCATAACACACAATCTCAGCACGATTCGCAGATAACCAATCCATCCCAATAACAATGTCAAAACTACCAAGTTCAATCGGTACCAAATCTATCTCGAAATATCTGCCAGCTAAATTAATGTTACATTTACGATGCACAGTCTTAGCAGTGAGCACTTTACCATTAGCTATTTCAACAACATAAGTATTGTCTAAAGGAGTTAACGGTGTTTTGATTTTTGGACTTAATTTACTCGACACAAAACTCAAATCAGCCCCTGAATCAAATAGTACATAAACTGATAAATTATTGACCGAGAACATACCAGTAACAAGTTTAGGATCTTCCTCAGCATCCCTGGCGTTAATGTTGAACGCTCTACCACGTGCAGTCTCCGCAGTCTTCTTGTTGGGACAGGCATCACGGAAATGCCCCGGCTTCCCACACTCGTAACAAACTCTCGGATTACCACCACTATTCGACTTTCCATTACCATTACCATTCCTACCTCTATTACCAGCATTATTACCATTATTACCACCTACAGTAGGGGTAGCAGAACTCGTCAGAAGCACCGTACAATCCTTAGCAATGTGTCCCTGTTTGGAACACCTCTTGCAAGTCACGGTACAGAAACCATCATGAGCCTTGTAACAACGAGGACACATACGCTGATTACGGTTATTTGAACCCGAAGTGTCCTGATTTTTCTACTGACTTTGGTTTTGATTGCGGTTATTATCCCACTTTCTCTTCCCATTATCAGTTTTCTTAACAGTCTCTTCACTGGGTTCGGTTACAGTAGCCTTGCTTCTTCTCAAGATCTTATCATTCAACTTATAAGCCATAGGCATCGCAGCCTCAATTGTCTGGGGCTCACTAGACTCGACCCCATGCTCGATTTTCTCAGATAACCCATCGATGTAAGCTTCAATCTTAAGATTCTCATCCGCATAAACATTAGGACACAACAAAGTCAACTCGAAGAACCTCTGCTCGTAGGCATCTAATTCGGTGCCCTTCATTTTCAAGTTTTTAAGTTCAACCTCTAACTTCTTAAGCTCACCCCGGGGACGATAGCGGGTGATCATTCTTTCTTTGAAATTATTCCAAGTTAAACCATAAGCCACATCATTTCCCAAACTATTAACCAAGTTGTTCCACCAGGTCAATGCACTATCCTTCAAAGTGCAGCTAGCAAAACTAACCTTGTCCTCCTCTCAGACTCGACTAACCCTGAAAATAGACTCGATTTTCTCGAACCAGCGGGTAAGTCCTATAGGTCCTTCCGCACCACTGAATTTCTTTGGACGACTCGCCATAAACGTTTTGTGGGAGTACCCCACCTGATTGTTGTTCGCATTAGCGTTAGCATTTGCATTTGCTGCCATAGCAGTAGCTATCCCTTCGGTAATAAGACGTTGCATACGGGCTTCGTTGGACTCTCTAGGAGGCACGATCTTCAAAACAGAATAACACAACCGTTAGTACTAAGAATAATACCAGTGTTATAAAGGAATAGATCGAACACGAAAAAGATTAACCATTAAAATAATAGTCAGTAACCACTATGAGTAATAACATGACAGTTACGATTGATATAGAAATAACCACCACATGCATACATATTTTATGATAACATCATACAACATACATAGCACCTAACATACATGATCTACATTACGCATAATATAACATGCCAAGAGTCACAACATCAGAAATAAAATGTGATAATGATAATAGATGTCATAAAAATAACCATCCATACATAATGAAAAACATCCCATAACAAAACCTTAATAAAACCCTCGGCAAAACGCCGTACATAACCCAAAAATGTATGTATTAAAGGACATTAAGTCTTATGAAATAAGTAATCAATCATGAATCATCATATCACATTTGCTTAGAGCGGGTGTGATAAGCTGGGCCAGCACGAGTCTCGGCCGTCTGCAACTTTCCTTTCACTTCTTCCAACTCCGCCTTCAAACCACGAACTGTGCTCTCGAGAGCCTCGAACTTAGCGTCAACTTCACAGTTACGCTTATGATTCTCGAACCCAACATTGTTCTTGAAGCTAACGAACGAATCCATACTAGCTCGAATCTGGTCCATCATCTCGTTATATGGTAAAGTACGCATACAATCACTAAGCGCATTAATACGCGTCACTTCATTGTAAGCCCTGTTCATGTGAGTAAGGGTGGAAAAGTAATAGTGAACAGGATCGTCAATCAAAGGTTGACCAGCACGACGTCTTTCAGCAGCCGAAGGAGCAGGAGCACGAACGCAGTTGTTGCTCGAAGTTAACATCTGCAAACAGTAAAACCACAAATCATATACCAAATAGAAATAAATGCTTACGATATAACTCATATGAAATAAAATGCATAATAATGCTATAGCAAAAGGGTCGGGCTGTAGACTAGACTCTAATGCACCCTAAGAACCACGGGTTGACCACATTAAGACTGCCTAGTTCCCTACAACCAGAGCTCTGATACCAACTGTGATGGCCCCGTCAAAATGAAATGTCCCGTTCTTATTGATTAAAAACGTTCCATATTAATTGATTTCGTTGCGAGGTTTTGACCTCTATATGAGACGTTTTTCAAAGACTGCATTCATTTTTAAACAAACCATAACCTTTATTTCATCAATAAAGGTTTAAAAAGCTTTACGTAGATTATCAAATAATGATAATCTAAAATATCCTGTTTACACACGACCATTACATAATGGTTTACAATACAAATATGTTACAACAAAATAAGTTTCTTGAATGCAGTTTTTACACAATATCATACAAGCATGGACTCCAAATCTTGTCCTTATTTAAGTATACGACAGCGGAAGCTCTTAATAATCACCTGAGAATAAACATGCTTAAAACGTCAACAAAAATGTTGGTGAGTTATAGGTTTAACCTATATATATCAAATCGTAACAATAGACCACAAGATTTCATATTTCAATACACATCCCATACATAGAGATAAAAATCATTCATATGGTGAACACCTCGTAACCGACAATAACAAGATGCATATATAAGAATATCCCCATCATTCCGGGACACCCTTCGGATATGATATAAATTTCGAAGTACTAAAGCATCCGGTACTTTGGATGGGGTTTGTTAGGCCCAATAGATCTATCTTTAGGATTCGCGTCAATTAGGGTGTCTGTTCCCTAATTCTTAGATTACCAGACTTAATAAAAAGGGGCATATTCGATTTCGATAATTCAACCATAGAATGTAGTTTCACGTACTTGTGTCTATTTTGTAAATCATTTATAAAACCTGCATGTATTCTCATCCCAAAAATATTAGATTTTAAAAGTGGGACTATAACTCACTTTCACAGATTTTTACTTCGTCGGGAAGTAAGACTTGGCCACTGGTTGATTCACGAACCTATAACAATATATACATATATATCAAAGTATGTTCAAAATATATTTACAACACTTTTAATATATTTTGATGTTTTAAGTTTATTAAGTCAGCTGTCCTCGTTAGTAACCTACAACTAGTTGTCCACAGTTAGATGTACAGAAATAAATCGATAAATATTATCTTGAATCAATCCACGACCCAGTGTATACGTATCTCAGTATTGATCACAACTCAAACTATATATATTTTGGAATCAACCTCAACCCTGTATAGCTAACTCCAACATTCACATATAGAGTGTCTATGGTTGTTCCGAAATATATATAGATGTGTCGACATGATAGGTCGAAACATTGTATACGTGTCTATGGTATCTCAAGATTACATAATATATAATACAAGTTGATTAAGTTATGGTTGGAATAAATTTGTTACCAATTTTCACGTAGCTAAAATGAGAAAAATTATCCAATCTTGTTTTACCCATAACTTCTTCATTTTAAATCCGTTTTGAGTGAATCAAATTGCTATGGTTTCATATTGAACTCTATTTTATGAATCTAAACAAAAAAAGTATAGGTTTCTAGTCGGAAAAATAAGTTACAAGTCGTTTTTGTAAAGGTAGTCATTTCAGTCGAAAGAACGACGTCTAGATGACCATTTTAGAAAACATACTTCCACTTTGAGTTTAACCATAATTTTTGGATATAGTTTCATGTTCATAATAAAAATCATTTTCTCAGAATAACAACTTTTAAATCAAAGTTTATCATAGTTTTTAATTAACTAACCCAAAACAGCCCGCGGTGTTACTACGACGGCGTAAATCCGGTTTTACGGTGTTTTTCGTGTTTCCAGGTTTTAAATCATTAAGTTAGCATATCATATAGATATAGAACATGTGTTTAGTTGATTTTAAAAGTCAAGTTAGAAGGATTAACTTTTGTTTGTGAACAAGTTTAGAATTAACTAAACTATGTTCTAGTGATTACAAGTTTAAACCTTCGAATAAGATAGCTTTATATGTATGAATCGAATGATGTTATGAACATCATTACTACCTTAAGTTCCTTGGATGAACCTACTGGAAAAGAGAAAAATGGATCTAGCTTCAATGGATCCTTGGATGGCTCAAAGTTCTTGAAGCAAAATCATGACACGAAAACAAGTTCAAGTAAGATCATCACTTGAAATAAGATTGTTATAGTTATAGAAATTGAACCAAAGTTTGAATATGATTATTACCTTGTATTAGAATGATAACCTACTGTAAGAAACAAAGATTTCTTGAGGTTGGATGATCACCTTACAAGATTGGAAGTGAGCTAGCAAACTTGAAAGTATTCTTGATTTTATGAAACTAGAACTTTTGGAATTTATGAAGAACACTTAGAACTTGAAGATAGAACTTGAGAGAGTTCAATTAGATGAAGAAAATTGAAGAATGAAAGTGTTTGTAGGTGTTTTTGGTCGTTGGTGTATGGATTAGATATAAAGGATATGTAATTTTGTTTTCATGTAAATAAGTCATGAATGATTACTCATATTTTTGTAATCTTATGAGATATTTCATGCTAGTTGCCAAATGATGGTTCCCACATGTGTTAGGTGACTCACATGGGCTGCTAAGAGCTGATCATTGGAGTGTATATACCAATAGTACATACATCTAAAAGCTGTGTATTGTACGAGTACGAATACGGGTGCATACGAGTAGAATTGTTGATGAAACTGAACGAGAATGTAATTGTAAGCATTTTTGTTAAGTAGAAGTATTTTGATAAGTGTATTGAAGTCTTTCAAAAGTGTATAAATACATATTAAAACACTACATGTATATACATTTTAACTGAGTCGTTAAGTCATCGTTAGTCGTTACATGTAAGTGTTGTTTTGAAACCTTTAGGTTAACGATCTTGTTAAATGTTGTTAACCCAATGTTTATAATATCAAAAGAGATTTTAAATTATTATATTATCATGATATTATGATGTACGAATATCTCTTAATATGATATATATACATTAAATGTCGTTACAACGATAAACGTTACATATATGTCTCGTTTCAAAATCATTAAGTTAGTAGTCTTGTTTTTACATATGTAGTTCATTGTTAATATAATTAATGATATGTTTACTTATCATAATATCATGTTAACTATATATATAACCATATATATGTCATCATATAGTTTTTTTACAAGTTTTAACGTTCGTGAATCACCGGTCAACTTGGGTGGTCAATTGTCTATATGAAACCTATTTCAATTAATCAAGTCTTAACAAGTTTGATTGCTTAACATGTTGGAAACATTTAATCATGTAAACATCAATCTCAATTAATATATATAAACATGGAAAAGTTCGGGTCACTACACAAAACACTTAACGGCTCCGTCACTTGGTCCCACAGCTTGATCGTACTTAAATGAATTTAACAAACAACATTGCATTCTTTTATTTCAAAAGTTTCCCAAAAAGGAAAGCATACCAAAATATGTAGTTTAAAAGTAACCCAACATATTAATAATCCAAAGTTGACACAAAACATTGTCAACAACCCACAAGTATTAATTATTTAAAAACCGAATGCAAGCCAAAGTTTCATAAATTGTTTCATTAAAATCTGCCCAAATGCATGCAGACTCTTCTAAACACAGCAGAAGCATCACATAAACTCAAGTACCTATAAAAACATGCGAGTAAACTATCAACACAAAGGTTGAGTGAATTATAGGTTTAAATAATTAAATAAACTTTAGACCACAAGATTTAAAAATGTTAGAAAACATTAAACATTATTCCATTATCAATGAGCCACCTGGTAACCACTTAACCATTTATTTACCCTTGCCAAACACAATAAAAATATACACTGGATAGTGTATCTACAACAAAATACGAAGTACTAAACATTTCGATTATAAATTGCTAGCGCGACTAGCTCGAAATGGGGTTGTCAAACCCGATAGATCTATCCGTAAGATTCGCGTTCACCGGTAAAAACCAATGATTACAGTTACCAGACTAGGGAATATTTTTGTCCAACTCACAATGAATAATTTATATTTAGTTGTCACTTGTGTCTAAACGTGAAATAAAATGCATGTAATCGCATCCCAAAAATATACTTTGAAAAGTATGTAAAAAGGGACTATAACTCACCTTAATAGTAACGAAGTAACCAATACAAATAAGCGAACAGCAAATGAGTACAGTGATCATGAATGATCACAATGCCGACCTATAAATAAAGTAGGTCGATATAAATAACTAACTTAGGTCAAGTCTTAGTATGATAGCTATTGTACATGTTGCAAGTAGAAATAAAACAATACTCAATATGCATCGGTTTGATTGGAACAGCTTACGGACACACACTTTCTATTTTTGGCAGGTTTCCATTTTTGGAAAGTTTCTATTTGTGGGAAGTTTCTATTTTTGGAAAGTTTCCAAATTTAGAAAGTTGATATTTTAGGAAAGTTTATAAGTTAGGAAAGTTTCCTTAATTAGAAAGTCAACAAAAGTCAACTGAAAGTCAAAGTCAACCGAAAGTCAACTCAAAAGTCAACCTTGGTCAAACGTAGTCAACGTTAATTTTAAAAGTGTAAGTTGTAATAATAATGTAAGTTATAATGTTTATTAAAGTTAAATATGTCTAATTATGTCATAACATAAGTTTAATTAAATTAAAATGAATTATTAAAGTTAATATAAGTTTAAATGATATAATTAATATAACATAAGTATTTAATTAATTAATTAAATATTAGTCATAATATAAGTATTATTAATTAATAATAAATTTTAAATCATATCATAAGTATTATTAATTAATAATGAATTATTAATCATATCATAAGTTTCTAATTATAATTATTAAATCATAAGTATTTAATAATTAAATTATAATTAAATAATAACTAAGCCGTATAATAATTAAATAATTAATTAATCCTTATTATAAGTCTTATAATAGTAATCTCATAATATAAGTTTAATACTTATCATAAGTATTTTTCATTAATAATAAAAGTATTATTAATCATATGTTTAATTAAAATGTTTATTAAATCATAAGTATTAATTAAATGATATAATAAATATATATCATAAGTCTTAAATAATAGTAATTACTTTTTTTTATCATAAGTAATTAAATGATAATGAAATCCATTATTTATATCATAAGTTTAATAATTAGTCATAAGTTTTAAATCAAAAGTTCATCGGGTCGTATCCTGAGCCCCGGGTGTCGGTTTTCGGCGAGCCTTACATATATCTCCGCCTAAGCAAACCACCCGACACTTTAGTACACTCAAGAACACCCCAAGAACAGTCCAAAAGTCGTGATGTACATCCATTACACTACTTGGAACTTCAATTCACTCAAAATCGTGTTTTAGACATAACGGGTGATTCGTGGCTCGGATCGAGATGACCCGAACATGAAAGTTCGTCCCACCATCAGTCCTGACACACTAACACAACCTAAAGTCACCAAATATGGTCACAAAGTCGGACCAAACCTGGTTCATACCAATATCACAATTCAATCTTAACAAAATACCACTTTGATCATATCTAGGGCTCCGGGAATCGAAACGACATGAATCCGGAGTCTAAAATTAATGTCTTGATGAGAGGAACTCATCTAGATACTTTATTTTAACTTTTATAACAGTCAAAATATCAGAAATACACGAAATAGCTGCTGTCCCAATTTTATCAAACCGAAAACATGTGTTTATGAGTAATTCTATGCATACAAACACAATTACAACAACAAGTAATCATCATACTATTAAAATATAATCAAAATATAGAAAAATAAATAAAAAACAAAAGTTCTAGGGTTAGGGTTTATACCCTAATCAAGAATCAATGGATGTTATCGCGTAGAGGATGACGAGTCGAACACGAATATGCAAACCAAATGATGATCCAAGCAATAAAAATTGATGATGATGATGTTGGTGTGTGTGGTTGGCGATGGCAAGAGGGAGAGGGAGAGAGGAGAGCACCAAAAATAATTTAGGTTTTGATATTTTGCAAAATAATACACAAAATGAGAAACAAGGGAGTGTTACTCCCTCCCTTGGTGGCTTCGGCCAATTTGGATGGGGTGGGCCCCACTTGTGGGCTGTATTGCTAATGTGATTAAATCCTAGTGGCCCGAAAGCTCGAACGAATCCCGAAACGCGAAAACACCCTTACGCGATTAAAATTTCGGAGAGATAACAAACGCGCGACGAAAAATAAATATAAATACTCTTTATAATAATATGACTTTAAAATATCATATTTAAAATAATTAGGATTAAAATATCCCAAAAACGCAACCGTTGGTTTGAAAACCGAAAAGATTCGCCGGATAGAAATCCGCGACACGTAGAAACGTATAACTCAAAATATGAATACAAATATTCACATAACATATAATAATTAATATATTATTATTAATATAATAACATAGGTCACAGAAATGATGTAGCACAATAAACAGTTAACGGTCGTTAAATAATTAACGGTAAAAGATAACGGAAAAAGTAGGGTCGTGACAGTACCTTCCCGTTACGGAAATTTCATCCCGAAATTTAAGCAGGTGCAGGGGTTGACTCAACATCTGGGAACAAATGCGGGTACTTCTGCTTCATCTGATCTTCACGCTCCCAAGTGAACTCAAGTCGGTAAGCTACTGGTCCGACACGATCAATAATCTTGAATGGTCCAATATACCTTGGATTTAATTTCCCTCGTTTACCAAATCGAACAACGCCTTTCCAAGGTGCAACTTTAAGCATGACCATCTCTCCAATTTCAAATTCTATATCTTTTCTTTTAATGTCAGCGTAGCTCTTTTGTCGACTTTGGGCGGTTTTCAACCGTTGTTGAATTTGGATGATCTTCTCGGTAGTTTCTTGTATAATCTCCGGACCCGTAATCTGTCTATCCCCCACTTCACTCCAACAAATCGGAGACCTGCACTTTCTACCATAAAGTGCTTCAAACGGCGCCATTTCAATGCTTGAATGGTAGCTGTTGTTGTAGGAAAATTCTGCTAACGGTAGATGTCGATCCCAACTGTTTCCGAAATCAATAACACATGCTCGTAGCATGTCTTCAAGCGTTTGTATCGTCCTTTCGCTCTGCCCATCAGTTTGTGGATGATAGGCAGTACTCATGTCTAGACGAGTTCCTAATGCTTGCTGTAATGTCTGCCAGAATCTTGAAATAAATCTGCCATCCCTATCAGAGATAATAGAGATTGGTATTCCATGTCTGGAGACGACTTCCTTCAAATACAGTCGTGCTAACTTCTCCATCTTGTCATCTTCTCTTATTGGTAGGAAGTGTGCTGATTTGGTGAGACGATCAACTATTACCCAAATAGTATCAAAACCACTTGCAGTCCTTGGCAATTTAGTGATGAAATCCATGGTAATGTTTTCCCATTTCCATTCCGGGATTTCGGGTTGTTGAAGTAGACCTGATGGTTTCTGATGCTCAGCTTTAACCTTAGAACACGTCAAACATTCTCCTACGTATTTAGCAACATCGGCTTTCATACCCGGCCACCAAAAATGTTTCTTGAGATCCTTGTACATCTTCCCCGTTCCAGGATGTATTGAGTATCTGGTTTTATGAGCTTCTCTAAGTACCATTTCTCTCATATCTCCAAATTTTGGTACCCAAATCCTTTCAGCCCTATATCGGGTTCCGTCTTCCCGAATATTAAGATGCTTCTCCGATCCTTTGGGTATTTCATCCTTTAAATTTCCCTCTTTTAAAACTCTTTGTTGCGCCTCCTTTATTTGAGTAGTAATGTTATTATGAATCATTATATTCATAGATTTTACTCGAATAGGTTCTCTGTCCTTCCTGCTCAAGGCATCGGCTACCACATTTGCCTTCCCCGGGTGGTAACGAATCTCAAAATCGTAATCATTCAATAATTCAATCCACCTACGCTGCCTCATATTCAGTTGTTTCTGATTAAATATGTGTTGAAGACTTTTGTGGTCGGTATATATAATACTTTTGACCCCATATAAGTAGTGCCTCCAAGTCTTTAATGCAAAAACAACCGCGCCTAATTCCAAATCATGCGTCGTATAATTTTGTTCGTGAATCTTCAATTGTCTAGACGCATAAGCAATCACCTTCGTTCGTTGCATTAATACACAACTGAGACCTTGCTTTGATGCGTCACAATAAATCACAAAATCATCATTCCCTTCAGGCAATGACAATATAGGTGCCGTAGTTAGCTTTTTCTTCAATAACTGAAACGCTTTCTCTTGTTCATCATTCCATTCAAATTTCTTCCCTTTATGCGTTAATGCAGTCAAGGGTTTTGCTATTCTGGAAAAGTCTTGGATGAACCTTCTGTAGTAACCAGCTAGTCCTAAAAACTGGCGTATGTGTTTCGGAGTTTTCGGGGTTTCCCACTTTTCAACAGTTTCTATCTTTGCCGGATCCACCTTAATACCTTCTTTGTTCACTATGTGACCGAGGAATTGAACTTCTTCCAACCAAAATGCACACTTTGAAAACTTAGCGTACAATTCTTCCTTCCTCAATACTTCTAACACCTTTCTCAAATGTTCACCGTGTTCTTGGTCATTCTTTGAGTAAATAAGTATGTCATCAATGAAAACAATGACAAACTTGTCAAGGTATGGTCCACACACTCGGTTCATAAGGTCCATGAACACAGCTGGTGCATTAGTTAAACCAAACGGCATGACCATAAACTCGTAATGACCGTAACGTGTTCTGAAAGCAGTCTTTGGAATATCATCTTCTTTCACCCGCATTTGATGATACCCGGAACGTAAGTCAATCTTTGAATAAACAGACGAGCCTTGTAGTTGATCAAATAAGTCGTCGATTCTCGGTAGTGGGTAGCGGTTCTTGATGGTAAGTTTGTTCAACTCTCGGTAGTCGATACACAACCTGAATGTACCATCTTTCTTCTTGACAAACAAAACAGGAGCTCCCCACGGTGATGTGCTTGGTCGAATGAAACCACGCTCTAAAAGTTCTTGTAATTGGCTTTGCAGTTCTTTCATCTCGCTGGGTGCGAGTCTGTAAGGAGCACGAGCTATTGGTGCAGCTCCTGGTACAAGATCTATTTGAAATTCAACGGATCGATGTGGGGGTAATCCCGGTAATTCTTTCGGAAATACATCGGGAAATTCTTTTGCAATGGGAACATCATTGATGCTCTTTTCTTCAGTTTGTACTTTCTCGACGTGTGCTAGAACAGCATAGCAACCTTTTCTTATTAGTTTTTGTGCCTTCAAATTACTAATAAGATGTAGCTTCGTGTTGCCCTTTTCTCCGTACACCATTAAGGGTTTTCCTTTTTCTCGTATAATGCGAATTGCATTTTTGTAACAAACGATCTCCGCTTTCACTTCTTTCAACCAGTCCATACCGATTATCACATCAAAACTCCCTAACTCTACTGGTATCAAATCAATCTTAAATGTTTCGCTAACCAGTTTAATTTCTCGATTCCGACATATATTATCTGCTGAAATTAATTTACCATTTGCTAATTCGAGTAAAAATTTACTATCCAAAGGCGTCAATGGACAACTTAATTTAGCACAAAAATCTCTACTCATATAGCTTCTATCCGCACCCGAATCAAATAAAACGTAAGCAGATTTATTGTCAATAAGAAACGTACCCGTAACAAGCTCCGGGTCTTCCTGTGCCTCTACCGCATTAATATTGAAAACTCTTCCACGGCCTTGTCCATTCGTGTTCTCCTGGTTCGGGCAATTTCTAATAATGTGGCCTGGTTTTCCACATTTATAACAAACTACATTGGCATAACTTGCTCCGACACTACTTGCTCCGCCATTACTCGTTCCGACACCATTTGTTCCTTTCGTTCTATTAACCCCTGGTCCGTAGACCTCACACTTCGCCGCGCTATGACCATTTCTTTTACATTTGTTGCAAAATTTGGTGCAGAACCCCGAGTGATTCTTTTCACACCTTTGGCATAGTTGCTTCTGATTGTTGTTGTTGTTGCGGTTATTGTTGTTGTTGGGATGATTGTTGTAGTTGCTGTTGTTGTTGTTGTTGTTGGGCCGTTTGTTGTAGTTGCGATTGATGTTGCGATTGTTGGGATAATTGTTGCGATTATTGTTGTAATTGCTGTTGTTGTTGTATTGGTGATTCTTATCACCGTTTTCCTCCCACTTTCTTTTGACTTGCTTCACATTGGCCTCTTCAGCAGTCTGTTCTTTAATTCTTTCTTCAATCTGGTTCACTAGTTTGTGAGCCATTCTACATGCCTGTTGTATGGAGGCGGGCTCGTGTGAACTTATATCTTCTTGGATTCTTTCCGGTAATCCTTTCACAAACGCGTCGATCTTCTCTTCCTCATCTTCGAATGCTCCCGGACACAATAGGCACAATTCTGTGAATCGTCTTTCGTACGTGGTAATATCAAATCCTTGGGTTCGTAACCCTCTAAGTTCTGTCTTGAGCTTATTGACCTCGGTTCTGGGACGGTACTTCTCGTTCATCAAGTGCTTGAATGCTGACCACGGTAGTGCGTACGCATCATCTTGTCCCACTTGCTCTAGATAGGTATTCCACCATGTTAACGCAGAACCTGTGAAGGTATGGGTAGCGTACTTCACTTTGTCCTCTTCAGTACACTTACTTATGGCAAACACCGATTCAACCTTCTCGGTCCACCGTTTCAATCCGATCGGTCCTTCGGTTCCATCAAATTCCAAAGGTTTGCAGGCAGTGAATTCTTTGTAGGTGCATCCTACACGATTTCCTGTACTGCTAGATCCATGGTTATTGTTGGTATGTAGCGCAGCCTGTACTGCGGCTATGTTTGAAGCTAGAAAAGTACGGAATTCCTCTTCATTCATATTCACGGTGTGACGAGTAGTCGGTGCCATTTCCTTCAAAATAGTTAAATGGAACAAGTTAATCATACAGAATATTAAGAGTAGTTAATAGTATTTCGTAGCATAATATGAACTCATTTATAAAAGCTTTTTCTTCATATTAGCGTTTTATAAGTTTAAATTCGAGTAGTACCTACCCGTTAAGTTCATACTTAGTAGCTAATATACAATTCAACTACTACAATTCTATATGAAAAACTGATTATAATAATATTTCGCGTTCAAACTTTTATACAATATTTTACAAACTTACAATACCGCTTATTTTACATAAAGCATGAAATATAGCACACAATAACTTTGATACAAGATAGTTGTGAAGACAATTCTAGCTAGTACACAAGTCGTTCAGCAAAGGCAATAAAGACACGTAATTCATACGTCCAGAAACAAGTCATGCATTCTGGTTTTACTAGGACTACTTCCCATCCTTGGTCTTGTGCAACATAACCGTTATGGCCGTTGATAAGACAGCGTGTTGTAACGTCATCAAAGGGACGAGGGTTACGTAATGTCCAACAGTCCCGTAATAATCTAAAAACCTCATTTCTTACCCCAATTACCGACTCCGTCACTTGTGGAAACGTTTTGTTTAATAGTTGTAGCCCGATGTTCTTGTTCTCACTTTGGTGAGAAGCGAACATTACTAATCCGTAAGCATAACATGCTTCTTTATGTTGCATGTTAGCCGCTTTTTCTAAATCACGAAGTCCAATATTCGGATATATTGAGTCAAAATAATTTCTTAACCCGTTGCGTAAAATAGCATTTGGGTTCCCCGCAATATATGCGTCAAAGTAAACACATCGTAACTTATGGGTTTCCCAATGTGATATCCCCCATCTTTCAAACGAAAGTCTCTTATAAACCAAGACATTCTTGGAACGTTCTTCGAATGTCTTACAAACTGATCTCGCCTTAAATAGTTGTGCCGAAGAATTCTGGCCGACTCTAGACAAGATTTCATCAATCATGTCTCCGGGTAGGTCTCTTAAAATATTGGGTCGTCTATCCATTTTGTGTTTTTAAACTGTAAAATAGACAAGAGTTAGATTCATAAAAAAATACTTATTAATACAAGCAATTTTTACATATATCATAAAGCATAAGAACACTATATTACATATATTACACCACACGAATACAACTATCTTATTCCGACTCGCTCGTTTCTTCTTCTTCGGTTTTGGTTCGTTTTGCCAAGTTTCTAGGGATATATGATGTTCCCCTAATACGAGCCGTCGTTGTCCACATTGGTTTAGAAAAACCTGGTGGTTTAGAGGTTCCCGGGTCATTGTTACAACTTAAGGACTTCGGAGGTTGACGATACATATAAAGTTCATCGGGGTTGGAATTAGATTTCTCTATTTTTATGCCCTTTCCCTTATTATTTTCTTTTGCCTTTTTAAATTCAGTTGGGGTAATTTCTATAACATCATCGGAATTCTCGTCGAAATCCGATTCATCGGAGAATTGGTAATCCTCCCAATATTTTGCTTCCTTGGCGGAAACACCATTGACCATAATTAACTTTGGTCGGTTGGTTGAGGATTTTCTTTTACTTAACCGTTTTATTATTTCCCCCACCGGTTCTATTTCTTCATCCGGTTCCGATTCTACTTCCGGTTCCTCTTCGGGAACTTGTGAATCAGTCCACAAATCATTCCAATTTACATTTGACTCTTCATTATTATTAGGTGAGTCAATGGGACTTGTTCTAGAGGTAGACATCTATCACATAATATCAAACACGTTAAGAGATTAATATATCACATAATATTCATATGTTAAAAATATATAGTTTCCAACAAAAATGTTAAGCAATCATTTTTAAAGAAAACACGGTCGAAGTCCAGACTCACTAATGCATCCTAACAAACTCGATAAGACACACTAATGCAAATTTTCTGGTTCTCTAAGACCAACGCTCGGATACCAACTGAAATGTCCCGTTCTTATTGATTAAAAACGTTCCATATTAATTGATTTCGTTGCGAGGTTTTGACCTCTATATGAGACGTTTTTCAAAGACTGCATTCATTTTTAAACAAACCATAACCTTTATTTCATCAATAAAGGTTTAAAAAGCTTTACGTAGATTATCAAATAATGATAATCTAAAATATCCTGTTTACACACGACCATTACATAATGGTTTACAATACAAATATGTTACAACAAAATAAGTTTCTTGAATGCAGTTTTTACACAATATCATACAAGCATGGACTCCAAATCTTGTCCTTATTTAAGTATGCGACAGCGGAAGCTCTTAATAATCACCTGAGAATAAACATGCTTAAAACGTCAACAAAAATGTTGGTGAGTTATAGGTTTAACCTATATATATCAAATCGTAACAATAGACCACAAGATTTCATATTTCAATACACATCCCATACATAGAGATAAAAATCATTCATATGGTGAACACCTGGTAACCGACAATAACAAGATGCATATATAAGAATATCCCCATCATTCCGGGACACCCTTCGGATATGATATAAATTTCGAAGTACTAAAGCATCCGGTACTTTGGATGGGGTTTGTTAGGCCCAATAGATCTATCTTTAGGATTCGCGTCAATTAGGGTGTCTGTTCCCTAATTCTTAGATTACCAGACTTAATAAAAAGGGGCATATTCGATTTCGATAATTCAACCATAGAATGTAGTTTCACGTACTTGTGTCTATTTTGTAAATCATTTATAAAACCTGCATGTATTCTCATCCCAAAAATATTAGATTTTAAAAGTGGGACTATAACTCACTTTCACAGATTTTTACTTCGTCGGGAAGTAAGACTTGGCCACTGGTTGATTCACGAACCTATAACAATATATACATATATATCAAAGTATGTTCAAAATATATTTACAACACTTTTAATATATTTTGATGTTTTAAGTTTATTAAGTCAGCTGTCCTCGTTAGTAACCTACAACTAGTTGTCCACAGTTAGATGTACAGAAATAAATCGATAAATATTATCTTGAATCAATCCACGACCCAGTGTATACGTATCTCAGTATTGATCACAACTCAAACTATATATATTTTGGAATCAACCTCAACCCTGTATAGCTAACTCCAACATTCACATATAGAGTGTCTATGGTTGTTCCGAAATATATATAGATGTGTCGACATGATAGGTCGAAACATTGTATACGTGTCTATGGTATCTCAAGATTACATAATATATAATACAAGTTGATTAAGTTATGGTTGGAATAAATTTGTTACCAATTTTCACGTAGCTAAAATGAGAAAAATTATCCAATCTTGTTTTACCCATAACTTCTTCATTTTAAATCCGTTTTGAGTGAATCAAATTGCTATGGTTTCATATTGAACTCTATTTTATGAATCTAAACAAAAAAAGTATAGGTTTCTAGTCGGAAAAATAAGTTACAAGTCGTTTTTGTAAAGGTAGTCATTTCAGTCGAAAGAACGACGTCTAGATGACCATTTTAGAAAACATACTTCCACTTTGAGTTTAACCATAATTTTTGGATATAGTTTCATGTTCATAATAAAAATCATTTTCTCAGAATAACAACTTTTAAATCAAAGTTTATCATAGTTTTTAATTAACTAACCCAAAACAGCCCGCGGTGTTACTACGACGGCGTAAATCCGGTTTTACGGTGTTTTTCGTGTTTCCAGGTTTTAAATCATTAAGTTAGCATATCATATAGATATAGAACATGTGTTTAGTTGATTTTAAAAGTCAAGTTAGAAGGATTAACTTTTGTTTGTGAACAAGTTTAGAATTAACTAAACTATGTTCTAGTGATTACAAGTTTAAACCTTCGAATAAGATAGCTTTATATGTATGAATCGAATGATGTTATGAACATCATTACTACCTTAAGTTCCTTGGATGAACCTACTGGAAAAGAGAAAAATGGATCTAGCTTCAATGGATCCTTGGATGGCTCAAAGTTCTTGAAGCAAAATCATGACACGAAAACAAGTTCAAGTAAGATCATCACTTGAAATAAGATTGTTATAGTTATAGAAATTGAACCAAAGTTTGAATATGATTATTACCTTGTATTAGAATGATAACCTACTGTAAGAAACAAAGATTTCTTGAGGTTGGATGATCACCTTACAAGATTGGAAGTGAGCTAGCAAACTTGAAAGTATTCTTGATTTTATGAAACTAGAACTTTTGGAATTTATGAAGAACACTTAGAACTTGAAGATAGAACTTGAGAGAGTTCAATTAGATGAAGAAAATTGAAGAATGAAAGTGTTTGTAGGTGTTTTTGGTCGTTGGTGTATGGATTAGATATAAAGGATATGTAATTTTGTTTTCATGTAAATAAGTCATGAATGATTACTCATATTTTTGTAATCTTATGAGATATTTCATGCTAGTTGCCAAATGATGGTTCCCACATGTGTTAGGTGACTCACATGGGCTGCTAAGAGCTGATCATTGGAGTGTATATACCAATAGTACATACATCTAAAAGCTGTGTATTGTACGAGTACGAATACGGGTGCATACGAGTAGAATTGTTGATGAAACTGAACGAGAATGTAATTGTAAGCATTTTTGTTAAGTAGAAGTATTTTGATAAGTGTATTGAAGTCTTTCAAAAGTGTATAAATACATATTAAAACACTACATGTATATACATTTTAACTGAGTCGTTAAGTCATCGTTAGTCGTTACATGTAAGTGTTGTTTTGAAACCTTTAGGTTAACGATCTTGTTAAATGTTGTTAACCCAATGTTTATAATATCAAAAGAGATTTTAAATTATTATATTATCATGATATTATGATGTACGAATATCTCTTAATATGATATATATACATTAAATGTCGTTACAACGATAAACGTTACATATATGTCTCGTTTCAAAATCATTAAGTTAGTAGTCTTGTTTTTACATATGTAGTTCATTGTTAATATAATTAATGATATGTTTACTTATCATAATATCATGTTAACTATATATATAACCATATATATGTCATCATATAGTTTTTTTACAAGTTTTAACGTTCGTGAATCACCGGTCAACTTGGGTGGTCAATTGTCTATATGAAACCTATTTCAATTAATCAAGTCTTAACAAGTTTGATTGCTTAACATGTTGGAAACATTTAATCATGTAAACATCAATCTCAATTAATATATATAAACATGGAAAAGTTCGGGTCACTACACAAAACACTTAACGGCTCCGTCACTTGGTCCCACAGCTTGATCGTACTTAAATGAATTTAACAAACAACATTGCATTCTTTTATTTCAAAAGTTTCCCAAAAAGGAAAGCATACCAAAATATGTAGTTTAAAAGTAACCCAACATATTAATAATCCAAAGTTGACACAAAACATTGTCAACAACCCACAAGTATTAATTATTTAAAAACCGAATGCAAGCCAAAGTTTCATAAATTGTTTCATTAAAATCTGCCCAAATGCATGCAGACTCTTCTAAACACAGCAGAAGCATCACATAAACTCAAGTACCTATAAAAACATGCGAGTAAACTATCAACACAAAGGTTGAGTGAATTATAGGTTTAAATAATTAAATAAACTTTAGACCACAAGATTTAAAAATGTTAGAAAACATTAAACATTATTCCATTATCAATGAGCCACCTGGTAACCACTTAACCATTTATTTACCCTTGCCAAACACAATAAAAATATACACTGGATAGTGTATCTACAACAAAATACGAAGTACTAAACATTTCGATTATAAATTGCTAGCGCGACTAGCTCGAAATGGGGTTGTCAAACCCGATAGATCTATCCGTAAGATTCGCGTTCACCGGTAAAAACCAATGATTACAGTTACCAGACTAGGGAATATTTTTGTCCAACTCACAATGAATAATTTATATTTAGTTGTCACTTGTGTCTAAACGTGAAATAAAATGCATGTAATCGCATCCCAAAAATATACTTTGAAAAGTATGTAAAAAGGGACTATAACTCACCTTAATAGTAACGAAGTAACCAATACAAATAAGCGAACAGCAAATGAGTACAGTGATCATGAATGATCACAATGCCGACCTATAAATAAAGTAGGTCGATATAAATAACTAACTTAGGTCAAGTCTTAGTATGATAGCTATTATACATGTTGCAAGTAGAAATAAAACAATACTCAATATGCATCGGTTTGATTGGAACAGCTTACGGACACACACTTTCTATTTTTGGCAGGTTTCCATTTTTGGAAAGTTTCTATTTGTGGGAAGTTTCTATTTTTGGAAAGTTTCCAAATTTAGAAAGTTGATATTTTAGGAAAGTTTATAAGTTAGGAAAGTTTCCTTAATTAGAAAGTCAACAAAAGTCAACTGAAAGTCAAAGTCAACCGAAAGTCAACTCAAAAGTCAACCTTGGTCAAACGTAGTCAACGTTAATTTTAAAAGTGTAAGTTGTAATAATAATGTAAGTTATAATGTTTATTAAAGTTAAATATGTCTAATTATGTCATAACATAAGTTTAATTAAATTAAAATGAATTATTAAAGTTAATATAAGTTTAAATGATATAATTAATATAACATAAGTATTTAATTAATTAATTAAATATTAGTCATAATATAAGTATTATTAATTAATAATAAATTTTAAATCATATCATAAGTATTATTAATTAATAATGAATTATTAATCATATCATAAGTTTCTAATTATAATTATTAAATCATAAGTATTTAATAATTAAATTATAATTAAATAATAACTAAGCCGTATAATAATTAAATAATTAATTAATCCTTATTATAAGTCTTATAATAGTAATCTCATAATATAAGTTTAATACTTATCATAAGTATTTTTCATTAATAATAAAAGTATTATTAATCATATGTTTAATTAAAATGTTTATTAAATCATAAGTATTAATTAAATGATATAATAAATATATATCATAAGTCTTAAATAATAGTAATTACTTTTTTTTATCATAAGTAATTAAATGATAATGAAATCCATTATTTATATCATAAGTTTAATAATTAGTCATAAGTTTTAAATCAAAAGTTCATCGGGTCGTATCCTGAGCCCCGGGTGTCGGTTTTCGGCGAGCCTTACATATATCTCCGCCTAAGCAAACCACCCGACACTTTAGTACACTCAAGAACACCCCAAGAACAGTCCAAAAGTCGTGATGTACATCCATTACACTACTTGGAACTTCAATTCACTCAAAATCGTGTTTTAGACATAACGGGTGATTCGTGGCTCGGATCGAGATGACCCGAACATGAAAGTTCGTCCCACCATCAGTCCTGACACACTAACACAACCTAAAGTCACCAAATATGGTCACAAAGTCGGACCAAACCTGGTTCATACCAATATCACAATTCAATCTTAACAAAATACCACTTTGATCATATCTAGGGCTCCGGGAATCGAAACGACATGAATCCGGAGTCTAAAATTAATGTCTTGATGAGAGGAACTCATCTAGATACTTTATTTTAACTTTTATAACAGTCAAAATATCAGAAATACACGAAATAGCTGCTGTCCCAATTTTATCAAACCGAAAACATGTGTTTATGAGTAATTCTATGCATACAAACACAATTACAACAACAAGTAATCATCATACTATTAAAATATAATCAAAATATAGAAAAATAAATAAAAAACAAAAGTTCTAGGGTTAGGGTTTATACCCTAATCAAGAATCAATGGATGTTATCGCGTAGAGGATGACGAGTCGAACACGAATATGCAAACCAAATGATGATCCAAGCAATAAAAATTGATGATGATGATGTTGGTGTGTGTGGTTGGCGATGGCAAGAGGGAGAGGGAGAGAGGAGAGCACCAAAAATAATTTAGGTTTTGATATTTTGCAAAATAATACACAAAATGAGAAACAAGGGAGTGTTACTCCCTCCCTTGGTGGCTTCGGCCAATTTGGATGGGGTGGGCCCCACTTGTGGGCTGTATTGCTAATGTGATTAAATCCTAGTGGCCCGAAAGCTCGAACGAATCCCGAAACGCGAAAACACCCTTACGCGATTAAAATTTCGGAGAGATAACAAACGCGCGACGAAAAATAAATATAAATACTCTTTATAATAATATGACTTTAAAATATCATATTTAAAATAATTAGGATTAAAATATCCCAAAAACGCAACCGTTGGTTTGAAAACCGAAAAGATTCGCCGGATAGAAATCCGCGACACGTAGAAACGTATAACTCAAAATATGAATACAAATATTCACATAACATATAATAATTAATATATTATTATTAATATAATAACATAGGTCACAGAAATGATGTAGCACAATAAACAGTTAACGGTCGTTAAATAATTAACGGTAAAAGATAACGGAAAAAGTAGGGTCGTGACAGTACCTTCCCGTTACGGAAATTTCATCCCGAAATTTAAGCAGGTGCAGGGGTTGACTCAACATCTGGGAACAAATGCGGGTACTTCTGCTTCATCTGATCTTCACGCTCCCAAGTGAACTCGGGACCGCGTCTGGTTCCATCTAACCCGGACAATAGGAATTCGGCTCTGCTTAAGAGTCTTAACTTCTCGATCCATAATCTCAATGGGTTCCTCAATAAAATGAAGTTGCTTATCAACATGAAGTTCTTCCAAAGGAATAGTTTTGTCGGCCTCGGCCAAACACTTCTTTAAATCCGATACATGAAAAACATCGTGAACAGCACCGAGTTCTTGTGGCAACTTCAAACGATAAGCCTCCGGTCCAACTCTCTAAATGATCTCAAACAGTCCAACAAAATGAAGACTTAACTTTCCCCTTTTACCAAAATGGATCACACCCTTCCAAGGTGAAACCTTTAACATAACCCGATCACCAACTTGAAATTCTACATCTTTCCTTCCCCTATCGGCATAACTCTTTTGCCGACTTCTAGCGGTTCTCAATCTTTCCTTAATCTGTACAATCTTCTCGGTAGTCTCGTGAATAATTTCTGGACCTGTGAGTTGAGCATCCCCAACCTCATTCCAACAGACAGGAGACCTACACTTCCTACCATACAGAGCTTCAAACGATGCGGCTTGAATACTTGCGTGATAACTGTTGTTTTAAGAAAACTCAGCTAGCGGTAAATATTTATCCCACCCATTACCAAAATCAATAACACACGCTCTTAACATATCTTCTAACGTCTGAATGTTCCTTTCACTCTGACCATCCGTTTAAGGATGATAAGAGGTGCTCATATCTAACCTAGTTCCCAAGGCTTCCTGTAAAGATCGCCAAAACCTCGATACAAATCGACTATCTCGGTCTGAGATAATGGATACAGGAACACCATGCCTAGAAACAATCTCCTTCAAGTACAAACGTGTAAGCTTATCCATTGAATCTGTTTCCCTAATCGGCAAAAAGTGAGCCGACTTAGTGAGTCGATCTACAATCACCCAAATAGTGTCATAGCCACCCGCAACTCTCGGTAACTTAGTAATAAAATCCATCGTAATTCCTTCCCACTTCCACTCGGGAATCTCAGGTTGCACCAACAGTCCAGACGGTTTTTGATGTTCAGCTTTAACCTTAGCACATGTCAAATACTTAGCCACATACGTAGCCACATCACCTTTCAAATTAGGCCACCAATACAGCTCTTTAAGATCATGATACATCTTTCCTGAACCAGGATGAATAGAGTACCTAGACTTATGAGCCTCATCCAAAACAAATTGTCGCAGTTCGCCAAACTTCGGAACCCAAAGACGTCCTGCAAAGTATCTAGTACCATCTGCTAGAATCTCAAATTTCTTAGCCATTCCTCTTACGTCCTCCTTCACAAAATTCTCTTCCTTTAAGGCTTCTTGTTGTGCCTCAAGAATCTGCCTTACGAGGTTTGTTCTAATTGTTATATTCAAGACCCTAAACCTGCGAGGTTCAGCCCTTTCTTTACGACTCAACGCATCCGCCACAACATTGGCCTTACCCAGATGATACAAAAGTTCACAATCGTAATCGTTTAACGTCTCAATCCATCTTCATTGTCTCATGTTCAACTGATCCTGATCGAGGATATGTTGAAGACTTTTATGATCTGTGTACACAGTACTCTTGACCCCATACAAATAATGTCTCTAAATCTTAAGCGCAAAAACAACGGCCCCCAACTCTAAATCATGAGTTGTATAGTTCTGTTCGTGAATCTTCAACTGACGTGACGCGTACGCAATAAATTTCTTTCGTTGCATCAAAACACAACCAAAGCCTTGACGCGAACCATCACAATAGACAACAAAATCATCATTACCCTCAGGTAGTGACAATATCGGAGCGGTAGTCAACTTCTTCTTTAAAATCTGAAAAGCAGTCTCTTGTTCATCCTTCCACTCGTACTTCTTCCCTTTATGCGTTAAAGCAGTCAGAGGTTTTGCAATACGAGAGAAATCTTGAATGAACCTTCTATAGTAAACTGCTAATCCTAGGAACTGACGAATGTAAGTAGGAGTTTTCGGAGTTTCCCACCTTTCAATCGCCTCAATCTTAGCAGGATCAACTTGTATCCCTTGTTTACTAATAATATGTCCAAGGAATTGAACTTCCCGTAACCAGAATGCACACTTAGAGAACTTAGCGTACAACTCTTCTTTTCTCAACAGATCAAGCACTAACCTCAAATGTTCCTCGTGCTCTTCATCACTCTTCGAATAAATAAGGATGTCATCGATGAACACAATAACGAACTTGTCCAGATAGGGTCTACACACACGGTTCATGAGGTCCATGAACACAACAGGTGCATTTGTCAATTCGAACGGCATAACAAGAAACTCAAAGTGACCGTAACGGGTGCGAAAAGCAGTTTTCGAAACATCAGATTCTTTAACACGCAACTGATGATAGCCGGAACGAAGATCGATTTTTGAATAAACAGATGAACCCTGAAGCTGATCGAACAGATCATCAATTCTCGGAAGAGGATAATGATTTTTAATAGTAAGCTTGTTCAACTCACGATAATCAATGCACAAACGAAAAGAACCATCCTTCTTCTTAACAAACAGAACAGGAGCTCCCCAAGGGGACGAACTAGGATGAATAAAACCTTTGTCTAACAACTCACGGAGTTGACTCGACAATTCTTGAAGTTCAGAAGGCGCAAGACGATAAGGAGCACATGCTACAGGAGTAGCACCGGGAACAAGATCAATTTGAAATTCTACTGCGCGTTGCAACGGAAGGCCAGGTAAATCTTCGGGAAATACCTCGGGAAAATCTCTAACAATATGAAGATCACCAACGCTCTTCATTTCTTTATCGGAATCAACAACTTGGGCTAGAATAGCATGACAACCTTTGCGAAGATGTTTAAGAACTTTCTAACAGCTAATAAGATTTAACTGTCGGCATTTCTTATCTCCAAAAACCATCAGCGGCTCTCCAACCACATTAGTAATACGAATAGCTTTATCATAACACACAATCTCAGCATGATTCGCCGATAACCAATCCATCCCAATAACAATGTCAAAACTACCAAGTTCAATCGGTACCAAATCTATCTCAAAATCTCTGCCAGCTAAATTAATGTTACATTTACGATGCACAGTCTTAGCAGTGAGCACTTTACCATTAGCTATTTCAACAACATAAGTATTGTCTAAAGGAGTTAACGGTGTTTTAACTTTTGGACTTAATTTACTCGACACAAAACTCAAATCAGCCCCTGAATCAAATAGTACGTAAACTGATAAATTGTTGACCGAGAACATACCAGTAACAAGTTTAGGATCTTCCTCAGCATCCCTGGCATTAATGTTGACCGCTCTACCACGTGCAGTCTCTGCAGTCTTCTTGTTGGGACAGGCATCACGGAAATGCCCCGGCTTCCCACACTCGTAACAAACTCTCGGATTACCACCACTATTCAACTTTCCATTACCATTACCATTCCCACCTCTATTACCAGCATTATTACCATTATTACCACCTGCAGTAGGGGTAGCATAACCCGGCAGAAGCACCGTACAATCCTTAGCAACGTGTCCCTGTTTGGAACACCTCTTGCAAGTCATGGTACAGAAACCATCATGAGCCTTGTAACAACGAGGGCACACATGCTGATTGCGGTTATTTGAACCCGAAGTGTCCTGATTTTTCTACTGATTTTGGTTTTGATTGCGGTTATTATCCCACTTTCTCTTCCCATTATCAGCTTTCTTAACAGTCTCTTCACTGGGTTCGGTTACAGTAGCCTTGCTTCTTCTCAAGATCTTATCATTCAACTTATGAGCCATAGACATCGCGGCCTCAATTGTATGGGGCTCACTAGACTCGACCCCATGCTCGATTTTCTTAGATAACCCATCGATGTAAGCTTCAATCTTAAGATTCTCATCCGCATAAACATTAGGACACAACAAAGTCAACTCAAAGAACCTCTGCTCGTAGGCATCTAATTTGGTGCCCTTCATTTTCAAGTTTGTAAGTTCAACCTCTAACTTCTTAAGCTCACCCCGGGGACGATAGCGGGTGATCATTCTTTCTTTGAAATTATTCCAAGTTAAACCATAAGCCACATCATTTCCCAAACTATTAACCAAGTTGTTCCACCAGGTCAATGCACTATCCTTCAAAGTGCAGCTAGCAAAACTAACCTTGTCCTCCTCTCGGACTCGACTAACCCTGAAAATAGACTCGATTTTCTCGAACCAGCGGGTAAGTCCTATAGGTCCTTCCGTGCCACTGAATTTCTGTGGACGACTCGCCATAAACGTTTTGTGGGAGCACCTGATAATGCTAAAAACGAACATATATTTCATAGCATTATTCCTCAAGAAAGACAAGCTTTTAGTTGCAATTGTTCTATTTACAAGTGATATTCGTTTAAATAATAAAAGGTGAAGACAAAAGATAGATTCGACGAATTGAAGACGCAAATGACCAAAAAGCTCAAAAGTACAAAAGACAATCAAAAAGGTTCCAATTATTGATAAGAAACGTCTCGAAATTACAAGAGTACAAGATTCAAAACGCAAAGTACAAAATATAAAATTGTACGCAAGGACGTTCGAAAATCCGGAACCGGGACCAGAGTCAACTCTTAACGCTCGACGCAATGGACTAAAAATTACAAGTTAACTATGTATATAAATATAATATAATATATAATTAATTATATTAATTATATATATATTATATATATATATTAAAAACCGTCGGCAGAGAAAACTCCAAGGACTGAGCTGTAAAATTAACCTCCGCGACTCGCGGAGTTTGAAGGGGATTTTGCCGCGAGTCGCGGAGCCCCAAAATTCAACTCTGGCTATAAAGCAAACCGAATTCTGATCAAATTTCATAATCTATTTTCTCTTCTCTCTCAATATATACGTAATATATATATATAATTTATATTTTAATTTTAATTTTAATTTTAAATCCTAATAATAGGGGTATGTTAGCGAATGTTGTAAGGGTGTAAGTCGAAATTCTGTCCGTGTAACGCTACGCTATTTTTAATCATTGTAAGTTATGTTCAACCTTTTTATATTAATGTCTCGTAGCTAAGTTATTATTATGCTTATTTAAAACGAAGTAATCATGATGTTGGGCTAATTACTAAAATTGGGTAATTGGGCTTTGTACCATAATTGGGGTTTGGACAAAAGAACGACACTTGTGGAAATTAGACTATGGGCTATTAATGGGCTTTATATTTGTTTAACTAAATGAAAGTTTGTTAATGTTAATATAAAGATTTACAATTGGGCGTCCCTATAAATTACCATATACACTCAATCGGACACGATGGGCGGGGTATTTATATGTACGAATAATCGTTCATTTAACCGGACACGGGAATGGATTAATAGCTACTAGAATAATTAAAATAGGGGTGAAATTACATTCAAGGGTAATTGGTGTAATTGTTAACAAAGTAGTAAAACCTTGGTTTACACGCAGTCGATAACCTGGTGTATTCATTAAACAAAGTATTAAAACCTTGTTACAATTCGAATCCCCAATTAGTTGGAATATTTAACTTCGGGTATAAGAATAATTTGATGAGGACACTCGCACTTTATATTTATGACTGATGGACTGTTATGGACAAAAACCAGACGGACATATTAAATAATCCAGGACAAAGGACAATTAACCCATGGGCATAAAACTAAAATCAACACGTCAAACATCATGATTACGGAAGTTTAAATAAGCATAATTCTTTTATTTCATATTTAATTTCCTTTATTTTATATTTAATTGCACTTCTAATTATCGCACTTTTATTTATTGTTATTTAATCGCACTTTTAATTATCGTACTTTTTAATTATCGCAATTTTATTTTATCGTATTTTTATTATTCGCAATTTCATTATCGTTATTTACTTTACGCTTTAATTTAAGTCTTGTATTTATTTTATATTTTACATTAGGTTTTAACTGCGACTAAAATCTTAAAATCGACAAACCGGTCATTAAACGGTAAAAACCCCCCTTTATAATGATAATATTACTTATATATATATTTGTATTTTTATAAAAGTAAACTAATATAGCGTTGAGCTTTGTTTAAAGATTTCCCTGTGGAACGAACCGGACTTACTAAAAACTACACTACTGTACGATTAGGTACACTGCCTATAAGTGTTGTAGCAAGGTTTAAGTATATCCATTCTATAAATAAATAAATATCTTGTGTAAAATTGTATCGTATTTAATAGTTTTTCCTAGTAAAATATAAACTATTTTATATACCACCCCGCTGCACATCAAGTATTTTTGGCGCCGCTGCCTGGGACTTATCTTAAAAGCCGGAAGCGCAACGCTAATATAAAAAAAAAAAGATTTTTAGCTTACTTCTATTAAAAATTCGTTTTTGTAAAAATACGTTTTAGTTATTCAAAAATATAAAAAGAAAAACAAAAATATAAGTATTTTTTTTAGTATTTTTTTTAATATTTAAGTTTTATAAGTTTCTTTATCTTTATTTTAGTTTATAATAATATAAATTTTATTAAATATCTTTTATTTATTTAAAAACAGAAAACAGAAAATAAAAAAAAAAATAAATAAATAAAAACGCGTAAAAACTCAACCCTGTCAGCTGAAATTCTAAACCCCGCGACTCGCGGGGTTTTCTTCTTTAATTGCCGCGACTCGCGGAGACCATCTGACACACGGACAGAAAACCCTAATCCTGCATTAATTACGTTTTATTATTAATTATTATTATTATTTAAACCTAATTATTATTATTATTATTATTATTATTAGTTTTATTTTTACTTTTACTTTTTATTTAATTTATGTATTTAGTATTAATTAGTTTTATTAAATTATAAAATTAGTAGTTTTATTAAATAAATAATATAAAAATAATATTTTTATAAAAATTGTACTTTTTACAACTTTTTGTATATTTTTATATTTTGTCCATTTTTAATCGTTGTAGCGTAATATTTGTATTTTTCTCTCATATTTAATTTTTAAACTTAGTTTTTGCTATAGTCATTTTTACTCCTAGATTTTTAGGCTTTGCCGTAGAATTCCTTAAGTGCTTTTTCTTTAGACTAAGATTTAGGTACTTTAGAATTTTGCGACGCCTTTTTAAGTTTTAGTTTCTTTTTAAGTTATTTCCATTTGGGATTTAGTTTTTCCTTGTAAGCTTTAATATTTTTAGACCTTTTACTATGTACCAATTATCATTCCAATTAGTAATTTCAATTTGCGATTATAATTTTAAGTTAGTTGTAGTAATAAGGTTAGGTTAGTAAAGTATTTTTAAGTTTTTATAAGTTTCTTTTATTTTTCCGTCACCTTTTATTTTTCAACCATTTTTTTTTCTTTTTCTACCTTTTGCGACGAACTCTTTTTCTTTCTTATTTCTCGCTATTCTAGTTTTTAGGACTTAGAATTTTTTCTACTTCTTATCTAAATTTCTTAAAATTACGAAAATTTATTTTAAGTGGTTAAATTAATAGACATCAAAATTTTCTGGTTCGTAGTAATAGTTGGATTTGTACGTGGACCGGGTTATTGGAGCCAAACAGTCCTCAATTATATTGAGACCAAACGAATCCTGCCCCTCTGCTGCATCTTTTGGCTATTCGAAACGTGGGCAAAATCAGAAAAGTCTATTGATTGGATAACTTATTATAATTTTTCTTTCCTTTTTAAAACTAATAGGATATTCAGTGAATGCACCGAGCAAGACGTTCATCACCTTTTGTACGTTCACCACCTATAACTAGATCAAGACACCGTTTAACAAATATAACCGCCATTGATTTTTCTTTAGAATCGTCATCCAGTCGACCAAGTACTTCAGTTCAAATTACCGATAATCCATTTTTTGAACCCAACCTCACAATTGAGAATCCGGAAAATATTCAGGAACGGTTCGTAGACCCTGAACCACTAAACTTTCCTCCGGAACCACCAATCATTCAAACAGAGATTGTTGAGGAACGAACCATCAAATCAGAATCATCTAGTGATACCGATTCAACAAATTCAATTATGGAGAATCTGGAACCTTTAAGTATGGAAGACCGAATGAGAGCTAAACGCACTGGCCAAGGTCACGCAATTACTCATCCAGACATTAATGCGCCAGATTATGAAATCAAAGGACAAATTCTACACATGGTGACTAATCAATGCCAATTTAGTGGTGCGCCGAAGGAAGATCCAAATGAACATCTACGTACCTTTAATAGGATCTGCACACTATTCAAAATTCGAGAAGTGGAGGATGAACAGATATATCTCATGTTATTTCCCTGGACTTTAAAGGGAGAAGCCAAAGATTGGTTGGAATCGTTACCTGAAGGGGCGATCGATACATGGGATGTTTTAATTGACAAATTTCTTAAACAATTCTTTCCTGCATCTAAAGCCGTAAGACTTCAAGCAGAAATTGTTACGTTCACACAGAAACCAAATGAAACTCTATATGAGGCGTGGACAAGATATGGAAAGTTATTAAGAGGATGTCCGCAACATGGTTTAGACACCTGTCAAATAGTACAAATATTCTACCGAGGATGCGACATCACTACAAGAAAAGACATAGATATAGCAGCTGGTGGTTCTATTATGAAGAAAACTGAAACTGATGCTTACAAAATTATTGATAACACTGCTTCCCACTCACATGAGTGGCATCAAGAAAAAGACATCATTAGATCATCTAAAGCAGCTAGAGCCGATTCTAGCCATGACTTAGATTCCATTTCCGCAAAGATAGATGCTTTCGAGAGACGAATGGAAAAGATGACTAAAGATATTCACTCAATACGAATTAGTTGTGAGCAGTGTGGAGGACCACATTTGACAAAAGATTGTCTCAGTATTGAATTAACAATGGAACAAAGAGAGAATATTTCATACATAAACCAAAGGCCTGGAAATAATTATCAGAATAATTATCAACCGCCAAGACCGATTTACAATCAAAACCAGAATTATAACCGAAATATTCCATACAACAACCAACAAGGTCCTAGCAATCAACAAGTATCCAATAATACTTACAATCAGCAAAGACCTAATTTTCAAAACAAACCACCACAACAAACCGATGATAAAAAGCCGAATTTAGAAGATATGATGACGAAGCTAGTTGAAACTCAAACGCAGTTTTTCACATCTCAGAAACAAACAAATGAACAAAATGCTCAAGCATTTAGAAATCAACAAGCTTCTATTCAAAATCTGGAACAAGAAGTAAGTAACCTAGCAAGGTTAATAGGTGAAAGAAAACCGGAAAGTCTACCTAGTGATACAAATGCTAACCCCCGGAATGAAACAGCTAAAGCTATTACCACAAGAAGTGGTACAACACTTAAACCACCTGAAATACCTGTAACTTCTAATGAAAACATTCCTACTCCACAAGAACCACAACCTGATCAAGATAAGGAAAAAGAACCGGTAGTTGAGAAGGTTAATGAAGATAACACAGTTAAGGATAAACCTTATGTTAAACCATATCAACCACCACTTCCTTACCCGAGTAAAATGAAGAAAGAGAAACTTGAAGCCGAGCAATCCAAATTCTTGGATATGTTTAAACAGATAAATGTAAATCTTCCTTTCATTGATGTGATTTCAGGAATGCCAAGATATGCTAAATTCTTGAAAGATCTAATCTCAAATAGAAAAAAAATGGAAGAACTCTCGGCTGTTACTATGAATGCTAATTGTTCAGCAGTGCTGTTGAATAAGATACCAGAAAAACTATCTGATCCAGGAAGTTTCACAATTCCATGTTTTCTGGGTAGTCTTAGTTCAATAGAAGCATTGGCAGACTTAGGTGCTAGTATAAATCTAATGCCGTATTCACTATACGCTAAACTAGACCTTGGAGAATTGAAACCAACCAGAATAAGCATACAACTAGCCGATAGATCAATAAAATATCCTAGAGGGATAATGGAGAACATGCTAGTTAAAGTTGGTACTTTAGTATTTCCAGTAGATTTTGTTGTTTTGGACATGGAAGAAGATTCTCAAGTTCCTCTCATATTAGGAAGACCATTCTTAAACACGGCTAAAGCAATGATAGACGTGTTCGGTAAGAAACTGATCCTAAGTATAGAGGATGAGAGTGTTACCTTTTCAGTTGATAGAGCAATGCAACAACCACAATCTGCAGATGATACATGTTATTATATTCAAACTATAGATGCACATGCAGAATTATTAGAAGAATTTCCAGAATTACAAGGAACAGGAGAATGTTCTTTAGGAGAAGGTAATGAACCAATTGATGAAGCTGAAATGTTAGCTACACTTATAGCTAATGGATATGAACCAACAACAGAAGAAATTCAAATGCTAAAAGAAGAAGACAGATATCGATATAAATCATCGATTGAAGAACCTCCGAAATTAGAGTTAAAGCCACTTCCAAACCATTTGGAATACACTTATTTACATGGTGAATCTGAATTACCTGTAATAATATCGTCTTCTCTTACTGAAAATGAGAAATCACAACTCATTTCTGTGTTGAAAGCTCATAAACCAGCCATTGCATGGAAAATTCATGATATTAAAGGAATAAGTCCTTCGTATTGCACACATAAAATCCTTATGGAAAAAGGTCATAAAACGTATGTGCAACGTCAACGAAGACTAAATCCTAATATGCAAGATGTTGTTAAAAAGGAAATTATTAAACTGCTAGATGCAGGTTTAATATATCCAATCTCTGATAGTCCATGGGTAAGCCCAGTTCAATGCGTACCTAAGAAGGGTGGTATGACTGTCATTACAAATGAGAAAAATGAGCTTATTCCTACTAGGACTGTAACAGGATGGCGTGTATGTATTGATTATAGAAAATTAAATGACGCCACCAGAAAAGATCACTTTCCCTTACCTTTCATAGATCAAATGTTGGAAAGATTAGCCGGAAATAGTTACTATTGTTTTCTAGATGGATTTTCCGGATATTTTCAAATTCCAATAGCACCCGAGGACCAAGAGAAAACCACATTCACGTGCCCTTATGGTACTTTTGCTTACAAACGCATGCCATTTGGACTTTGTAACGCCCCTGCAACCTTTCAAAGGTGTATGATGGCGATTTTTCATGACATGATAGAAGAATGCATGGAAGTTTTCATGGATGACTTTTCAGTCTTCGGTGATACATTTAAATCATGTCTAGTTAATCTGGAACGAATGCTAATTAGATGCGAAAAATCAAATTTAGTACTTAATTGGGAGAAATGCCATTTCATGGTTAAAGAAGGCATCGTTCTTGGACATAAAATTTCAAAAGAAGGAATTGAAGTGGATAGAGCTAAAGTAGATGTAATTACTAAACTTCCACATCCCACCAATGTTAGAGGAGTTAGGAGTTTTCTAGGGCATGCCGGTTTTTACCGACGTTTTATAAAAGATTTTTCTAAAATTGCCACTCCTATGAATAAACTCCTAGAAAAGGATGCTCCATTCATCTTTTCAGATGAGTGTATCAAATCTTTTAATATTCTTAAAGAGAAACTCACTAATGCACCGATCATGATAACACCAAATTGGAATCTACCATTTGAACTAATGTGCGATGCAAGTGATTTTGCAATGGGAGCCGTTTTAGGACAAAGGATTGAAAAACGATTTCAACCTATATATTATGCTAGTAAGACATTACAAGGAGCACAAATGAACTATACAACTACTGAAAAAGAACTCCTTGCTATTGTCTTTGCTTTTGACAAATTTCGATCATATCTCGTTCTAGCAAAAACGGTGGTCTATACCGACCATTCTGCTCTTAGATACCTATTTTCGAAACAAGATGCTAAACCAAGATTAATCCGTTGGATCTTACTCTTACAAGAGTTTGATATTGAAATCCGAGATAAAAGAGGAGCAGAAAATCTCGCCGCTGATCATCTTTCTCGTCTTGAAAATCCCGAATTAGAAGTTCTAAATGAATCAGCCATACAAGACAACTTTCCTGATGAATATCTATTGAAGATAGATTATAAAGAAATCCCATGGTTTGCAGACTATGCAAACTACTTAGTTTGTGGATTCCTTGAAAAAGGATTATCGTACCAAAGACGAAAGAAATTCTTCAGTGATATAAAACACTATTTCTGGGAAGATCCACATCTGTTTAAAAGTTGTCCCGATGGAATAATACGCCGATGTGTATTTGGAGATGAAGCTAGTAAAATTTTAAACCATTGTCACACAGGACCAACAGGAGGGCATTATGGGCCTCAACTAACAGCAAGAAAAGTTTATGAAGCTGGATTCTATTGGCCTACAATTTACAAAGACGCACACCTTCTTTGCAAATCCTGTGATGCATGTCAATGGGCCGGAAAAATAAGTCAACGTAATGAAATGCCACAAAATGTCATCCAAGTATGTGAAGTATTTGACATTTGGGGTATTGACTTTATGGGTCCATTTCCAAAATCTCATAATAATCTATATATACTCGTAGCCATTGATTATGTATCTAAATGGGCGGAAGCACAAGCTCTCCCAACTAACGATGCACGAGTTGTAGTCAACTTTTTAAAACGTCTTTTTGCAAGGTTTGGAACACCGAAAGCTTTAATAAGTGATCGGGGTACTCATTTCTGTAATAATCAACTTGAGAAAGTTCTTAAAAGATATGGAGTAACTCATAAAATCTCCACAGCATATCATCCACAAACAAGTGGACAAGTTGAAAATACCAACCGAGCTTTAAAACGTATTCTAGAGAAAACCGTAGGATCAAATCCAAAGGAATGGTCCATTAAATTGGAGGATGCACTCTGGGCTTTTAGAACAGCCTACAAAACTCCAATTGGAACCACACCTTTTAGACTTGTTTATGGAAAAGCATGTCATCTTCCAGTAGAAATTGAACACAAAGCATTTTGGGCTTTGAAGACATGTAATCTTGATTTACATGAAGCCGGACGTCTACGATTAAGTCAACTAAACGAATTAGAAGAATTAAGACATGAAGCATACGAAAATTCGTTAATCTATAAAGAAAGAACGAAGAAATGGCATGATAAAAGAATCAGAAGTTCAAAAGAATTTAAAGAAGGAGACAGAGTTCTTCTTTTCAATTCACGATTCAAGCTATTTCCTGGAAAATTGAAATCAAGATGGTCTGGACCATTCATAGTCAAAAGAGTTTTCCCATATGGAACGATAGAATTAATAAATTCAAATGGGATTGAATTTAAAGTTAATGGTCACAGAGTTAAACATTACATACATGGTCCGATGGAAGTCGACAACGAAGTTAATCACAATTTCGACACCACAGCTAACTAAGTATGGGGAGAATCAAGTCTTTAAAGGATAATATATATTTCTGTTAGAGTTAGATTGTCTGTTTTCATGTAGTTCTCGAAAATGGAACCCGAATGGTCTTTCCCTAGCAGACCCTAAAGAACTAGTCTTCTCCCCCCATTCTGAATTTTTATTTTTTTTAGGTTTTTACAAAATGAAGACTGCCTGTGAACTAAACCATGGTCTAATGCTACACGCTTTGATCACTAAACGTAATAATGACATACTACCGAGTGAATTAGTATCAGTAATCAGAGAAAGAATGGACGGAGTTAGAAAAGAATCCAGATGCGAAGATAATAAGTTAAAATTTGGTAAAGGAAAATCAAAATCCGCAGCGAAAAGAAGAGCACGACACCTAGAAAGATGTCACAAATGCGGAAAATGGTCACATGGAGGTAAATGTTCAAATAATCAAACCTATTCAAATACCGAATTTGTTACTTTATGCAGAGAAGGACCGTTCATATGTTTAGAAGAAAAGACACTGAATGCTCGAGGTTACGCCTATGTAGCCATGGAAAACCAATTAAACCGACTATCTTATGAATGGAATAGATCATATAACTAAGAAATCTATTTCACAGGTATGTCTGTACAATTTTTATTTTTATTTTTATTTTTAACCTTTTGATAATAAACGCTAATTTGTTCGCTAAAAAGTATTAAATTGGTATTGAATAAAATTAGGTTTGGCGACCGAAATTATTGATATCATTCAAAAATTTATTACATCACTGCGAAATTTAACGTTTATTCTTAAGGTATAAATATCTTTAATCAATCAACCCAAAATATTTCAAAAATTCGTCATGAGTTAAATTAGGTCTTGGAACCGAAATTACTTTACCGAAAAGAGGGGCGCATATTTTTGATAATATTTGATTGATTAAAGTGGGATAAAAAGACAAAAAGATTTTTAATTTTATTTTTACCATATTTTTAAAATTAATATTTAAATCTTAAATTAATATTGTAAACTTTGTAAAACAATATTTTTAAAATTGTAAATATTTGAAAAATTAATATAAGTTTGGTGTGAATTTATAATGTGAATTTTTAAATTAAGTTTGGTGTGAACTTTTAATTTTTAAAATATGAATTTTTAATTTTATGCATTTCAAATTTTAAGTTTGGTGTGAATTTTTAAATATTAATTTTGAATTTTATATTTAAGTTGTGTGAATTTAAAAACAAAAATTTACTTTATCTCATTAAGTTAAGAATATGATTTTTAAAATTCGTCGTAAGTTGAAGACTAGGTCTTTGAACCGAAATTGCTTTACCCGAGGGAGGGACGAGAACTTTTATTATCATTATTTTTAATCTTATTGAATTAGAGTATGCCAAAAACATTGAAAAAACCCAAAAATCTTAGCTTTTAAAACAATCGCTACAAAAAGACAAATTTTAAAATTTTGTCGAAGGACGGACTAGGACATCGATCTGAAACGACCTCGTCCTAAATAACAAGGGAAACAAAATTTTAAAATTAATTACTAAATTGTTTTAATAAGTTAATGATTATAAAAAAAAAAAAAAAAAAAAGAGTAAACTCCGCGACTCGCGGAGTTTGAAGTGCAAAACCTCCGCGACTCGCGGAGGTACCAAAAATCAGAAAAAAAATAAAAAGAGCTGCACGATCAGTTCACTTCCCCCACACAAAACACCCAAAAACACTGCGAAAAGAGCTGCGAAAAAACACGAAAAACACCCCCAAAAATCCCAATTTTTAACCGTTAATCACCAAATTTTTTGCTAAAATCATGTTGAGAAGGATGCTATCTAAGAATTACTCAAGAAAAACGGTAAATTTCTACACCTAAACACCATTTAATTCGAAATTTGGTGTTCTTGAGCTATTTTTTCCCCAATTTGATTTTGATGCTTTTTAGTGTAATTAAGCTTAAATTGTTTATGTATTATGCTTGTATAACCTAGATTGATGCTGTTTAACATGATTAGAAGCCTTAAACTTCAAATTTTGAATAATCTAGGGTTTGTGTTCTTGAGCAATTTGGGGCTTTTTGATATAAACAGGTTATGGCCGATTTTTGTCATGAATTGTTGCTAAATTGAGTAGTGTAACATGTCTAGGTAGTTAAATGATCCAAACTTTGAGCCTAAACATGATTTTGAGAATTAAAGTGGACTTTTTCAAGTCTAAAATTCATGAACTTGATTTTTGAAAGATAATGCCATTTGAGACTTGTTTAATTGCTAGTAATGATTATTTTGACATGTTATTTGAGTTGAATGCTTATGAACTTGGCGAAAATTTTCGTATATGCTTATTTGAAAAAGTGTAGATTTGATGAAAATGTGAAAATAAGCTTAAGTTTGATATAAATTGATAATGTCATTGTAATTATTTTGATTGATGATTTTGCTGACACTAATGCATATTTGGATGCACAAAATTTGTGTTTGATGTGTTTTGCAGAATGAAAGGGGTGAATCTTCATCCCAAGCCCGCAATGCTCCTGCTGAGAATTTGGAACAACAGGAGGTGGATAACTACTACAAGCAGGATGTACCTCATCCAGTCATGACCTTTTCCGATATGCATTTGGAAGAGTTGCACCCGAACCTGAGATTTGACAGACTTTGGATAGATTATCCAAAATATCAACGGGGTTTGCATACTCTTCATTCCAAGATTGTTGAGGTACCGAGGGTCATAGAATGGGGACCCTTAGAAGCTGTAGAATTGGCCGGGCCAATTAGGGAATTACTTGTACAGAGGTATGGTAATTCTTCTTTTAATGACTGGATATGTTTATTCACCATACGCAGACCTGTATATAAAGTATGGTGTGAAGAGTTGTTATGTAGTATAGAGTTGAATGATCGGGTAGCTAGTTTAACCGATCGTTCTTTTATTAGATTTTTGTTAGGCGGTTCGATGCGCCACATGTCTTTACTGGACATGGCTCAGGCTTTACGTATATATACGCCTGAGGAGTTAGCGTCTGCCGATTGTAGAGGATTGATACTACACGGTAGAAAGATAGATGAGAATTTTGATACACACGGTGTGTGGAGTCAAATGACAAGCCATCACCGTTTCAAAGGGGGAAACTACTCTTATTTGGATATAGATAGAGCCGAATTAAGAGTGATACATAGGTTTTTAGCTAATTCGATTACACAAAGGGGTAAGAACAAAGAAAAAGTAAATGAACAGGATTTGTTTTACCATATGTGTATTCGAGACCCACAAAGCGCTGTAAGTATACCATATTGTGTGGGTTATTATTTATCAGCTATGGTTCGGGGGATGCGACCACATAGCATAATAGGAGGTGGTATTTTTATTACTTTGATTGGTGAATATCTCGGTGTGGATATAAGTCGGGGGGGATTATTACTAGAAGAGCCGGAACCCCGCGATACTATAGGTTTAAATGTATACCATGGTGCTAAAGTTTTGAAGAGGCGAAATAACGCCGCAGTACGATACCATGGTAGACATCCATAGGTGGAGAGAAACCAGCAGCAAGGTAATGTAGGAGGGGGGAATGAGATGCAAGAAATGCATAGGTTTATAGCTTCTCAGGAATACGAAAATGCTAGACAGAGAGCATTTGAAGATTGGCAAGTTCATCAGAACCAGATCATAGCTCATTGCCAACATATAGGTAGAAACTATATTCCTACACCGAAACCCGTCTTCCCTCCTTGGTCGATAGAGATGCAGCCACCATATCCTACGTATGACCCTGCCGAAGCATTCTATAGCACTTATGGTTATGCCTGGAACCCCTATTGGTACCAATATCATCCTTAGTTTACTTATTATTTTTTTTTTATTTTGTAATTTGTAATTATTGATACATTTAATATTTTTGTTAATATTGTAATCATTTTTATAATTATCTAACTTTTATTCTTAGACTTTAATAATTTTTGAATGTGGGGTAATATACCAAACTTCAAAAATATGTATATATGTTTGCAGTTTATCTTATGTACATAACAGGGTAAAACAACGCATTTTCAAAGACTGGCATTAAGTTCAGCAAAAGCAACTAATTTTGACGACAAGATGCAAAATATATGTGAAATAACAACAAGACGGAATGAACAAATGATGTGCACCATTTATCATTCAGCAAACAAACGCCAATATATTTGGAAACTTTGGTAAAAATTTAATCATTTTCACACAAATCACCCTCAATAATTTAAATTGTTACTGATTTCTTGCAAATGAGGGCATTGCAAGATCTTAAGTGTGGGAAGGGGTTAAATTCTTTCGGATTTTAACATTTTTTACTTTATACACTTGGTTACCATTAAAAATACTAGTAAAGCAGTAGTTGTATTAGAATCTAGTGCTCTCTGATAAAAAAGAACAGCCCTAGTCTTATATACTGACTACTCAATTCTAGTAAAATTTTTCAAAATTTTCAATTAAATGAATTCAAAATCATGTTTATACATATTTATGAACGATAAAACTAGGTTTTAACACCGAAATTATTGTTACCTCGGAAAGGACATAAATTGAGAAACAAACTAAAATATTAAAATTCATTTAAAATGGAATAGAGGACGATAAAAAGAAAAATAAAAGCCAAGTGTGGGAAAATTTACCAAGTTATCTTAAACATATGTCACATATATCTATAACAAATAACTGAAAATACTTTTGCTTTGGACTAAACTAAACTGTTTTACCCGATGAAAGAAAAGAAGAGATGGATCTACACGATGAATCAATTCCATCATTAAAAAGAAGTAAAGTCTTCCGAAAAAGACACGCGCTTCTTGATTTAGGTCATGAAGTTGTCGTTCAGACCAGCTGTAGGTTGACAAAAAATCTAGAAAAGTCATCTCTAAAATCAGCAGGAAATCCACGGACCTCAGCATTAAACAGGGTCGCCAAGTGGTCAGATTTATCCTAACCATGAGAAGGATTTATCTCGTACAATGGGGGGGCACCATGCAAACTAGCTGGATAAGACTAATGAATCAGATCCCCAGAAAGGATAATCTCCTTAAAGATTAAAAATCAGCTTTTAAGACTGATATTACTCAATCCTAGAGATTGACCTTAAAGATTGAGAATTACAAACTCATGGAATTCGATGATATCTAAACTCGAGCTTAAACGAGAAAATATTTTGATCAAAATTACAAACCGATTTGTTTTCTGAAAACCCTACTTTTAATGCGTTCATTACCATTGAACGTAAAATCCTAGGAATTCACCTGGAATTCATTAGGTCACCTGAACTAAATCGGGTGTCAACCGTAAGAACGGTGGTTGCATAGCATGGTCAAAGACATGACCTTGTGCCAGACCGAAAAAAAATTATAAGGTTGAGATTTACTATTGCTCCTACCAAGGATAGTAATTGCGTCCGACACGTTATAGACCATAATTAAAAGCATGTCAGGGGACATTGCCTTAACAGTTGCTTGTTCAACGCTTTCCTTTACAACCGGATGGTAGTTTGCCGAAAGGTAATATACGGAACAAGTAAACTGGACGTGTTGCTTTCCAAATACAAGGTTAGCAAGTGGGTGACACAAAACCGCAAGTTTTGAGCTAAAATTTTCAAATCTGAAACCCACCAAACCCACAAAAATATTTTGCAAACACCGGTAAAGGGTTATCCCGGAAAACTTATCTAGGGTAAAAACTAGATTTAATTTTCAAAAGATCAAATGTTTTCATAAAGATCCAATTTCCTTAATGGATCTAAATTTTTATAGTCATGTGGGACTGTAAACCATATCGTTACTACCATTGTTTATACCGCCGTATAGAAATCACTGATATACAAAGTGTGAAGAATAAAGAAGTGATTCTAGCATTTCAAGACAATATTGCTTGAGGACAAGCAACGCTCAAGTGTGGGAATATTTGATAATGCTAAAAACGAACATATATTTCATAGCATTATTCCTCAAGAAAGACAAGCTTTTAGTTGCAATTGTTCTATTTACAAGTGATATTCGTTTAAATAATAAAAGGTGAAGACAAAAGACAGATTCGACGAATTGAAGACGCAAATGACCAAAAAGCTCAAAAGTACAAAAGACAATCAAAAAGGTTCCAATTATTGATAAGAAACGTCTCGAAATTACAAGAGTACAAGATTCAAAACGCAAAGTACAAAATATAAAATTGTACGCAAGGACGTTCGAAAATCCGGAACCGGGACCAGAGTCAACTCTTAACGCTCGACGCAACGGACTAAAAATTACAAGTTAACTATGTATATAAATATAATATAATATATAATTAATTATATATATTATATATATATATTAAAAACCGTCGGCAGAGAAAACTCCAAGGACTGAGCTGTAAAATTAACCTCCGCGACTCGCGGAGTTTGAAGGGGATTTTGCCGCGAGTCGCGGAGCCCCAAAATTCAACTCTGGCTATAAAGCAAACCGAATTCTGATCAAATTTCATAATCTATTTTCTCTTCTCTCTCAATATATACGTAATATATATATATATAATTTATATTTTAATTTTAATTTTAATTTTAAATCCTAATAATAAGGGTATGTTAGCGAATGTTGTAAGGGTGTAAGTCGAAATTCTGTCCGTGTAACGCTACGCTATTTTTAATCATTGTAAGTTATGTTCAACCTTTTTATATTAATGTCTCGTAGCTAAGTTATTATTATGCTTATTTAAAACGAAGTAATCATGATGTTGGGCTAATTACTAAAATTGGGTAATTGGGCTTTGTACCATAATTGGGGTTTGGACAAAAGAACGACACTTGTGGAAATTAGACTATGGGCTATTAATGGGCTTTATATTTGTTTAACTAAATGAAAGTTTGTTAATGTTAATATAAAGATTTACAATTGGGCGTCCCTATAAATTACCATATACACTCAATCGGACACGATGGGCGGGGTATTTATATGTACGAATAATCGTTCATTTAACCGGACACGGGAATGGATTAATAGCTACTAGAATAATTAAAACAGGGGTGAAATTACATTCAAGGGTAATTGGTGTAATTGTTAACAAAGTAGTAAAACCTTGGTTTACACGCAGTCGATAACCTGGTGTATTCATTAAACAAAGTATTAAAACCTTGTTACAATTCGAATCCCCAATTAGTTGGAATATTTAACTTCGGGTATAAGAATAATTTGATGAGGACACTCGCACTTTATATTTATGACTGATGGACTGTTATGGACAAAAACCAGACGGACATATTAAATAATCCAGGACAAAGGACAATTAACCCATGGGCATAAAACTAAAATCAACACGTCAAACATCATGATTACGGAAGTTTAAATAAGCATAATTCTTTTATTTCATATTTAATTTCCTTTATTTTATATTTAATTGCACTTCTAATTATCGCACTTTTATTTATTGTTATTTAATCGCACTTTTAATTATCGTACTTTTTAATTATCGCAATTTTATTTTATCGCATTTTTATTATTCGCAATTTCATTATCGTTATTTACTTTACGCTTTAATTTAAGTCTTGTATTTATTTTATATTTTACATTAGGTTTTAACTGCGACTAAAATCTTAAAATCGACAAACCGGTCATTAAACGGTAAAAACCCCCCTTTATAATGATAATATTACTTATATATATTTGTATTTTTATAAAAGTAAACTAATATAGCGTTGAGCTTTGTTTAAAGATTTCCCTGTGGAACGAACCGGACTTACTAAAAACTACACTACTGTACGATTAGGTACACTGCCTATAAGTGTTGTAGCAAGGTTTAAGTATATCCATTCTATAAATAAATAAATATCTTGTATAAAATTGTATCGTATTTAATAGTTTTTCCTAGTAAAATATAAACTATTTTATATACCACCCCGCTGCACATCAGCACCCCACCTGATTGTTGTTCACATTAGCGTTAGCATTTGCATTTACTGCCATAGCAGCAGCTATCCCTTCGGTAATAAGACGTTGCATACGGGCTTCGTTAGACTCTCTAGGAGGCACGATCTTCAAAACAGAATAACACAACCGTTAGTACTAAGAATAATACCAGTGTTATAAAGGAATAGATCTAACACGAAAAAGATTAACCATTAAAATAATAGTCAGTAACCACTATGAGTAATAACATGACAGTTACGATTGATATATAAATAACCACCACATGCATACATATTTTATGATAACATCATACAACATACATAGCACCTAACTTACATGATCTACATTACGCATAATATAACATGCCAAGAGTCACAACATCAAAAATAAAATGTGATAATGATAATAGATGTCATAAAAATAACCATCCATACATAATGAAAAACATCCCATAACAAAACCTTAATAAAATCCTCGGCAAAACGCCGTACATAACCCAAAAATGTATGTATTAAAGGACATTAAGTCTTATGAAATAAGTAATCAATCATGAATCATCATATCACATTTGCTTAGAGCGGGCGTGATAAGCTGGGCCAGCATGAGTCTCGGCCGTCCGCAACTTTCCTTTCACTTCTTCCAACTCTGCCCTCAAACCACGAACTGTGCTCTCGAGAGCCTCGAACTTAGCGTCAACTTCACGGTTACGCTTACGATTCTCGAACCCAACATTGTTCTTGAAGCTAATGAACGAATCCATACTAGCTCGAATCTGGTCCATCATCTCGTTATATGGTAAAGTACGCATACAATCACTAAGCGCATTAATACGCTTCACTTCATTGTAAGCCCTGTTCATGTGAGTAAGGGTGGAAAAGTAGTAGTGAACAGGATCGTCGATCAAAGGTTGACCTGCACGGCGTCTTTCAGCAGCCGAAGGAGCAGGAGCACGAATGGAGTTGTTGCTCGAAGTCGACATCTGCAAACAGTAAAACCACAAATCATATACCAAATAGAAATAAATGCTTACGATATAACTCATATGAAATGAAATGCATAATAATGCTATAGCAAAAGGGTCGGGCTGTAGACTAGACTCTAATGCACCCTAAGAACCACGGGTTGACCACATTAAGACCGCCTAGTTCCCTACAACCAGAGCTCTGATACCAACTGTGATGGCCCCGTCAAAACACTTAACGGCTCCGTTACTTGGTCCCACAGCTTGATCGAACTTAAATGAATTTAACAAACGACATTGCATTCTTTTATTTCAAAAGTTTCCCAAAAAGGAAAGCATACCAAAATATGTAGTTTAAAAGTAACTCAACATATTAATAATCCAAAGTTGACACAAAACATTGTCAACAACCCACAAGTATTAATTATTTAAAAACCGAATGCAAGCCAAAGTTTTATAAATTGTTTCATTAAAATCTGCCCAAATGCATGCAGACTCTTCTAAACACAGCGGAAGCATCACATAAACTCAAGTACCTGTGAAAACATGCGAGTAAACTGTCAACACAAAGGTTGAGTGAATTATAGGTTTAAATAATTAAATAAACTTTAGACCACAAGATTTAAAAATGTTAGAAAATATTAAACATTATTCCATTATCAATGAGCCACCTGGTAACCACTTAACCCTTTATTTACCCTTGCCAAACACAATAAAAATATACACTGGACAGTGTATCTACAACAAAATACGAAGTACTAAATATTTCGATTATAAATTACTAGCGCGACTAGCTCGAAATGGGGTTGTCAAACCCGATAAATCTATCCGTAGGATTCGCGTTCACCGGTAGATAATAATTATTACAGTTACCAGACTAGGAAATATTTTTGTCCAACTCACAATGAATAATTTATATTTAATTGTCACTTGTCTCTAAACGTGAAATGAAATGCATGTAATCGCATCCCAAAAATATACTTTGAAAAGTATGTAAAAACGGGACTATAACTCACCTTAATAGTAACGAAGTAACCAACACAAATAAGCAAACAGCAAATGAGTACAGTGATCAGGAATGATCACAATGCCGACCTATAAATAAAGCAGGTCGATATAAATAACTAACTTAGGTCAAGTCTTAGTATGATAGCTATTGTACATGTTGCAAGTAGACATAAAACAATACTCAATATGCATCGGTTTGATTGGAACAGCTTACGGACACACACTTTCTATTTTTAGAAAGTTTCTATTTTTGGCAGGTTTCCATTTTTAGAAAGTTTCTATTTTTGGAAAGTTTCTATTTTTGGAAAGTTTCCAAATTTAGAAAGTTGCTATTTTAGGAAAGTTTATAAGTTAGGAAAGTTTCCTTAATTAGAAAGTCAACAAAAGTCAAATGAAAGTCAAAGTCAACCAAAAGTCAACTCAAAAGTCAACCTTGATCAAACGTAGTCAACGTTAATTTTAAAAGTGTAAGTTGTAATAATAATGTAAATTATAATGTTTATTAAAGTTAAATATGTCTAATTATGTCATAACATAAGTTTAATTAAATTAAAATGAATTATTAAAGTTAATATATGTTTAAATGATATAATTAATATAACATAAGTATTTAATTAATTAATTAAATATTAGTCATAATATAAGTATTATTAATTAATTATAAATTTTAAATCATATCATAAGTATTATTAATTAATAATGAATTATTAATCATATCATAATTTTCTAATTATAATGATTAAATCATAAATATTTAATAATTAAATTATAATTAAATAATAACTAAGCCTTATAATAATTAAATAATTAATTAATCCTTATTATAAGTCTTATAATAGTAATCTCATAATATAAGTTTAATACTTATCATAAGTATTTTCCATTAATAATATGTTTAATTAAAATGTTTATTAAATCATAAGTATTAATTAAATGATATAATAAATATATATCATAAGTCTTAAATAATAATAATTACTTTTTTTATTATAAGTAATTAAATGATAATGAAATCCATTATTTATATCATAAGTTTAATAATTAGTCATAAGTTTTAAATCAAAAGTTCATCGGGTCGTATCCTGAGCCCCGGGTGTCGGTTTTCGGCGAGCCTTACATATATCTCCGCCTAAGCAAACTACCCGAAACTTTGGTGCACTCAAGAAAACCCCAAGAATAGTCCACAAGTTGTGATGTACAGCCATTACACTACTTGGAACTTCAATTCACTCAAAATCGTGTTTTAGACATAACGGGTGATTCGTGGCTCGGATCGAGATGACCCGAACATGAAAGTTCGTCCCAACATCAGTCCTAACACACCATAAAGTCACCAAATATGGTCACAAAGTCGGACCAAACCTGGTTCATACCAATATCACAATTCAATCTTAACAAAATACCACTTTGATCATATCTAGGGCTCCGGGAATCGAAACGACATGAATCCGGAGTCTAAAATTAATGTATTGATGAGAGGAACTCATCTAGATACTTTATTTTAACTTTTATAACAGTCATAATATCATAAATACACGAAATAGCTGCTGTCCAAATTTTATCAAACCGAAAACATGTGTTTATGAGTAATTCTATGCATACAAACACCATTACAACAACAAGTAATCATCATACTATTAAAATATAATCAAAATACAGAAAAATAAAGAAAAAACAAAAGTTCTAGGGTTAGGGTTTATACCCTAATCAAGAATCAATGGATGTTATCGCGTAGAGGATGACGAGTAGAACACGAATATGCAAACCAAATGATGATCCAAGCAATAAAAATTGATGATGATGATGTTGGTGTGTGTGGTTGGTGACGGCAAGAGGGAGAGGGAGAGAGGAGAGCACCAAAAATAATTTAGGTTTTGATATTTTGTAAAATAATACACAAAATGAGAAACAAGGGAGTGTTACTCCCTCCCTTGGTGGCTTCAGCCGATTTGAATGGGGTGGGACCCACTCGTGGGCCATCTTGCTAATGTGATTAAATTCTAGTGGCCCGAAATCCCGAACGAATCCCGAAACGCGAAAACACCCTTACGCGATTAAAATTTCGGAGAGATAACAAACGCGCGACAAAAAATAAATATAAATACTCTTTATAATAATATGGCTTTAAAATATCATATTTAAAATAATTAGGATTAAAATATCCCAAAAACGCGACCGTTAGTTTGAAAACCGAAAAGATTCGCCGGATAGAAATCCGCGACACGTAGAAACGTATAACTCAAAATATGAATAAAAATATTCACATAACACATAATAATTAATATATTATTATTAATATAATAATATAGGTCATAGAAATGACGTAGCACAATAAATAGTTAACGGTCGTTAAATAATTAACGGTAAAAGATAACGGAAAAAGTAGGGTCGTGACACATCACAATAAATAACAAAGTCTTTATTCCCCTCGGGTAGAGTTAATATCAGTGCAGTCGTCAACTTCTCTTTTAACAACCAAAATGCAGCTTCTTGTGGTTCTGACCACTCATACTTCTTGCCTTTATGAGTTAACGCGGTTAATGGCCGGGCAATCGTAGAGAAACCTTCAATGAACCTCCTGTAGTAACCAGCTAGACCTAGAAATTGTCAGATTTGAGTTGGTGTCTTTGGTGTTTCCCAATCCTTAACCGTTTCAATCTTTTCCGGATCAACTTGCATTCCGTTGGCGCATACAACGTGACCAAGGAATTGTACTTCTTGTAATCAAAAGTCACACTTTAAGAACTTCGCATGCAGTTGCTCTTCTCTGAGCATTGCCAGTACTTAATGCAAATGTTGTTCGAGTTCTTCTCTATTCTTGGAATACAACAATATGTCATCATTGAATACAATGACGAATTTATCTAGATATGGCTTACACACACGGTTCATGAGGTCCATGAACACTGCTGGTGCGTTCGTCAATCTAAATGACATCACTGTAAATTCATAATGTCCATAGCGTGTTCTAAACGCCGTCTTAGGAACATCAACTTCTTTGACTCTCAGTTGATGATAACCCGTTCTCAGATCGATCTTTGAGTAATAACTAGATCCCTGTAATTGGTCGAATAAATCATTAATTCTCGGCAGTGGGTACCGATTCTTGATTGTCAACTTGTTCAGTTCTCTATAGTCGATACATAATCTCATTGATCCATCCTTCTTCCTAACGAACAAGACCGGAGCTCGAACTCTGAACTCCTTAGCCATAAAGTCCATATGTTTTTACCAGACACGGATCAGAGTATTACAACCCTGATGTTCTTCACCATGGGGAGCTCCTATTCTATGTGAGCACCTTGCTCCTTACCTTGGAGTTCATAGCCAATAACTCTTGTAGCTTTGGGGGTACAAGTCTATATGTTGAAAGAGCCACTGGAGTCACTCATGGCACTAGATCAATCTGAAATTCATCTTCACGGTGAGGTGAAAGACTAGGTAACTCTTCCGGAAGGACCTTAAGGAAAATTTCTAACGGTTGTGACATCTTCGGGTCTTTTAAATGTTGATTTAACTTTGCTCACATGTGTCAGAACTGCGAGACACCCTTATCTCGTGTACTTTTGGACCTTCGAGCAATTAAATGTAACACAACGGTGTACTGATCTTTTCTCTGTACAACATCATTGATTCACCATCGGTAAGAGGAATTCGAATAGCCTTCTGGTCGCAAACAACCTCGGTGTGTCATTAGATAGCCAGTCCGTTCCAACCATGAGGTCCAAACTTCCCAGTTTAATAGTTCTATAGAGTACACGTTGTCCAAGGAAGATATTAGATTCTAAATTTTGTGACAGAATTCTCTAACGAATAAGCTTCTATTAGATTCTATCAGAGCAGACAATATCTACTACGGATTGCGCGGGCTATTACAGGAAATTCACTCTCTAAGATATATCAGCAATGAGTTGTGATGCATAGAAGCTAGTAGTAAATCATAGACATGTTATTGGTGATGTTTAGCACTTAGTAGTGGTATGTAGTAATAGGTAGCATTAAGTAGTAACTAGCATTGACAAGTAGTAAGGAGTATTGATCTGTCATGACTAACAGTGAGAGGCGGCGTTGTGTAGTAGTTTAGCAACGATAAGTAGTAAAGAATAATGGTTGGTGAAACGACCTGACCCAATCCATAGGGACTAATACAATAACATATGAGTACATCGCGAGGCATTTGACCTCTATATGATACGTTTTATAAACATTGCATTCTTTTGAAAAGATATACCATAAATGAATATTTAAAATTCAATGTTTTCGACATCTGATGATTTGTACATATAGAAAATCACCGTAAATAACAGTTTACAAGAATACTTCCGTTGACAATGCAGTCAAAATAAATACACGGTGATGATTTTGTGAATGCAATGCTTCCTCGAATAAAACATGTATGACTCCATGCACATGGTTTCTCTAATATATATTCAAACAGCGGAAGACTTCTAGGAACCTGAGAATAAACATGCTTTAAACGTCAACATAAAGTTGGTGAGATATAGGTTTAATGCTAGCAGCATTATAAATATAGACCACAAGATTTCATATACATAAACGTTTTAATAAAAATATTCTAAGTGGTTGAGCACTTGATAACCATACTTAACATTTAATCAACGTCGCATATTCCCTTTATTATGAAATCTCACTACACTGTACCAAGTGTAGTCACCGAAACGAAGTACTGTGCAACCGTTGAATACAGGTCGTCCAGTTCGGTTGGGGTTGTCAGGCCCGATAGATCTATCAACAGGATTCGCGTTTACAATACCACATGTAAATAGTAGTTACCAAGCTACAGGGAAGTATGCCAGTGGTACAACTCAACGTAGAATATATTTTTTTTCACTTGTGTCCATAACGTAAATCATAAAATGCATGTATTCTCATCCCGAAATATTTAGAGTTTAAAAGTGGGACTATATACTCACTTTTGCCTTGAAGGTATTTAACTCGACTTGATCTCCGATAGATATCACGAACCTAACCATATATATATACTATATCAACATATTTTCTTTTCAAGTAATCGTTACATATATATATATATATATATATATATATATATATATATATATATATATATATATATATATATATATATATATATATATATACTTATAATACTTTTAATATTTTCTTAGTCCGTAGTTAGCAGTCCGATGTTAGTGGTCCACAATTAGGTGCTCAATAAAATAAATAAAGACCCCATCATATTCGTATTGATCATAATTAATCTTGACCCATGGTACCATGTTGTCAAATGACGTGTTGCGTACATAAAGTACCGTGTTGTCAAATGACGTGTTGCGTACAATCATGAGGTCTTATGATTAATCTTCTCGTGTTATTTACGGGTGGTCCTGAAATATATAAAATCAAATCATAAGTAATTATATATAAAATATCATATTAATTAGAAAAGATATGATTAATTTACTTTATCTCCAAATATTTTTGTAGCTAAACTAGCTTCGGATACCCAATCTTGTTTTAGTCGTAGTTTCTTCATTACAACTCCGTTTTTGTTGGTTCAACTTGCCACTTCCTTGGATCGAGTAAAATTTTAAGAATATGAACTAAAAATACCTTAGTTTGTATTCAAAATCACAGGTTATAGGTTAAACTTTGATAAAACTTATGAAAGTGATCATTTTCCATCATAAAAATAACATTTAATGATCATTTTTCTAAAAATACTTAAACTTTGAGTTAAACCATGAAATTTTTATGTGTTAACATATTCATAAGAAATATCATTTTTCCAGAACATAAACTTCCAATTCAAAGTTCAAGATGATTTTTAATTATCCAACCCAAAACAGCCCCCGGTTGCACTCCGACGATATAGATTCAGTTTTTAAGGTGTTCTTTGTAAAACCAAGTTATATCTTGTTAAGTTAGCATATCATTATGATATATTACAGGTCTTGAAGTGTTTTAAAAGTTAAGTTAGAAGGATCTATTTAGTTTGCAAACAAGTTTGAAATCATTCAAACTATGTTCTTGTTGTTAAAATTTTACAACATAAAATAAGATAGCTATATAATTATGAATCGAACAAGATTATGAACAAGATTACTACCTCAAGTTACTTGGACAAAGTTACTGTAAGAGATAAGAAAAAATCTTGGAATCAAAGAGTGGTGGAGTTTGATCAAAAGGTTAGAAGTATACTTCTTCAAATGGGTGGTTATTTTGATATGTTCTTGAAAGAGTTTTCTTATGGTGTTTAAGGCTTGTAATTGAAGCTAAATGATGGGGAAAATGCTTGGAGATGATCAAGTATGAAGTTAGAAGTATTTTGAGAGAGAAATAAGGGTGTAGTATGAGAAAATGGAGTGAAGAAATGGTGTTCATTCATAAAAACGTTTTTAGTTTATAAAGAAAGAAAAGGATTCCTAATTTTGTTTTCTTACTAATAATTCATGCTACTTGACAAATCCTAGTTACCTCATATCTAGGGCAGTAATAATGTTGATTAGGATGTTGATTTGATGTGTATATACCAATAGTAAATACATATAGAAGCTGGGTATGATACGGGTACATATACCCTAGATATACGTATAGAAATCTTGAGGAAACGGAATGAGAATTCAAATATAGCTATCTTTTGTGAATATACTTATATTTTTTTATGTATTTAAGTCCTTAAAAAGTGATTAAATACATTATATATACAATAAATGTATAAGCATTATAGGTTATAAGTATATATATCAAAGAATGTTACGTATAGTTATCATTTTGAAAACTTAAGTTAGTAGTTTCAAAATATACTTATAACTCATTGTCATTAGTACACAATGAGATGTTAAACCATCCTTAGATCATGTTAAATATATATAATACATATATATACACAAACGTATAATTATCGTATGTTATATAGTTCGTGATATCGTCGGTCAAATTAGACGGTCAAACGTTGTGTAAAACTCTTTTCAAAAACAAAAGTCTCAACAATTTGGATTGCTTATCATGTTGGTAAGGTTTAATTTATGTAAATATTAATCTCATAAGTATAAAACGATTGGAAAAATCCGGGTCGTTACAGTACCTACCCGTTAAATAAATTTCGTCCCGAAATTTGAATGGGATGGTCATGGCTGAAAATAAGTATGTTTTCATGACGTATACGAGTTGGAAATTAGAGTTTTATTATCATCAAGTAATATTGATAAAGTAATTTGATTTTTGTGAAGAGTACGAGTGAGGCTATCACCAAAGGGTGAAATGAGTAGGTATAGATTCGTTATATCTTTTGACGTAGATAGGATTGATTTCCACGTTCAAGAGATTTGGAGTAAAATCTTCATAACGAGATTTGATTCTTCGATAATCAAGGAAATTAGAATCCGCTTTAAATGCAATCATCTATTTTGATTGCTCTGTCGGATCTTTTACTATAAATCCACCTCCCTTCATTTCCTTACAACTCATACCTTATATTCTTCCTCCCTCAATTCATATTTTAAAACATTTATCAGTATGCTTCATCCAGTACTGATCCTGGATATACTCTTAACTTTCATCTCTGTCATTCTTCTTTTTCATCTACCTCCGGAGGATTTTATTTATTTCTACTATTACCTTGGGGTTATAGTATTGTTAATTATCCCGTGCCTTTACGTTGCAATACGTATTGATATACACGGTTTGTAATTTATTTGTTGTTGTCGAGCTTTATATTTTCTTTTATATTCAACAGTTCCATACTTCTGTTTCCTCTTCCTGACTTCGAGTCAAACGAATAATGGTCCGGAATTCGTAGGTATGGATTTTAAAATAAACATAGTTAATGTTCTAAGAAGGAAATAGTAATTGCACGATCTTGATTTGGTAAGTTACCAGAATGTCCGAAAAGATAGAATTATCAAGGAGATATGTTCTTAATATGTTTGGAGATTGGGTAGAATGTAAGAGTTGTGTAACATGGCACATGATGATGTTATGATCTGTGAATCATTATGTTCCATTTAGAAACTCAGCATGAATTACTGTAATATAATCACGTTGATCAAGTGTCATTATATTATACTAATTCATGCTTCAGTTTCCAACACTACTTCAAAACATTCATATTTTAAACTCGAATTTTCAGAATTAAGAAACTAACACAGTTTCTTTTATGTTGCAGATATTACGGAGAGATAAATGATCTCAGATAAGAATAGTTGTGAAAATATCGCCAGAAATATGGAGGATATTTATAATAGAACATACGAGAATATCTTAGAATTTCTAATATCAATGGATGATGAAGAAGATTTGTCTGTGAAGGTTTAGAATGAGAAATAAGATGTTTGCTAACGATTTCAGCAGGCACAGAATCATTTGGATTCTTTAAAGGCAAACTTATTCTTTGTGATTTGTCCACAGCTTTCCTTCATAGTTTCGCATAATCCGCTTTTCGGTACTAAATTTTCTATCGAGCGTTCCTAACACTCCTTTCTTTATCATCAAACTTTTGGCCATTAAGATCATCTACAACATGCTGCTTCGTTAGCATTTTCAAAGTTAACTGATCTGGGTCATCGGTTATCAAACCGAGGTAGTTTCAGGAGAATTGTGTTTTTAGAATGATTAATCGCTGATGGTAATATTGTGGAATATAAAAGGTTCCCCAGTAATAATAAAGAGTACGCATATATATCGCGGTTATAATAAAGTTGTTTCGGATGAAAAGTCGGAGTTGACTTGCTGGAGCTGTGACAAAATTAGCTACTTTGGAAAGGGATTGCAAAACGATCTTCGGTAATAACAATGTCAAAGGAACTAGAACAGATACGTGTCAAACGTTTACTCAGTTTCTGAGGGTTTTTCAGGTGCATAACTATATGCATCAATCTTTTCTTCCATAGATGAAGTGCGGTTGGTTTATCCTCTCGATTGAGGTATTTTTAAGAATCATGATAGATTTGAACGCTGATTGTAATCGTCGAGATACAATGAGGTTTAAGATGAAATCAAGTGGCAATCTTGAAGAAATGTTTAGTTTCATATGTTATAATCAATATTTTAATTCATTTTAATTGTCCAATGTCATTAGTCAACAGTCGATAGTCCACGGTAACAGTCCAATAATTCATATATAGTTTAATATAAAATATACGAATTAATTAATATGTGTCGTGACCCGTATACGTCTCAGACTCGATCACAACTCAAACTATATATATTATTGTAGAATTAACCTCAACCTTGTATAGAGAACTCGATCATTACTACATATAGAGTGTCTATGGTGATTCCAAATAATATATATAGATGCGTCGATATGATATGTCAAAACATTGTATACGTGTCCCGATATTTAAAGTGCGTAAAATAATTACAGAAATTAAATGACGATAAATAAAAGTGCGATAATTAAATTGCGATAAATAAACTACGATAAATAAAATGTAATCAGTTAGCTAGGAACAGTTAGCTGGAACAGTTAGCGTGGATTCTTAACAAAAATTTTCATAGTTAATTTGTTTGTTTCTAACAGATTTTATTTTGTTATATGTTTTCTTCATATGCCACTTGTTGGATTCTGGGAAGTCAAAATCCAAATATGAAATTGAATGAAAATGGTTATTCTGCGGTGAATGGATACGTATATCGGTGGTTGTAAGTAGGATAGTAAATGACTGTTGAATTAGCTTCGACGAATGTACAATGTAACTTATTAAGATGAAATCTAATTATTCCTCGGGTATTACCTACCCGTTAAAAAAAAAAATTTCACCATTAATATTTTGTACAAAAAAACTTTTAATTACAATCTTTATGAAAACATATATACATATATATTTTCTTCAGATGAAATCATGAATTTAATGAGTTAATATGATATTAATCTCATTTGCTTTTCGGTTTGAGCTAGAATAAGAAATCTCTAAAACTTTTTGAAACCACATATTCTTCGCAGAATATCAATGAAGTTATGGATCAATACTTCATCGTTCATTATTGTTGGTACTACTTGGTATCTATGGTGTGTATGATGTTGATGTTTATGGGACAGATTATGATGTCGATACGTGTGATGCGGATGTTGTTTGTTAGTGGTGATGATGGTATTGTTGATGTTATTGATGGTGGTGCTGATTATGCTGCTGGTACTGCTGCTGGTGTTTGCAACCTTAGCACCATGTTCTCCAAAGCCGTCACGCGGGCGCGAAGTTCGTTAACTTCTACTAGTACACCGGGATGATTGGCGGTTGGAGCGAGCGAATGAACAAGATTTGTAATATGGGATAGTATATAATCGTGACGAGACCATACTTAACATTTAATCAACGTCGCATATTCCCTTTATTATGAAATCTCACTACACTGTACCAAGTGTAGTCACCGAAACGAAGTACTGTGCAACCGTTGAATACTGGTCGTCCAGTCCGGTTGGGGTTGTCAGGCCCGATAGATCTATCAACAGGATTCGCGTTTACAATACCACATGTAAATAGTAGTTACCAAGCTACAGGGAAGTATGCCAGTGGTACAACTCAACGTAGAATATATTTTTTTTCACTTGTGTCCATAACGTAAATCATAAAATGCATGTATTCTCATCCCGAAATATTTAGAGTTTAAAAGTGGGACTATATACTCACTTTTGCCTTGAAGTTATTTAACTCGACTTGATCTCCGATAGATATCACGAACCTAACCATATATATATAATATATCAACATATTTTCTTTTCAAGTAATCGTTATATTTTCTTATAATACTTTTAATATTTTCTTAGTCCGTAGTTAGCAGTCCGATGTTAGTGGTCCATAATTAGTTGCTCAATAAAATAAATAAAGACCCCATCGTATTCGTATTGATCAGAATTAATCTTGACCCATGGTACCATGTTGTCAAATGACGTGTTGCGTACATAAAGTACCGTGTTGTCAAATGACGTGTTGCGTACAATCATGAGATCTTATGATTAATCTTCTCGTGTTATTTACGGGTGGTCCTGAAATATAAAAAATCAAATCATAAGTAATTATATATAAAATATCATATTAATTAGAAAAGATATGATTAATTTACTTTATCTCCAAATATTTTCGTAGCTAAACTAGCTTCGGATACCCAATCTTGTTTTAGTCGTAGTTTCTTCATTACAACTCCGTTTTTGTTGGTTCAACTTGCCACTTCCTTGGATCGAGTCAAATTTTAAGAATATGAACTGAAAATACCTTAGTTTGTATTCAAAATCACAGGTTATAGGTCAAACTTTGGTAAAACTTATGAAAGTGATCATTTTCCATCATAAAAACAACATTTAATGATCATTTTTCTAAAAATACTTACACTTTGAGTTAAACCATGAAATTTTTATGTATTAACATATTCATAAGAAATATCATTTTTCCAGAACATGAACTTCCAATTCAAAGTTCAAGATGGTTTTTAATTATCCAACCCAAAACAGCCCCCGGTTGCACTCCGACGATGTAGATTCAGTTTTTAAGGTGTTCTTTGTAAAACCAAGTTATATCTTGTTAAGTTAGCATATCATTATGATATATTACAGGTCTTGAAGTGTTTTAAAAGTTAAGTTAGAAGGATCTATTTAGTTTGCAAACAAGTTTGAAATCATTCAAACTATGTTCTTGTTGTTAAAATTTTACAACATAAAAGAAGATAGCTATATAATTATGAATCGAACAAGATTATGAACAAGGTTACTACCTCAAGTTACTTGGACAAAGTTACTCTAAGAGATAAGAAAAAATCTTGGAATCAAAGAGTAGTGGAGTTAGATCAAAAGGTTAGAAGTATACTTCTTCAAATGGGTGGTTATTTTGATATGTTCTTGAAAGAGTTTTCTTATGGTGTTTAAGGCTTGTAATTGAAGCTAAATGATGGGGAAAATGCTTGGAGATGATCAAGTATGAAGTTAGGAGTATTTTGAGAGAGAAATAAGGGTGTAGGTATGAGAAAATGGAGTGAAGAAATGGTGTTCATTCATAAAAACGTTTTTAGTTTATAAAGAAAGAAAAAGATTCCTAATTTTGTTTTCTTACTAATAATTCATGCTACTTGACAAATCCTAGTTACCTCATATCTAGGGCAGTAATAATGTTGATTAGGATGTTGATTTGATGTGTATACACTAATAGTAAATACATATAGAAGCTGGGTATGATACGGGTACATATACCCTAGATATACGTATAGAAATCTTGAGGAAACGGAATGAGAATTCAAATATAGCTATCTTTTGTGAATATACTTATATTTTTTTTTTATGTATTTAAGTCCTTAAAAAGTGATTAAATACATTATATATACAATACATGTATAAGCATTATAGGTTATAAGTATATATATCAAAGAATGTTACGTATAGTTATCATTTTGAAAACTTAAGTTAGTAGTTTCAAAATATACTTATAACTCATTGTCATTAGTACACAATGAGATGTTAAACCATCCTTAGATCATGTTAAATATATATAAATACACAAACGTATAATTATCGTATGTTATATAGTTCGTGATATCGTCGGTCAAATTGGACGGTCAAACATTGTGTAAAACTCTTTTTAAAAACACAAGTCTCAACAATTTAGATTGCTTATCATATTGGTAAGGTTTAATTTATGTAAATATTAATCTCATAAGTATAAAACGATTGGAAAAATCTGGGTCGTTACAGTTGGAGATGATGAGTACGCCCAAGTAGTGTTTTTGTAGTGCCAAGTAGTGAATGGTGGTGACGGACAGTGTCGAGTAGTCACGAGTTGTGACGTGATTACGCGCTATCAATAGGTTATAATAAAAATTAATTCTCACAGTGTAAAATTCTACTCATACTTGAGGTTATCGGTTGTATGTTCTAAGCTGTATTTATAAAAATAAACTACTTGACTCGCTCCAAATTCCTTATTTTGCGATGTCGGAACTTCTATATAAGTTACTGTAATATAATCCTGGTCATTATATTACCCCAACTCATATTTCCATTTGACATCACTCCACGAGTTCAAGGTAGCGCGATCAACTTAATCCAGTTTAGGTCTTGTGTCGTGCGTATGTACGATTCGTGATACAGTATTTAGTCTAAGTCCATATCAATATGGGTATAGGTGTGTATATGTACGTGATATAATATGTATCCCTACATGTAGCATAGTAAAGCAAACAGTGTAAGCATGGCATATGATATTCATTCCAAGGATACGACTATAGTCTAGACCCACTAATGCGCCTTACGGTTAGACACACTAATGCATCCTAGTTCCCTATAGCCAAAGCTCTGATACCAACTGGATCACCCCGTCAAAATCCATTAACGGCGATGTTAACTCTGGTCCCAGCGCATGGCTTGACTTCTATATAACAGAAAAGTTCTACAGCAGAAGCAATTAATACCTGAGAAATAACACGCAAAACAGGTCAACAATAATGTTGAGTGAATCTACAGGTTTAAGTAAATAATACAGTATATTTAAGAAACGAATTTCAGAAAATTTTTTATTAGCATAAGACCACCAAGGTTTAATATTAAAAGTTTGTAGACAGCATTTGTCAAGTTTTAATCTATTTGTGAACAACAATGTCAAGTTTCAGTTGTGTATGACATTCAAAAATATTTTGTTCCTCCTTGCTTGTAAAACACCAGTTTAAGTAATCAATTATAACATATGAGACCACAAAGCTTTCATATTTAAAGTTTGTAGACAATACTGTATCCTGTTTCAAATGTTTGTAGACAATACCATGTCAAGTTTAATTTCTCTTGTTTGTAAACCACATGTTTAAGTAACATAAAGTAGTGTCTGAAAGTCAGTATTCAGAAAAGTAGTTATTAGTTTTTGACCATGAGATTTCATAAGTATATACAACCATGAGCACTTGAATACTAGCTAAAGACCTACGTATAGTTTACAACTACACTTATCATTTACCCCATATATCGTATACACTTGTTCGAGTGTACTTGTAGTTAGAAGTAAATGCACCGCAGTTATAGTAGGGTGAGGTTTGCCTAACCTAACGGATCCGTCCATCTAAATCGTGCCTACCCGAAGGTAATTAAAGTATTCAAGCTAGGGGCTTTGTGAATAATAACTCAACATGTATAATAGTACTCATGTCAAAAGTAAAAGCATATGTAATAACGTAATGTAACCAGCGTGTATTCTCATCCCAGAAAATATGTAAAAAGCGGGACTGTAGACTCACAATGTATAATAATGGTCGATTCTCAAATTCATGTCCGGTTTCAATAGCGAGAGTTCCGTATGCGTCCTAAGGTAAATGAGGATGGTCAATGTCTATATAAGTACCTAAATATAGAAGTCAATTCATAAATGTGTCATCATTATGCTTGTAATCGTGTTCGAGTGTTACTTTTAATTAAGTAGTTAGTAGTAAGTGTTCAAAAGTGGACTGATTTGGAAGTCAGTTTTATTTTGGCCAAATCTCGTAGAATATTAAGAGTTAGAAAACCATTCAAATACAGAGATGTAGCTTATTGAGTTAGCTTTACAACACATATAGCCACACCCACTAATTCCAAGCAAAACCACTCAAAAATAGTGAACTTTTCTGTAGTGGTCAGAATGTGTGATGGTTGGTGAACTCAACTTGCTCGGTGCATAAAAATCAAATGACAGACTTAATTCATACAAATCCAAAGCCAAGAGCTGTCTAACATCTGGAATTAAGTCATATCCAAGGCACATGACTCAAGTGTTTACCAAATGTTTCAGAATGCAAACTCTTAACATGCATGGTTTCAATAATCAAAATCAAACAACAAAACACGAAGATTGACCATCGGGAGAGCACAACTCAAATGTCTCATATCTTCATGTAACATATCCACCTCTGAGATTTAGATTATTTAATTGACATTAAAAGTCATTTGAACAATAATCTTAGATTAGGCTTGTTAGTCATGTTTTATTGGCGATGAAACATCAAACGTTTCAGCACAACAAAACCCGAGACATTGACTAAACTATCTTTGTAAAACATACTTAAATACCAAATGTAGGAACCATGATTGTTCCAGAAGTGATGAATATATAAATAGACATTAGGAAACTTTTAAACTCATCAAACGATGACATTAAGGTCACCTAACACACGGAATTAAAAAAAAAATAAGATTTTCGGTTCAGCATTTCAACAATACCAAACATGAATGTCATTTTATTTTGGGCATAACTCTCACCTCATTTCACCATTGAAGGTGATTCAAGTTGGAGGTTTTAGGTCATTGAGTATTATACTCAATTAACATGCATGTTTGGTCAGAAGACCAACACAAAAATGTCAAGTACACCATCTTTAGCTGATGGTCAGAAATCCAAATAGCAGAACATGCAAAATGTTGTCAACAAGATGAGACACTTCTACTCATCATCCATGCGTATATCTTACATTAAAAGAAAGGTATTAGACTATATTTTAACATGGAGAAAAACCTTATACTCAAAAGTTAAATTTTCAAGTAGTTATAGCTATTTATATCTCGGACTTGAAATCTGAGAATTTTTCAGCAACAAACAAAACGATTACTAGTTTTGTTTAGCCATATCTCTCATCTCCTTTCACCAATGAAGGTGGTTCAAGTTGGAGATATTAGGTCATTGAGATATATTGCTAAAATAAAAGTCATATGTGACTGTAAGTATTCATAAAAATCGAAAACATGCAAGTACCATTCGGAGGTCAGAAATTCTTTCAGCAAGACATGCATTTTTGTTTCAAGAAGATGAGGTACTTATACTCATCATCTATACATGGTTCTTATATGGATAGAAAGGTATTGAACTGTAATTTAACATAATGAAAAGCTTTTAACTCAAAAGTTAATTTTTCAAATGATTATAGCTGTTGCAAATTCAGATTCACTGCTGGAAATTTTCAGCAAGCAACATGCAAGCAATGCATGTGTAATTCAACACTCTTACAAGCATAATATGATATATGTAAGTTAATTAATGATGAAATTAGTTGTATTAGAGTTTACTTACAGCTTAAGAGCTTAAATTTCAAGGCTTTAATGTGTGCTTGTAGAAATGCAAGTAGGAATGAAGATAGTGTTGTGTTCTTGATTCAAGTTTGGAAAATGGATGAAGATTATGTTGTGGATGGTTTTAGTGGTGGATAATGGCTGAGTTCTAGTGTTATTGATGGAAGAAACAACTAGAGAGCATGTGAGTAAGAGAGCATGTGTGTGTGTGGTTGAATGAAGAGAAAAGATGCATGCTAGAAGTCTTAATCAAGAAAATTGTGCAAGTGTGCACATGAGGAAGGGTGGAGGCAGACATAATGGAGTGAGAGGGAATATTTTATTTGTTTTTATTGAATAATATTGTAGGACATCAAAATACGAACGTCTGGGCTTTTGAATCACCTCATTTCGAGTCCGTATGATTGAGATATGCTAAAAATAGCGCAACCGGAGATTCTAAGCTAGGGATTTCTAATTAATTGAAGTCATCATATGAATGAATATAAAATTAATTCAATTAATTGTCGAACATTTCGTAAGTCATGAAATGACATTTTCGAGTTTTCACTAACTGAGGCATTTTCTGAAATTTTCGAATACTTCTAAACCGAAGCATATAAACACGTAATATGTAACACATATTAAAATACTATGTTGTATAAGTTCATACAAGGATTCTGAACATGAAAAATCCCGGATTTCAAGTAACAGTCGTTAAATATTTAACAGAAAAAGTTGGGTTGTTATAAGTTGACTCGTTGGTTCGAAAAACTCGAATCAATCTTTCGCATCTGTAACTGCGCGGAGGTTGACCGAGTAAAGTTTGCCACTCATACAGTAAGTGGTCTTGCTTTGACTTGGTGGAACGCTTATGGGTAAACTGTAGGGCTAGATGCTACTAATGCTATTCCATGGGTCGTTGTGAAAAGAATGATGACTGATAAGTTTTGCCCAAGGAACCAAATCCAAAAGCTAGAAGTAGAGTTTTGGGAATTGAAGGTCAATGGTACCAATATTGAAGCTTATACCAACAGGTTTATAGAGTTGGTTTCATTGTGCCCGAACATGGTGCCCACTGAACAAAAGAAGATCGAGTGATACATAGAAGGTCTTCCTGATGAGATTCAAGGAAATGTTATTGCTGCTGGTAAAGAGACCTTAGATGCAGTGATCCTTACTTGAAGATGGCTAAGAGGAGAAAGGCCGCGGTTAATAAATAAGCCGAGGCTAAGACTAGTGAAGGCAAAAGGAAATTTGAGCCTACTCAGGAATCAAACCAATGTTCAAATAAGAAAGTTGCCGAAAATTCAAGAAGAGGTTATTCTGGGAAACAACCTTATTGTAAGCGTTGTGAGAGACACCATTCTGGGTGGTGCAAGGCTGAGTGTACCAAGTGTAAGAAGATTGGTCATATAGCCAAGACTTGTAGGGTTGCAGTTCCTTCGACTGGTACACCTGTAACAAAAGCCAACGCAACCGTTCCTACATGCTATGGCTGTGGAGAAATAGGGCATTTTTGCAACCAGTGTCCAAAGAAAAAGGATAACATGGAAAATGCCAAAAGCCGAGCGTTTATGATAACTGCCGAGGAAGCTAGGGATGATGACAAAGAAGGATGAAGAGGCACAATGAAGAGTTTTTGACAACTACAAGAGTCATAGTGTCCTTTATGTTACTATTTAGTACTGTTATATTTTGGAAGTTTTCGTTAAGTTTCTGTAATACTCTGGTTATTTTATTTTAAATGAATGAATGATGTTACTTTTCTTTTCTTTCATTTTCCATTGAATCATTCACCTCGAAGAAGATGAATATTGACTAGATGACATAGTAGTAACTTTATGGAGTGATAAAAGTATGACTTAGTATAATATAATGACGCTTGATCAACGTAGTTATACTATGATAAGTCATGCAGAAATTCTAATGGATCATGATGGAAATAAGGTCTGATCAACCGTAGGACCATTTTGAATCGTTACATAATCCTTATCTTTATATTGTCAACTAAAAATATCAACCCTAGATATTATATTATCCTTCACTTGTAAATTATCCACACCCGGTGCTGCACCTATTGCATAGGTACCATACCGCTTAGCTCCATCCGAAATGAAGGAATTATCCAATCAACTACAAGGATTTTTGGAGAAAGGTTTCATTCGTCCTAGCTTATCTCCGTGGGGAGCACCCATTCTTTTCATTAAGAAGAAAGATGGCACGTTGAGAATGTGTATTGATTACCGACAACTCAACAAGCTAACCATCAAGAATCGTTATCCACTCCTGCGTATTGATGACCTGTTTGACCAACTGCAAGGGTCAAGTATTCATTTATTGATCTTAGGTTGGGTTATCATCAATTGAGAGTCAAGGAAGCTGATGTTCCTAAGACTACTTTCCGAACTCGTTATGGACACTATGAGTTTCTTGCCATGCCTTTTGGTTTAACCAATGCTCCTGCTGTATTCATGGATCTTATGAACCATGCATGCAAACCTTATATTGATAAATTCGTGATCGTTTTCATTGATGACATCTTAATCTATTCCAAGAGCGAAAAAGAGCATGAGCAACATCTGCGATTGATTCTAGAGCTCTTAAAGAAGGAACAACTGTATGCCAAGTTTTTCCAAGTGTGAACTTTGGCTGTGAACCGTACAATTTCTTGGACATGTAGTTAATAGTGAAGGAATACATGTTGATCCTATAAAAATCACCGCTATTCATAAATATTCGAGAACTAGTCTTGGATGCAGTACATAAGACTAGATGTTCTATTCACCCAGGCTCTAGTAAAATGTATCACGATGTGAAGAAGTTTTATTGGAGGCCTCATACGGACAAAAATATAGATCCCCACTGCAATTAAGTGTAAACTTTGTTTTAACAAAACATTGACCGAACGGTAATTTTTAGTCAACACTCCCTGTTAATTAAAGTTCATACATTTCACATCTCGAATCTCAAAAAGTGTCTTGCTGATGACACACTTGTTATTCCATTGGATGATATCCGCATTGATGATAATATGCATACCGTTGAAGAATTTATAGAGGTTATGGATTGTGAGGTTAAAGGCTTGAAGCAAAGCACTATACCTATTGTTAAGATCTGTTGGAATTCACGAAGAGGCCCCGAGTATACCTGGGAACGTGAAGACCAAATGAAGCAGAAATATCCCCATCTCTTCTCAACTGCTGATGCATCCGAGAAGTCCATCCAAAACTTCGGGATGAAGTTTAAATTAATGGGGAGATACTATAACAACCCTCACTTTTCCATTCTGAATTTACCAAATTGCCCTTAGGATTTCATTGTCATATTCTGTGTATTAGCATTAGGGTTGTTATTCAGATGTAATAAGTGCCCGAGTAATTAAAACGATCTCTAAATTAATGCTTGTAATTAATAACCTAAAACCTCAACATCAGATATTAATTAAAACCCTAATCTTGTAAACCCTAACCCTAATACTAAATTAATAATATAAACTATATGTAATAAATTAAATGTGACTTTTATATGAATTAAACTAAATTAGAACTAAAGTAAATATTAATAAAAGACATGGACTAGTAAATAAATAAAAGGTATTTTAAATAAATGTAAACTTAAATATATATATATATATATATATATATATATATATATATATATATATATATATATATATATATATATATATATATATATATATATATATATATATATATATAAATAAGACTTAATTGCCGAAATAAAAAAATATAAATAATTATATAAATTATGTTTGGTTCGGTTTATAAAAAAAAAAAAAAAAAAAAGGAAGACTTGATCTTTAAGTAATTAGATTGTGTTTAGGATTCTAAAAAGCTCAAAATATAAATGCCTCATGTTATCTCATAATGTGCATCACAATTTCAACTCAAAAACCCTCCCATCCTTGTGCTGTTAGTCGATAGTTTCCTGCACTCCAAACAGCCCACAATCGACTTCCAATCACCATCCAAAACAGCCCCTTTTCTGCTGTATTTAGTCGACCACAACAGCCTTTTCTGCAGCCTTTTTGTAGTCGACAACCGTCACACGAACACACATCCCTGCTGCATTTTTACAGCCCATTCGCCACCCCTTCTGCAGGCCAAACAGTCGCCCAAAAGTCCCCCACTGCAGTCGCTACTTTTGCTATTTTCCTGCTACATTTTCGTGACCCAAACAGCCCCATAATCGATCATTGTTGCTGCATTTTTTTCTGCTGCTGCTGTTTCTGTCGTGACCAAATAAGGTCCAAAACCCATCTGTTTTGGGTCACACTTGCTGCTGATTTTCAGTTTCTGTTTCGGGTTAAAATCACCATCTTTTCTTGGTCTTAAAGCATCATAAGGTATACCTAAAACCCTAGCTAAATGATACTTATTAATTTATTTACTTTAAGTATTATGTTGATTAATTATGAATTAATCATGGTGTTAGTTAATAAAAGAAATAATATGAATGATGATCATGAAGATAGATAAATAAATGGTTAAAAGTATTATGGATATTAATTAATTAATGATAATTAATAAGTAAGGTTGTTGAATATGATTTTGATTAATAGATAATGTATTATGATTAAGATTGTTCTTGTTAATATAATTATGACGGTTAAGAATGGTGAACATGATTAAAAGATAAAAGATTATGAATAAGGTTAAAGTTAAAATGAAAGATTATGTTTATAATTAATAAGAATATGTATTATGAATAATGATGCATGAATAATTATAAAAATATAAAGCTAGTTAAGAAGATAAAGATTATGAATATGAATTGATTATGATTTTATGTGTTAATGATTAATGAGATAATGATGATTTAAATGTTTAAGATTATGAATGTGAATAATTAACATAATTCATGATTATGATAAATAGGTTATGATTTTATGTACATGAAAGGATTAGTGTTAATATATTAAAAAGGATTAGTAAATAATAATGATAATAATACACGTCCATGCATGCATGCATGCATGCGTACGTATGTACATGTATATGTTGTAGATATATACGAGTGTATATATGTATATATCCATGTGTGAATATGTATGTATATGTACGTGTGTATGTATGTAGGAGCATGTGTATATGTATTATGTATATAATACAAGAAATTTCAATAAGATGATAAGTAAATATATGTATATATATGTACCACCTTTAAACTAATGTATATGTAACATATATATATATATATATATATATATATATATATATATATATATATATATATATATATATATATATATATATATATATATATATATACATATATATACATACATATATATATATATATATATATATATATATATATATATATATATATATATATATATATATATATATATATATATATATAACACATATAATGGTAAGATTACATAATAGTTGATTGATTAAAGAATATTATTATTATTATTATAACTTGTAAACCTATCTATATGGTAACACTTAAAGTACACTAAGTATATTATCACCTATATATATATATATATATATATATATATATATATATATATATATATATATATATATATATATATATATATATATATATATATATAATTAATAAATACATTAATAATTTGTTATGTGTATACACCTATAACGTGAAGGTTATAATTAAAGATAACGTACAAAGACTACAAACATCACCACTACTTGTGGACTAGGGTGGTCCTTGTTGCCTTATGGGAACCGCTTGTGGATTTCGAATGCCATGACTTAGATTCTGGTCAAGAATCCTGGGCGCCCGGTAACAACAGATCATTCGAGTGACTTGCATGATAGCAACGAAGTTTGGGCGAGATTGTACAACATCTTTATGAAGAATTATAACCCGAACATACTAAAATTAGAAACTTGATATAAGTGGAAGCTTTTCATAAATAGTAGGTTCCCAAAAATAGAAACTTTTAAGAAATAGGAACTTTTCTTGAGAACCGTCACTATTAATATAGTTGCTATATTAATAAACTAACTTTATGTTTGTTAGACATTAACTAATTAAAGATTATATCTCTAGGTTGAGATCTCCGATTACATACTCTGTTCATACTATTTGCGTGGAATCTTACTTGCTTCTAAGGTGAACTTCATAGCCCATCTTTTTACTATTTATTAACTGTTTTACAACTTTTGGGGTGAGACACATACTTGCTTTTAAATGATTTACAATTTAGACACAAGTACCTAAACTATTTGGTATGCAACTTCGTAAGACTTTTGTTAACTTGTATTGATTATATCTTTACATGCAAATCCCCGCCATAATATCGTTAATTGCTGGAATTGAAATATTGCAAGCTTAATTATTGTGAGTAGGCCTATTGAGAGTGACGTCTCTACCCATTGGCGTGATCATCAATGGGGTACATAATAATGATTGCCGACACCCGTACAGTGTCAGGGGTTAATGTTTAGTTCGATATTACAACTCATGGCATATTGAATATTTTGAACTAAATCTTGTGGTCTAAAACTTATTATGATTGTTAAACCTATGATGTTCACTCAACCATTGTGTTGACATTTTAAGCATGTTTGTCTCAGGTGAAGATTAGCTTGTGTGTTGCCCTATGATGCATAGTTAGCTGTTGCATTGGAGTCCACATATTAGACTTATCATTTGTTATTTACATATGAATTTCATTATGTAAAACATTATTATGTTTCCGCTGCAAATTCAAATTTTGTTATAAAACATCTCATTTAGAGTCGTTCTCGTTTATACATACTTGTGTTGTGAAATTGTGAAGCTGAGGTGGAAAGCTGAGGTGGTGTTTTATTTTTCTTTTTTCTGTTTTATTTAATTTTATTTATATTATCTATATTATTATATGATTATATTTATTTTTTTAAAAATATTTTTAAACTCTAACTGCTATATTTATAACCGTTTTTTTTAAACGGCTAGTTTTTTACCCTATATATACAACCACTCTTCTCAAATCATAAACACACACTTCATCTCTTCTAAAACTCTCAAACCATAAACACACACACTTCGAAATGAGCCCGTTGAATGTTGTTGTTAAAGTTCACTACGGAGGTGAATTTGATCGCGATTTGATGAATTATACCGAGTGTGAAACGCGAGATTATTACATGGATGTTCGTAAGTGTCTAAGTTATATGTGTTTGCTTGAGTTGCTACAACAAGACATAATCTACCCCACTAAATAAATCCGGTTTTTCAAAATACCCAACGCTCCTGCCTCGCTACTAGAAGAAGATCACGATTGGTTTGGTGCGATTGGGCTAGCCTTGTTACGTAACCAACCAATTGACATTTACACCGAACGGATTGATGAAAGCTACGTCATTTTTGCAAGTGAAGATGAAGTTGTGCATGAATCTCAACCGTGGCAGCAATACGATATTCGCGATTACGAAGATTGATGAATGTGTTTGTTGAAAATAGCCGTTAGGAATTAAAGTAATCGTTTTTAGGAACTAAGTTGTTTTTCTATTTATAAGAAATAATGTAATCGTTTTTAGGAATTATTATAATAAACGGCTATATTTTATGAAATACCAATCTATCATTACAACTAAACATGAATTACATTAATTAAAATTACAACAACAACAACAACAACAACAACAACAACAACAACAACAACAACAATAACAATACACAATTCCATTAAAGTGGAGTATGAGGGAGGTTAGATTTAGACAGTCTTTCCTCTACCCTAGAGTAAAAGGGAAGTCATTCCTCCACCCACGGATACCTATCAGTCCGCGGGTAGAAGAAGTCGTCCCACCCTATACTTTCATTAATGAAACTATAAAATACATAACAAATTACTCATTATTATTAGCAGACCGAAAATAAGGTAATAAGTTCCAAACGTGCTCGGTTAAATCTGCCTCTAATTGTTGGTGAACTTGCTTGTCTCTTATTTCCTTAACCCTTGCATCTCGATCCCTCAAATCCCGTTCCAACCTTCGTGGTGGGTTCCTTTCTATCATTCTTTCTTCTCTCCTTCCAATAGCAAAACCGTTATTTTCTTGAATCATGTTATGTAATACAATACAAGCATACATATGTCTTCTAATTTTGTTGAAGTCTTTAGATCTCGCCGGAGTCTTTAACATTGCAAATCTACCCTGTAATACTCCAAATGCACGCTCAATATCTTTCCTTGCACTTTCTTGAAAACATTTAAATTGTTTACGTGGTTCGTCAATTGGATTATGAGGAGCTTTTACCAACATGGCCCAATCTGGGTATATACCATCGCCTAGGTAATACCTGTAACATCCCGCATTTTTCCGTTAAATTATTTTAATGCCGTCTTTTTATTTTGATAATATCTTTCTCTATCTAAATTCGTATCCTCCGTTAGCTAACGTTCTTAATATTTTTGTCATTTAATTATAACATCTCTCATTTGCTCTAGCGTTTTTAAAATGTTCGTTCGGTTAATTCACGCACCCGCAATTAAACTTGAGGACCAAATTTGCCAAGTGACTAAAGAGATGACTAGGTCAACTAGTTAACTCCTTCCTCCTCCATTCATTTCATCACCTCCCAACTTAATACTTCCACCTCCTTTTGCTCTCAAACCCTCAAACACAAATTCATCATCCAAATTCGATCTAGCAAGCGTTCTTCAAAACAAATTACATATTTGGAATCCTTGCATCTTCCTCTTCGAATCCATACCAACTTCATCTCATTTGGGTAACTTTCTAAAAACACTAAATTTCTTGTTCTTGATCTTTTAAACTTAAAAGTGTGATAATTAGTGTCTATGGCTCGAGTCTAACATGAATATATGATTTGTATGCTCGATCTTGTTGTTTTAGTGTAACTAGATTGGACTTGAAAAGTGTGTGTTTTATCTTGAGTTTTAGATGATTAAATGTTGTTGTTATGTTAAAGTTCATGTATTAAATGTGTTACTAGCATCATTAGCTTTAATTTGATGTGTAGGTTGATTAAGAAAACTTCACTAACATGATTATTGATTTTGTGATTTTGATTAGGGTTTGATAGACTTCAATATGAACTTTTGATGCATTGGATGCTATGAAATGTTGTTGGTAAGTGTTTAGTTGTATTGTATGTGTAATTATCTATGAAACGGCATATTATATGTAGGTAGTAAGTTCCCGAATCATCTTATGAAATTTGTGAACTTGAAACTTTAAAGATGAACTTTTAATGATCACTTGACAAGATTTTAGTTATTGTAAATGATGTTATTGTTTGATGATAAGTGCTTAGTTGCGTTCCTCGTTAAAATACCTTTTCGGTGATATAAGATACATGTTTTGATTGTTTGCGGATCATAAATTGTGATTGTTTGAAGTTTGGTTCGTGCACTTGTGTGATTTCAGCAAAGTAGGACCTGTATACCATTTTGGACACTGTCCAAACACTTGGACGCCGTCCAACCCTTCACTGCTGGACGCCGTCCAGCCTATTTGGACGCCATCCAAATGAACTACAGAATTCTGTTTTGGTTGGCCGTTTACCGTTTAATTCTAACTATGCTACGCACCTCCGATTAACATGTAACTTGTTCTAGCATGCTTATATATGATTAAAAACCTCAGAAAAATTGTCCGAGACCCGACCTGAACGTGTTGACTTTTTTGTTGACTTTGACTAGACCAAAGTTGACTTTTAATCAAACCTAACCAAATACTTATGCAATCGTTCTAACGTGCTTTTATACTTGTATCTTGCATGAAACTTGACAATTTGATTCACATGCTATATTAATTGAGTCGTAACGAGCCATAGGACTTATTGAACAACTTTGACCGACCGTGTTTACCGATATTGATACGACTTATTTGTTTAGGTCAAGACTAGCATCCGTTCTTACACACGTTAACTTTGTGAAGTATATTTATTCTCGTATACTCAAGGTGAGATCATAGTCCCACTTTTACTCTTTTATACTTATATTTGGGATGAGAAAACATAAACGTTTCGTTTTACAAAGTGAACACAAGTACAAAAACAAACATTCTACGTACGAGTTTGAACAAAAATGCCTCAATTCGATTATCATTAGTTACACTTGTCGGGTGTAAGCGAGAACTTATGTTGTATGGCCATATGGGTTTGACAAACCCTCATTCGGACGGTTCGCTACGGTTATGCGGATGAAATATATTTTCGAGAATAAAGTATAGGTTCTAACACTATGTGATGAGGTAACGTTAGTTAAGCCTTGATAATTGGGTGCTCGTGATAACAATTTTTAGAATGATTTTACTATTACTTCACCGTTATAAATCTTGTGGTTCAACTTACCTACTTACGTACTCACTTACTAAACCTATGATTTCACCAATGTTTTCGTTAACAGATTTTCTATGTTTTTCTCAGGTCCTTGAACGATATGTGTTACATGCTTCCGCACTCTATTTTGATACTTGCTTGGATGTCGAATATACTTGCATACATGGAGCGTCTTTTGACTTTACATTAAACCGTGTCGCATAAGTTTCATTTGTACTTAAAAAACGTTGTATCGTCTTGGTTGTTGAACTACTTTGTAAACTTTGAAACATCTTTACATATGAAATGAATGCGACATATTTTGGTCAAACGTTGTTTTAAAGACTTATGACCACGTAACGGGACCTAAATAGACGGCGCCGTCAATGACGATTTTGTCGGGTCACTACGGATGGTATCAGAGCCTTGGTTGTAGGGATTTAGAGTTCATTGGTGTCAACTCCGAGTCGTAGGGTACATTAGTGAGTCTAGACTACAACCGGCATATAGACTTGAAGTAGGACTTACTTGACTACTTGTGCATTTATACTCGAACTCTTTTATTCATATCTAACTTTTCTTCCATTTTAATCTCACGTTGTTGATTTGATTGACACACCATCTTGACTTTATGAGGTAATGTTAAATGCACATGTGAATTAGGATAATATAATTGCCGGGATTATATTATGGTGATTCATGTGGACTTTCCGACATTTTGACATAGAGAATCGAGGGCGGATCAAGGAAAATTTTCTCCCTATCTTTATTCCATATCACGATTAGTATTATTGAGAATACTAATCAACGATATTCTTGCGTTTTCAAGGAACAATGGCTCACCGAGGTCAACACAACACTCCTCCCGAAACACTTGAATGAGCTCTTCACTGAATGATAGCTACCGCCGTGGATGCGGCCATGGCCGGTCACTCCAACAACAATAACAACAACACTATCCATGGAGCCAATAATTTAAATAAGGGGTGCTCCTACAAGAACTTCATGGGGTGCAAACCTCCCACTTTCGATGGAATCGGGGGACCGGTTGCCCTCACCCGATGGTTTGAGTAAACGAAAGCCGTTTTTTGCATAAGCGGTTGCCGTGACCAAGACAAGGTCAAGTATTCCACCCATACTTTCGCCGGTATTGCTCTCTCATGGTGGAACACGTATGTACAATCGGTGGGTATCGATGATGCCCACACACTCTCTTGGACAGAATTAAGAGAAAGAATGATCACTGAATACTTCCCGTGTGACGAGACTCGAAGACTCGAACAGGGCCTAAGAAATTTAAAGATGGTCCGGAATGACCTCGAAGCTTATAATCAACGGTTTGCCTAACTAGCCTTAATGTGTCCAAACCACATGACTCCCGAGTCCCTAAGAGTTGAACTTTACATGGATGGCCTCCCTAAGAGCATTCGACACGGGGTAATGTCATCAGAACCCGCTAACCTACAAGAGGCTTTAACGATGGCCCGTCAATTTATAGAAACGGTGGATGAATTTGAAGCGCTGGCACTAACGGCTTCGGATCAATCGGGTAGCAACAAAAGAAAATTGGAAGCCTCTCAATAAAGCAACTACAACCACAACAATTTCACCAAGAAGCCTTTCGCCTCCGGCGGCAAGAAAGGCTATGTCGGAAATCTACCCTCTTGCAACAAGTGTCACAAACATCACTATAGTGAATATAGCAAGCCATTTTGCAACAAGTGCTACAACCATCATTATAGTGAATGTGGCAAGCCGTTTTGCAACAAGCGTCAAAGAAGTGGCCATGTGGCCAACGATTGTAGAAATGCCGCTCCCGTCGCTCAAAAGGGACCCAATGCACCAAATACGGTCACTTGTTATGAATGTGGCCAAACGGGGCATTATAGAAATGCATGCCCAAAGAAGAAAGCTAACTCCAATGCACGCGGCCGAGCTTTCAACATCAACACCGAGGAAGCCCGAGATGACAATGAACTAGTCACGGGTACGTATCTTCTCAACAACTCTTATGTTTCATGTTTATTCGATTCGGGTGCCGATAAATGCTTTGTATCCAAGACTTTGGCTCATACACTTTGCACTCCACCACTTCCCCTAGATACTACTTATGCCATTGAAGTGGCCAACAAAAAACTACTAAGTGCCGACACATATTACCGGGGGTATACGTTAAACTTATTGGGTAAAGAATTTGAAATTGACTTGACACCCATGGAACTATGGAGCTTTGATGTAATAATTGGTATGAATTGGTTAGTCAAAATGAAATCTCACATCCTTTGTGATCTTAAACCAATCCGAATTCCTATCGAGAACGGTGAACCTTGATTGTCTATGGCGATAAGAGTTACACTGGACTCAACCTCGTCTCGTGCCTTAAAGTTAGAAAACTACTTCGTAAGGGTTGTTTCGCGATCCTAGCTCACGTTAAGAAAGACGAGACCAATGAGAAGCATATCGATGATGTGCCAATTGTTAGTGACTTTTCTGATATATTTCCCGACGAATTGCCGAGTCTTATACCTCATCGATCGGTTGAATTCCAAATCGATCTTATTCTGGGAGCCACACTCGTAACACGTGCACTGTATAGACTTGCTCCATCCGAAATTCAAGAATTGCAAAGTCAAATTCAAGAACTACTTGACCGTGGTTTTATCCAACCTAGCCATTCACCATGGGGCGCTCCGATTTTGTTCGTTAAGAAGAAATATGGATCCCTACGAATGTGTATAGATTAGCGTGTGTCACGACCCGGAAAATTTTGACTAATTTTGAACCAAACTCACGATACGATTTCATAATTCTGACACGATAAGCAAAGTCTGTTAGGTTGAGCCTCAAAATTTTTGAACTGTTTCATATATTCGATTGACCTTCGACCATTCTCGACGATTCATGAACTATTATTTGTAAATAAATGTGTGTACATATAAAGATAAATATAAATATATGTATAGAGTATATTAAATATAATTATTTAATGAATGTAATACTCGTTGGACGTTTCGATTATTATTTAGAGAAGTTTAATTCGAACTTATATGATTTTAAAATAAACGACAGCTCATTAATAGACTATGTAAACTTTAGACTAGTTGAAAATATAGTTACTATCTTATGTTGAATTTTAATTCATTTGTATAGTTTATTTGGGATTGAGCTCAAATGATAGGTTAACTATTATGATCGATATTAAACAAGTATAAACTTATGGCTGCTACACTATTCTTATTTTTGTTTCATATCTTCACATGTTTAGATTACTATAGTAAAAATATATTATTATTATTAATTATACATTATTAAATTGTGTTAGTGCGGTGTTTGTTTAATCCTAATATGAGATATAGATATATTTATATCCGCTTGACTAAGTAATTAATCATCAACCAAGTATCATCATCCACTATCAAATTGGTTATACATCAACGTCTTATGTTTCTTTTTCCTGTGTTCATTTGGAAATTCATGTTTGAGGGATTAATTTCTTTCTCTATACTATACAAATTATTGAGTAATTGTTGTCTTTTTCTATCGATCATAGTCTATTATATATCTACATGCATATGCATATACCGTGCTTTATCACTAACATATACAAACCCGAACCAAATACCACTCTCACCATCTTCATCTAAACTACTTATTTTTTTTTTACGTTTGAAGTTGTAAGAACGTTGCTACTTTCGAAACCTTCCAGTTATTGATATTCCTCGATCATCCCAAACAACCGAAGCCAACAACAATTGTGCTCCTGTTTTCTATCAAGTAACACCAAACCAAACCCACTTAATTTTGGCAAAGACCCAAGTTGATCGATCACTAACTTTGTCATTCCCTTGTTTCTTCATAAACCCATTTAACCACCCTACAAACCCATAAATCTCCATCAATTCACTGCTACTATTCTCGCTGTAAAACACCCTCAAAAACCACCATCTAACCGTCACCTTTTAATCACCACAAAACCTATTTCCCTATTACCACGATTGCTGCTACCTGTTGATGGTTTAATTGACCGAGAACCTTCATCACTTAGACCATCTTAAACCACCATAAACCCCATCACTATCACCATAAAATCATCACCAACAACCACTATGAAACCCATTTGTTCTGCTCAACAACTGTTGTTGTTTTTACTCCTGTTTCAGTCGTCACAAAACACCACCGAAAACCCCGTCCTTTCTATTTCTTTCGTGTGTGTTATATTTTTCTATCTTGGACCCCACCGACACTTTCATTCGAATATCATTGCTAATAAACTGTTAAATGCGTGATACCTTTTTCTTGTGGCAGACAAAAGTGTTAAACAAATAACCTACTTGACTTATTATATTCTAGTATTGTCAATGGCTTTTCTTGGTTATGTTATAAAATCCTAAAAACAAAAGCTTATGGCCGACACTTAAGAAAGCCAAAAACTCCACTTGAATTAATATAGTAAGCCGTTTTTTTTTATTCCTTTTCTGAATGGCGAGTAGCAAACAGAATATTTATGGTGCCATCATGTGTCCTAAACTATATTTATAGGTCGATTAAAGCTGTAAAGATGATGGGTTATGTGATGTTAGATGATGAAGATACATGATAAATGATGATAATAATGGCGAGTAACTGAAAACAATCGATGGCCAGTTTATAATTTTTTTTTCTTTCTTTCCTATCGAACTCATAATCAGATGAGGGGTTATATCAAATTACTGGATCAAGTAAATGGACTGATTGATCCGTTTTATATAATCATTTGGGCCGTGAATTGTTTTGGCTATTGGACTGATTATTAGTTAGTTAGTTGGGCTGGGCAGTTTATTATGATTGGGCCACTAAGTTTGTGTGTACAGTAAGTCAAAAAAATCAAATAAAGATTGAAGATAAAATGTTGCGTATTATATGATGATGCATTATGATGATGGTGAAGACGTGACCATGAGATGATGATGATGTTAAACGATGTTTGATGATGATATAGATAAATAATGCTCGATAATATGATGATTAATAAAGATGACCATGAATAGGATTAGATGGTGATGATGATTCATTAAGGATGATTATATGATGATAAATAAATAAGAAGATGATAATGATACTAGGGTTAAATAATAATGATTCAGTCGATTAATTTGAAGAAGGAAGAAGAATACAGATATTTGGGAGTGGTTTTGGGTTAGCGGGACGTCGCGGGTTCAAACCCGGACTTGGGAAACTCGTTAGGGCTACTCCCTTGAGGTAGTTATTTATTTATGAAATGACCCGTCCTAATCCATCTGGACGAAGTCATTAACATTAGGTTCCATTGCGATGATCGACTCCAAGTAATGTCCTTAAAATGATCAAATGCACAGCGAAAGACTTAATTCGTACCTGAGAATAAACATGCTTAAAAGTGTCAACCAAAAGGTTGGTGAGTTCATAGGTTTATCATATACAATCATAAAATTCAGTAATTTTGATAGACCACAAGATTTCCGTTTATAAATATATGTACACTCGCAAGTGTATAAAAGTATTCTATGAGTTGTAGGCACCCGGTAACAAGCCTTAACATTCATGTTTTACCCTCTGAAGTACACCAGATCAGGTGTGTTTAAAATAACCTCGAAGTACTAAAGCATTCCATAGTCAGGATGGGGTTTGTCAGGCCCAATAGATCTATCTTTAGGATTCGCGCCTACCGTACATAGACAAGTAGTTTAATGTTACCAAGCTAAGGGTATATTTCTGGTTTAAACCCACGTAGAATTAGTTTTAGTACTTGTGCCTATTTTGTAAAACATTTCTAAAACAATGCATGTATTCTCAGCCCAAAAATATATATTGCAAAAGCAATTAAAAAGGGATCAAATGAAACTCACCTAATGTATTTTGTAGTAAAAATACATATGACGATATTAAACAATGCAGGGTTGGCCTCGGATTCACGAACCTATATCATATGTTTATTTGTTAATACATATACTTGTAATCGAACAATTATTATTAATGATATATCTGTTATTTTAATTTTTTTTATGTATTTCATTATTAACTTAAATATATTTATTTTATATATCTTACTTATTATAAAAATAATAATAAAGTTAGATTATAGGTATTAGATATATTCTTATATAACTAATGTTTATTTGGTTAGGGTAATACTGATAACTGAAAAATTGTAATATTCATAATAATAGTAATAATGATAACAATGATAATAATAATATCAGTAGTAATAATAATAATACTCATAATGATAATAATTGTAATATTAATAATTAAAAGTGGTAATAATATAATACTTACAATTATAATAACTATGAAACTAATAATTTTTCTACTAATGGTAATTATAATAATATTTTAGTTGTAACAATAATAATAGTGGTAAAAAGTTGATAATAAATATTATTTATTTTACTTAATAATAATACTAGTGATGATAATATTAGTATTAACAATAATAATACTAGTAATCCTAATTGTAATTTAAATTATGTTAGTAAAAATAAATGATAATTCTTTTTAGTAATAATAACAATAATAATAATATATGTAAACTACCTCTAAAGGCTTTAAAAAAAATAAGCTGCTAGAGCCGGGACTCGAACCCGCGACCACTCGAATCTCCAAACACAACTCAAACCACTACTCCGTTAATACCTTTTCTGATTAAGATGCCATCTGAATAATTATAGCCCGTTTAAATTATCTGTTTCAATTCCTTCTATCTTTTTCACAACCAATTCAACTGAAACAATCATAACAACCAAACATGGAACTGGGTTTTGAATTTGTAAACGACACAAAATAAACAGATTATGGGAATTTACAAAATCAATAACAAAAGTAAATAAAAAAAAATCAAAACAGCATCAGTAGCTGAATACTCGTATTATTTGCTTTGCTACTTTGTCATTATGCAATTTTCAATTTGATTAATTAACTATAGCATCAGACTTTAAGAATAAATAACATATTCTAGACTAAATACAACATATTTTATTATATATATAGATATAATATATATATACAAACATCCTAAAATAACTTTCAACCATAATTCACAAAAAACTTTAATACACATAACATAACAACATTGTATATATATATATATATATATATATATATATATATATATATATATATATATATATATATATATATATATATATATATATATATATATATATATATACTCAAAATCTGATTTCAAGATTCGAACCCTTTTTGCTTAGGATTATAACATGAAATATGTCCTAAATCATTTATAGAAACTTCTGAAATTAACAATTTAACTTGAAACATATACAAGAACTCAAATTTGATTAAAGAAAAATTGTTGGCTTTTTAATTCAAGAACTTTGACTCTTAAATTTGAACTCGTTAAGAAAAATTGAGGTTTGAAACTTTCCAGATAGTTTCATGATCTGAATTAGGTCTCTTCTACATTTTTAGTTTTTGTAATTTGATTAGAAAATGGGTTGATGATAAAAAAATAGTCAAGAACAGAGGTTATGACCCGGTATTATTCTGTTCTTGATTTAATCCGATCGAATTTAAGTGAATGGATGCAATGTGTGAGTTATAGTTGATGTTATATAGGCGTATGAATTAATTACACTAAGACTGATCAATTATATAAAGGACGTGTATCATTTTCTCAATCAAACAAAAACAAGAACAGAAAAATTAAATAAAAACAAAACGTAGTTGAATCTGTTTAATATTTGATTTGTACTTATGATAAAGATATGAGATAAATTTGGAGACAGGAAGTACCAATCTAATTTAGTCGATGTTGATGTAAAACAGAATACGTACTGATCTTGTATATATATGTATAATACGGTATTTTATATAACTAGTTCTATATGTAATGATGTATCTATATATACTCGTATATTTTATATACAAATATATTTATGTATAACTGATTTTTATGTATCTATTTATATTTATATATATCTATTTATTTATATACAGGATTCCTAAGTTTTGGTAATTAATAAATGTATTAATACTATTAATAATATTCTTAATAATTAATATTAATATTTAGTAATTATATTAGTAATAATAATGATAATAATAATTATATTAATAATAATAATTATTAATTTCCTGTTCTAAATAATATATACGGAGTACTAATATTTAAACTTAAAAAGGTAAGAATATTTTTAATAAATCTAGAATCTTCGTAATCACTTTACACTCCAACTTTTATTTTAGTCTTTCATAAACTCGTATTAAATTTATATGAATATTAATGAAATGCCAACCGAGTATCCCAATTGTTTACTATTTAAGCTCGAAATCATTTATTTTTAATATAATCTCGTTCTATATATAAACAGTTTTAAATAGCAGTTTAACTACTAAAGTAAATATATTATATATTTTTAAACAATTAAATTTATTATAATTTTATATATTTACAAGAAATATTTATATCCATATTTATATATATCTATATATATATTTTCAAATATAGTTTCCATTAATCATATTTTATTTTATTTAGTTTACAATATAAATCCTAATAATCTTATTATATAATATTCTAAATTATATTTCAAATTATAAAAACTTATTTAAATATATATGTTATCTATTTGCAAATAGTTGTTCGTGAATCGTCGAGAATGCTCGAAAGTCAAACGAATATATGAAACATTTAAAAAATTTTGAGATCCAACCTAACAGACATTTCTCATCGTGTCAAAAATGCAATATCGTATTGAGAGTTTCGTTTAAAATTAGTCGAAATTTTCCGGGTCGTGATAATTTATCTATTATTATTATTATTATTATTATTATTATTATTATTATTATTATTATTATTATTATTATTATTATTATTATTATTATTATTATCATTATTATTATTTTGACATTAATATTATTATTTTTATATTAACAATATTATTATCATAGTAACTATTAATATTATTATTGTAAAATAAAAACAACTTTTAATTATCAATATTATTTTATCAAATAACTATTAGTTATATAAAACTATATTTCATACACATAACATAACTATATTAATACTTTTATAATAAATATTAATAAATATAATTAATAAAATTTGCTATAAATATTATTATTATTAGTATTGTTAATATCATTATAATCAGATACAATTTTCATTACTATTATTAATATTATTTCACCAAATAAACATTAGGTATGTAAAAACATTTATAAGTAACAATACATATAAGTATGTACTAATAATATTAATGACTTTTACATAAATATACATATATAACAAATTAATATCTATTTTATATAAAATACTAATTATATATATATATATATATATATATATATATATATATATATATATAAATATATATATATATATGTGTGTGTGTGTGTGTGTGTGTGTGTGTATACAAAAGATAAATAGGATATAAATATGAAACTATTCAATTACAAATATATGTTTTAATATACATATACAAATGATATAGGTTCGTGAATCCGAGGCCAACCCTACTCTTGTTCAATGTCGCTATATGTATTTTTACTACAAAATAAATTAGGTGAGTTTCATTACTCCCTTTTTATATATATTTTTGGGCTGAGAATACATGCGCTGCTTTATAAATGTTTTACGAAATATGCACAAGTACTAAACTAATTCTATGTGGGTTTAAACCAGAAATATACCCTTAGCTTGGTAACATTAAACTACTTGTCTATTTACGGTAGGCGCGAATCCTAAAGATAGATCTATTGGGCCTGACAAACCCCATCCTGACTATGGGATGCTTTAGTACTTCGAGGTTATTTTAAACACACCTGATCTGGTGTACTTCAGAGGGTAAAACATGAACGTTAAGGCTTTTTACCGGGTGCCTACAACTTATAGAATACTTTATTACACTTGCGAGTGTACATATATTTATAAACGGAAATCTTGTGGTCTATTAATATATTAAACTGATTGTTATGATAAACCTATGAACTCACCAACCTTTTAGTTGACACTTTTAAGCATGTTTATTCTCAGGTACGAGTTAAGTCTTCCGCTGTGCATTTGCTCAATAGAAAGATACTACTTGAAGTCATTCATGGCATATTTCGGTCAGTACCTCGCAATAGGACCAAATGTTGATGCATTCGTCCAGGAGGATTAGGACGGGTCGTCACAGGTGGTATCAGAGCGGTGGTCTTAGCGAACCAGGTCTTGCATTAGTGTGTTTAAATGATAGTTGTTTAGATGCATTAGTGAGTCTGGACTTCGACCGTGTCTGCTTGTCAAAAGTTTTGCTTATCATTCGTGTCGAAACTCATCTACTTATTATCCTTAGGAAATTACCTGCTTATTATTCCTAGTCTAGACATATCTTACTGCATTGATTGCATGAATACTCTATAGACAAAATTCATATTTTAGCGTATATGTTACTGTTACCTTTGCCTGACAGCTTTTGAAATTTTCTCCGTAATTTGCGAAATCTTTATGCTATATATTAGTATTCTATAGTTAGAATATCATCTAATATTCGAAAATCATTTCCTATCGAAAAATCCTTTACTCAATCGTACGAAATGGAACTCGTCACTAGTGCAAGTTCTTCGGAACCCGACAGCTATTCCGACATGGATATTCACCTAAGCTTCGAAAGCGGTGTCACCAGAATGAATCAATCAATCAACCATCTCCAATTCATCTGATGGGTTCGTAGTCGACTTAATCAATGGAGACACGAAGAAGGCGATCCCTTCCACCAACCGAATTCACCTCTTGGTGAAGAACCCGAAGCACTTACTGGCGAACCTATCCGAAACACCATTTTCAGTCTCATTTCCAGAATAGCTCGACACGATTATATTCTATCCACAATTCTAAAATTTATTCATCCGCTCGTTCCGACCGACAATCATCCCGGAGTAATACAAGAAGTCAATGAACTTCGCGCTCGAGTTGTAGCCTTGGAAAATATGGTACAAAATGTATAAGCTTCAGCAACATCACCGGCACCAACAGTACCACCAACATCAATACCAGTACCACCAACAACACAAGTTTCAACATCACATGCCCCAATATCTCATCCTGTACCTCGAGTATAATCATCGTTCTACGTATCGTTCTACATCAATTATCTTCGTTTTCATGGAAATTATGTAATCTCTAATGTTTTAGAGATTATGTATTCTAGTTCTAACCGTAAACCAAATGAGTTTAATATCATATTGACTCATTAAATCCATGATTGCATCTGAAGAAAATATATATGTAAATATGTTTTCATAAAGATTGTAATTAAAAATTCTTTTGTACAAACTGTTAATGGTGAAAATATTTTAACGGGTAGGTAATACCCGAGGAATATTTAGATTTCACCTTAATAAGTTACACGGTACATTCGTCGAAGCTGATTCAACAGTCATTTACTATCCTACTTACATCCACAAATATACGAATTCGTGCACCGCAGAATAACCATTTTTATTCAATTTCACATTTGGATTTTGACCTCTCAGAATCCAACAAGTGGCATAATGAAGAAAAACATTGGACAAAATAAAAATTTGTTAGAAACAAACAAATTAACTATAAGAAATTCTGTTATGAAACCATGCTAACAAAATCCTAGCTAACTGTTCCTAGCTAACTGTTAATTCCTTATTACATTTTATTTATCGCAGTTTATTTATCGCAATTTTATTTATCGTCATTTAATTTCTGTTATTTACTTTACGCACTTTATTTATCGTCATTTAATTTCTGTTATTTATTTTACGCACTTTAAATATCGGGACACGTATACAAGGTTTTGACATATCATATCGACACATCTATATATATTATTTGGAATAACTATAGACACTCTATATGCAGTAATGATCGAGTTCTCTATACAGGGTTGATGTTGATTCTACAATAATATATATAGTTTGAGTTGTGATCGAGTCTGAGACATGTACACGGGTCACGATACGTATTAATGAATTTGAATATAATATATTAAACTATATATGAATTATTGAACTGCTAACTGTGGACTAATCAACTGAGGACTACCAACAGTGGACAATTAAAATTAATTAAAATATTGATTATGACATATGAAACTAAACAATTCTTCAAGTTTGCCACTTGATTTCATCTTAAACCTCATTTGTATCTTGAAGATTACAATCAACGTCCAAATCTATCATGACTCTTAAAAACACCTCAATCGAGAGGATTAACCAACCGCACTTCATTTACGGAAGAAGAGATTGATGCATATAGTTATGCACCTGAAAACACTCAGAACCTGAGTAAACGTTTAACATGTATCTGTGCTAGCTCCTTTGGCGTTGTTATTACTGAAAATAACTTTGCAATTCTTTTTCAAAATAGCCAATTTTGTCACAGCTCCAGCAAGACAACTTTGACTTTTCATTCAAAACAACCTTATTATAACCTTGATATATATGCGTGCTCATTTATTGTTACCAGAAAATCTTTTATATTCCACCATATTACCATCAGCGTTTAATCATCTAAACACACAAATCTTTTGAAACCACCTCGGATTAATAACCGATGATTCAGATATGGTAGCATTAAATGCAGAGGAAATAGCAAAATCATAGATGGTCTAAATGGCCAAAAGTTTGATAATAAAGAATGGAATATTGGGAACGCTCGATAGAAAATTTGATACCGAAAAATGGATTGAGCTAACCAGGAAGGAGACCAAGGACAATTACAAGGATCAAACCCTATATTCAAAGAATTCAAGTAATTCTGGATCCGATGAAATCTTTAGAGAATATCATGCTCTGAAGTCATGTTAAAATCTTGCGAAAAATGTTTCTTCATCAACCTTCGAACTTAGAAATTCTAAAATATCATTATAAATATCTTCGATATTTCTGAGGATATTTTCATAAATATTCTTGTCCGAAATTATCCACCTCTTCGTGTTTTCTGTATTCCATTATATTGGAAACTTCTGTAAAATCTAAGTATAAATTATGAATGAATTGTGGAGAATTGTTGGTAATTGAAGCATGGGTTAGTATAATATAATGACGCTTGGCCAACGTGATTATATTACAGTAAGTAATGCTGAATTTCTAATGAAACGTGATGATGGTTCACAGATCACACCCTCATCATGTGCCGTGTTACATAACTCTATCATTCTACTTAACCTCTAAACGTGTTAAGAAAATATTTTCTTAATATTTCTATCTTTTCGTGAATTCTGATAATTTAACAAATCAGATCGTGCGATTACAATTTCTTTCTTAGAACATTAGTGAGAATCATAAATTTTCTTAATTCCCAAAGAATCAAATCTTTGGGAGATTTTCCTTAAATCCCTTGAATTCCAAAATTCAACAGCGACTACGTCAAAGCTTAAGACGAACCTCTATTTAATTCATTTCGCTCTTTTGCGATAACTTCACTCATACTCTTCGAGTAATCGAATTGTTTTATCAATATCACTCAATGATGATAAAATTCTATTTTACCAATTCATATTCGACATGAAAACATTTTTAATGTTAGCCATTACGACCTCGATCAAATTTCGGGACGAAATTTCTTTAACGGGTAGGTACTGTCACGACCCGGAAAATTTCGACTAATTTTGAACCAAACTCACGATACGATTTCATAATTCTGACACGATAAGCAAAGTCCGTTAGGTTGAGCCTCAAAATTTTTGAACTGTTTCATATATTCGATTGACCTTCGACCATTCTCGACGATTCACGAACTATTATTTGTAAATAAATGTGTATACATATAAAGATAAATATAAATATATGTATAGAGTATATTAAATATAATTATTTAATGAATGTAATACTCGTTGGACGTTTCGATTATTATTTAGAGAAGTTTAATTCGAACTTATATGATTTTAAAATAAACGACAGCTCATTAATAGACTATGTAAACTTCAGACTAGTTGAAAATATAGTTACTATCTTATGTTGAATTTTAATTCATTTGTATAGTTTATTTGGGATTGAGCTCAAATGACAGGTCAACTATTATGATCGATATAAAACAAGTATAAACTTATGGCTGCTACACTATTCTTATTTTTGTTTCATATCTTCACATGTTTAGATTACTATAGTAAAAATATATTATTATTATTAATTATACATTATTAAATTGTGTTAGTGCGGTGTTTGTTTAATCCTAATATGAGATATAGATATATTTATATCCGCTTGACTAAGTAATTAATCATCAACCAAGTATCATCATCCACTATCAAATTGGTTATACATCAACGTCTTATGTTTCTTTTTCCTGTGTTCATTTGGAAATTCATGTTTGAGGGATTAATTTCTTTCTCTATACTATACAAATTATTGAGTAATTGTTGTCTTTTTCTATCGATCATAGTCTATTATATATCTACATGCATATGCATATACCGTGCTTTATCACTAACATATACAAACCCGAACCAAATACCACTCTCACCATCTTCGTCTAAACTACTTATTTTTTTTTACGTTTGAAGTTGTAAGAACGTTGCTACTTTCGAAACCTTCCAGTTATTAATATTCCTCGATCATCCCAAACAACCGAAGCCAACAACAATTGTGCTCCTGTTTTCTATCAAGTAACACCAAACCAAACCCACTTAATTTTGGCAAAGACCCAAGTTGATCGATCACTAACTTTGTCATTCCCTTGTTTCTTCATAAACCCATTTAACCACCCTACAAACCCATAAACCTCCATCAATTCACTGCTACTGTTCTCGCTGTAAAACACCCCCAAAAACCACCATCTAACCGTCACCTTTTAATCACCACAAAACCCATTTCCCTATTACCACGATTGCTGCTACCTGTTGATGGTTTAATTGACCGAGAACCTTCATCACTTAGACCATATTAAACCACCATAAACCCCATCACTATCACCATAAAATCATCACCAACAACCACTATGAAACCCATTTGTTCTGCTCAACAACTGTTATTGTTTTTACTCCTATTTCAGTCGTCACAAAACACCACTGAAAACCCCGTCCTTTCTATTTCTTTCATGTGTGTTATATTTTTTTATCTTGGACCCCACCGACACTTTCATCCGAATATCATTGCTAATAAACTGTTAAATGCGTGATTCCTTTTTCTTGTGGCAGACAAAAGTGTTAAACAAATAACCTACTTGGCTTATTATATTCTAGTATTGTCAATGGATTTTCTTGGTTATGTTATAAAATCCTAAATACAAAAGCTTATGGCCGACACTTAAGAAAGCCAACAACTCCACTTGAATTAATATAGTAAGCCGTTTTTTTATTCCTTTTCTGAATGGCGAGTAGCAAACAGAATATTTATGGTGCCATCATGTGTCCTAAATTATATTTATAGGTCGATTAAAGCTGTAAAGATGATGGGTTATGTGATGTTAGATGATGAAGATACATGATAAATGATGATAATAATGGCGAGTAACTGAAAACAATCGATGGCCAGTTTATAATTTTTTTTCTTTCTTTCCTATCGAACTCATAATCAGATGAGGGGTTATATCAAATTACTGGATCAAGTAAATGGACTGCTTGATCCGTTTTATTTAATCATTTGGGCCGTGAATTGTTTTGGCTATTGGACTGATTATTAGTTAGTTAGTTGGGCTGGGCAGTTTATTATGATTGGGCCACTAAGTTTGTGTGTACAGTAAGTCAAAAAAATCAAATAAAGATTGAAGATAAAATGTTGCGTATTATATGATGATGCATTATGATGATGGTGAAGACGTGACCATGAGATGATGATGATGTTAAACGATGTTTGATGATTATATAGATAAATAATGCTCGATAATATGATGATTAATAAAGATGACCATGAATAGGATTAGATGGTGATGATGATTCGTTAAGGATGATTATATGATGATAAATAAATAAGAAGATGATAATGATACTAGGGTTAAATAATAATGATTCAGTCGATTAATTTGAAGAAGGAAGAAGAATACAGATATTTGGGAGTGTTTTTGGGTTAGCGGGACGTCGCGGGTTCAAACCCGGACTTGGGAAACTCGTTAGGGCTACTCCCTTGAGGTAGTTATTTATTTATCTATTATTATTATTATTATTATTATTATTATTACTATCATTATTATTATTTTGACATTAATATTATTATTTTTATATTAACAATATTATTATCATAGTAACTATTAATATTATTATTGTAAAATAAAAACAACTTTTAATTATCAATATTATTTTATCAAATAACTATTAGTTATATAAAACTATATTTCATACACATAACATAACTATATTAATACTTTTATAATAAATATTAATAAATATAATTAATAAAATTTGCTATAAATATTATTATTATTATTAGTATTGTTAATATCATTATAATCAGATACAATTTTCATTACTATTATTAATATTATTTCACCAAATAAACATTAGGTATGTAAAAACATTTATAAGTAACAATACATATAAGTATGTACTAATAATATTAATGACTTTTACATAAATATACATATATAACAAATTAATATATATTTTATATAAAATACTAATTATATATATATATATATATATATATATATATATATATGTGTGTGTGTGTGTGTGTGTATACAAAAGATAAATAGAATATAAATATGAAATTATTCAATTACAAATATATGTTTTAATATACATATACAAATGATATAGGTTCGTGAATCCGAGGCCAACCCTACTCTTGTTCAATGTCGCTATATGTATTTTTACTACAAAATACATTAGGTGAGTTTCATTACTCCCTTTTTATATATATTTTTGGGCTGAGAATACATGCGCTGCTTTATAAATGTTTTACGAAATAGGCACAAGTACTAAACTAATTCTATGTGGGTTTAAACCAGAAATATACCCTTAGCTTGGTAATATTAAACTACTTGTCTATGTACGGTAGGCGCGAATCCTAAAGATAGATCTATTGGGCCTGACAAACCCCATCCTGACTATGGGATGCTTTAGTACTTCGAGGTTATTTTAAACACACCTGATCTGGTGTACTTCAGAGGGTAAAACATGAACGTTAAGGCTTGTTACCGGGTGCCTAAAACTTATAGAATACTTTAATACACTTGCGAGTGTACATATATTTATAAACGGAAATCTTGTGGTCTATTAATATATTAAACTAATTGTTATGATAAACCTATGAACTCACCAACCTTTTAGTTGACACTTTTAAGCATGTTTATTCTCATGTACGAGTTAAGTCTTCCGCTGTACATTTGCTCAATAGAAAGATACTACTTGAAGTCATTCATGGCATATTTCGGTCAGTAACTCGCAATGGGACCAAATGTTGATGCATTCGTCCAGGAGGATTAAGACGGGTCGTCACAGCGTGAACTAAATAATTTCCGGTTAAGAACCGATATCCACTTCCCGTATCGATGACCTCTTGATCAATTACAAGGATCTCGCGTGTATTCCAAATCGACCTCCATTCTGGTTATCATAAATTGAGGATTCAGGGAGAAGATGTCTCCAAAACCGTTTTTTGAACTCGCTACGATAGTTATGAATTTCTTTTAGTGTCGTTCAGTTTAACTAAGGCTCCGTCCGTATTCATGGATCTTATGAATCGCGTATGCAAGCTTATTTAGACAAATCCATTATCGTATTCATAGATGATGTCTTAACCTATTCAAAGCGAAAAACAAAACGAACAACATCTCCATCCTACGCTCGAACTCTTGAGGAAAGAGCAACTCTATGCCAAATTTCCTGAGTGTGAATTTTGGTTAAACGAAGTCCAATTTCTAAACCATGTTGTTAGTGGTCAAGGTATTAAAGTAGATCCCGCAAAAATTGAAGCCACACGTAATCAGGAAATCCTCACGACTCTGACTTATATTCCAAAATTTTTTAGATCTCGTCGGTTATTATCGAAGATTCTTTCCCAACTTTTCCCGTATTACTCATCCTTTAACCTCGTTAACTCATTAAGGGAAAAATTTAAACCTCTCTGTGTCCGAACCTTGAACGTAGTTATCCACACCAACTTTACTAGCCAAATTCGTGTAGCACAAAATGGAACTCAAATATGGAAATATTTCTACGTGAACGCCTGAAAGGCATCCTCTCTCGACTCGAAATCAAGGAAACAGAAATTCATTATTTTGCATGAAGAATTAGAATACTTAATTTTGGACCCGATCAACCTTCTCATCACCACGTACCACGATACATAACTCTGTTATTACACTGTTACCGTCTGATATTACTGGAACCCAAGATAACATACAATCCAAGGATACCCCTTTCTTCTTTGACTTATCGTCCCTATGCTTCTGATATACGCCAGCTACTGTGACAACCCAGAAATTTCTGAACAAATTTAAACTTGATCTTTATATGTTTCCGACACGATAAGCAAAGTCTGTAATGTTGAATCTCAAGAATTTTAAACTGTGTTCATACATTCATTTAACCTCGACCAAATTCCGACGATTCACGAACCAATATATAAATGAATATGATTATATATGTATTTGTGTATATATTATAATTTGAAATGTTAGCAAAGTGTTAAATGTGTAATACTTTACATGAACGTATATGTTCAATATATTTATTAACGGAATTAAAAGATAATATCAAAGGATTGAATTATCAGATACATTATGATATGATTAAAGTCTCTATTATGAGGTCCACTGTGATTTGAGAAATTTATTCTTTTTAACAGTATTCAGAATAATTGGTAATGTGATTTTCAAGTAAGAACAAATTGTAATTTAACGAGAACTAGACAAATGTTAGTGGAGATTCTTGTTTGTTTTCCAATACATGCTTTACTATATTTCACTCGTGACTTTTGTTATGATAACAAATTAGTTTTCATATTATTTAATATAGAAGTGAAATTTGGGAATATAGATAACTTAGAAAATAGATATCGACAAGATAAGTAAATTGACGCTCTACATTAAAATGATTTCATACGTTTAATTATCCTTTAGGTTTAACCCTGCGATTCATGAATAAGTTATAATCATGAGTATATATAATTTTATTTTTCTAATACGTTTTACGATATAACGATTCCCATTATTTTAGCCTTTTAAAACGATTCTTAAATATATTTAGTTTTGGAAAACAAAATTATCATATTTATTTATTATAGTTTCAAATGTACAAAACGATTTCAATATTAAAAGAACTTTATTATTAAAAACACTTTATGAGATAACTTGTTTATAAGATTTGAAGAACGTAATTAAAGTGTTGCATTATGAATTACAAATATATACATATATACATGGTTTCAAAAACATAAACGTGATATGACATTATATTGAAATATAATTATTTTTGAAAAACTAAATATTATATTATTAAATAAAATGTACAAATTTATATTTTAAATATATATGTGTGATAAAATAAGATATTAATTTAGTCATAAAATGTTTGATTTAAAAATAATATACTTTGATAAATAACGAGACTACGATTTAAAGAAGCAAATGACCATAACACTCAAATGTATAAGTTACATCTCTTGAAATATTATCTATTGGCGAATAAGTCTAATTATTAATAAAGGTACGAGTCACGAAATGTAAAGTACAAGTTTTCTAAACGTACGTAAATGCGTTCGAGAAACCAGAACCGAGATATAAGTCAAGTGACAACGTACGAGTCGTTGGAACTAAAATTATAAGTTAACTATACACGTAAATTTAATATAATATATAATTAATTATATAAATTAAATATATTATATATATAATAATATAAAGCGAGTGTCGGCAGAATAAGTTAAACGATCATGAGCTGTTAACCCATATCATGCGATCGCATGAATAAATCAAAGGGACTCCATGCGATCGCATGGAGTCGAATCTCTGCAATCTCCTATAAATGGAACTCGCTCGTTCAGTAACACACACAAAAACTGATTTCTCTCTCAAAATTTATATTTATATTATTATTATTATTATTATTATTATTATTATTATTATTATTATTATTATTATTATTATTATTATTATTATTATTATTATTATTATTATTATTATTATTATTATTATTATTATTATTATTAGGAGTATTAATTATTATTATTATTAGTATTTATACATAAAATACTACGACGAAGTGTTGATCGAGTAAATTAAAATTTGGTTTTTCGAGCGGGTTAAAACTAAGGAAATTATGGGTTATAGCTATGGAGATTATGAGTATGGATCGGGGGTATAGCTCGTGAGGTCAACCTAGTGTTTATCATCTCCATTGCGTCTATGTACTTTCCTGCAATATTGAATCTCAATATTGATACGTGAGCACTTAAATCATAACTTTTATATATTGGTAGTGTATCCCTGACTAGTGCTCGAGTATATATATTAATGCATGCTTGTATGTTTAATTTTGTCGTTAGATAGTTTATGATAAAATACGAATTCGTTACATATGTGACTGAGATAAGGTATATGATATGCATGTCGTTGGAAAGCTGACGAAAAATCAATAACTTTTCATTTAGGAATCGTGTGATTTCGATGAACGGATTAAAAGATATAGTCAACTGAATTATTATTAATTTTAGTATTATTATTATTAAAATGATTATTATTACTATCGTCGTTATTATTATCGTTATTATTATTATTATTATTATTATTATTATTATTATTATTATTATTATTATTATTATTATTATTATTATTATTATTATTATTATTATTATTATCATTATTATTATTATTATAATAATTATTAGTATTATCATTAATATTATTATAATACTTATTAGTATCATTATTTTAAAACTAATATTAGTATTATCTAATTATTATGATTGCGATTATTATCATTATTATGAATGCGATTTAAAAGAGGACTAGAAGCTATTAAACAAATCGATTAAGAAATAATAAGTATAAGTATCATGATGAAATTAAAATATTGTAAGATATTGATTTAGATAAAAATATCGTTTTCATTATCTTTATCAGTATTATTATTATTAAAAGTATTATTAATATTAAAACTATCATTTTTACTAAAATTATCATTTTTAATAGAAATATCATTGTTATTATAAAATATCATTATTATTATCATTTTAGTATTATTATTATTAAAAATTATCATTTTGAGTAAAATTATTATTTTTATAAAATATTATTATTATTACTGTTAAAATTAAAAGATATCGTATTATTAAAATTATCATAATTAGAATTATCATTTTATCATAATTTAGTAAATATAAACATAGTTATTAGTAGAATAATAATAAATATTATTATTACAAAATAATACAACTTTTACTTATTATTAATATTATTTTATCAAATGAATATGTGATACAAAGATAATTTACTACATGTAATATAATTACATTAATAATACATACCACTATATTTTTATGATATTAAATGAACTTTATAAATTTTATTACTTAAGATATATAAAAGTAAATTTTTATATAAATTTTTATATAAATTTTTATTAATAAATGATTTATATTATTTACTCTAATATAATCCGATAAATATATTTAAATATATAAAATGACTATTTAAGTTATATAATAAACATGTATAGATTTTGTAAATCATTTTGGGTCAAATTGACCTTTGTTGACTTCTGCATATCGATCCCGAGCATTAGGATTATGATACACTATGACTTGGCCTAAATTGTTAGACAGATATTGACCATTATATAAATATATATATACTTAATATAGGTTCGTGAATCCGAGGCCAACCTTGCACTTGTTCAGTACCGTCATATGCATTATTGCTACGAATTACAGTTTTATGAGTTTCATTTGCTCCCCTTTTAAATGTTTTTGCAATATATATTTTTGGGACTGAGAATACATGCGCTGCTTTTATAACTGTTTTATGAAATAGACACAAGTACTTGAAACTACATTCTATGGTTGAATTATTATACCGGATATCACCCTTTTTAGCTTGGTAGCCTAAGAATTTGGGAACAGACCCCCAAATTGACGCGAATCCTGAAGATAGATCTATGAGCCTAACAAACCCCATCCAGGTTATGGATGCTTTAGTACTTCAATTTTTATATACAGGTGAGTATACCTGTATATTGGGGATATTCTAGATGCATTTTGTTAATGTCGGTTACCAGGTGTTCACCATATGAATGAATTTTTGCAGATGAGTGTTCCTGCAGTTTATTATGAAAATTAAATCTTGTGGTCTATTAAAATTATTGAAATGATTGTTATAATAAACCTATGAACTCACCAACCTTTTGGTTAACACTTGAAAGCATGTTTATTCTCAGGTATTAAAGAAATCTTCCGCTGTGCATCTGCTCATTTTAGAGATATTACTTGGAGTCATTCATGGCATATTTCAAAAAACGTTGCATTTGAGTCGTGGAGTTCAACAAGATTATTATTAAATCATTTATAGTATGGATATATTATGAAATGGTATGCATGTCTGTCTACTTTCGATGTATTGAAAGTTTGTCTTTTACAAAACGAATGCAATGTTTGGAAAATGTATCATTTAGAGGTCAAATACCTCGCAATGTAACCATATGTTATTGTATTCGTCCTTATGGATTAGGACAGGTCACTTCATGTGGTATCAGAGTGGTGGTCTTAGCGAACCAGGTCTTGCATTAGTGTGTCTAACTGATAGTTGTAAGGATGCATTAGTGAGTCTGGACTTCGACCGTGTCTGCATGTCAAAAGTTTTGCTTATCATTTCTAGTCGGAAATCATCTACTTATCATCCGTAGGAAATTACCGCTTATCATTCTTAGTCTAGACACATCTTACTGCATTGATTGCATAAATAGTGTATAGACAAAATTCATATCTTAGCGTATCTGCTAATTCATATCTTAGCGTATCTGTTACTATAAACTTTGCCTGACATATTCCGTAAATTCCTCCGTAATCTACGAAATCTTTTGTTCTATATATATAGGTATTCTATGTAATTAGAATACCATCTGATAGTCAAAAATCATTTCATATCGAAAAATCCTTTGTTCAATCGTACGAAATGAAATTCGCCACTAGTTCAAGTCCCTCGAATTCCGATATGGAGTTCCACTCAAGCTCCGAAAGCAGTGTAACCGGAATGGACCAACCAATCAGCCATCATCTATTCTGGATGAATAGGGGATAGGACCGTAGCCTACTTAATCATTGGAAGCAAAAAGAATGTGATCCCTTCCATCCACCACATTGCCCTCTTAGCGAAGAACCTGAAGCACTTACCGGCGAACCTGTTCGAAACACCATTTTCTCTCTCATTTCCAGAATATCTCGTCATGATTATATACTATCTCAAATTCTAGATCTTATTCATCCACTCGTCAGAACCGACAACCACCCCGGTGCAATAGAAGAAGTCAACGAGCTTCGCGCTCGGGTAATGGCTTTAGAAAATATGGTGCAAAGGTTACAAGCACCAGCAACAACACCGGCATCAACAATACCACCATCAGCAACGCCAACAGAACCATTACCACCACCAACAACAACATTCGCATCCCACACCTCAACATCACAATCCGTACCTCGAACATCAATGTCATACGCCCTGTAGATATCAAGGAATACCAACAACAACAAGCGATGAAGTATTGATTCATAACTTCATTGAGGAAACATTCTACGACGATTATGTAATTTCTAAAAGTTTAGAGATTATCTATCATAGCATTAACCGTAAATCAGATGAGTGGATATAAGATAGAGTAGACACCCTGATTAGAATAGTGCGTGGTTTACAAGCGAGACTTACACAAGCAGCACCATCAGCAGCAATACCGTCAGTATCATCAGTACTAGCAGTACTGTTAGCATCACCAGCACCAGCAGCATCTACAACATTACAAGCTCCGTCAACTCTATAATCACAACAGATATCATCACAAATCAACAACAAGTATGTCATATCAACGAATTATGAAGTATTAACTCATTTCCACTGAAGGATTTATATGTATATCTTATATATATAAATTTTGAAACCATAATAAATCTTTCCGTACTAAGCTATTACGCGTGAATCTTAACTACTAGGTTAATTCATATTACCAATATGCTATGATGTACATTCTTCGTCAGCGACTTAACCATCGTTAACTACAATCTCTATTTCAATTCAATGAATTCCATTTCATAATAAATCAAGTGTATTATTCAAATATATGTTTGATTTTACACTTTCATCATCGATGTACTCGAAATTTTTCAGACAACATCATTCGTACCTTGCGAAGTTCACAAGAATTCCACGAATACCAACATCATGCATCAACAAATAATGAAGTATTAATTCATAATTTCAATTTCATTGAAGAAATACTCCGTAAAAGTTAGGTAATTTCTAAAGTTTTAGGGATTATTCAATTCTAGTTTCAACCGTAAGTCAAATGAGTTTAATTTAATATTAACTCATTAAATCTATGTTACATCTGAAGAAAATATACACATATATATATTTTCATAAAGACTGTAATAAAATTCTTTTGTACAAAATATTAATTGTGAAATTTTTTTTAACGGGTAGGTAATACCCGAGAGATATATATAAATTCACATTTAATATGTTACATTCTTCGAATCTGATTCAGCAATCACCAACTATACTCACTACTTTCACAACAATATACATTCTTTTATAAAAATCAAAACAACCATTCTCATCCAAATTTGATTACGTATTCTGATTTTGACAAATAAAAATCCAAGTCAAAATTTAACAGAAGACATCACTCTTAGATTCTTACATCTTTCAAAGCTATACTTTGACTTCAAAACTGTGCTAAAACATCATTTCTATTCATAGAACCCAGAAAAATATTTGTATCATTCAAAATCCTATAACATCATATGTATATTAACGTTTACAATCTGTGTTCAAACCCCTCGAAATTCCTGAAGACACTTCAAACAATGAACAACCGAGATAATGATACAACCACATGTTACCCACAGTCATGCACCTGAGAAACTCTCGAAACCAAAGTTATAGTTTAACACGTACTTGCGCCAGAACCTTTGGCATTTGTTAGCAAAAATAACTTTGCGATTCCTTTTCAAAGTAGCAAATTCTGTCACAGCTCCAACAAGTCAATCTCGATTTTTCATCCGGAGTAGCCTTATTATAATCCTGATATATACGATTACCCTTTTGTTACCGGAGAACCTTTTATATTCCACGACATTATCAGCAGATGTACCAGCAACTTTGTTACCCTTTGGCGTAAGTCTCTCCGAAAAATCATTATATGTACTTGTGATGACCCGGAAAATTTCAACTTATTTTGAACCAAATTCTCAATATGATTTAATGTTTCCGACACGATAAGCAAAGTCTGTAAAGTTGAATCTCAAAATTATTGAACTATTCAAATACCCTTCGATTGTTCTCAACGATTCGTGAACAATTATATATAAATAGATACATATATACACTATAACTTGAAAACATAACAAAGTGTTAAGTAAATGATACTGTGCATTAAACTTATTGGTTTGATTATCTGATTGATATATTTAATTACGGAGTTAAAAGATTATGCCAAACGATTGAATTAAAAGATATTTATTGAGTCCCTTATGGATTATGATATTATTACGGGTTTCTTGTGACAACCCGAAAATTTCCGAACAAATTTAAACTTTAATCTTTATATATTCCCGACACGATAAGCAAAGTTTGTTAAGTTGAATCTCAAAAATTTTAAACTGTGTTCATACATTCATTTAACCTCGACCAAATTCCAAAGATTCACGAACCATTATAGGAACGGATATGATTATATATGTATATATGCATATATTATAACTTGAAAATATTAACAAAGTATTAAACGTATAATACTTTACACGAACGTATTTGTTTCAATATGTTTATCGACGAAATTAAAAGATAATATCAAATGATTGAATTATTAGATACATTAAATTATGGCTACGAGTCCCTATTAGGAGGTCCACTTTGATTTAGGAAACTTTTCCCTTTTAACCATATTCGGAAAATGGTAAAGTGATTTTACAAATAAGAACAAAGTGTCAACTAATGAGAACTAGACAAGTGTTAGTAAAGATTCCTATTTGATTTTAAATTCATACCTTACAACATTTTCCTCGTGATGTAAATAAGATAACCATTATGACTATCATTTTAATGTTGGAATGTGGAATGTAAATAACTTAGACATTGGGTATCGACATTTTACATTAAGGTAATTTCGTACGTTTATCTAACCTTTAGACTTTATATCACGTTGCACCAACAAACGTTAAAAACTTGAAACCTATGAAAAGTATATTCAATCTTACTTCTCTAAAATGTTTTACGATATAACAATTTCTACTAATATAACCTTGTTAGTAAAATGATTCTTAAATATACTTAGTTTTAGAAAATAAAGTTTTCATATTTATTTAATATTGTTTCAAACGTACAAAAACAATTTTTAAAGAACTTTATTAGTGAAACGTTTTATAAGATAAATTGTTCATAAGTTTTAAAAAAACTTAATTAATGCTTTGTATCATAAATTTTATATATATATATATATATATATATATATATATATATATATATATATATATATATATATATTGTTTCAAAAATGTAAAACATGATACGACATGATATTTTCTATTACTTAAACATTTTGAACTTTGAAATATAATTAGATAGATATTTCAATTATATATAAGATGTACAAAATTATATTTTAAGTAAGAATATATATATATATATATATATATATATATATATATATATATATATTTTACAAACGCGTTAATGTATAAATTAAATATAAAATGTTTCAATATTATTAAATGTATTTTAATAAACAACGAGACTTTGATTTATAGAAGTAAATGACCACAACACTCGAATGATTTAGTTACACTTTGAGTGGGTAAATTTTTCATTAATCTGACTATTGTTATTTACAAAGGTACGAGTCACTAAAGGTAAAAGGCTAGTTTTCTAAACGTACGAAAATGCGTTCGAGAAACCGGAAAAGGCACATGAGTCGAGTGACAACGTCCATGTCATTTGTGTAAAAATTACATTTTATCATGAACGTAAATATAATATAATATATAAGTAATTATATAAATTAAATAAATATATATTAAATAAAAATATAAACCGTCCGCAACACGTTTTTAGGCGAATTTGAGAGCATCAAAGGTACCATGCGATCGCATCGCTACCACTCTCATACACCATGCGATCGCATGGATGTGTTAGGTGGGTGAAATGTGTTTATAAGTCGATCGAGTGCACACTGGTTCCATTCATTCACATATTACTCCGTATGATATTTATTTATTATTATTATTATTATTATTATTAAAATTTATATTATTATTATGGTTAGGAGTATTATCATTATTATTATTAGTATTATACATAAAATACTACGATGAGGTCAGGGGCGAGTGATTTCAGAATGGTTTTTCGAATAGGATAAGGCTAAGGAAATTATGGGTTATAGCTATGGAGGTGATGAGTATGGTTCATGGGTATGCTCGTAAGGTCAATTTAGTGTTTATCATCTCCATTGCGTCTACGTACCTTCCTGCAATATTGAATCTCAATATTGACACGTGAGCACTCATAACTTAACTTTTATATATTATTAGTGTATCCCTGACTAGTGCTTGAGTATTTAGGATTATGCATGCTTGTACTTTTGATATTGCCGTTAGATAGGTTATGTTGAATCTTGAATTAGTTACATATGCGATTGAGATAAGGTATAAGATATGCATGTCGTTGGAAAGCTAGCGAAAAATTAAGAACTTTTCATTTAGATATCGAATGGTTTTAATGAACGAATTAGAAGTTATAGTCAATTAAAATTTGGTATTATTATTAAAAATGATTATTATTATCATCATTCTAGTTTTTATATTATTATTATTATTATTATTATTATTATTATTATTATTATTATTATTATTATTATTATTATTATTATTATTATTATTATTATTATTATTATTATTATTATTATTATGATTATGATTATGATTATGATTATGATTATGATTATTATTATCATTATCCATAAAAAGTTTTATCATTAAAAATTGTTATTTCATTATTATTACTATCGTTATTATCATTAAAGTTATAATTAGTATTATTATTATTATTATTATCATTAAAATAGTTATTAGTATTAATATTATCATAATATTTATTATTATTAGTATTATTATAATTAAAACTAATATAAGTAACACTTAATTATTATGATTACTATTATTATCATTAAAATGAACGCGATATAAAAGACGATTAAAAACTATTAAATGAATCAATTAGAAAATAATGAGTATGAGTATCATGATGAAATTAAAATATTGTAAGATATGAATTTAGATCATATTATTATTCTTATTATTTTTATCATTACTATTATTATTAAAGGTATTGATAATATTAAAACTATCATTTTAACAAAAATTATCATTTTTAATAGAAATGTCATTTTATTATGAAATGTCATTATTATTATCATTTTAAATAAAATTATTATTTTAAAGTTAATATTAAAAAGTATCGTAAATATTAAAGTTATTATAATTAGAATTATCATTTTATCATAATATTAATTTGAGTAAATATAAATATTGATATTTTTATTAATAGAATAATAATTATTATTATTACAAAATAATACAACTTTTACTTATTATTATTATCAATATTATTTTATCAAATAAATATGTAATACAAATAATATAATTACTTTAATAAAACATATCATAATATTTTTTTATGATATTAAATGAACTTTATAAATTTTATTACTTAAGATATATAAAAGTATATTTTTATATAAACTTTTATTTATTAATAAATGAATTATATTATTTACTCTAATAAATCTTTTAAAAATACTTAAAAATATAAAATGACGCTATTTAAACTATATTATAAATAATCATGTATAATTTTGGAAATCAGTTTGAGTCAAACTGACTTTTGTTGACTTTTGCATATTAGTCTCGAGCATTAGGATTGTGGTACACTATGACTTGACCTAATTTGTTAGAGAAATATTGACTAACACATATATATACATAATTGATTTCGGTTCGTGAATCCGAGGCCAACCTTGCACTTGTTCAATGACGTTATATGTATTTTTACTACGAAATACAGTATGGTGAGTTTCATTTGCCTTTTTACCCTTTATATTTTTGGGCTGAGAATACATGAGCAATTTTTATAAATGTTTTACGAAATAGACACAAGTAATCGAAACTACATTATATGGTTGAATAATCGAAGCTGAATATGCCCCTTTTTGCTTGGTAGCCTAAGAATTAGGGAACATCACTAATTTTGAGAATTAGTGCACGCCTAATTGACGCGAATCCTAAAGATAGATCTATTGGGCCTAACGAACCCCATCCAAAGTACCGGATGCTTTAGTACTTCAAATTCGTATTTATCATGTCCGAAGGATTTTCCGGAATGATAGGGGATATTCTTATATGCATCTTGTTAATGTTGGTTACTAGGTGTTCAATCCATATGAATGATTTTTTTCTCTATGCATGGGACGTATATTTATGAGAAATGGAAATGAAATTCTTGTGGTCTATTAAAATGATGAAAATGAATGATTATGATAAACTATTGAACTCACCAACCTTTTGGTTGACACTTTAAAGCATCTTTATTCTCAGGTATAAAAGAAATCTTCCGCTGTGCATTTGCTTGTTTTAAAGATATTACTTGGAGTCTTTCATGTCATATTTCGAAGAACGTTGCATTCGAGTCATTGAGTTCATTAAAGATTACTATTAAGTCAATTTATAATTGGATAATGGATATCATGAAATGGTATGCATGCCTGTCAATTTTCGATGTAAAGAAAGTTTGTCTTTTAAAAACGAATACAATGTTTGTAAAATCTATCATATAGAGGTCAAATACCTCGCGATGTAATCACATATTGTGAATCGTTTATAATGTATATGAATGGGTCCTTTCAGTTGGTATCAGAGCGGTGGTCTTAGTGAACCTGGTCTGCATTAGTGTGTCTAACTGATAAGTCGTTAGGATGCATTAGTGAGTCTGGACTTCGACCGTATCTGCATGTCAAAAGTTTTGCTTATCATTTCTAGTCGGAAATCATCTACTTATCATCCTTAGGAAATTATCTACTTATCATTATTAGTCTAGACACATCTTGCTACATTAATTGCATGAGTAGTGTATAGAAAAAATTCATATCTTAGCGTATCTGCTAAATCATATCTTATCGTATCTATTACTGTAAACTTTGCCTGACATATTCCGTAAATTCCTCCGTAATCTACGAAATCTTTTGTTCTATATATATATATATATATATATATATATATATATATATATATATATATATATATATATATATATATATATATATATATATATATATATATATATATATTCTATATAATTAGAATACCATCCGATAGCCAGAAATCACTTCATATCGAAAAATCCTTTACTCGATCGTACGAAATAGAATTCGTCATTAGTTCAAGTACCTCGGATTCCGAAATGGAATCCTACTCAAGCTCCGAAAGCAGTGTGACCGGAATGGATCAACCAATTAGCCATCATCTATTCTGGATAAATTGGGGATGGGTTCATAGCCTCCTCAATCATTGGAGACAAGAAGAAGGTGATCATTTCCATCCACCACATTGCCCTCTTGACGAAGAACCTGAAACACTTACCGGCGAACCAATCCGAAACACCATTTTCTCTCTCATTTCCAGAGTATCTCGTCACGATTATATACTACCCCAAATTCTAGATTTTATTTATCCGCTAGTCCGAACCGACAATCACCCCGGTGTAATAGAAGAAGTCAACGAGCTTCGCGCTCGGGTAGTGGCTTTGGAGAATATGGTGCAGAGATTACAAACATCAGCAGCAGCACCAGCAACATAACCAGTACCACCATCATCAATGCCAACAGTACCATTACCACCTCCAACCACAACCGCGTCGTAAACCTCAACTTCACAATCTGTCCCACGAGCATCAACGTCATACGCACCATAGATACCAAGGAGTACCAACAACAATAACTGACGAAGTATTAATTCATAACTTCATTGGAGAAACATTCCGCAGCGATTATGTAATCTCTAAAGTCTTAGAGATTATCTAATCTAGCCCTAACTATAAATCAGTTAAGCGAACCAAAATGATAGAAAGAAGAGTAGAAACCCTGACAAAAATGGTGTGTGGTTAACCAGCTAAACTTGTTTTACCAACAGCATCATCAGTACCGTCAGCGTCACTAGCATCGTCAGTGCAGTCAGCATCAGAATCAACAACATCTATAACATCACAAACTCCGTCAGTTCAAGAATCACTGTGGACATCATTACGAATCAATAACGCGTATATTGTATCAACGAGTTATGATGTATTAACTCATTCCATCTAAAGAAATTATATGTATATATAAATTTTGAGATCAAAATAAATCTTTCCGTACTAAAGCTATTATGTGTGAATCTTAACTACTCGGTTAATTCATATTATTAATATGCTATGATGTACATCCATCGTCAACAACTTCACTATCGTTAACCATAATCTCTATTTCAACTCAATGAATTCCGTTTCATAATAATCCAAGTGTATTATTCAATTACATGTTTGATTTTACATTTTCGATATACTCGAGACTTTTTAAGAAACATCATTCGTACCTTGCGAAATTCACAAGAATTCCATGAACACCAACATCACGCAAAGTATTGATTCATAATTTCAATATCATTGAAGAAATACTTATGTAATTTCTAAAGTTTTTGGGATTACTCAATTCTAGTTTCAACCATAAATCAAATGAGTTTAATTTAATATTAACTCATTAAATCTATGTCACATCTAAAGAAAATATACATATATATATATATATATATATATATATATATATATATATATATATATATATATATATATATATATATATATATATATATTCATAAAGACTGTAATAAAATTGTTTTGTACAAAAATATTAATTGTGAATTTTTTTTAACGAGTAGGTAATACCCGAGAGATATATAAATTCACAATTAATATGTTACATTCTTTGAATCTGATTCAACAATCATCAACTATACTCACTATTTTCTCAACGATACACATTCTTTCATAAATATCAAAATAACCATACTCATTCAAATTCAATTATATATTCTGATTTTGAAATCGCAGAGTTCAATTCGAGATATAATCGGTATCATCCCTCTTAGATTCCTAAATCTTTCAAAGCTATACTTTAACTTCAAAATTGTGTTAGAACATCATATGTATATTAATGATTACAATCTGCGTTCAAACCCTTCGAAATTCCTGAATACACTTCAAATAATGAACAATCGAGATGATGATTCAACCACATGTTACCCACAGTTATGCACCTGAAAAACTCTCGAAACCAAAGTCGTAGTTTAACACGTATCAGTGTCAGACCCTTTGGCATTTATTAGCTAAAATTACTTTTCAATTTCTTTTCAATGTAGCCAGTTTTGTCACATCTCCAGCAAGTCAACTTCGACTTTTCAGTCGAACTAGTCTTATTATAACCTCAATAGATACGTTGCCCTTTCGCCATCGTTACTGGGGAACCTTTTATATTCTACCACATTAGCAGTAAAGTTACCAACAACTTCATTACTCAATGGCTTAGGTCTCTCCGAAAAACCATTATATTTGTTCGTTAAAACCCGACCGTATACTCACCCGCATCTTGTAACAAAAACCGACGTACCAATTACCAGGAATTAGCAATCAGTATTTTGAATTCTGTAGCTTTCTATGCCAACAGTTATATATATATATATATACATATAATGTCTGCCTCTAAGACTTACATACTGCGAATGTGAAGTCTCTGAAAAACACCCTGAACTGCGAACCAGTTCTCGAAATTCTGACGAAGCAGTAAAAACTATAAACGATCTTAACAGTAAAAAGTTTAATGATAATGAATAGTGTGCTGGCAAAGCGCGGAAAAAGAGAAGTTTTGAAACTGGAAAATGAATTGAGCAAAGTATGAAGGAGGCTGTGGATAAATCACAAAGACTGAACCTGCCTTCAAAGAATCCAAATGATTCAGTGTCTTCTGAAGTCATTAACAAATATCTTGCTCCTGATCATAAACCCATGCGGACAATATTCTTTATCATCCTCTGATATTAGAAACCCTAAGAAATCATCATATCTTTCATTATAAATATCCTCCATATTTCTGAAGATATTTTCATAATTATTCTTATCTGAAATCATTTACCTCTTCGCGCTATCTGTATTACATCATAAAAGAAATTATTTTAGTTTCTAAATTCTAAAACATTCGAGTTTAAAATAGGAATATTTTTAAAGTAGTGTTGGGAGCTGAAGCATGAATTAGTATAATATAATGACACTTGATCAACGTGATTATATTACAGTAATTCATGCTGAGTTTCTAAATGGAACGTGATGATTCACAGATCATAACGTCATCATGTGTCATGTTACACGACTTTTATATTCTCTTTAACCTCTAAAATATCAAGAAAATATTTCTTGATGATTTAAGTCTTTTCCGAGGTATTCTAGTAATTTGACAAGTCAAGATCGTGCCATTACAATTTCCTTCTTAGAACATTAACAATGTTCATTCCAAAATTCATATCTACGAATTATGGATCATTATAAGTAGTACTTACTCGCAAGAAGAAGAAACGAAAGGACAAAACTCCGAAATAGAAATTGGGGTATAAATTGCAGCAAATAAAAGAGAGCATTAACTGTGGATGACAATGATTATAGAAGACGGAAGCAGAGACTTTGAAACATAAGGGAAGATATAAAGCTCAACGACAAACCAGAAATTATAAACCATATATATATCGATGCGTATGGCAATATAAAGACACGGGAGAACTAAAAACACTATAAAACCAAGTGTATAGTAGAAGTAAATAGATTCTTCTGGCGGTAGATGAAAAAGAAGAATGACCGATATGAAGGTTAGGAATATATCAAGAATCAGAACTGGATGGAGCATATTGATGAATAATTTAAAATATAAGTTGAGGGAGAAAGAATAGAAGGTGTGAGTTGTAAGGAAACGAAGGAGGTGAACTTATAGGAAAATCTCCGACAGAGCAATCAAAATGGATGATCACATTTAAAGCGGATCCTAATTTCCTTAATCAAATCTTGTTACTAAGATTTTCTCCAAATCTCTTAAACTTCGGAAATCAACCTGTCTATGTCAAAAGATATGACGAAACTTTACCTTTCTCATTTCAATCTTTTGGTAATAGATTCACTCACACTCTTCATAAAATCAAATGGTTTTATCCATATTACTCAATGATGATAAAACCCTAATCTTCAGCTTATATGCGTCATGAAAACATACTTATTGTCAGCCATGACCATCCCAATAGGCACTGTGACAACCCAGAAATTTCTGAACAAATTTAAACTTTAATCTTTATATATTCCCGACACGATAAGCAAGTTTGTTAAGTTGAATCTCAAAAATTTTAAACTGTGTTCATACATTCATTTAACCTCGACCAAATTCCAAAGATTTACGATATGGAACGGATATGATTATATATGCATATATTATAACTTGAAAACGTTAACTAAGTATTAAACATATAATACTTTACACGAACGTATTTGTTTCAATATATTTATCGATGAAATTAAAAGATAATATCAAATGATTGAATTATTAGATACATTGAATTATGGCTTCGAGTCCCTATTATGAGGTCCACTTTGATTTAGGAAACTTTTCCCTTTTAACCATATTCGGAAAATGGTAAAGTGATTTTACAAATGAGAACAAAGTGTCAACTAATGAGAACTAGACAAGTGTTAGTAAAGATTCCTATTTGATTTTAAATTCATACCTTACAACATTTTCCTCGTGATGTTAATAAGATAACCATTATGACTATCATTTTAATGTTGAAATGTGGAATGTAAATAACTTAGACATTGGGTATCGACATTTTACATTAAGGTAATTTCGTACGTTTATCTAACCTTTAGACTTTATATCACGTTGCACCAACAAACGTTAAAAACTTGAAACCTATGAAAAGTATATTCAATCTTACTTCTCTAAAATGTTTTACGATATAACAATTTCTACTAATATAACCTTGTTAGTAAAATGATTCTTAAATATACTTAGTTTTGGAAAATAAAGTTTTCATATTTATTTAATATTGTTTCAAATGTACAAAAACAATTTTTAAAGAACTTTATTAGTGAAACGTTTTATAAGATAAATTGTTCATAAGTTTTAAAAAAACCAATTAATGCTTTGTATCATAAATTACACACACACACACACACACACACACACACACACACACACACATATATATATATATATATATATATATATATATATATATATATATATATATATATATATATATATATATATATATATATATTGTTTCAAAAACGTAAAACGTGATACGACATGATATTTTCTATTACTTAAACATTTTAAACTTTGAAATATAATTAGATAGATATTTCAATTATATATAAGATGTACAAAATTATATTTTAAGTAAGAATATACATATATTTTACAAACGCGTTAATGTATAAATTAAATATAAAATGTTTCGATATTATTAAATGTATTTTAATAAACAACGAGACTTTGATTTATAGAAGTAAATGACCACAACACTCGAATGATTTAGTTACACTTTGAGTGGGTAAATTTTTCATTAATCTGACTATTGTTATTTACAAAGGTACGAGTCACTAAAGGTAAAAGGCTAGTTTTCTAAACGTACGAAAATGCGTTCGAGAAACCGGAAAAGGCACATGAGTCGAGTGACAACGTCCATGTCATTTGTGTAAAAATTACATTTTATCATGAACGTAAATATAATATAATATATAAGTAATTATATAAATTAAATAAATATATATTAAATAAAAATATAAAACCGTCCGCAACACGTTTTTAGGCGAATTTGAGAGCATCCAAGGTACCATGCGATCACATGGCTACCACTCACATACACCATGCGATCGCATGGATGTGTTAGGTGGGTGAAATGTGTTTATAAGTCGATCGAGTGCACACTGGTTCCATTCATTCACATATTACTCCGTATGATATTTATTATTTATATTTATTATTATTATTATTATTATTATTATTATTATTATTATTATTAAAATTTATATTGTTATTATGGTTAGGAGTATTATCATTATTATTATTAGTATTATACATAAAATACTACGACGAGGTCAGGGGTGAGTGATTTCAGAATGGTTTTTCGAATAGGATAAGGCTAAGGAAATTATGGGTTATAGCTATGAAGGTGATGGGTATGGTTCATGGGTATGCTCGTAAGGTCAATTTAGTGTTTATCATCTCCGTTACGTCTACGTACCTTCCTGCAATATTGAATCTCAATATTGATACGTGAGCACTCATAACTTAACTTTTATATATTATTAGTGTATCCCTGACTAGTGCTCGAGTATTTAGGATTATGAATGCTTGTACTTTTGATATTGCCGTTAGATAGGTTATGTTGAATCTTGAATTAGTTACATATGCGATTGAGATAAGGTATAAGATATGCATGTCGTTGGAAAGCTAGCAAAAAATTAAGAACTTTTCATTTAGATATCGAATGGTTTCGATGAACGAATTAGAAGTTATAGTCAATTGAAATTTGATATTATTATTAAAAATGATTATTATTATCGTCGTTATTATCACCGTTCTAGTTTTTATATAATTATTATTATTATTATTATTATTATTATTATTATTATTATTATTATTATTATTATTATTATTATGATTATTATTATTATCATTATCCATAAAAAGTTTTATCATTAAAAATTGTTATTTCATTATTATTATTGTCGTTATTATCATTAAAGTTATAATTAGTATTATTATTATTATTATCATTAAAATAGTTATTAGTATTAATATTATCATAATATTTATTATTATTAGTATTATTATAATTAAAACTAATATAAGTAACACTTAATTATTATAATTACTATTATTATCATTAAAATGAACGCGATATAAAAGACGATTAAAAACTATTAAATGAATCAATTAGGAAATAACGAATATGAGTATCATGATGAAATTAAAATATTGTAAGATATGAATTTAGATCATATTATTATTCTTATTATTTTTATCATTACTATTATTATTAAAAGTATTGATAATATTAAAACTATCATTTTAACAAAAATCATCATTTTTAATAGAAATGTCATTTTATTATGAAATGTCATTATTATTATCATTTTAAATAAAATTATTATTTTAAAGTTAATATTAAAAAGTATCGTAAATATTAAAGTTATTATAATTAGAATTATCATTTTATCATAATATCAATTTGAGTAAATATAAATATTGATATTTTTATTAATAGAATAATAATAATTATTATTACAAAATAATACAACTTTTACTTATTATTATTATCAATGTTATTTTATCAAATAAATATGTAATACAAATAATATAATTACTTTAATAAAACCTATCATAATATTTTTTTATGATATTAAATGAACTTTATAAATTTTATTACTTAAGATATATAAAAGTATATTTTTATATAAAGTTTTATTTATTAATAAATGAATTATATTATTTACTCTAATAAATCTTTTAAAAATACTTGAAAATATAAAATGACGCTATTTAAACTATATTATAATCATGTATAATTTTGGAAATCAGTTTGAGTCAAATTGACTTTTGTTGACTTTTGCTTATTAGTCTCGAGCATTAGGATTGTGGTACACTATGACTTGACCTAATTTGTTAGAGAAATATTGACCAACAAATATATATACATAATTAATTTAGGTTCGTGAATCCGAGGCCAACCTTGTACTTGTTCAATGACATTATATGTATTTTTACTACGAAATACAATATGATGAGTTTCATTTGCCTTTTTACCCTTTATATTTTTGGACTGAGAATACATGCGCATTTTTTATAAATGTTTTACGAAATAGACACAAATAATCGAAACTGCATTATATGGTTGAATGGTCAAAGGCGAATATGCCCTTTTTTGCTTGGTAGCCTAAGAATTAGGGAACATCACTAATTTTGAGAATTAGTGCACGCCTAATTGTTGTGAATCCTAAAGATAGATCTATTGGGCCTAACGAACCCCATCCAAAGTACCAGATGCTTTAGTACTTCTAATTCGTATTTATCATGTCCGAAGGATTTCCCGGAATGATAGGGGATATTCTTATATGCATCTTGTTAATGTCGATTACCAGGTGTTCAATCCATATGAATGATTTTTGTCTCTATGCATGGGACGTATATTTATGAGAACTGGAAATGAAATTCTTGTGGTCTATTAAAATGATGAAAATGAATGATTATGATAAACTAATGAACTCACCAACCTTTTGGTTGACACTTTAAAGCATGTTTATTCTCAGGTATAAAAGAAATCTTCCGCTGTGCATTTACTTGTTTTAAAGATATTACTTGGAGTCTTTCATGGCATATTTCGAAGAACGTTGCATTCGAGTCATTGAGTTCATCAAAGATTACTATTAAGTCAATTTATAATTGGATAATGGATATTATGAAATGGTATGCATGCCGGTCAATTTTCGATGTAAAGAAAGTTTGTCTTTTAAAAACGAATACAATGTCTGTAAAATGTATCATATAGAGGTCAAATACCTCGTGATGTAATCAACTATTGTGAATCGTTTATAATGTATATGAACGGGTCCTTTCATTTCTGTTGTGAGATCCACGTTAATTTGAGAAATCGTTCATTTTTAACGGTATTCGGAAAATGGTAAAGTGTTAGATATATGAATAACGTGCGATGTGTATTTTATAACGTGTTTATTAATATTGAAATTATATATTTAACAATATGATAAGTTGGAATATTAACTTGGTCATAAAACGTTTTGATTTAAAACATTATTATTAAATATACTTTGATAAATAACGAGACGATGATTTATAGAAGTAAATGACCAAAACACTCGAAAGTTTATGATGCACTTTGAGTAATATAGTTTACTGATAATTTAAGTCTATATTTTGACAAAGGTACGAGTCACGAAACGAAAATTGCAAGTTTTCTAAGCGTACGAAACAACGTTCAAAAAACCAGAACCAGGACATAAGTCGAGTGACGACGTATGACTTATCGAAACAAAAGTTACAAGTCCACTATGCACGAGAATATAATATAATATATAATTAATTTATTTAAATTATATATATTATATATATTATATTTAAATATGTCGACGAACTAGAAGTTAAACAAATTTGAGCTGGCACTGAGGCGCATGTGATCGCATGGCCTTTTGCCTTGATCCCCATGCGATCGTATGAGGTGGGCTGGTGGCTCAAGTCTATAAATTCGATCAGTTTTCTGCCGAAGTCTTTACCCATTTTCTCTCAATCTCTCTCTGTTATACATAAATATATATTATATATTATTATTATTATTATTATTATTATTATTATTATTATTATTATTATTATTATCATTATTATTATTATTATTATTATTATTATTATTATTATTATTATTATTATTATTATTATTATTATTATTGTTATTAAGATTATGATTATTATTAATATTAGTATTATTAGTATTATACATAAAATACTACGATGAAGTCATGAGCGTGTCACTTTCAAAACTGGTTTTCGAGTGTGATAGAGCTAAGGAAACTATGAGTTATAGCTATGGAGGTTATGAGTAATATTCATGGGTACTGTTCGCAAGTTAAACCTAGTGTTTATCATCTCTGTTGCGTTTACGTACTTTCCTGCAATATTGAATCTCAATATTGATACGTGAGCATTCATATCTTATCTTTTATATATTAATAAGTGTATCCATGTCTAGTGCTCGAGTATATATGTTCATGCATGCTTGTATGCTAAATTTCATCGTTAGACAGTTTATGATAAATCACGAATTAAATACATATATTACTGATAAAAGGTATATGATATGCATGTCATTGGAAATCTGGCGAAAAATCAATAACTTTTCATTTAGAAATCGCGTAATTTCGGTGAACGAATTAAAAGTTATGATCAACTGAATTATGATTAACGTTAATTGAAATTGCTTTTGAATCTGCAATTGATATTTAAACAACTTGTTAATAAGATTGATAAAGTGGAATTTTTGAATATTACCAACCGAGTAAATGAATCCTTATATAGGACACGTCTCGTTTTGTTAAACAACTGTCAAAATTGACTTTTTAAAACGACTTTGGATAACTTTTGTATGTCGATCTCGAGCATTAGGATTATGATACACTATGACCTGACCTAGCTTGATAGACATTTATTGACCAACATATGATCTCTAGGTTGAGGTCTACGGTTATTTTGCATTCCAAGTTTCGGTCTCATTCCGTTGAATTACTTTATATGCTGCTAAGGTGAGTTTCATTACTCCCCTTTTAAATGCTTTTACAATCTATATTTTTGGGCTGAGAATACATGCACTTTATTTTAAATGCAATGGATACAAGTATATACTAAATTCTACACCGAGTTTGAACCGAAAATCCCTTAGCTTTGGTAACTAGTAACTGTCGGTTATAAGAACTGGTGGGCGAGAGTAGTTGTATATGGATCCATAGGGCTTGACATCCCCGTCTGTTTCAGGTATAGAAACACTAGCCTGAACTATAAAACAGACGTATGCTATTTGATTTTAGTACACGTTGGTTTGCGTGTATTGTACATGTTGGTTGCATGTATGTTAAAACAGGGGTACTTATTATATAGACGTTAAAGCTTAGTTACCAGGGTGCTCAATCTTGTAGAATATTTTCATACACGTTTCTGGATGAAACAACTGAAATCTTGTGATTCACCTTTATATACAGATTATACGAAACATTAAAACTATGAACTCACCAACCTTTGTGTTGACACTTGCTAGCATGTTTATTCTCAGGTTCCCTAGAAGTCTTCCGCTGTTTGCTTATATGTTATACAAGATATGTGCATGGAATCATATATGCTTTATTCGAGAAAACATTGCATTCATAAATCATCACCATCTATATTATTTTGACTGCATTGTCAACGGAAGTACTATTGTAAACTATTATATTACGGTGATTGTCTATATGTAGAAATCATCAGATGTCGAAAACCTTGGATTTAAATAGTCATTTATGGTATATCTTTTCAAAATAATGCAATGTTTATAAAACGTATCATATAGAGGTCAAATACCTCGCAATGAAATCGATGAATGACGTATTCGTCCATATGGATTTGGAGCGATCGTCACAGTACTCATTGAAACCCCATCATCTACTCATATGAATCATGTAACCATAATTGTCATATCAACTATCAGAAATCATCAATCATCAATCTCGAATCTCGCAGTGTTTTCGTTTCAACAGTTATATATATACATACAACGTCTATCTCCTGAACTTACATATTTAGAATGTGAAGTTTCTAAAAAATACCCTAAACTGCAAACTAGTTCTCCAAAATTTTGGAAAATGCTGATGAAGCAGCAAAAAAACTGTAAACGACCTTAACAGTCAAAAATTTGATGATAAAGAATAGTGCGTTGGCAAAGCTCAGAAAAAGAGAAGGTTTGAAACTGGAAAACGGATTGAGCAAACTATGAAGGAGGTTGTGGATAAATCACAAGGACGAAATCTACCTTCAAAGAATCCAAATGATTCAGTGTCTGCTGAAATCGTTAGCAAATACCTTACTCCTTATTCTAAACCTTCACAGACAAATTTCCCGCATCATCCTTTGATTCCAGATATTTTAAAATTCTGAAACATCATCGAATCTTTCAGTATAAATATCCTCGATATTTCTGAAGATACCATCATAACTATCATTATCCAAGATTATTTATCTCTTCGTGCTATCTGTGTTACATCATAAAAGAAACTATTTTAGTTTCTAAATTCTGAAACCTTCGAGTTTAAAATATGAATATTTTTGAAGTAGTGTTGGGAACTGAAGCATGAGTTAGTGTAATATAATGACATTTGATCAACGTGATTATATTACAGTAAGTTAAGCTGAGTTCCTAAATGGAACGTGATGATTCACAGACTATAACGTCATCATGTGCCATGTTACACGACTCTTGTATTCTACTTAACCTCTAAACATATCAAGAAAATATTTTTCTTGATGATTCGGTCTTTTTTGAGGTATTCTGGTAATTTGACAAATCAAGATCGTGTCATTACAATTTCCTTCTTAGAAAATTAACTATGTTCATTCCAAAATTCATATCTACAAATTCTGGACCATTACATAAGGTGTTTAATGGTAAGAAGAGAAAACAAAAGAATGAAGCTCCGAAATAGAAATTGGAGTATAAATCGCAGCAAATCAGAGAAAACATTAACTATGGATGACAATGATTATAGAAGACAGAAGCAGGGACTTTGAAATATAAGGGAAGATATAAAGTCCAACAACAACCCAGAAATTACAAACCATATGAAATCTCCCGTTCTTATTGATTAAAAACGTTCCATATTAATTGATTTCGTTGCGAGGTTTTGACCTCTATATGAGACGTTTTTCAAAGACTGCATTCATTTTTAAAACAAACCATAACCTTTATTTCATAAAAAAGGTTTAAAAAGCTTTACGTAGATTATCAAATAATGATAATCTAAAATATCCTGTTTACACACGACCATTACATAATGGTTTACAATACAAATATGTTGCATCGAAATCAGTTTCTTGAATGCAGTTTTTACACAATATCATACAAACATGGACTCCAAATCTTATCCTTATTTTAGTATGCAACAGCGGAAGCTCTTAGTATTCACCTGAGAATAAACATGCTTTAAACGTCAACAAAAATGTTGGTGAGTTATAGGTTTAACCTATACATATCAAATCGTAACAATAGACCACAAGATTTCATATTTCAATATACATCCCATACATAGAGATAAAAATCATTCATATGGTGAACACCTGGTAACCGACATTAACAACATGCATATATAAGAATATCCCAATCATTCCGGGACACCCTTCGGATATGATATAAATTTCGAAGTACTAAAGCATCCGGTACTTTGGATGGGGTTTGTTAGGCCCAATAGATCTATCTTTAGGATTCGCGTCACTTAGGGTGTCTGTTCCCTAATTCTTAGATTACCAGACTTAATAAAAAGGGGCATATTCGATTTCGATAATTCAACCATAGAATGTAGTTTCACGTACTTGTGTCTATTTTGTAAATCATTTATAAAACCTGCATGTATTCTCATCCCAAAAATATTAGATTTTAAAAGTGGGACTATAACTCACTTTCACAGATTTTTACTTTGTCGGGAAGTAAGACTTGGCCACTGGTTGATTCACGAACCTATAACAATATATACATATATATCAAAGTATGTTCAAAATATATTTACAACACTTTTAATATATTTTGATGTTTTAAGTTTATTAAGTCAGCTGTCCTCGTTAGTAACCTACAACTAGTTGTCCACAGTTAGATGTACAGAAATAAATCGATAAATATTATCTTGAATCAATCCACGACCCAGTGTATACGTATCTCAGTATTGATCACAACTCAAACTATATATATTTTGAAATCAACCTCAACCCTGTATAGCTAACTCCAACATTCACATATAGAGTGTCTATGGTTGTTCCGAAATATATATAGATGTGTCGACATGATAGGTCGAAACATTGTATACGTGTCTATGGTATCTCAAGATTTCATAATATACAATACAAGTTGATTAAGTTATGGTTGGAATAGATTTGTTACCAATTTTCACGTAGCTAAAATGAGAAAAATTATCCAATCTTGTTTTACCCATAACTTCTTCATTTTAAATCCGTTTTGAGTGAATCAAATTGCTATGGTTTAATATGGAACTCTATTTTATGAATCTAAACAGAAAAAGTATAGGTTTATAGTCAAAAAAATAAGTTACAAGTCGTTTTTGTAAAGGTAGTCATTTCAGTCGAAAGAACGACGTCTAGATGACTATTTTAGAAAACATACTTCCACTTTGTGTTTAACCATAATTTTTTGATATAGTTTCATGTTCATAATAAAAATCATTTTTCCAGAATAACAACTTTTAAATCAAAGTTTATCATAGTTTTTAATTAATTAACCCAAAACAGCCCGCGGTGTTACTACGACGGCGTAAATCCGATTTTACGGTGTTTTTCGTGTTTCCAGGTTTTAAATCATTAAGTTAGCATATCATATAGATATAGAACATGTGTTTAGTTGATTTTAAAAGTCAAGTTAGAAGGATTAACTTTTATTTGCGAACAAGTTTAGAATTAACTAAACTATGTTCTAGTGATTACAAGTTTAAACCTTCGAATAAGATAGCTTTATATGTATGAATCAAATGATGTTGTGAACATCATTACTACCTCAAGTTCCTTGGATAAACCTACTAGAAATGAGAAAAATAGATCTAGCTTCAAAGAATCCTTGGATGGCTTGAAAGTTCTTGAAGCAGAATCATGACATGAAAACAATTTCAAGTAAGATTTCCACTCAAAATAAGATTGTTATAGTTATAGAAATTGAATTAAAGTTTGAATATGATTATTACCTTGTATTAGAAAGATAACCTACTGTAAGTAACAAAGGTTTCTTGATCTTGGATGATTACTTGGAATGGATTTAGAAAACTTGGAAGTAAACTTGCAATCTTGGAAGTATTCTTGATTTTATGAAACTAGAACTTTTGGAATTTATGAAGAACACTTAGAACTTGAAGATAGAACTTGAGAGAGATCAATTAGATGAAGAAAATTGAAGAATGAAAGTGTTTGTAGGTGTTTTTGGTCGTTGGTGTATGGATTAGATATAAAGGATATGTAATTTTGTTTTCATGTAAATAAGTCATGAATGATTACTCATATTTTTGTAATTTTATGAGATATTTCATGCTAGTTGCAAAATGATGGTTCCCACATGTGTTAGGTGACTCACATGGGCTGCTAAGAGCTGATCATTTTAGTGTATATACCAATAGTACATACATCTAAAAGCTATGTATTGTACGAGTACGAATACGGGTGCATACGAGTAGAATTGTTGATGAAACTGAACGAGGATGTAATTGTAAGCATTTTTGTTAAGTAGAAGTATTTTGATAAGTGTCTTGAAGTCTTTCAAAATTGTATGAATACATATTAAAACACTACATGTATATACATTTTAACTGAGTCGTTAAGTCATCGTTAGTCGTTACATGTAAACGTTGTTTTGAAACCTTTAGGTTAACGATCTTGTTGAATGTTGTTAACCCATTGTTTATTATAAAAAATGAGATGTTAAATTGTTATATTATCATGATATTATGATATATAATATATCTTAGTATGATATATATACAGTTAAATGTTGTTACAACGATAATCGTTACATATATGTCTCGTTTGGAAATCATTAAGTTAGCAGTCTTATTTTTACATATGTATTTCATTGTTAATACACTTAATAATATATTTACTTATCATTTAACATAATTAACCAAGTGTGTCAATATCTTAATATGATTCATATGTACCTAGTAAGACGTTGTTATAACGATAATCGTTATATATATCGTTTTCGAGTTTCTTAAATTAATAGTCTCATTTTTATGTATATAACTCATTGTTAAAATACCTAATGAGATACATACTTATAATAAAATCATGTTAACTATATATATAACCATATATATGTCATCGTATAGTTTTTACAAGTTTTAACGTTCGTGAATCACCGGTCAACTTGGGTGGTCAATTGTCTATATGAAACCTATTTCAATTAATCAAGTCTTAATAAGTTTGATTGCTTAACATGTTGAAAACACTTAATCATGTAAATAACAATTTCATTTAATATATATATAAACATGGAAAAGTTCGGGTCACTACAGTACCTACCCGTTAAATAAATTTCGTCCCGAAATTTTAAGCAGTTGGAGGTGTTGACATATCTTCTGGAAATAAATGCGGGTATTTCTTCTTCATCTGATCTTCATGCTCCCAGGTGAACTCGGGTCCTCTACGAGCATTCCATCGAACCTTAACAATCGGTATCTTGTTTTGTTTAAGTCTCTTAACCTCACGATCCCTTATTTTGACGGGTTCTTCAATGAATTGAAGTTTTTCATTAATTTGGATTTCGTCCAATGGAATAGTGAGATCTTCTTTAGCAAAACATTTCTTCAAATTTGAGACGTGGAAAGTGTTATGTACAACCGTGAGTTGTTGAGGTAGCTCCAGTTGGTAAGCTACTGGTCCGACACGATCTATAATCTTGAATGGTCCAATGTACCTTGGATTTAGTTTCCCCCGTTTACCAAATCGAACAACGCCTTTCCAAGGTGAAACCTTAAGCATGACCATTTCTCCAATTTCAAACTCTATATCTTTTCTTTTACTGTCCGCATAGCTCTTTTGTTGACTCTGGGCGGTTTTCAATCTTTGTTGAATTTGGATGATTTTCTCGGTAGTTTCTTGTATTATCTCCGGACTCGTAATCTGTCTATCCCCCACTTCACTCCAACAAATCGGAGACCTGCACTTTCTACCATAAAGTGCTTCAAACGGCGCCATCTCAATGCTTGAATGGTAGCTGTTGTTGTAGGAAAATTCTGCTAACGGTAGATGTCGATCCCAACTGTTTCCGAAATCAATAACACAAGCTCGTAGAATGTCTTCAAGCATTTGTATCGTCCTTTCGCTCTTCCCATCAGTTTGTGGATGATAGGCAGTACTCATGTCTAGATGAGTTCCCAATGCTTGCTGTAATGTCTGCCAGAATCTTGAAATAAATCTGCCATCCCTATCAGAGATAATAAAGATTGGTATTCCATGTCTGGAGATGACTTCCTTCAAATACAGTCGTGCTAACTTCTCCATCTTGTCATCTTCTCTTATTGGCAGGAAGTGTGCTGACTTGGTGAGACGATCAACTATTACCCAAATAGTATGATAACCACTTGCAGTCCTTGGCAATTTAGTAATGAAATCCATGGTAATGTTTTCCCATTTCCATTCCGGGATTTCAGGTTGTTGTAGTAGACCTGATGGTTTCTGATGTTCAGCTTTGACCTTAGAACATGTCAAACATTCTCCTACATATTTAGCAATATCAGCTTTCATACCTGGCCACCAAAAATGTTTCTTAAGATCCTTGTACATCTTCCCCGTTCCAGGATGTATTGAGTATCTGGTTTTATGAGCTTCTCTAAGTACCATTTCTCTCATATCTCCAAATTTTGGTACCCAAATTCTTTCAGCCCTATACCGGGTTCCGTCTTCCCGAATATTAAGATGCTTCTCCGATCCTTTGGGTATTTCATCCTTTAAATTTCCCTCTTTTAAAACTCCTTGTTGCGCCTCCTTTATTTGAGTAGTAAGGTTAGTGTGAATCATTATATTCATAGATTTTACTCGAATGGGTTCTCTGTCCTTTCTGCTCAAGGCGTCGGCTACCACATTTGCCTTCCCCGGGTGGTAACGAATCTCAAAGTCGTAATCATTCAACAATTTAATCCACCTACGCTGCCTCATATTCAGTTGTTTCTGATTAAATATGTGTTGAAGACTTTTGTGGTCGGTATATATAATACTTTTGACCCCATATAAGTAGTGCCTCCAAGTCTTTAATGCAAAAACAACCGCGCCTAATTCCAAATCATGCGTCGCATAATTTTGCTCGTGAATCTTCAATTGTCTAGACGCATAAGCAATCACCTTCGTCCGTTGCATTAATACACAACCGAGACCTTGCTTTGATGCGTCACAATAAATCACAAAATCATCATTCCCTTTAGGCAATGACAATATAGGTGCCGTAGTTAGCTTTTTCTTCAATAATTGAAACGCCTTCTCTTGTTCATCCTTCCATTCAAATTTCTTCCCTTTATGCGTTAATGCAGTCAAGGGTTTTGCTATTTTGGAGAAATCTTGGATGAATCTTCTGTAGTAACCAGCCAATCCTAAAAATTGACGTATATGCTTCGGAGTTTTTGGGGTTTCCCACTTTTCAATGGTTTCGATCTTTGTCGGGTCCACCTGGATACCTTCTTTGTTCACTATGTGATCGAGGAATTGAACTTCTTCCAACCAAAATGCATACTTTGAAAACTTAGCGTACAATTTTTCTTTCCTCAATACTTCTAGCACTTTTCTCAAATGTTCTTCGTGCTCTTGATCATTCTTTGAGTAAATAAGTATGTCATCGATGAAAACAATGACAAACTTGTCTAGATATGGCCCACACACTCGGTTCATAAGGTTTATGAACACAGCTGGTGCGTTAGTCAATCCAAACGACATAACCATAAACTCGTAATGACCATAACGCGTCCTAAAAGCAGTTTTTGGAATATCATCCTCCTTTACTCGTATTTGATGATATCCAGAACGTAAATCGATCTTCGAAAAATCGACGAGCCTTGTAGTTGATCAAATAAGTGGTCAATTCTCGGCAGTGGATAACGGTTTTTGATGGTAAGTTTCTTCAACTCTCTGTAGTCAATACACAACCTAAATGTACCATCCTTCTTCTTGACAAACAAAACAGGAGCTCCCCATGGTGATGTGCTTGGTCGAATGAAACCACGTTCTAATAGTTCTTGCAGTTGGCTTTGCAGTTCTTTCATCTCGCTGGGTGCGAGTCTATAAGGAGCACGAGCTATTGGTGCAGCTCCTGGTACAAGATCTATTTGAAATTCAACAGATCGATGTGGAGGTAGTCCCGGTAATTCTTTCAGAAATACATCGGGAAATTCTTTTGCGACGGGAACATCATTGATGCTCTTTTCTTCAGTTTGTACTTTCTCGACGTGTGCTAGAACAGCATAGCAACCTTTTCTTATTAGTTTTTGTGCCTTCAAATTACTAATAAGATGTAGCTTCATGTTGCCCTTTTCTCCGTACACCATTAAGGGTTCTCCTTCTTCTCGTACAATGCGAATTGCATTTTTATAACATACGATCTCTGCTTTCACCTTCTTCAGCCAGTCCATGCCAACTATTTAATCAAAACTCTCTAACTCTACTGGTATCAAATCAATCTTAAATATTTCGCTACCCAGTTTAATTTCTCGATTCCGGCATATATTATCTACTGAAATTAATTTACCGTTTGCTAATTTGAGTAAAAATTTACTATCCAACGGCGTCAATGGACAACTTAATTTAGCACAAAAATCTCTACTCATATAGCTTCTATCCGCACCCGAATCAAATAAAACGTAAGCAGATTTATTGTCAATAAGAAACGTACCCGTAACAAGCTTCGGGTCTTCCTGTGCCTCTGCCGCATTAATATTGAAAACTCTTCCGCGGCCTTGTCCATTCGTGTTCTCCTGGTTCGGGCAATTTCTAATAATGTGGCCCGGTTTTCCACATTTATAACAAACTACATTGGCATAACTTGCTCCGACACTACTTGCTCCGCCATTACTCGTTCCGACACCATTTGTTCCTTTCGTTCTGTTAACCCCTGGTCCGTAGACCTCACACTTCGCCATGCTATGACCATTTTTTTTACACTTGTTGCAAAATTTGGTGCAGAACCCCGAGTGATACTTTTCACACCTTTGGCATAGCTGCTTCTGATTGTTGTTGTTGTTGCGGTTGTTATTGTTGTTGGGACGATTGTTGTAGTTGCTGTTGTTGTTGTTGTTGTTGTTGTTGTTGTTGTTGTTGTTGTTGGGCCGTTTGTTGTAGTTGCGATTGATGTTGCGATTGTTGGGATAATTGTTGCGATTATTATTGTAATTGTTGTTGTTGTTGTATTGGTGATTCTTATCACCGTTTTCCTCCCACTTTCTTTTGACTTGCTTCACATTGGCCTCTTCAGCCGTCTGTTCTTTAATTCTTTCCTCAATCTGGTTCACTAGTTTGTGAGCCATTCTACATGCCTATTGTATGGAGGCGGGCTCGTGTGAACTTATATCTTCTTGGATTCTTTCCGGTAATCCTTTTCGATCTTCTCTTCCTCATCTTCGAACGCTCCCGAACACAATAGGCACAATTCTGTGAATCGTCTTTCGTACGTGGTAATATCAAATCCTTGGGTTCGTAACCCTCTAAGTTCTGTCTTGAGCTTATTGATCTCGGTTCTAGGACGGTACTTCTCGTTCATCAAGTGCTTGAATACTGACCACGGTAGTGCGTACGCATCATCTTGTCCCACTTGCTCTAGATAGGTATTCCACCATGTTAATGCAGAACCTATGAAGGTATGCGTAGCGTACTTCACTTTGTCCTCTTCATTACACTTACTTATGGCAAACACCAATTTGACCTTCTCGGTCCACCGTTTCAATCCGATCGGTCCTTCGGTTCCATCAAATTCCAAAGGTTTGCAGGCAGTGAATTCTTTGTAGGTGCATCCTACACGATTTCCTGTACTGCTAGATCCAAGGTTATTGTTGGTATGTAGCGCAGCCTGTACTGCGGCTATGTTTGAAGCTAGAAAAGTACGGAATTCCTCTTCATTCATATTCACGGTGTGTCGAGTAGTCGGTGCCATTTCCTTCAAAATAGTCAAATGGAACAAGTTAATCATACAGAATATTAAGAGTAGTTAATAGTATTTCGTAGCATAATATGAACTCATTTATAAAAGCTTTTTCTTCATATTAGCGTTTTATAAGTTTAAATTCGGGTAGTACCTACCCGTTAAGTTCATACTTAGTAGCTAATATACAATTCAACTACTACAATTCTATATGAAAAACTTATTATAATAATATTTCGCGTACAAACTTTTATACAATATTTTACAAACTTACAATACCGCTTATTTTACATAAAGCATGAAATATATCACACAATAACTTTGATACAAGATAGTTGTGAAGATAATTCTAGCTAGTATACAAGTCGTTCAGCAAAGGCAATAAAGACACGTAATTCAAACGTCCAGAAACAAGTCATGCATTCTGGTTTTACTAGGACTACTTCCCATCCTTGGTCTTGTGGAACATAACCGTTATGGCCGTTGATAAGACATCATGTTGTAACGTCGTCAAAGGGACGAGGGTTACGTAATGACCAACAGTCTCGTAATAACCTAAAAACCTCATTTCTTACCCCAATTACCGACTCGTCACTTGTGGGAACGTTTTGTTTAATAGTTGTAGCCCGATGTTCTTTTTCTCACTTTGGTGAGAAGTGAACATTACTAACCCGTAAGCATAGCATGCTTCTTTATGTTGCATGTTAGTCGCTTTTTCTAAATCATGAATTCCTATATTCGGATACATTGAGTCAAAATAATTTCTTAACCCGTTGCGTAAAATAGCATTTGGATTCCCCGCAATATATGCGTAAAAGTAAACACATCGTAACTTATGGGTTTCCCAATGTGATATCCCCCATCTTTCAAACGAAAGTCTCTTATAAACCAAGACATTCTTGGAACGTTCTTCGAATGTCTTACAAACTGATTTCGCCGTAAATAGTTGTGCCGAAGAATTCTGACCGACTCTAGACAAGATTTCATCAATCATGTCTCCAGGTAGGTCTCTTAAAATATTGGGTTGTCTATCCATTTTGTGTTTTTATACTGTAAAATAGACAAGAGTTAGATTCATAAAAAAAATACTTATTAATACAAGCAATTTTTACATATATCATAAAGCATAAGCACACTATATTACATATATTACACCACACGAATACAAATATCTTATTCTGACTCGCTCGTTTCTTCTTCTTCGGTTTTGGTTCGTTTTGCCAAGTTTCTAGGGATATATGATGTTCCCCTAATACGAGCTGTCGTTTTAAACAACGGTTTAGAAAAACCTGGTGGTTTAGAGGTTCCCGGGTTATTGTTACAACTTAAGGGCTTCGGGGGTTGACGATACATATAAAGTTCATCGGGGTTGGAATTAGATTTCTCTATTTTTATGCCCTTTGCCTTATTATTTTCTTTTGCCTTTTTAAATTCAGTTGGGGTAATTTCTATAACATCATCGGAATTCTCGTCGGAATCCGATTCATCGGAGAATTGGTAATCCTCCCAATATTTTGCTTCCTTGGCGAAAACACCATTGACCATAATTAACCTTGGTCGGTTGGTTGAGGATTTTCTTTTACTTAACCGTTTTATTATTTCCCCCACCGGTTCTATTTCCTCCTCCGGTTCCTCCTCTTCCGGTTCTGATTCTTCTTCCGGTTCTGATTCTTCTTCAGGTTCTTCTTCGGGAACTTGTGAATCAGTCCAATATATATTCGACTCTTCGTTATTATTAGGTGAGTCAATGGGATTTGTGCTAGAGGTAGACATCTATCACACAATATCAAACATGTTAAGAGATTAATATATCACATAATATATACATGTTAATAATATATAGTTTCCAACAAAAATGTTAAGCAATCATTTTTAAAGAAAACACGGTCGAAGTCCAGACTCACTAATGCATCCTAACAAACTCGATAAGACACACTAATGCAAATTTTCTGGTTCTCTAAGACCAACGCTCGGATACCAACTGAAATGTCCCGTTCTTATTGATTAAAAACGTTCCATATTAATTGATTTCGTTGCGAGGTTTTGACCTCTATATGAGACGTTTTTCAAAGACTGCATTCATTTTTAAAACAAACCATAACCTTTATTTCATAAAAAAAGGTTTAAAAAGCTTTACGTAGATTATCAAATAATGATAATCTAAAATATCCTGTTTACACACGACCATTACATAATGGTTTACAATACAAATATGTTACATCGAAATCAGTTTCTTGAATGCAGTTTTTACACAATATCATACAAACATGGACTCCAAATCTTGTCCTTATTTTAGTATGCAACAGCGGAAGCTCTTAGTATTCACCTGAGAATAAACATGATTTAAACGTCAACAAAAATGTTGGTGAGTTATAGGTTTAACCTATATATATCAAATCGTAACAATAGACCACAAGATTTCATATTTCAATATACATCCCATACATAGAGATAAAAATCATTCATATGGTGAACACCTGGTAACCAACATTAACAACATGCATATATAAGAATATCCCCATCATTCCGGGACACCCTTCGGATATGATATAAATTTTGAAGTACGAAAGCATCCGGTACTTTGGATGGGGTTTGTTAGGCCCAATAGCTCTATCTTTAGAATTCGCGTCAATTAGAGTGTCTGTTCCCTAATTCTTAGATTACCAGACTTAATAAAAAGGGGCATATTCGATTTCGATAATTCAACCATAGAATGTAGTTTCACGTACTTGTGTCTATTTTGTAAATCATTTATAAAACCTGCATGTATTCTCATCCCAAAAATATTAGATTTTAAAAGTGGGACTATAACTCACTTTCACAGATTTTTACTTCGTCGAGAAATAAGACTTGGCCACTGGTTGATTCACGAACCTATAACAATATATACATATATATCAAAGTATGTTCAAAATATATTTACAACACTTTTAATATATTTTGATGTTTTAAGTTTATTAAGTCAGCTGTCCTCGTTAGTAACCTACAACTAGTTGTCCACAGTTAGATGTACAGAAATAAATCGATAAATATTATCTTGAATCAATCCACGACCCAGTGTATACGTATCTCAGTATTGATCACAACTCAAACTATATATATTTTGGAATCAACCTCAACCCTGTATAGCTAACTCCAACATTCACATATAGAGTGTCTATGGTTGTTCCGAAATATATATAGATGTGTCAACATGATAGGTCAAAACATTGTATACGTGTCTATGGTATCTCAAGATTTCATAATATACAATACAAGTTGATTAAGTTATGGTTGGAATAGATTTGTTACCAATTTTCACGTAGCTAAAATGAGAAAAATTATCCAATCTTGTTTTACCCATAACTTCTTCATTTTAAATCCGTTTTGAGTGAATCAAATTGCTATGGTTTTATATTGAACTCTATTTTATGAATCTAAACAGAAAAAGTATAGGTTTATAGTCGGAAAAATAAGTTACAAGTCGTTTTTGTAAAGGTAGTCATTTCAGTCGAAAGAACGACGTCTAGATGACCATTTTAGAAAACATACTTCCACTTTGAGTTTAATCATAATTTTTGGATATAGTTTCATGTTCATAATAAAAATCATTTTCCCAGAATAACAACTTTTATATCAAACTTTATCATAGTTTTTAATTAACTAACCCAAAACAGCCCGCGGTGTTACTACGACGGCGTAAATCTGATTTTACGGTGTTTTTCGTGTTTCCAGGTTTTAAATCATTAAGTTAGCATATCATATAGATATATAACATGTGTTTAGTTGATTTTAAAAGTCAAGTTAGAAGGATTAACTTTTATTTGCGAACAAGTTTAGAATTAACTAAACTATGTTCTAGTGATTACAAGTTTAAACCTTCGAATAAGATAGCTTTATATGTATGAATCGAATGATGTTGTGAACATCATTACTACCTCAAGTTCCTTGGATAAACCTACTGGAAATGAGAAAAATAGATCTAGCTTCAAAGGATCCTTGGATGGCTTGAAAGTTCTTGAAGCAGAATCATGACATGAAAACAATTTCAAGTAAGATTTCCACTCGAAATAAGATTGTTATAGTTATAGAAATTGAAATAAAGTTTGAATATGATTATTACCTTGTATTAGAAATATAACCTACTGTAAGTAACAAAGGTTTCTTAATCTTGGATGATTACTTGGAATGGATTTAGAAAACTTGGAAGTAAACTTGCAATCTTGGAAGTATTCTTGATTTTATGAAACTAGAACTTTTGGAATTTATGAAGAACACTTAGAACTTGAAGATAGAACTTGAGAGAGATCAATTAGATGAAGAAAATTGAAGAATGAAAGTGTTTGTAGGTGTTTTTGGTCGTTGGTGTATGGATTAGATATAAAGGATATGTAATTTTGTTTTCATGTAAATAAGTCATGAATGATTACTCATATTTTTGTAATTTTATGAGATATTTCATGCTAGTTGCCAAATGATGGTTCCCACATGTGTTAGGTGACTCACATGGGCTGCTAAGAGCTGATCATTGGAGTGTATATACCAATAGTACATACATCTAAAAGCTATGTATTGTACGAGTACGAATACGGGTGCATACGAGTAGAATTGTTGATGAAACTGAACGAGGATGTAATTGTAAGCATTTTTGTTAAGTAGAAGTATTTTGATAAGTGTCTTGAAGTCTTTCAAAAGTGTATGAATATATATTAAAACACTACATGTATATACATTTTAACTGAGTCGTTAAGTCATCGTTAGTCGTTTCATGTAAACGTTGTTTTGAAACCTTTAGGTTAACGATCTTGTTGAATGTTGTTAACCCATTGTTTATTATAACAAATGAGATGTTAAATTGTTATATTATCATGATATTATGATATATAATATATCTTAGTATGATATATATACAGTTAAATGTCGTTACAACGATAATCGTTACATATATGTCTCGTTTCGAAATCATTAAGTTAGCAGTCTTATTTTTACATATGTATTTCATTGTTAATACACTTAATAATATATTTAATTATCATTTAACATAATTAACCAAGTGTATCAATATCTTAATATGATTCATATGTACCTAGTAAGACGTTGTTATAACGATAATCGTTATATATATCGTTTTCGAGTTTCTTAAATTAATAGTCTCATTTTTATGTATATAACTCATTTTTAAAATACCTAATGAGATACATACTTATAATAAAATCATGTTAACTATATATATAACCATATATATGTCATCATATAGTTTTTACAGGTTTTAACGTTCATGAATCACCGGTCAACTTGGGTGGTCAATTGTCTATATGAAACTTATTTCAATTAATCAAGTCTTAACAAGTTTGATTGCTTAACATGTTGAAAACACTTAATCATGTAAATAACAATTTCATTTAATATATATATAAACATGGAAAAGTTCGGGTCACTACACCATATATATCGATACATATAGCAATATTAAGACACGGGAGAACTAAAAATATTATAAAACCAAGAATATAGTAAAAGTGAATAGATTCTTCCGGCAGTAGATGGAAGAGAAGAATGACAGATATGAAAGTTAGGAGTATATCAAGAATCAGAACTGGATGGAGCATATTGATGAATACTTTAAAGTATGAATTGAGGAGAAAGGATAGAAGGTGTGAGTTATGGAAATAAGGAAACGAAGGGGGTGGATATATAGTAAAATATCCGACAGAGCAATCAAAACAGATTATCACATTTAATCAAAGTGGATCCAAATTTTCTTAATTATCGAAGATTCAAATCTTATTACAAAGATTTTCTCCAAATCCCTTGAACTCTAGAAGTCAATCCTATCTACGTCAAAAGATATGCTGAATCTACATTTACTCATTACACTCCTTCTTGATAGCTTCACTCGTACTCTTCAAAAAATCGAATTATTTTGTCTATATCACTCGATGATGATAAAATTCTAAATTTCAACTCGTATGCGTCATGAAAACATATTTAATGTCGACCATGACCATCCTAATCAAATTTCGGGACGAAATTTCTTTAACGGGTAGGTACTGTGACAACCCGGAAATTTCCGACCAAATTTAAACTCGATCTTTATATGTTTCCGACACGATAAGCAAAGTCTGTAATGTTGAATCTCAAGAATTTTATATTGTGTTCATACATTCATTTAACCTCGACTAAATTCTGACGATTCACGAACCAATATATAAATGAATATGATTATATATGTATTTGTGTATATATATTATAATTTGAAATGTTAGCAAAGTGTTAAATGTGTAATACTTTACATGAACGTATATGTTCAATATATTTATTAACGTAATTAAAAGATAATATCAAAGGATTAAATTATCAGATACATTATGATATGATTAAAGTCTCTGTTGTGAGGTCCACTGTGATTTGAGAAATCTATTCTTTTTAACGGTATTTAGAATAATTGGTAATGTGATTTTCAAGTAAGAACAAATTGTCATTTAACGAGAACTAGACAAATGTTAGTGGAGATTCTTGTTTGTTTTCCAATACATGTTTTACTATATTTCACTCGTGACTTTTGTTATGATAACAAATTAGTTTTCATATTATTTAATATAGAAGTAAAATTTGGGAATATAGATAACTTAGAAAATAGATATCGACAAGATAAGTAAATTGACGCTCTACATTAAAATGATTTCATACGTTTAATTATCCTTTAGGTTTAACCCTTCGATTCATGAATAAGTTATAATCATGAGTATATATAATTTTATTTTTCTAATACATTTTATGATATAACGATTCCCATTATTTTAGCCTTTTAAAACGATTCTTAAATATATTTAGTTTTGGAAAAAAAAAATTATCATATTTATTTGATATAGTTTCAAATGCACAAAACGATTTCAATATTAAAAGAATTTATTATTAAAAACACTTTATGAGATAACTTGTTTATAAGATTTGAAGAACGTAATTAAAGTTTTGCTCTATGAATTACAAATATATACATATATATATATGGTTTCAAAAACATAAACGTGATATGACATTATATTGAAATATAATTATTTTTGAAAAACTAAATATTATATTATTAAATAAAATGTAAAAATTTATATTTTAAATATATATGTGTGATAAAATAAGATATTAATTTAGTCATAAAACGTTTGATTTAAAAATAATATACTTTGATAAATAACGAGACTACGATTTAAAGAAGCAAATGACCATAACACTCAAATATATAAGTTACATCTCTTGAAATATTATCTATTGGCGAATAAGTCTAATTATTAATAAAGGTACGAGTCACGAAATGTAAAGTACAAGTTTTCTAAACGTACGAAAATGCGTTCGAGAAACCGGAACCAAGACATAAGTCGAGTGACAACGTACAAGTCGTTGGAACTAAAATTATAAGTTAACTATACATGTAAATTTAATATAATATATAATTAATTATATAAATTAAATATATTATATATATAATAATATAAAGTTAGTGTCGGCAGAATAAGTTAAACGATCCTGAGCTGTTAACCCATATCATGTGATTGCATGAATAAATCAAAGGGACTCCATGCGATCGCATGGAGTCGAATCTCTGCAATCTCCTATAAATGGAACTCGCTCGTTCAGTAACACACACACAAACTGATTTCTCTCTCAAAATTTATATTTATATTATTATTATTATTATTATTATTATTATTATTATTATTATTATTATTATTATTATTATTATTATTATTAGGAGTATTAAGTATTATTATTATTAGTATTTATACATAAAATACTACGACAGATTGTTGATCGAGTAAAGTAAAAATGGGTTTTTCGAGTGGGTTAAAACTAAAGAAATTATGGGTTATAGCTATGAAGGTTATGAGTATGGATCGGGGGTATAGCTCGTGAGGTCAACCTAGTGTTTATCATCTCCGTTGCGTCTATGTACTTTCCTGCAATATTGAATCTCAATATTGTTACGTGAGTACTCAAATCTTAACTTTTATATATTGATAGTGTATCCCTGACTAGTGCTCGAGTATATATGATTATTCATGCTTGTATGTTTAATTTTTTCGTTAGATAGTTTATGATAAAATACGAATTCATTACATATGCGACTGAGATAAGGTATATGATATGCATGTCCTTGGAAAGTTGACAAAAAATCAATAACTTTTCATTTAGGAATCGTGTGATTTCGATGAACGGATTAAACGATATAGTCAACTGAATTATTATTAATTTTAGTATTATTATTTTTAAAATGATTATTATTACTATCGTCGTTATTATTATCGTTATTTTTATTATTATTATTATTATTATTATTATTATTATTATTATTATTATTATTATTATTATTATTATCATTATTATTATTATTATTATTAGTATTATCATTAATATTATTATAATACTTATTAGTATCATTATTTTAAAACTAATATTAGTATTATCTAATTATTATGATTGCGATTATTATCATTATTATGAATGCGATTTAAAAGAGGACTAGAAGCTATTAAACAAATCATTTAGGAAATAATGAGTATAAGTATCATGATGAAATTAAAATATTGTAAGATATTGATTTAGATAAAAATATCGTATTCATTATCTTTATCAGTATTATTATTATTAAAAGTATTATTAATATTAAAACTATCATTTTTACTAAAATTATTATTTTTAATAGAAATATCATTGTTATTATAAAATATCATTATTATTATCATTTTAGTATTATTATTATTAAAGATTATCATTTTGAGTAAAATTATTATTTTTATAAAATATTATTATTATTACTGTTAAAATTAAAAGGTATCGTTATTATTAAAATTATCATAATTAGAATTATCATTTTATCATAATTTAGTAAATATAAACATAGTTATTAGTAGAATAATAATAACTATTATTATTAAATAATACAACTTTTACTTATTATCAATATTATTTTATCAAATGAATATGTGATACAAAGATAATTTACCACATGTAATATAATTACATTAATAATACATATAACTATATTTTTATGATATTAAATGAACTTTATAAATTTTATTACTTAAGATATATAAAAGTATATTTTTATATAAATTTTTATATAAATTTTTATTAATAAATGATTTATATTATTTACTCTAATATAATCCGATAAATATATTTAAATATATAAAATGACTAATTAAGTTATATAATAAACATGTATAGATTTTGTAAATCATTTTGGGTCAAATTGACTTTTGTTGACTTCTGCATATCGATCTCGAGCATTAGGATTGTGATACACTACGAATTGACCTAAATTGTTAGACAGATATTGACCATTATATAAATATATATATATATACTTAATATAGGTTCGTAAATTCAAGGCCAAACTTGCACTTGTTCGGTGCCGTCATATGCATTATTGCTATGAATTACAGTTTTGTGAGTTTCATTTGCTCCCTTTTTAAATGCTTTTGCAATATATATTTTTGGGACTGAGAATACATGCGCTGCTTTTATAACTGTTTTACGAAATAGACACAAGTACTTAAAACTACATTCTATGGTTGAATTATTATACCGGATATCACCCTTTTTAGCTTGGTAGCCTAAGAATTTGGGAACAGACCCCCAAATTGACGTGAATCCTGAAGATAGATCTATGAGCCTAACTGATAGTGCTCCAAATGAACATATATTTAGGCACAATATCCTTCTAATATGTAAAGCTTTTAGTTGTAATTGTTCTATTTTTATGTAATATTCGTTTAAATTAATAAGTGCGAAGACAAAAGAAGAAAACAACGATTCGAAGATGCAAATGACCAAAAAGCTCAAATGTACAAGTTACAATCCAAGTGGTTCCATTTATTGATGAGAAACGTCTAAAAATTACAAGAGTACGAGCCGCGAAACGCAAAGTACAAGATATTAAATAGTATGAAAGGATGTTCGAAAATCCGGAACCGGGACATGAACTAACTTTCAACGCGCGACGCAACGGAGCTAAAATGATAAGTCAACTATGCACATGAATATAATATAATATATGAATAATTCTTAAATTTATATATATATTATATTATATATTAAAACCGTCGGCAAACTAGAAAACAAAGTTAGGTGAGCTGGATCAGAGGGCCATGCGATCGCATGGCCTGGAGGCACGATTTCTGTGCGATCGCATGGCAGCAGTTTGCTGGTCAGGTACTATAAAAAGGCAACGAATTGGACGAATAACACATATCTTTTTCTTTTCCTTCTTTGTAAGAAATATATATTTATATATATATATATATATATATATATATATATATATATATATATATATATATATATATATATATATATATATATATATATATATATAATTTAAAGTTTAATTTAAGTTTAATAATAATTGGGTTATTGTAAGAAATGTTTTAAGGTTTTGTAAGTTAGAACTCTGTCCGTGTAATGCTACGCGATTAATCACCACTGTAAGCTATGTTCTTCCTTTTTAAATTAATATCTCGTAACTAAGTTATTATTATGCTTATTTGAGCCGAAGTAATCGTGATGTTAGACTAAATATTAAGACGGGGTTATTAGATTTTGTACCATAATTAAGGTTTGGAAAAAAGACCGACACTTGTGGACATTGGACTATGACTATTAATAGATAGGGGGTATTGTCTAATTGAGCGACAACTCATTGGAACCTGTCGAACCTATCTTCAAATTAGTTAATCTAATAATTATTAAAATGATTATGTATGTCCTATTTAGTGACATTTATACGACATCTTTTACGATCATTTAATTAATTATTTGGGTAGGGTAATTGATTATTCATTCTGATCAAGCGGGTAAATTAATATTCATATATCATTAAAACATGGGTGAATTACATACAAGGATAATTGGTGTAATTGTTAACAAAGTATTAAAACATTGGATTATACGCAGTCGATAACCTGGTGTAATCATTAAACAAAGTATTAAAACCTTGTTACAGTTCGAATCCCTAATTAGTTGGAATATTTGACTTCAAGAATAAGGTTAATTTGACGAGCATTTTATAATTATGACCGATGGACTATTATGGACAAAAACCAAATAGGTATCAAATAATCCAGGACAAAGGACAATTAACCCGGGTAACAATTAATTAAAATCAAAACGTCAAACATCATGATTATGGAAGTTTAAATAAGCATAATATTTTTATTTCATATTTCATCGTACCTTTATTTACTGTCATTTTAATTACTGCAATTTACTTTATCGCAATTTAAATTCTGTCATTTATATTATCGTCATTTATCTTTACGCTTTATTTAAAATCGACAAACCGGTCATTAAACGGTAAAAAAACCCTTTTTATAATAATAATAATAATAATAATAATAATACGACTTATATATATATATATATATATATATATATATATATATATATATATATATATATATATATATATATATATATATATATATATATATATACAAATATAATTGTTTAAAAATATAGCGTTAAACTCAGCCAGCTCCCTGTAGAACGAACCGGACTTACTAAAAACTACACTACTCTACGATTAGGTACACTACCTATAAGTGTTGTAGCAAGGTTTAGGTATATTCACTCTATAAATAAATAAATAACTTGTGTAAAATTGTATCGTATTTCGTCGTATTTTGTAGTAAAAAATATAACTATTTCATATATACCTCGCATAACATCAAGTTTTTGGCGCCGCTGCCGGGGAACGCCGAAGCGAAACGCTATTAAAAAAAAGATTTTTATTAAGCTTTAATTCATTTTTATAAAAATACGTTTTATATAATATAATCAAAAATATAAAAGAAAAATATATATCTATATTTTTAAGTTTAGTTAAATTTAAAAAGTTTATATTTCTTTTTATTGTGAAAAGTTATAAAAACTAATAAGTAAATTTTTCTTATTTATAAGTTTTATATAAATATTTTACAAAAATTAAAAACAGAAAAAAAAAGTAAAACGTAAAAAATTTAAAACTGGAACGGGCCGATCACTGTTGCAGCCCAAAACCTTCGGCCTGGTATTCGAGTCCATCCGGTCGCATGGTCAGACCAAAGAAGCCTCATGCGGTCTCATGAGGTGAAAAGACAGCTCTGAATACCTTAGCCGTACGGATTAGGGTTAGGTTTTATTAATTATTATTATTAATTGATTATTAATTAGGGTTTTACTTATTTAATTAATTTTTATTTCTAGTTTTAATATTTAATTTGTAATATTTAGTTTAAATTAGTGTTATTAATTATAAATTGATACTTTTATAAAATAAATAATATAAAAATAATATTTTTATAAAATTGTATTTTTATAACTTTAAACTTATTTTATATTTTGTATTTTTTTATTAGTTAAAGCGTAATTGTATATTTTTCGTTCGTAATTTAGTATTTTGCCGTAGTTTATTTTTATTTCTAGATTTTTAGGCTTTGCCGTAAAATCCCTTAAGTGCTTTTTCTTTAGACTAAGATTTAGGTGCTTTAGAATTTTGCGACGCCGTTTTAAGTTTTAGTGCTTTTTAAGTTATTGCTGTTTTGGATATAGAATTCCTTTTAAGCTTTAATACCTTTAGACGTAAGTTTTAAATTTTAGTTTTTAGACTTTTAAGTTTCGACGCTGCATTTTATTGTTTTTCGACATTTATTTTTCGACGTTTATTTTTCGACCTTTTATTTTTCGATGTTTTTCGACGCACTCTTTTTCTTTCTTATTTCTCAACGCTCTAGTTTTTAGGACATAGAATTTTCTTTATTTTCTTTAAAACTTCGACGAAAAATTATTTTAAGCGGTTAAATTGATAGACATCCAAAATTTTACGATTCGTAGTAATAGTTGGATTTGTTAGTGGCGAGTTGTAGGCTTCCGATTTAAAGGGTCCTTGCTACTTGCTGCATCTATTAGCTATTCAAAACGTGGGCAAAATCAGAAAAGTCTATTAATTTGATAACTTATATAATTTTTATCTTTTATAACTAATAGGATATTCAGTGAATGCACCGAGCAAAACGTTCACCACCCTTCATACGTTCACCACCTGTAACTCGATCAAGACATTTAGCCAACATTGTCGCCATTGATTTTTCTTTAGAATCGTCATCCAGTCGACCAAGTACTCCAATTCAAATTTCCGATAATCCATTTTTTGAACCCGATCTCAGAATTGAGAACCCGAAGGATATTCAAGGACAATTCAGAGATTCTAAACCATTAATATTTCCTCCTAAACCACAAATCATTCAACCAGAGATTGTTGAGGAAGAAACCATTAAATCAGAATCCTCTAGTGATTCGTATTCAACAAATTCAATTATGGAAGTAACGGAACCTCTAAGTATGGAAGATCGAATGAGAGCCACACGCACTAGCCAAGGTCACGCCATTATTAAGCCAGACATTAATGTGCCAGATTATGAAATCAAAGGACAAATCCTACACATGGTAACTAATCAATGCAAATATAGTGGTACGCCAAAATAAGATCCAAACGAACATCTTCGAACCTTTAATAAGATCAGTACTCTATTCAAAATCAGAGAAGTTGAGGATGAACAGATCTATCTCATGTTATTTCCCAGGACTTTAAAAGGAGAAGCCAAAGACTGGTTAGAATCGTTACCTGAAGGGGCGATTGATACATGGGATGTTTTAGTTGAAAAATTTCTTAAACAATTCTTTCCGGCATCTAAAGCCGTGAGACTTCAAGGAGAAATAGTTACGTTCACGCAAAAGCCAAATGAAACTCTATATGAGGCGTGGACAAGATTTGTGATAAGGCTAAAAAGGAACATATATTTCATAGCAATATCCCTCCTAAATAATAGGTTTTCATATGTAATTGTATTATATTTTCATTGTAATTGTTTAAATAAATAAGTGCGAAGACAAAAGGCGAAAACGAAGATTTGAAGACACAAACGTCCAAAAAGCTCAAATGTACAAGATACAATTCAAAAGGTTCAATTTATTGATGAGAAACGTCTAAAAATGACAAGAGTACAAGTTACAAAACGCAAAGTACAAGATATTAAATTATACGAAAGGACGTTCGAAAATCCGGAACCGGTACCCGAGCCAACTATCAACGCTCGACGCAACGGAGCTGAAAGTACAAGTCAACTATGCACAAGAATATAATATAATATTTAAATAATTCATAATAAGAATAATAATAAATAATAAAAAGTTGTTAATTGAGCATAGTTAAGGGGTCATAAGTGAAAATTTCAATTCAATATTTGCCTATAAAAGGCAATTCATTTGATCGATTTATGTACACCTTTCTTCATATTTCTTTCTCTCTTCTGTAATATGTAATATATATTTATATTATAATTTTAATATAAGTTAATTTTAATAATAAAGTTATGGTTTAGTTGGGTTATTGTAAGAAATGTTTTACGGGTTTTAAAGTCGAAACTCTGTCCGTGCAACGCTACGCGATTAATCACCACTGTAAGCTATGTTCTTCCTTTTTAATTTAATGTCTCGTAACTAAGTTATTATTATGCTTATTTGAGCCGAAGTAATCGTGATGTTAGGCTAAAATATTAAGATGGGGTTATTGAACTTTGGACCATAATTAAGGTTTGGGCAAAAGACCGACACTTGTGGAAATTGGACTATTGACTATTAATAGATGGGGGTATTGTCTAATTGAGTTACAACTCATTGGAGTCTGTCGAACCTATCTTCAAATTAATTATCCTAATAAATAATAATGATTATGGTTGTCCTATTTAGTGACGTTCATATGGAATCTATTATAATCATTTAATTAATTATTCGGGCTGGGTAATTGATTATTTAAACTGATCAAGTGGGTAAATTAATATTCATATCTAATCAAAACAGGGGTGGATTACATACAGTGATAACTGGTGTAATTGTTGACAGAAGTGATAACTGCGTCACAGTTTAAATCCTTAATTAGTTGGAATATTTGACTTCGGGTATAAGGGTAATTTGACGAGGACACTCGCACTTTATATTTATGACCGATGGACTAATATGGACAAAAACCATATAGGTATCAAATAAACCAGGACAAAGGACAATTAACACGAGTAACAATTAATTAAAATCAAAACGTCAAACATCATGATTACGGAAGTTTAAATAAGCATAATCCTTTTATTTCATATTCTATCGCAATTTTATTTATTGTTATTTTATTTATCGTCATTTATATATTTTACGCACTTTAATTATTGTCATTTATCTTTACGTTTAAAAATATAAAATCGACAAACCGGTCATTAAACGGTAAAAAACCCCTTTTATAATAATATTACTACTTATATATATATATATTTATATAAATATAGTTTTATAAAAATATAGTACGTAATCACTAGCTCCCCGTGGAACGAACTGGACTTACTAAAAACTACACTACTCTACGATTAGGTACACTGCCTATAGTGTTGTAGCAAGGTTTAGGTATATCCCATCCGCAAATTAATAAAACTTGTGTCATATTTTGTAGTATTTCCTAGTAAAAATAATACTATTTCGTACCCTCACGCTACATCATCAATTTGGAAAGTTGTTAAGAGGATGTCCTCAACACGGTTTAGATACTTATCAAATAGTACAAATATTCTACCAAGGATGCGACATTGCTACACGAAAATACATCGACATAACAGCTGGTGGTTCCATTATGAAGAAAACTGCAACTGAAGCTTACAAAATCATTGATAACACAGCATCTCACTCATATGAGTTGCATCAAGAAGAAGATATTTTTCGATCATCTAAAGCGGCTAGAGCCGATTCTAGCCATGACTTTAATTCCGTTTCCGCAAAAATAGATGCTTTTGAGAGACGAATGGAAAATATGACTAAAGATATTCACGCAATACGAATCAGTTGTGAGCAATGCGGTGGACCACACTTAACGAAAGATTGTCACAATGAACAAACGATGGAACAACGTGAGAATGTTTCCTACATGAACCAAAGGCCGGGAAATAATTATCAACCACCAAGGCCAAACTTCAATCGAAATCAAAACATTCTTTACAATCCAAATGAACCCAACAATTACTCGTACAACCAACAAAGTATGAATAACCAACCAACTCAAAACAACACTTTCAATCAACAAAGATCTAGCTTATATAAACCACCACAACAAACCGAAGAGAAAAAGCCAAATCTGGAAGAGATGATGGCAAAGCTAATGGAATCTCAAACACAATTTATTACATCTCAAACCCAAACAAATGAGAGGTTTGATCAGTCATTAAGAACTCAACAAGCTCCCATTTTGAATCTTGAAAAACACGTAGGTACTCTTGCTAGCATGATGAGTGAGAGGGAACAAGGAAAGCTACCGAGTAATACTGAAGTAAATCCTCGAAATGAGAATGTTAATATGGCATCAACAAATTCTGAAAAACAAACACCAGAAGATTGGAAGGTTTTAGATGTGAGTAACAATGAAGAAGTTACGCCACCACCACCACCCGAGTATGTAAAACCAGTGGTGGTACCATACAAACCACCCATCCCGTTTCCAAGAAAAGGAGTTGAGTATGAGAAAGTAATAGGTAATAAAGTTTGTGATACCTCTGGGATAGTAGGGCTAGTAGCGTTAGCTTCGTTATCTTTCATTGCTGCACTACCACAACACTCACACCAAAGCTTAGTATAAATTCTGTTAGTACTAACAACTAACACATATCCTATCCTAATACTCACTTAACCCATCCCCAGCATGTTATGTTTGACATCACTCTTCTAAGTTTGGGAACATGACATGTAGATCACAATGCACATGCTGCCAAACTCAGCTCTGATACCAACTTGTGACACTGCTATTTTTTTTTAAAACGTGGCGGAAGCTTTTATTATTTTATTACAAAATAACATTAACTATGTTAATACAACCAGTGTCACGTGTCATTACAAAAAACAAGTTTACAAAAGATTATTGTTCAAACAAAGCAAGACAACATCAGAGTTTCTTCATTGACAAACATAACGTCACCATGTCCTTCTGCTCCTCAAAACACGATATCTACAAAAGCTAATAACCTGCAGGGAGGAGATGGAGGGGAATTAGCACGAAGCTAAGTGAGTACGACTAACTACAGGCCATAGCATATACAAGTGTTATACTAATCATGTCACAATAGTCTAACATACAAACATCACCCAAGTGCCGTATACAGAGAATCTGGCGGCTCGGCCAAACCATTAACCACCAGCTGATCGGACTGGGGCTTACCAGAAGTTCTTCCACCACCGTATGTATATACATAATCCACACGCGACGGACGCGTTATTCACATATATATACACCACGATTGTCTAGGCTACCACAGAGGAACCCAACCCACAGGTTGATCTCTCCTACCGAGGCTACCACACAATAGGGATGCACTGGGCTCCAGCAGACAAGCATCAACTAACATGCAGTCATCACAGCGTACTAACTAATCACGACAGTAAGTATATCTAACAAGCATGGCAATCATAATATAACATGCTTCTATATACTATAATCTCCAGTTAGTCCCACTCACCAAATACCAGCAAACGAGAAGGTATTCAGCTATCTAATCACTGAACCTTCTCTTTCTCCTTTTCTCCTTAAAAGAATCAGTGAATCATAAGGAACACAAAGATATGAACAATTTGAGCTCTAGATAAAGATTAAGGATTAGGGTTTGATTGTAGGTGAAAGGGAAGGTACGGGAGTGTGTGAGATGGTTCTGGAAAAATGCAAGAGATAGACAGCACTAGTCACTTAATTTAGGTTAATTTCCCACACTGTGCAACACACGGGTATTTATCAGTTATTTGATATCTTTCGTACATCATTTGGAAACCCAAACGGAGTTCAAATTAAATAAACAAACCTGTTCTGTGACCCTTGTCACAAACTGGTCCTAACCACATCATTATTTAATAATAAATATTAAATAAAAATAAAAGCATATAATAACGCAATACAAACTTAAGGGCAATCTAGTAATCTTACATCTAGGCTCGATTGAGGATGTTACAAATCTACCCCCTTAAGAAGATTCCGTCCTCGGAATCTGGTCAAGGTCAAACAACTGGGGATAGCGCGCCCTTATTAACTCCTCGGTTTCCCACGTCAAGTTAGAACCTAAACTGTGCCGTCATTCCACTAACACCATAGGAATCTGTTTCTTTCTTAACTTTGTGACTTTCTTGTCCACCATTCTAATCGGATCTTCTACTAGTTTCTTAGTCAAGTCGACTTTCAAGTCTTTCAATGGAAGAATCTGACTTTCATCGTCTACTTTGCACTTTCTCAGATAGCACACGTTGAACGTGTTGTGAATTCCTGCTAACTCTGATGGAAGATCTAAAACAACAGTTTGATCATTCAGAATTTCTATGATTAAAAATGGCCCAATAAACCTCGGAGCTAGTTTACCACATTTTCCAAATCTGATCACCCCTTTCCACGGTGATACCTTCAAGTATACACGATCACCTACATTAAAAATTACCGGACATCTGCGCGGATCAGCATACATCTTTTGTCGATCTCTAGCTGCTTTTAACTTCTCACGTGCAATTTTGACTTTTTCTGCAGTTAACTGAACAATTTCAGGACCTACAAATAGTTTCTCACCTGCTTCTAACCAACATGTCAGAGTTCTACACTTACGACCATACAACATTTCATATGGCGGCATTCCAATACTCGAATGATACGAATTGTTGTAAGAAAACTCTATCAGTGGAAGATACGAATCCCAAGAACCACCATATTCTAAGACACACGCTCTCAACATGTCTTCTAACGTTTGAATCGTTCGTTAGCTCTGACCGTCTATTTGTGGACGATATGTTGTACTTAAATTCACACGCGTACCCAGATTCTGTTGTAAACTATTCCAGAAGTTCGATACAAACCTAGTATCTCTATCGGAAACTATTGAGAACGGTATACCATGTCGACTAACGATTTCTTTCAAGTACAACTCTGCCAAATCACTCAACGAGGCTGTTTCACGAGTAGCTAAAAAGTGAGCACTCTTTGTTAAACAATCCACAATTACCCAGATCATGTCGTGTCCTTTCTGTGTTCGGGGTAACTTGATTACAAAATCCATCGTTATATGATCCCATTTCCACTGAGGAATTTCTAACTGTCTTAGAGATCCATACGGTTTCTGATGTTCTGCCTTAACTTGCGCACAAATATGACATTTTTCGACAATATTTGTAACATCTGTCTTCATTGTCGGCCACCAATACAATGTTTTCAAGTCTATATACATCTTTGTACTACCTGGATGCACTGATAATCTCGATTTATGCGCTTCAGTAAGGATTAAATCCCTCAAATCTCCAAGCATAGGCACCCAAATTCGATCTTTGTAAGTCTTTAATCCTCTAGAGTCATTGCATAGGTCAAATTTTCTTTTGGTCATTTGTTCAGTCTTTAGGTTTTCGTCATTCAAAGCTACTAACTGAACGGTTTTCAATCGATCAATCAAGTCTGAAACTATTTCAATTCTCATAAATCTAACATTTTCAATGGTTTTCTTGCGACTCAGAGCATCTGTGACCACATTTGCTTTACCCGGATGGTACTTAATCTCACAATCGTAGTCTTTAATCAATTCTAAACATCGACGTTGACGCATATTTAATTCTTTATGCGAAAATATATATTGAAGATTCTTATGATCTGTATAGATTTCACAATGTGAACCATACAAATAATGTCTCCAAAGCTTTAAGGCAAACACAACTGTAGTTAACTCTAAATCGTGAGTAGGGTAGTTTCATTCATGATTCTTCAACTGTCGTGAAGCATACACTATAACTTTATTTCTCTGCATCAAAACACAACCCAGACCTGCACGTGACGCATCGCAGTAGACCACAAAATCTTCTGTTCCCTCTGGTAAAGCTAAAAGCGGTGCTTGACATAACAACTGTTTGAGAGTCTGAAAAGCCTTTTCTTGTTCATCAGTCCATCGAAAGGCTACATCTTTTCTAGTTAACTTATTCAACGGACCTGCTATTTTAGAGAAGTCTTTGATAAATCGGCAGTAATAACCTGCTAAACCCAGAAAACTCTTAATTTCTGTCGGCGTTTTCGGTGAGTTCCAATTCATTACGGCCTCTACCTTAGACTGATCTACTTTAATACCCTGTTCACAAATCACATGACCCAGAAACTGTACTTCCCGCAGCTAAAATTCACACTTGGAGAACTTAGCATATAACTGTTCCTGTTTCAGAAGCTCTAACACCAACCTCAGATGCGTAGCATGATCTTTCTCGGTTTTCGAATATATCAAGATATCATCTATGAAGACAATCACAAAATTATCAAGATACTGGCGACACACCCTGTTCATTAAATCCATAAACACTGCTGGCGCGTTTGTTAACCCAAATGGCATGACTAAAAATTCATAATGACCATATCTAGTTCTGAACGCTGTTTTCGGTATATCGTTCTCTGCAACACGTACCTGATGATACCCTGAACGTAAATCAATCTTTCAAAAATAGGAAGCACCCTGTAACTGATCAAATAAGTCATCTATTCTTGGTAACGGATACTTATTCTTGATTGTTCTCTTATTCAGGTCACGGTAATCTATACACATTCTAAGTGACCCATCTTTCTTTTTCACAAACAAAACAGGAGCACCCCACGGTGAAGAACTTGGTCTGATAAACCCCTTATCTAATAGTTCCTGAATCTGAGACATCATTTCTCGGATTTCTGACGGAGCTAATCTGTAAGGAGCTTTTGCAACTGGCGTAGCACCTGGAACCAAATTAATTTTATACTCTACTTCACGTACTGGAGGTAACCCAGGTAAATCATCTGGAAATACTTCTGGAAATTCTGACACAATGGGAATATCGGTCACCTGCTTATTCTCTTTCTTAACATCAATCACGTAGGCTAAGAATGAATCACACCCTTTCGCTATTGCCTTCTGAGCTTTCATTAGGGAAACCATAGGGAAGTTAAATCCACTGCGCTCTCCCCCAGCTATCACTCGGGATCCGTCGGCCAAACGGAAAGAAATCATCTTCTTATCACACTTAATATTAGCCCTATTAGTTCTTAACCAATTCATGCCTATGACTACATCAAAGCTAGGTATAGGCATCAGGAAACAGGTTAAAGGGAAAGAATGGCCGTCGATTTCGATGGTAATTCCAGACACAGATGATGTGCATGGAACCATCTTACCATCAGCTACTTCTATTCCCAAAGGCTCATCTAACATCTTAATAGACAACTTCAACTTATCACAGAAGCCTAATGACATAAAAGAACGATTCGCTCCTGAATCAAACAACACACAAGCTGGCAAGGAATTAACCAAGAACATACTGGTAATGACATCATCGGTAGCGGTTGCAGCGTCTACCATCATCTGAAATGCCCTTGCCTCTGCTGTTAGAGGATTCTTTCTTTTCTGCCCGGCAGTAGAAGCAGAAGATCCCCCAGAAGTAACCGACCTCGCCCCTGACCCTGCCCCAGAACCGGATCTTGAAGCAGAAGGACAATTAGCAGATCTATGCCCCTCTTGATGGCAACTCCAACAAACATTAGACTTAAATAAACAAGCTATTGATTCATGACCTAACACTCCACATTTCAAACACCTCCTGATCATTGGAGAACACGGACCAACATGGGTTGACTTACAAACATTACACCACCCAGACTGACTTGAACCCGATCCACTAATACCAGACTTACTTTTCTATTTAAACCCACCTGACTTCTTACCACGAAATCCTGATTACTTACTTGATTGTTGAACAGACTGACCACCCGATTGGCTTCCTGATTTTCCCCCAAAAGATCCACTCTTTGAACTTTCTCTTTTCGCTGCCATTACATCACCTTCAGTAACCTTGGCCATCTCATGAGCCTGTGCCGAAGTTGTTGTAAATCTCGCAATGGTTCTGTACTCCGGCTTAATCACCCGCATGAAATGTTGAATTTTATCCTTTTCAGTCGGTACCCATTGTTGAACAAACCTTAACTTTGATGTGAAATCTCTGAAAACTTCATCAATCATCATACTTTCTGTCATTTTCATACTCAAAAACTCAGTTTTCAATCTCTCCATTTCATACTCAGAACAACACTGCTCACGAACCTTAGCAGCGAACTGTTCCCAAGTTATCTGACTAATCTATTCTTTGGGTAAATATGCAGTAATAGAATCCTACCACTCCATTACTTCACCTTTGAGAAGCCTATTAGCAAACAGTACCATAGATTTAGGCTCACAAAAACATGCTTCCAACGCTCTCTCTACTTCTCTTAGCCAATTAAGGGTCATTGTAGGGTTTATGTGACCACTGTACTCAGGAGGTTTACAGTCCATAAACTGTTTATAGGTACACTTCCTTCTTGTCTCAGGGACTTGAAATGGGTACATCATTTGATTAGGAAAAGTCTGGTTAAACCGAAATGGCATTTGATAGTTTTGATAGGTATTTTGTGGAAACTGTGATTGGGAACTGCCACCGGCTTGATTATAAAGGTTTGAAGGAAAATTTTTGTTTAACGCAGTGGTATTAGGGTTCCATTGCGCCCGTTCTTGTTCCAATTCCTTAATTATCTTCTGAGCTTCTAGTAACCGACTTTGAAGTTCTATTACTTCTTGAGAAGTTTCTTCTTCTGAAGACACATGTCCATCTTCGTCAGGGGCTCTAAAAGTACCAGTTCCAGGGACAGTAGGGCCAGTAGCGTTAGCTTTGCTATCTGTCATTGCTGCACTACCACAACACTCACACCAAAGCTTAGTATAAATTATGTTAGTACTAACAACTAACACATATCCTGTCCTAATACTCACTTAACTCATCCCCAGCATATTATGTTTGACATGACTCTTCTAAGTTTGGGAACATGACATGTAGATCACAATGCACATGCTACCAAACTCAGCTCTGATACCAACTTGTGACACCGCTATTATTTTTTTTTAAACGTGGCGGAAGCATTAATTATTTTATTACAAAATAACATTAACTATGTTAATACAACCAGTGTCACGTGTCATTACAAAAAACAGTTTACAAAAGATTACTGTTCAAACAAAGCAAGACAACATCAGATTTTCTTCATTGACAAACATAACATCATCATGTCCTTCTGCTCCTCAAAACACGATATCTACAAAAGCTAATAACCTGCAGGGAGGAGATTGAGGGGAATTAGCACGAAGCTAAGTGAGTACGAATAACTACAGGCCATAGCATATACAAGTGTTATACTAATCATGTCACAATAGTCTAACACACAAACATCACCCAAGTGTCGTATACAGAGACTCTGGCAGCTCGGCCAAACCATTAACCACCAGCTGATCGGACTGGGGCTTACCAGAAGTTCCTCCACCACCGTATGTATATACATAATCCACACGCGACGGACGCGTCATTCACATATATATACACCACGGTTGTCTAGGCTACCACAGAGGAACCCAACCCGCAGGTTGATCTCTCCTACCGAGGCTACCACACAATAGGGACGCACTGGGCTCCAGCAGACAAGCATCAACTAACATGCAGTCATCACAACGTACTAACTAACCACGACAGTAAGTATATCTAACAAACATGGCAATCATAATATAACATGCTTCTATATACTATAATCTCCAGTTAGTCCCACTCACCAAATACCAGCAAACGAGAAGGTATTCAGCTATCTAATCACTGAACCTTCTCTTTCTCCTTTTCTCCTTAAAAGAATTAGTGAATCACAAGGAACACAAAGATATGAACAATTTGAGCTCTAGATAAAGATTAAGGATTAGGGTTTGATTGTAGGTGAAAGGGAAGGTACGGGAGTGTGTGAGATGGTTCTGGAAAAATGCAAGAGAGAGACAGCACTAGTCACTTAATTTAGGTTAATTTCCCACACTGTGCAACACACGGGTATTTATCAGTTATCTGATATCTTTCGTACGTCATTTGGCAACCCAAACGGAGTCCAAATTAAATAAACAAACCTGTTCTGTGACCCTTGTCACAAACTGGTCCTAACCACATCATTATTTAATAATAAATATTAAATAAAAATAAAAGCATATAATAACGCAATACAAACTTAAGGGCAATCTAGCAATCTTATATCTAGGCGGGATTGAGGATGTTACAAAACAAAATTTTAAAAAATTATTCATTTAAATTGTTTTAATAAATAAAGGTTTTATAAAATATATATATATATATATATATATATATATATATATATATATATATATATATATATATATATATATATATATATATATATATATATATATATATATATATATATATATATATATATATATATATATATATATATATATATATTATATATATATATATATATATATATATATGTTTGTAGTTTATGTACAAAACAGGGTAAAACAGCGCATTTTCAAAGACTGGCATTAAGTTCAGCAAAAGCTACTAATTTTGACGACAAGACGCAAAATATCAAATGTGATATAAAATAATATGTTTGCAAACTCGGTATTTTTAATCACTTTTCTACACTAATCACCCTCATGAATTTATAATTATAGTCTAATTTCATGCAAATGAGGGCATTGCATGATCTCAAGTGTAGGGAAGGGTTATAAATTCTCTCGGGTTTACACTTAGTTTAATTGCCAAATTTTGTGAAAATTTAAAAAAAATTTCAACTAAATGAATTCAAAATCATGTTTATATATATTTATGAACGATAAAACTAGGTGTTGATGCCGAAATTATTGTTACCTCGGAGAGAACATAAATGGAGAAACAATCCAAAACGTTAGAATTCATTTAAAATGGAATAGAGGAGAATAAAAAGGCAAAGAAAGAAATAAATAAAATCCAAGTGTGGGAAGAATTTACCAGTTTCTTTAAAACACATATCACATATTTGGTACAGATTATTGCATGTACTTTTGCTTTGGACTAAACTAATCAGTTTTACCCGATTTATTGTAATACCTTTGAAAGAAAGATGGATCTGCACGATGAATCAATTCCATCATTAAAAGGAAGTAAAGTCTTCCAAAAAAGACACGCGCTTCTTGATTTAGGTCAGGAAGTTGTCGTCCAGACCAGTTGTAGAGTCTACGAAAAACCTTGAAAAGTTTTCTCGAAAATCAGCTGGAAATTCACGGACCTCAGCATCAAACAGGGTCGCCAAGTGGTCAGACTTATCCTAACCATGGGAGGATCTGTCTCGTAAAATGGGGAGGGTGCCGTGCAAATTAGCTTGATAATACTAATGAATCAGACCCCCTAGTAAGGATAATCTCCTTAAAGATTAAAAATCAGTATTTAAGCCTGCTATTACTCAATCCTTGAGATTGACTTTTAAAGATTGAGAATTACAAACTCATGGAACTCAATGATATCTAAACTCGAGCTTGAACGAGAAAATATTTTGATCAAAATTAAAAACGATTTGTTTTCTGAAAACCCATTTTCAATGCGTTCATTACCATTGAACGTAAAATCCTAGGAATTCACCTGGAATTCATTAGGTCACCTGAACCAAATCAGGTGTCAACCGTAAGAACGGTGGTTGCATAGCATGGTCGAAGACAGGACTTTGTGCCAGACCGAAAAATTATAGGGTGATATTTACTATTTCTCCTACAAAAGATAGTAATTGCATCCGACACGTTTTAGACCATGAACATCTGCATGTCATTAGACATTGCCTTAACAGTTGCTTGTTCAACGCTTTCCTTTACAACCGGACGGTAGTTTATCGAAAGGTAACATACGGAGCAAGTATACTGGACATGTTGCTTTCTCAATACAAGGTTAGCAAGTGGGTGACACAAAACCATAAGTTTTGAGCTAAAATTTTCAAATCTGAGACCCACAAAACCCACAAAAATATTTTGCAAACACCGGTGAAGGGTTATTCTGAAAAACTTATCTAGGGTAAAATCTAGAATGAATTTTCAAAAGATCAAATGTTTTCATAAAGATCCAATTTCCTTAAAGGATCTAAATTTTTATAAGTCATGTGGGACTGTAAACTACATCGTTACTATCATTGTTTATACCGCTGTATCAAAATCACTGATGTATAAAGTGTGAGAATAAAAAAAAGTGATTCGAGTGAAGTGTGATTTTATTTTAAGTTCTGTATTGCTTGAGGACAAGCAACGTTCAAGTGTGGGGATATTTGATAGTGCTCTAAATGAACATATATTTAGGCACAATATCCTTCTAATATGTAAAGATTTTAGTTGTAATTGTTCTATTTTTATGTAATATTCGTTTAAATAAATAAGTGCGAAGACAAAGGAAGAAAATAACGATTTGAAGACGCAAATGACCAAAAAGCTCAAATGTACAAGTTACAATCCAAGTGGTTCCATTTATTGATGAGAAACGTCTAAAAATTACAAGAGTACGAGCTGTGAAATGCAAAGTACAAGATATTAAATAGTACGAAAGGACGTTCGAAAATCCGGAACCGGGACATGAACTAACTTTCAACGCGCGACGTAACGGAGCTAAAATGACAAGTCAACTATGCACATGAATATAATATAATATATAAATAATTCTTAAATTTATATATATATTATATTATATATTAAACCGTCGGTAAACTAGAAAAAAAAGTTAGGTGAGCTGGATCAGAGGGCCATGCGATCGCATGGCCTGGAGGCACGATTTCCATGCGATCGCATGGCAGCAGTTTGCTGGTCAGGTACTATAAAAAGGCAACGAATTGGACGAATAACACATATCTTTTTCTTTTCCTTCTCTGTAAGAAAACGAAATAAAAAATAAAAAAAACGAAAAAAAAAATAAAAATTTGCTTCCCCCGCTTCCCCCCAATTGGTTACTTCCCCATTGATCATGCCCCTATATATATATATATATATATATATATATATATATATATATATATATATATATATATATATATATATATATATATATATATATATATATATATATTTATTTATAATTTAAAGTTTAATTTAAGTTTAATAATAATTGGGTTATTGTAAGAAATGTTTTAAGGTTTTGTAAGTCGGAACTCTATCCGTGTAACGCTACGCGATTAATCACCACTGTAAGCTATGTTCTTCCTTTTTAAATTAATGTCTCGTAACTAAGTTATTATTATGCTTATTTGAGCCGAAGTAATCGTGATGTTAGACTAAATATTAAGACGGGGTTATTAGATTTTGTACCATAATTAAGGTTTGGACAAAAGACTGACACTTGTGGACATTGGACTATGACTATTAATAGATAGGGGGTATTGTCTAATTGAGCGACAACTCATTGGAACCTGTCGAACCTATCTTCAAATTAGTTAATCTAATAATTATTAAAATGATTATGTATGTCCTATTTAGTGACGTTTATACGACATCTTTTACGATCATTTAATTAATTATTTGGGTAGGGTAATTGATTATTCATTCTGATCAAGTGGGTAAATTAATATTCATATCTCATTAAAATAGGGGTAGATTACATACAAGGATAATTGGTGTAATTGTTAACAAAGTATTAAAACATTGGATTTTACGCAGTCGATAACCTGGTGTAATCATTAAACAAAGTATTAAAACCTTGTTACAGTTTGAATCCCTAATTAGTTGGAATATTTGACTTCGGGAATAAGGTTAATTTAACGAGCATTTTATAATTATGACCGATGGACTATTATGGACAAAAACCAAATAGGTATCAAATAATCCAGGACAAAGGACAATTAACACGGGTAACAATTAATTAAAATCAAAACGTCAAACATCATGATTACGGAAGTTTAAATAAGCATAATATTTTTATTTCATATTTCATCGTACCTTTATTTACTGTCATTTTAATTACTGCAATTTACTTTATCGCAATTTAAATTCTGTCATTTATATTATCGTCATTTATCTTTACGCTTTATTTAAAATCGACAAACCGGTCATTAAACGGTAAAAAAAAACCCCTTTTTTATAATAATAATAATAATAATAATAATACGACTTATATATATATATATATATATATATATATATATATATATATATATATATATATATATATATATATATATATATATATATATATGTATATATATATATATGTATATATATATATATTTATACAAATATAATTGTTTAAAAATATAGCGTTAAACTCAGCTAGCTCCCTGTAGAATGAACTGGACTTACTAAAAACTACACTACTCTACGATTAGGTACACTACCTATAAGTGTTGTAGCAAGGTTTAGGTATATTCACTCTATAAATAAATAAATAACTTGTGTAAAATTGTATCGTATTTCGTCATATTTTGTAGTAAAAAATATAACTATTTCATATATACCTCGCATAACATCAAGATTTTGGCGCCGCTGCCGGGGAACGCCGAAGCAAAACGCTATTAAAAAAAGATTTTTATTAAGCTTTAATTCATTTTTATAAAAATACGTTTTATATAATATAATCAAAAATATAAAAGAAAACGAAAAATATATATCTATATTTTTAAGTTTAGTTAAATTTAAAAAGTTTATATTTCTTTTTATTGTGAAAATTTATAAAAACTAATAAGTAAATTTTTCTTATTTATAAGTTTTATATAAATATTTTACAAAAATTGAAAAACAGAAAAAAAAAAAAAAGTAAAACGTAAAAAATTTAAAACTGAAACGGGCCGATCACTGTTGCAGCCCAAAACCTTTGGCCTGGTATTCGAGTCCATGCGATCGCATGGTCAGCCCAACGAAACCTCATGTGGTCGCATGAGGTGAAAAGACAGCTCTGAATACCTTAGCCGTACGGATTAAGGTTAGGTTTTATTAATTATTATTATTAATTAATTATTAATTAGGGTTTTACTTATTTAATTAATTTTTAATTCTAGTTTTAATATTTAATTTGTAATATTTAGTTTAAATTAGTGTTATTAATTATAAATTGATACTTTTATAAAATAAATAATATAAAAATAATATTTTTATAAAATTGTATTTTTATAACTTTAAACTTATTTTATATTTTGTATTTTTTATTAGTTAAAGCGTAATTGTATATTTTTCATTCATAATTTAGTATTTTGCCGTAGTTTATTTTTATTTCTAGATTTTTAGGTTTTGCCGTAAAATCCCTTAAGTGCTTTTTCTTTAGACTAAGATTTAGGTGCTTTAGAATTTTGCGACGCTGTTTTAAGTTTTACTTGGAGTCATTCATGGCATATTTCAAAAGACGTTGCATTTGAGTCATTGAGTTCAATAAGATTATTATTAAATCATTTATAGTATGGATATATTATGAAATGGTATGCATGTCTGTCTACTTTCGATGTATTTAAAGTTTGTCTTTTACAAAACGAATGCAATGTTCGTAAAATGTATCATTTAGAGGTCAAATACCTCGCAATGTAACCATATGTTATTGTATTCGTCCTTATGGATTAGGACGGGTCGCTTCAGCTACTACTCAACTCCAATATATATATATATATATATATATATATATATATATATATATATATATATATATATATATATATATATATATATATATATATATATATATATATATATATATATATATATATATATATATATATATGACTACGTGTACTATCTCGTTTCCACCAAGTCCCAACATTTGACCACAAGACGCGCAATGCGACTGCATCGAAAATGAAAACTCCTCCTATCATTACACTCATACTTCCGTATAAGGAAATCTTATCATCCGATCTCTCAATGGGGAGGGACCCCTCATACAATCACATATTTCACCACGAAGGGGAATAACCTTATTAAATGTATTCAGAAACCGACGAGATAGGAAAACTTGCACAACTATTCATTAAAGGGAATTCTTTTCTAGCACGGTGTACCATTGTCAATTATCTCGAATCAAAATGCTCGTTTCACTTCTAGATTTACAAGAAGCCTTGGGAACACGTTTAGACATGAGTACCGCGTATCATCCACAAACCGACGGACCAGGCAAACGAACGATTCAGTTCTTGGAAAGACATGTTACAAACTTGTAATTGTCGCCTTTAACCGATTCCTCTTACAATGATAGTTATCACTCGTGTATTAACGCCGCACCTTTTCGAAACTTTATATGGCCGCAAATGTCGTTCTCCTATTCGTTGGGCCGAAGTAGGTGACAAGCAAATCACCGGATCCGAACTCATTCAAGAAATAACCGTTGGGATCGTTCAATTCAAAAAAGGCTCAAGACGGCTCGTAGTCGCCAAAAGAGTTATGCCAATGTTAGACGTAAACCTCTCGAACTCCAATTGAGTGACCGCGTAATATTGAGAAATCGCACCTTAGAAAGGTGTAATCCGTTTCGGGAGTGTGGAAAGTTAACTCCGCGATATATTGATCCTTTTGAAAGCTTAGGGCGTATTGGACCCGCTACATACCGTTTAGATCTTCTGACTTAATTAAGATTCCGTTTATCCTACATTTCAGATATCAAACTTAGAGAAGTGTCCTGCGGAACAGGAACTTGTTATTCTTTTAGATGAGCTTACTATTGACGACAAACTCCACTTCATAGGAGAACCGATTGAAATTATGGATCGTAAAACCAAACCTTAAGACAACGTAAAACCTCGACTGTCCAAGTTCGTTGGAGTGCCAAAAGAGAACCCGAGTTTACGTGGGAGACACAAGACCAAATGAAAAGGAAGTGTCTTCACTTATTCGTAGAATTGACAACGCAAGGTCTCAAGGAAGGGACATCGACTATTGCTTCCAACTAAATTTCGGGACGAAATTTCTTTTAAGGTGTGGGTAATGTAACATCCCGCATTTTTCCGTTAAATTATTTTAATGCCGTATTTTTATTTTGATAATATCTTTCGCTATCTAAATTCGTATCCTCCGTTAGCTAACGTTCTTAATATTTTTGTAATTTAATTATAACATCTCTCGTTTGCTCTAGCATTTTTAAAATGTTTGTTCGGTTAATTCACGCACCCGCAATTAAACTTGAGGGACCAAAGTTGCCAAGTGACCAAAGAGATGACTAGGTCATCTAGTCAGCTCCTTCCTCCTCCATTCATTTCATCACCTCCCAACTTAATACTTCCACCTCCTTTTGCTCTCAAACCCTCAAACACAAATTCATCATCCAAATTCGATCTAGCAAGCGTTCTTCAAAAGGAATTACATATTTGGAATCCTTGCATCTTCCTCTTCGAATCCATACCAACTTCATCTCATTTGGGTAACTTTCTAAAAACACTAAATTTCTTGTTCTTGATCTTTTAAACTTAAAAGTGTGATAATTAGTGTCTATGGCTCGAGTCTAACATGAATATATGATTTGTATGCTCGATCTTATTGTTTTAGTGTAACTAGCTTGAACTTGAAAAGTGTGTGTTTAATCTTGAGTTTTGGATGATTAAATGTTGTTGTTATGTTAAAGTTCATGTATTAAATGTGTTACTAGCATCATTAGCTTCAATTTGATGTGTAGGTTGATTAAGAAAACTTCACTAACATGATTATTGATTTTGTGATTTTGATTAGGGTTTTATAGACTTAAATATGAACTTTTGATGCATTGGATGCTATGAAATTTTTTTGGTAAGAGTTTAGTTGTATTGTATGCATAATTACCTATGAAACGGCGTATTATATGTAGGTAGTAAGTTCCCGAATCATCTTATGAAATTTGTGAACTTGAAACTTTGAAGATGAACTTTTAATGATCACTTGACAAGATTTCGGTTATTGTAAATGATGTTATTGTTTGATGATAAGTACTTAGTTGCATTCCTCTTTAAAATACCTTTCCGGTGATATAAGATACATGTTTTGATTGTTTGCGGATCATAAATTGTGATTGTTTGAAGTTTGATTCGTGCACTTGTGTGATTTCAGCAAAGCAGGATCTGTATACCATTTTGGACGCCGTCCAAACACTTGGACACCGTCCAGCCCTTCACTGCTGGACGCCGTCCAGCCTATTTGGACGCCATCCAAATAAACTACAGAATTCTGTTTTGGTTGGTCGTTTACCGTTTAATTCTAACTATGCTACGCACCTCTGATTAACATGTAACTTGTTCTAGCATGCTTATATATGATTAAAAACCTCAGAAAAATTGTCCGAGACCCGACCCGAATGTGTTGACTTTTTTGTTGACTTTGACTCGACCAAAGTTGGCTTTTAATCAAACCCAACCAAATACTTATGCAATCGTTCTAACGTGCTTTTACACTTGTATCTTGCATAAAACTTGACAATTTAATTCACATGCTATATTAATCGAGTCGTAACGAGTCATAGGACTAATTGAACAACTTTGACCGACCGTGTTTACCGATATTGATACAACCTATTTGTTTAGGTCAAAACTAGCATCCGTTCTTACACACGTTAACTTTGTAAAGTAAATTTATTCTCGTACATTCAAGGTGAGATCATAGTCCCACTTTTACTCTTTTATACTTATATTTGGGATGAGAAAACATAAACGTTTCGTTTTACAAAGTGAACACAAATACGAAAACACACATTCTAAGTACGAGTTAGAACAAAAATGCCTCAATTCGATTATCATTAGTTACACTTGCCGGGTGTAAGCGAGAACTTATGTTGTATGGCCATATGGGTTTGACAAACCCTCATTCAGATGGTTCGCTACCGTTATGCGGATGAAATATATTTTCGAGAATAAAGTGTAGGTTCTAACACTATGTGATGGGGTAACGTTAGTTAAGCCTTGATAATTGGGTGCTCGTGATAACAATTTTTAGAATGATTTTACTATTACTTCAACGTTATAAATCTTGTGGTTCAACTCATGTAACGATCCTACTTTTTCCGTTATATTTTACCGTTAATTATTTAACGACCGTTAATTGTTATTCGTGCCACGTCATTTCCATGACCTATATTATTATTTTAGTAATAATATATTAATTATTATATGTTAAATGAATATTTGTATTCATATTTTAAATCGTACGTTTACACGAATCGTGGATTTCTATCCGGCGAATCTTTTCGGTTTTCAAACCAACGGTCGAGCTTTTGGGATTTTTAAGTCCTAATTATTTTAAATATGATATTTTAATGTCATATATTTATATATAGTGTTTATATATATTTTTCGTCGCGTATTTGTTATCTCTCCCAATTTTCAATCGCGTAGTCGTGTTTTCGCGTTTCGGGTTTCGTTCGGGCATTCGGGCCACAAAGAAATCATCAAATAGAAAAAGTGGACCATGGGACCCACCCCACACCCACCAATCGGCCGAAGCCCCATGGGGGAGGGGTATACCCTCATTTGTTTTCCATTTTGTAATATTCATTCATTTTATTTTTACCACTAAACCTAGCCTTCTAAACTTTGCTCTCATTTCTCCTCTCCCTCTCCCTTTGGCCGCCATTTTCATCACCAAACTTCATCATCATCCTTCAACAATTAAAAGCTTGGATCATTCTATTGTTTGTATAAACGCGTTCCTCTCGTTCTTCTCTACACGTTGATATCTCTTGATTCTCGATTAGGGTATAAATTCTAACCCTAGATTTTTAGTTTTTCATTTATTTTTCTGTTTTTATGTGATATTATGATAGTATGATGCTTATATGTTATTGTATTGTTGATTGTATGCGTAGAAATGCTCGATTATATATGTTTTCGGTTTGATTGTTTTGGGACAGCAGTTTGTTTGTTATTTTCTGAGAACATAACTGATATAAAAGTGAAATTAAAGTGTTTAGATTAGTTCCTCTCATCAATACATTAATTTTAGACTCCGGATTCATGTTATTTCGATTCCCGGAGCTCTAGATATGATTAAAATGGTGTTTAATTGAAATTAAAATGTAAGAATGAATTGGTACCGGTATGGTCCGACTTTGTGACCACTTTTGGAGTCTTTAGGGTGTGCTAGTGTGTTAGGATTGATGATTGGATGAACTTTCATGTTCGGGTCATCGAAATCCGAGCTACGGATCACCCGTTATGACTAAAACATGTTTTTGCACGGATTAAAGCTCCAAGTTGAATAATGGTTGTAGGTCACGACTTGGTGGCTATTATTGGGGTGTTCTTGAGGACACTAATGTTTCGGGTGGGTTGGTTAGGCGAAGATATATATAAGACTCGTCGAAAACTGATTCACAGGGCTCAAGTTATGACCCGATGAACTTTTAATTAAAACTTATGGTTATTAAATAAGACTTATGATGTAAATAATGAAATTCATTATTAATAAATTACTTATGATATAAAAAGTAATTATTTTAATTTAAGACTTATGATATATATATTTATTATATCATTTATTAATTAATTATGATTTAATTAAACATTTAATTAAACTTATGATTAATAATATTTTTATTATTAATGAAAAATACTTATGATAAGTATTAAACTTATATTATGAGATTATTATAATAAGACTTATAATAAGGATTAATTAATTATTATAAGGCTTAGTTATTATTTATTTATAATTTAATTATTAAATACTTATGGTTTAATAATTACAATTAGAAACTTATGATATGATTAATAATTCATTATTAATTAATAATACTTATGACATGATTAAAATTTATTATTAATTAAATATACTTATATTATGATTAATATTTAATTACTTAATTAAATACTTATGTTATATTAATTATATCATTTAAACTTATGTTAACTTTAATAATTCATTTTAATTTAATTAAACTTATGATATGACATAATTATACATATTTGACTTTAATTAACATTATAACTTATATTATTATTATAACTTATACTTTTAAAATTAATGTTGACAATGTTTGACCAAGGTTGACTTTTAAGTTGACTTTTGGTTGACTTTGACTTTCAGTTGACTTTCTAATTAAGGAAACTTTCCTAACTTAAAAACTTTCTAAAAATAGAAACTTTCTAAATATGGAAACTTTCTAAATTTAGAAACTTTTCTAAAATAGAAACTTTTCTAAAATAGAAATTTTCCAAAAATAGACACTTTCCAAAAATAGAAGCTTTCCAAAATGGAAACCTGCTAAAAATAGAAACTCTCTAAAAATAGAAAGTGTGTGTCCGTACGCTGTTCTGATCAAACCGATGCATGTTGAGTATTGTTCTATGTCTACTTGCAACATGTACCATAGCTATCATACTAAGGCTTTACTTAAGTTAGTTATTTATATCGACCTGCTTTATTTATAGGTCAACGTTGTGATCATTCCTGATCACTTTACTTCGTTTGCTATTCGCATTTTTGTGTGGTTACTTTATTTGCTTTAAGGTGAGTTATAGTCCCATTTTTATATTTTAAATCTTTTGGAATGAGAATACATGCATTTTATTTTTACGTATTGGACACAAGTGGAAGTTGGTTTAAATTATTCATTGTGAGTCGAACAAAAATATTTTCTAATCTGGTAATGTTTTTATATGTTTTCTAGCATATAATTTTGTGGTCCAAAAAGGAGTTTTTATGTTTTCAAACATAAATTCTTATGGTTTAAATTAAGTATTGTTTGCAATATTAAACCTATAATTCACTCAACATTTTTGTTGACAGTTACTCGCATGTTTTATTCTCAGGTTCATGATTGATTGCTTACGCTGTGCTTAGAGAGTCTGCATATTTATGATGGCAGCTTTTGTTAAACATTAACTTGCATTCTATTTTGATATATTTAATAGTGGATGTTGTTGACTTGTTTTGGTCAACTTTTGGTTAAGTAATAATGTATGGTTTTTCTAAACTTACACATTTTGGTAGGTTTTCCTTATAGGAAATCATTTTTAAATAAAGAATGCAAGGTTATTTATCAAATTCATATAGAGTTATGATCAAGCTGTGGGACCAAGATAACGATGGTCGTCAAGTGTACTTTGACGGGTCGTTAAAGTTGGTATCAGAGCCTTGGTTGTAGGGAATTAGGCTGCATTGATGTCGTTACCCTAGTCAATAGGGTGCATTAGTGAGTCTAATCTACAGCCCAGCCTATAATATATTATTATATGTGATCATTTGTATCATATTGGTATGTATATTGTTATCATACATACATCTCTATTATGTTCTGAATCCGGGAGGAACTCCCATTCCGATTTAAACGTATTCTCCGACTCATGCGAACTTATTCTTATAAGAACACCTCGGGTAGTGAAACCGAGGGATGTCATTCTTGACTTCTGAAATTCTCGACCTTTCTATGTCATCTATTATGGTTATGTATATAATGTTTGAGTTATATTACGCGAGATGTCATTCTTGACTTCTAAATGCTCGGCATTTCAATGTCAGCTATTATGTTTAGGTATATAACATTCTTGTTATATTATGTGCCATTGTGCCGTTGTGCCTATGTGCTTTGGTTTTTGAACCGAAAAACGTCATTCTTGACGTTTAGAGATTTTTGGTACTTCGAAGACATTTCTATGTCGTCGTTACTCTTATTCTTTACTTATGATGTTTTGTCTCTTGTGTTATCCTTAGCACATTGTTTAAGAAATTGTTTTAGAGAAATTGTGTGGAAATCCGAGGTTGATCGGGTGTCCTGACCTCATGTAGTGCTATTGGAATAGAACTATGAATTAGTGAAATATAATGGCGTCAGGCCAACGTGATTATATTACGTTAATTCATAAAGAAGTCCCAATATTGTGACATGAGGAATAGAAAGCGAGTCAAAGAAAATTTTTACACTACTCATTCGGAAGTTCCGATGTATTACATGGATAGGGAAAATATTCATTATCTTATTTGTTGATATACGAGAAGCTCATTTTAACCAGATTATCTATCTCATGCTCTATCCTTCATAACTCGCTTGTTAGCAACAGCTTTGCTCGGGAACAGTTTTGGCCTAAGGACTTATGTCTTGATAATAGTCAAAACAACATTTAACTCATTGGTTTTCATGACCGAGTAACATTTGTTGGTCAAATGTCGCACGAGGATTCAAGTCCTTTACTCGATCTTCCACGATCTTACTTCAACTTGTAACCTCTAAAATACAGATACTCTGTTATCATCGGGAGTTTTACACATTTGTTTAATTGGGCGGTCCTCACGGGATTATGGGCGAATAGAAGTAATGAAATATTTTTTCATGTATACAACTTATAAAATCATATATGTACGTATGGATTCAAATGAATAAATTTACCCTTACCTATTTTGGCTAGTATATACTAAATCATACCTTCAAAATTATTTTAAAACCACTCATTTATTGAGCTGTTTGACTAAGTCAATTTGCTTTATATAAAATGGTACACGTTGTACATACTTCTAAATTTACTAAGAACTTCGTTCCGTTTATGTTGTTACGTCAAACGTTTAGAGCTTTTTCAAAACTCCTTTGATCGATTTTATCAAATTTTCGCATTACTCTACAGAGTGTTTAGATCACAGTTCTTCTCATCCTCCGTTTAAGGATGAAACTTACCATTAAGTTCATTGATAGAAGCTCTTACACCACTTTGGATGTCGGTTTTATAAAATTTGTTGGAAAGTCTTTGCACTCATAAAATTTTCCCTTTTATGGTTGGACATGGCCAAAACGCGGACCGATAAATCAGTTTTCTGGGGTACACTAGGTGGCCACCCTATTCTCGGGAAAGGCACTAGGTGGGTTTCTACCCCAACTGTTGTTATAATTGGTATCACAGATAGATATCACACCTTTTGTACGTCTTCCTTTCGGAAATGTAATGAAAATTTACTTTGAAGTCCATGATCCTCGTTATCTCCTTTGAGAGAATTGCCTTAAATATCTATGCCACCGATGTGACTACTCCATATATATCTTCCTTCATTGTTGCAACTATATTTCATTCGTCCCAGTTCATCCCCTTGGGGAGCTCCTGTTTTGTTTGTTAAGAAGAAAGATGGTTCGTTCTGATGGTGTATTGGTTATCCCGAGTTGAACAAGCTTACTGTTAAGAATTGTTATCATCTTCTAAGAATTGATGATCTGTTCGATCAGCCCCAAGGTTCGTCCGTTTATTCTAAAGTTGATCTCCGTTCTGGTTATCACCAATTACGCGTTAAATAGAAGAGCTGTATGCTAAGTTTTCAAAATGTGCATTATGGCTGAAAGAAGTTCAATTCCTTGGACACGTTGTTAGTACGAAGGGAATCCAAGTTGATCCGGCTAAGATTTAGGCAATTGAGAAGTGGGAAATTCCGAAAACTCCTACTCAGATTCGTCAGTTTCTAGGACTAGCAGGCTATTATAGAAGGTTCATTCATGATTTATCTCAATTGCTAAACCTCTGACTGCATTAACGCATAAGGATAAGAAGTATGAGTGGAAGGATGAACAAGATGCTGCTTTTCAAACTCTGAAGAAGAAGTTAACTTCCGCTCTAATATTGACACTACCTGAGAGTAATGACGATTTTGTTGTCTATTGTAATGCATCGTGTCAGGGCTTTGGTTGTGTTTTGATGCAACAATAGAAAGTCATCGCTTACGCGTCACGTCAGTTGAAGATCCATGAACAGAATTATACAACCCATGATTTAGAATTGGGAGCTGTTGTGTTTGCACTTAAGATTTGGAGACATTATATATATGGGGTCAAAGGTACAGTGTACACTGATCACAAAAGTCTTCGACATGTTCTTGATCAAAAACAGCTAATTTGAGACAGCGAAGATGGATTGAGTTATTGAACGATTATTATTGTGAACTCCTTTATCATCCGAGAAGGGCTAATGTTGTGGCCGATGCTTTAAGTTGAAAAGAGAGAGTTAAACCTCGTAGGTTTAGAGCCTTGAGTATGACCATTCAAACTAACCTCGCTAGGCAGATTCTTGAGGTACAACAAGAAGCCTTGAAGGAGGAGAATTTCATAACGGGAAGGTCCGAGGCTTGAGTAAACAGTTTGAGGTACGAACTGATGGTACTCGGTATTTTGCGGGATGCCTTTGGGTTCCGAAGTTTGGTGATATGCGACAACTTGTTTTGGATGAAGCTCATAAGTCTAGGTACTCTATTAATCCTGGTTCAGAAAAGATGTATCATGATTTTAAGGAGCTGTATTGGTAGCCTAATTTGAAAGCTGATGTGGCTACGTATGTGGCTAAGTGTTTGACCTCGGAAGTGGGAAGGTATTACGATGGATTTTATTACGAAGTTACCGAGAACTGTGGGTGGAAATGATACCATTTAGGTGATCGTTGACTGACTCACAAAGTCCACTCATTTCTTGTCGATTAAGGAAACTGATGTGTGCGAGGTGTAGTATGAAATAGATTATATTTTACTACGAAATACTATTAAATACGATACAATTTTACACAAATTATTTATTTATTTATAGAATAGGTATACTTAAACCTTGCTACAACACTTATAGGCAGTGTACCTAATCGTAGAGTAGTGTAGTTTTTAGTAAGTCCGGTTTGTTCCACAGGGAGCTAGTTGAGTCTAACGCTATATTTATTTTAAACTATATTTATATATATATATATATATATATATATATATATATATATATATATATATATATATATATATATATATATATATAAGTAATATTATTATTGTTATAAAAGGGGGTTTTTACTGTTTAGTGACCGGTTTGTCGATTTTATGTCTTAAGTCACAATTAAAACCTAATGTAAAATATTAAATATAAATATAACTTAATTTAAAGCGTAAAGTAAATGACGATAGATAAAAATGCGATAATTAAAAGTACGATAATTAAAAGTGCAATAAACAAAATTACAGTAAATAAAAGTGCGATGAGATATAAAATAAAGGAATTATGCTTATTTAAACTTCCGTAATCATGATGTTCGACATGTTGATTTTAACTAATTACCATGGGTCAATTGTCATTTATCATAGATTATTAGATACGTCCATCTGGTTTTTGTCCATAATAATCCATCGGTCATAAATATAAAGTGCGAGTGTCCTCGTCAAATTATCCTTATACCCGAAGTCAAATATTCCAACTAATTGGGGATTTAAACTGTAACAAGGTCTTAATTCTTTGTTAATGATCACACCAGGATATCGACTGCGTGTAACCCAAGGTTTTAATACGTTGTTAACAATTACACCAAGTGTCCTTGTATGTAATCCACCCCTGTTTTAATGAGTCCATTGACTATTAATCCATCCCCGTGTTCGGTCAAATGAACGATTATTAGTATTTATAAATATCCCGATCATATTGTCCGATCGAGTGTATGTGGTAATTTATAATTACCTCAAATTGTAAATCTCTACATTAAATTAACGAACTATCATTCAGTTAAACAAATATAAAGCCCATTAATAGTCCATAGTCCAATTTCCACAAGTGTCGGTCTTTTGTTCAAACCTCAATTACGGTCCAAAGCCCAATAACCCAGTCTTAATATTTAGTCCAATATCACGATTACTTCGGCTTAGATAAACATAATAATAACTTAGCTACGAGACATTAATTTAAAAAGGTTGAACATAACTTATAATGAGTATTAATCACGTAGTGTTACACGGACAGAATTTCAACTTACAAACTTAAAACATTCACCACTATAACCTTATTATTATTAACTTAATATTAAAATTATAATTATAAAATAAATATAAATATAATTGAGAGAGAGTAAGAGATCAGTGAATGAAGGTGTCTCAAACTCGTCCGAAAAATGCTGAATTTATAGGCCTGGCCTGATATCTCACTCCATACGATCGCATGGAGTTTGTTCCTCCAGGCCATGCGATCGCATGGCTACTTGGGACAGCTCACATCCTTTTGTTTTCTTGTTTGCCGACGGTTTTTAATAATATAATATAATATATATAATTTTATATAATTATATATATATTATATTATATTCATGTGCATAGTTGACTTGTAATTTTAGGCCCGTTGGGTCACGCATTGATAGTTGGTTCATGACCTGGTTTTGGATTTTTGAACGTCCTTTCGTACGATTAGATATCTTGTACTTTGCGTTTTGCGGCTTGTACTCTTGTAATTTTTAGACGTTTTTCAGCAATAATTTGAACCACTTGGATTGTACTTTGTACTTTTTAGCTTTTTGGTCATTTGCGTCTTCAAATCGTCGAATCTGTCTTTTGTCTTCACCTTTTAATATTTAAACGAATATCACTTGTAAATAGAACAATTGCAACTAAAAACTTGTCTTTCTTGAAGAATAATGCTATGAAATATATGTTTGTTTTTAGCATTATTAGAAACCGATTCGATGGAGAAGCTTACTCGTTTGTACTTGAAGGAAATTGTTTCTAAACATGGTGTTCCTGTATCTATTATTTCAGATCGAGACAGTCGATTTATATCCAGGTTTTGGCAATCCTTACAGGAAGCTTTGGGAACTAAGTTGGATATGAGCACCGCTTATCATCCGCAGACGGATGTTTAGAGTGAAAGGACCATTCAAACGTTAGAAGACATGCTACGAGCGTGTGTTATTGATTTTGGTAATGGGTGGGATAGATATTTCCCACTAGCTGAATTTTCTTATAATAACAGCTATCATGCAAGTATTAAAGTCACACCATTTGAAGCTCTGTATGGTAGAAAGTGTAGGTCTCCTATCTGTTGGAATGAGGTTGGGGATGCTCAACTCACAGGCCCAGAAATTATTCATGAGACTACCGAGAAGATCGTGCATATTAAGGAAAGGTTGAGAACCGCCAGAAGTCGGAAAAAGAGTTATGCCAACAAGAGAAGGAAGGATATAGAATATCATGTTGGTGACCGTGTTATGTTAAAGGTATCACCTTGGAAAGGTGTGGTACGTTTTGGTAAAAGGGGAAAGTTGAATCCTCGTTTTGTTGGACTGTTTGAGATTACTGAGAGAGTTAGACCCGTAGCTTATCGTTTGAAATTGCCACAAGAACTCAACACAGTTCATGACGTTTTTCATGTGTCGAATTTGAAGAAGTGTTTAGCTGAGGCCGATGAAACCATTCCTCTTGAGGAACTTCATGTTGATAAACAACTCCATTTTATTGAGAAACCTATTGAGATTATGGATCGAGAGGTTAAGACGCTCAAGCAGATTAGAATTCCTATCGTCCGAGTGATATGGAATGCCAGACGTGGTCCCTTGTTCACTTGGGAGCGTGAAGATCAGATGGGGCAGAAGTATCTGCATTTGTTCTCAGATGCCGAGTCAACCCCTGCACCTGCTTAAATTTTGGGACGAAATTTCCTTAATGGGAAGTGAAGCGACCCGTCCTAATCCATAAGGACGAATACAATAACATATGATTACATCACGAGGTATTTGACCTCTAAATGATACATTTTACAAACATTGCATTCGCTTTTGAAAGACAACTTTCATTACATCGAAAGTTGACAGCATGCATACCATTTCATAATATATCCAACTATAAATGACTTAATAATATTCTTGATGAACTCAACGACTCGAATGTAACGTCTTTTGAAATATGCCACGACTGACTCCAAGTAACATCTCTAAAGTGACCAAATGTACAGCGGAAGATTTCTTTCATACCTGAGAATAAACATGCTTTCAAGTGTCAACCAAAAGGTTGGTGAGTTCATTAGTTTATCATAAAACAATAAAATTTATTATTTTGATAGACCACAAGATTTAAATCCTACATGGTACAAATGGGCCCGAATCCTATACCCACCTGTAATGTACATGCGATATCTTTTAAATACGGTACACCTTTCTCGTGTACGAAATCATCTTTCATAAATTTTAATAACCGTACACATATCTCGTGCACAAAAATAATACATATATTAGTAATAATAATATTAATAATTATAATAATAACAATATTTATGATAATAATAATAATACTAATAACAATAATAATATTAATGCTTAATAACATTAATAATGATAATAATAATAAATAGATAAAAAGAAAACTACCTCATAATCCTTTTTTTTTTTTAAATAGCCCAAAGTCGGGCTCGAACCCGTGACCTCTCACTCACCCGCAACACGCTCAACCATTGAACCAAATACATTTTTTCTGGAATTTATACCGACCCATAAATATATAACCCGTATATTTTTCTGTCTTTATTTCTTCTTCACTTTCATCAAGACAAACGACTGATATTCCCAAACATCATAACAGCAACATTACAGGTTTAATTAATATGTGAAATCAAAATAGAGATAACAGTTTGTGACACCTTGTGTAGTGACCCGAACTTTTCCATGTTTATATATATTAATTGAGATTGATATTTACATGATTAAATGTTTCCAACATGTTAAGCAATCAAACTTGTTAAGACTTGATTAATTGAAATATGTTTCATATAGACAATTGACCACCCAAGTTGACCGGTGATTCACGAACTTTAAAACATGTAAAAACTATACGATGACATATATATGGTTATATATATAGTTAACATGTTTTTATTATAAGTATGTATCTCATTAGGTATTTTAACAATGAGTTATATACATAAAAATGAGACTATTAATTTAAGAAACTCGAAAACGATATATATAACGATTATCGTTATAACAACGTCTTACTAGGTACATATGAATCATATTAAGATATTGATACACTTGGTTAATTATGTTAAATGATAAGTAAATATATTATTAAGTGTATTAACAATGAAATACATATGTAAAAATAAGACTACTAACTTAATGATTTCGAAACGAGACATATATGTAACGATTATCGTTGTAACGACATTTAACTGTATATACATCATACTGAGATATATTATATATCAAAATATCATGATAATATAACAATTTAACATCTCATTTGTTATAATAAACAATGGGTTAACAACATTCAACAAGATCATTAACCTAAAGGTTTCAAAACAACATTTACATGTAACGACTAACGATGACTTAACGACTCAGTTAAAATGTATATACATGTAGTATTTTAATATGTATTCATACACTTTTGAAAGACTTCAATACACTTATTAAAATACTTCTACTTAACAAAAATGCTTACAATTACATCCTCGTTCAGTTTCATCAACAATTCTACTCGTATGCACCCGTATTCGTACTCGTACAATACACAGCTTTTAGATGTATGTACTATTGGTATATACACTCCAATGATCAGCTCTTAGCAGCCCATGTGAGTCACCTAACACATGTGGGAACCATCATTTGGCAACTAGCATGAAATATCTCATAAAATTACAAAAATATGAGTAATCATTCATGACTTATTTACATGAAAACAAAATTACATATCCTTTATATCTAATCCATACACCAACGACCAAAAACACCTACAAACACTTTTATTCTTCAATTTTCTTCATCTAATTGATCTCTCTCAAGTTCTATCTTCAAGTTCTAAGTGTTCTTCATATATTTTACAAGTTCTAGTTACATAAAATCAAGAATACTTTCAAGTTTGCTAGCTCACTTCCAATCTTGTAAGGTGATCATCCAACCTCAAGAAATCTTTGTTTCTTACAGTAGGTTATCATTCTAATACAAGGTAATAATCATATTCAAACTTTGGTTCAATTTCTATAACTATAACAATCTTATTTCAAGTGATGATCTTACTTAAACTTGTTTTCGTGTCATGATTCTGCTTCAAGAACTTCGAGCCATCCAAGAATCCGTTGAAGCTAGATCCATTTTTCTATTTTCCAGTAGGTTTATCCAAGGAACTTAAGGTAGTAATGATGTTCATAACATCATTCGATTCATACATATAAAGCTATCTTATTCGAAGGTTTAAACTCGTAATCACTAGAACATAGTTTAGTTAATTCTAAACTTGTTCGCAAACAAAAGTTAATCCTTCTAACTTGACTTTTAAAATTAACTACACACATGTTCTATATCTATATGATATGCTAACTTAATGATTTAAAACCTGGAAACACGAAAAACACCGTAAAACCGGATTTACGTCGTCGTAGTAACACCGCGGGCTGTTTTGGGTTAGTTAATTAAAAACTATGATAAACTTTGATTTTAAAGTTGTTATTCTGAGAAAATGATTTTTATTATGAACATGAAACTATATCCAAAAATTATGATTAAACTCAAAGTAGAAGTATGTTTTCTAAAATGGTCATCTAGACGTCGTTCTTTCGACTGAAATGACTACCTTTACAAAAACGACTTGTAACTTATTTTTCCGACTATAAACCTATACTTTTCTGTTTATATTCATAAAATAGAGTTCAATATGAAACCATAGCAATTTGATTCACTCAAAACGGATTTAAAATGAAGAAGTTATGGGTAAAACAAGATTGGATAATTTTTCTCATTTTAGCTACGTGAAAATTGGTAACAAATCTATTCCAACCATAACTTAATCAACTTGTATTGTATATTATGTAATCTTGAGATACCATAGACACGTATACAATGTTTTGACCTATCATGTCGACACATCTATATATATTTCGGAACAACCATAGACACTCTATATGTGAATGTTGGAGTTAGCTATACAGGGTTGAGGTTGATTCCAAAATATATATAGTTTGAGTTGTGATCAATACTGAGATACGTATACACTGGGTCGTGGATTGATTCAAGATAATATTTATCGATTTATTTCTGTACATCTAACTGTGGACAACTAGTTGTAGGTTACTAACGAGGACAGCTGACTTAATAAACTTAAAACATCAAAATATATTAAAAGTGTTGTAAATATATTTTGAACATACTTTGATATATATATGTATATATTGTTATAGGTTCGTGAATCAACCAGTGGCCAAGTCTTACTTCCCGACGAAGTAAAAATCTGCGAAAGTGAGTTATAGTCCCACTTTTAAAATCTAATATTTTTGGGATGAGAATACATGCAGGTTTTATAAATGATTTACAAAATAGACACAAGTACGTGAAACTACATTCTATGGTTGAATTATCGAAATCGAATATGCCCCTTTTTATTAAGTCTGGTAATCTAAGAATTAGGGAACAGACACCCTAATTGACGCGAATCCTAAAGATAGATCTATTGGGCCTAACAAACCCCATCCAAAGAACCGGATGCTTTAGTACTTCGAAATTTATATCATATCCGAAGGGTGTCCCGGAATGATGGGGATATTCTTATATATGCATCTTGTTAATGTCGGTTACCAGGTGTTCACCATATGAATGATTTTTATCTATATGTATGGGATGTGTATTGAAATATGAAATCTTGTGGTCTATTATTATGATTTGATATATATATAGGTTAAACCTATAACTCACCAACATTTTTGTTGACGTTTTAAGCATGTTTATTCTCAGGTGATTATTAAGAGCTTCCGCTGTCGCATACTTAAATAAGGACGAGATTTGGAGTCCATGCTTGTATGATATTGTGTAAAAACTGCATTCAAGAAACTTATTTTGTTGTAACATATTTGTATTGTAAACCATTATGTAATGGTCGTGTGTAAACAGGATATTTTAGATTATCATTATTTGATAATCTACGTAAAGCTTTTTAAAACCTTTATTTATGAAATAAAGGTTATGGTTTGTTTTAAAAATGAATGCAGTCTTTGAAAAACGTCTCATATAGAGGTCAAAACCTCGCAACGAAATCAATTAATATGGAACGTTTTTAATCAATAAGAACGGGACATTTCAGTTGGTATCCGAGCGTTGGTCTTAGAGAACCAGAAAATTTGCATTAGTGTGTCTTATCGAGTTTGTTAGGATGCATTAGTAATTCTGGACTTCGACCGTGTTTTCTTTAAAAATGATTGCTTAACATTTTTGTTGGAAACTATATATTTTTAACATATGAATATTATGTGATATATTAATCTCTTAACGTGTTTGATATTATGTGATAGATGTCTACCTCTAGAACAAGTCCCATTGACTCGCCTAATAATAATGAAGAGTCAAATGTAAATTGGAATGATTCGTGGACTGATTCACAAGTTCCCGAAGAGGAACCGGAAGAAGAGTCGGAACCGGAAGAAGAATCGGAACCGGAAGAAGAATCGGAACCGGAAGAAGAATCGGAACCGGTGGGGGAAATAATAAAACGGTTAAGTAAAAGAGAATCCTCAACCAACCGACCAAGGTTAATTATGGTCAATGGTGTTTCCGCCAAGGAAGCAAAATATTGGGAGGATTACCAATTCTCCGATGAATCGGATTCCGACGAGAATTCCAATGATGTTATAGAAATTACCCCAACTGAATTTAAAAAGGCAAAAGAAAATAATAAGGGAAAGGGCATAAAAATAGAGAAATCTAATTCCAACCCCGATGAACTTTATATGTATCGTCAACCCCCGAAGTCCTTAAGTTGTAACAATGACCCGGGAACCTCTAAACCACCAGGTTTTTCTAAACCAATGTGGACAACGACGGCTCGTATTAGGGGAACATCATATATCCCTAGAAACTTGGCAAAACGAACCAAAACCGAAGAAGAAGAAACGAGCGAGTCGGAATAAGATAGTTGTATTCGTGTGGTGTAATATATGTAATATAGTGTTCTTATGCTTTATGATATATGTAAAAATTGCTTGTATTAATAAGTATTTTTTTATGAATCTAACTCTTGTCTATTTTACAGTTTAAAAACACAAAATGGATAGACAACCCAATATTTTAAGAGACCTACCCGGAGACATGATTGTTGAAATCCTGTCTAGAGTCGGCCAGAATTCCTCGGCACAACTATTTAAGGCGAGATCAGTTTGTAAGACATTCGAAGAACGTTCCAAGAATATCTTGGTTTATAAGAGACTTTCGTTTGAAAGATGGGGGATATCACATTGGGAAACCCATAAGTTACGATGTGTTTACTTTGACGCATATATTGCGGGGAACCCAAATGCTATTTTACGCAACGGGTTAAGAAATTATTTTGACTCAATATATCCGAATATTGGACTTCGTGATTTAGAAAAAGCGGCTAACATGCAACATAAAGAAGCATGTTATGCTTACGGATTAGTAATGTTCGCTTCTCACCAAAGTGAGAACAAGAACATCGGGCTACAACTATTAAACAAAACGTTTCCACAAGTGACGGAGTCGGTAATTGGGGTAAGAAATGAGGTTTTTAGATTATTACGGGACTGTTGGACATTAGGTAACCCTCGTCCCTTTGACGACGTTACAACACGCTGTCTTATCAACGGCCATAACGGTTATGTTCCACAAGACCAAGGATGGGAAGTAGTCCTAGTAAAACCAGAATGCATGACTTGTTTCTGGACGTATGAATTACGTGTCTTTATTGCCTTTGCTGAACGACTTGTGTACTAGCTAGAATTATCTTCACAACTATCTTGTATCAAAGTTATTGTGTGCTATATTTCATGCTTTATGTAAAATAAGCGGTATTGTAAGTTTGTAAAATATTGTATAAAAGTTTGAACGCGAAATATTATTATAATCAGTTTTTCATATAGAATTGTAGTAGTTGAATTGTATATTAGCTACTAAGTATGAACTTAACGGGTAGGTACTACCCGAATTTAAACTTATAAAACGCTAATATGAAGAAAAAGCTTTTATAAATGAGTTCATATTATGCTATGAAATACTATTAACTACTCTTAATATTCTGTATGATTAACTTGTTCCATTTGACTATTTTGAAGGAAATGGCACCGACTACTCGACACACCGTGAATATGAATGAAGAGGAATTCCGTACTTTTCTAGCTTCAAACATAGCCGCAGTACAGGCTGCGCTACATACCAACAATAACCTTAGATCTAGCAGTACAGTAAATCGTGTAGGATGCACCTACAAAGAATTCACTGCCTGCAAACCTTTGGAATTTGATGGAACCGAAGGACCGATCGGATTGAAACGGTGGACCGAGAAGGTCGAATCGGTGTTTGCCATACGTAAGTGTACTGAAGAGGACAAAGTGAAGTACGCTATGCATACCTTCACAGGTTCTGCGTTAACATGGTGGAATACCTATCTAGAGCAAGTGGGACAAGACGATGCGTACGCACTACCGTGGTCAGCATTCAAGCACTTGATGAACGAGAAGTACCGTCCCAGAACCGAGGTCAATAAGCTCAAGACAGAACTTAGAGGGTTACGAACCCAAGGATTTGATATTACCACGTACGAAAGACGATTCACAGAATTGTGCCTATTGTGTCCGGGAGCATTCGAAGATGAGGAAGAGAAGATCGACGCATTTGTGAAAGGATTACCGGAAAGAATCCAAGAAGATATAAGTTCACACGAGCCCGCCTCTATACAACAGGCATGTAGAATGGCTCACAAACTAGTGAACCAGATTGAAGAAAGAATTAAAGAACAGACTACTGAAGAGGCCAATGTGAAGCAAGTCAAAAGAAAGTGGGAGGAAAACGGTGATAAGAATCACCAATACAACAACAGCAATTACAACAATAATCGCAACAATTATCCCAACAATCGCAACATCAATCGCAACTACAACAAATGGCCCAACAACAACAACAACAGCAGCAGCAACAGCAACTACAACAATCATCCCAACAACAATAATAACCGCAACAAAAACAACTATCAGAAGCAGCTATGCCAAAGGTGTGAAAAGTATCACTCGGGGTTCTGCACCAAATTTTGCAACAAGTGTAAAAGAAATGGTCATAGCGCGGCGAAGTGTGAGGTCTACGGACCAGGGGTTAATAGAATGAAAGGAACAAATGGTGTCGGAACGAGTAATGGCGGAGCAAGTAGTGTCGGAGCAAGTTATGCCAATGTAGTTTGTTATAAATGTGGAAAACCGGGCCACATTATTAGAAATTGCCCGAACCAGGAGAACACGAATGGACAAGGCCGCGGAAGAGTTTTCAATATTAATGCGGCAGAGGCACAGGAAGACCCGGAGCTTGTTACGGGTACGTTTCTTATTGACAATAAATCTGCTTACGTTTTATTTGATTCGGGTGCGGATAGAAGCTATATGAGTAGAGATTTTTGTGCTAAATTAAGTTGTCCATTGACGCCTTTGGATAGTAAATTTTTACTCGAATTAGTAAATGGTAAATTAATTTCAGCAGATAATATATGTCGGAATCGAGAAATTAAACTGGTTAGCGAAACATTTAAGATTGATTTGATACCAGTAGAGTTAGGGAGTTTTGATGTGATAATCGGTATGGACTGGTTGAAAGAAGTGAAAGCAGAGATCGTCTGTTACAAAAATGCAATTCGCATTATACGAGAAAAAGGAAAACCCTTAATGGTGTACGGAGAAAAGGGCAACACGAAGCTACATCTTATTAGTAATTTGAAAGCACAAAAACTAATAAGAAAAGGTTGCTATGCTGTTCTAGCACACGTCGAGAAAGTACAAACTGAAGAAAAGAGCATCAATGATGTTCCCATTGCAAAAGAATTTCCCGATGTATTTCTGAAAGAATTACCGGGATTACCCCCACATCGATCCGTTGAATTTCAAATAGATCTTGTGCCAGGAGCTGCACCAATAGCTCGTGCTCCTTACAGACTCGCACCCAGCGAGATGAAAGAACTGCAAAGCCAATTACAAGAACTTTTAGAGCGTGGTTTCATTCGACCAAGCACATCACCGTGGGGAGCTCCTGTTTTGTTTGTCAAGAAGAAAGATGGTACATTCAGGTTGTGTATCGACTACCGAGAGTTGAACAAACTTACCATCAAGAACCGCTACCCACTACCGAGAATTGACGACTTATTTGATCAACTACAAGGCTCGTCTGTTTATTCAAAGATTGACTTACGTTCCGGGTATCATCAAATGCGGGTGAAAGAAGATGATATTCCAAAGACTGCTTTCAGAACACGTTACGGTCATTACGAGTTTATGGTCATGCCGTTTGGTTTAACTAATGCACCAGCTGTGTTCATGGACCTTATGAACCGAGTGTGTGGACCATACCTTGACAAGTTTGTCATTGTTTTCATTGATGACATACTTATTTACTCAAAGAATGACCAAGAACACGGTGAACATTTGAGAAAGGTGTTAGAAGTATTGAGGAAGGAAGAATTGTACGCTAAGTTTTCAAAGTGTGTATTTTGGTTGGAAGAAGTTCAATTCCTCGGTCACATAGTGAACAAAGAAGGTATTAAGGTGGATCCGGCAAAGATAGAAACTGTTGAAAAGTGGGAAACCCCGAAAACTCCGAAACACATACGCCAGTTTTTAGGACTAGCTGGTTACTACAGAAGGTTCATCCAAGACTTTTCCAGAATAGCAAAACCCTTGACTGCATTAACGCATAAAGGGAAGAAATTTGAATGGAATGATGAACAAGAGAAAGCGTTTCAGTTATTGAAGAAAAAGCTAACTACGACACCTATATTGTCATTGCCTGAAGGGAATGATGATTTTGTGATTTATTGTGACGCATCAAAGCAAGGTCTCGGTTGTGTATTAATGCAACGAACGAAGGTGATTACTTATGCGTCTAGATAATAGAAGATTCACGAACAAAATTATACGACGCATGATTTGGAATTAGGCGCGGTTGTTTTTGCATTAAAGACTTGGAGGCACTACTTATATGGGGTCAAAAGTATTATATATACCGACCACAAAAGTCTTCAACACATATTTAATCAGAAACAACTGAATATGAAGCAGCGTAGGTGGATTGAATTGTTGAATGATTACGACTTTGAGATTCGTTACCACCCGGGGAAGGCAATGTGGTAGCCGATGCCTTGAGTAGGAAGGACAGAGAACCCATTCGAGTAAAATCTATGAATATAATGATTCATAATAACCTTACTACTCAAATAAAGGAGGCGCAACAAGGAGTTTTAAAAGAGGGAAATTTAAAGGATGAAATACCCAAAAGATCGGAGAAGCATCTTAATATTCGGGAAGACGGAACCCGGTATAGGGCTGAAAGGATTTGGGTACCAAAATTTGGAGATATGAGAGAAATGGTACTTAGAGAAGCTCATAAAACCAGATACTCAATACATCCTGGAACGGGAAAGATGTACAAGGATCTCAGGAAATATTTTTGGTGGCCGGGTATGAAAGCCGATGTTGCTAAATACGTAGGAGAATGTTTGACGTGTTCTAAGGTCAAAGCTGAGCATCAGAAACCATCAGGTCTACTTCAACAACCCGAAATCCCAGAATGGAAATGGGAAAACATTACCATGGATTTCATCACTAAATTGCCAAGGACTTCAAGTGGTTTTGATACTATTTGGGTAATAGTTGATCGTCTCACCAAATTAGCACACTTCCTGCCAATAAGAGAAGATGACAAGATGGAGAAGTTAGCACGACTGTATTTGAAGGAAGTCGTATCCAGACATGGAATACCAATCTCTATTATCTCTGATAGGGATGGCAGATTTATTTCAAGATTCTGGCAGACATTACAGCAAGCATTAGGAACTCGTCTAGACATGAGTACTGCCTATCATCCACAAACTGATGGGCAGAGCGAAAGGACGATACAAACGCTTGAAGACATGCTACGAGCATGTGTTATTGATTTCGGAAACAGTTGGGATCGACATCTACCGTTAGCAGAATTTTCCTACAACAACAGCTACCATTCAAGCATTGAGATGGCGCCGTTTGAAGCACTTTATGGTAGAAAGTGCAGGTCTCCGATTTGTTGGAGTGAAGTGGGGGATAGACAGATTACGGGTCCGGAGATTATACAAGAAACTACCGAGAAGATCATCCAAATTCAACAACGGTTGAAAACCGCCCAAAGTCGACAAAAGAGCTACGCTGACATTAAAAGAAAAGATATAGAATTTGAAATTGGAGAGATGGTCATGCTTAAAGTTGCACCTTGGAAAGGCGTTGTTCGATTTGGTAAACGAGGGAAATTAAATCCAAGGTATATTGGACCATTCAAGATTATTGATCGTGTCGGACCAGTAGCTTACCGACTTGAGTTACCTCAACAACTCGCGGCTGTACATAACACTTTCCACGTCTCGAATTTGAAGAAATGTTTTGCTAAAGAAGATCTCACTATTCCGTTAGATGAAATCCAAATCAACGAAAAACTTCAATTCATCGAAGAACCCGTCGAAATAATGGATCGTGAGGTTAAAAGACTTAAGCAAAACAAGATACCAATTGTTAAGGTTCGATGGAATGCTCGTAGAGGACCCGAGTTCACCTGGGAGCGTGAAGATCAGATGAAGAAGAAATACCCGCATCTATTTCCAGAAGATTCGTCAACACCTTCAACAGCTTAAAATTTCGGGACGAAATTTATTTAACGGGTAGGTACTGTAGTGACCCGAACTTTTCCATGTTTATATATATTAATTGAGATTGATATTTACATGATTAAATGTTTCCAACATGTTAAGCAATCAAACTTGTTAAGACTTGATTAATTGAAATATGTTTCATATAGACAATTGACCACCCAAGTTGACCGGTGATTCACGAACGTTAAAACTTGTAAAGACTATACGATGACATATATATGGTTATATATATAGTTAACATGTTTTTATTATAAGTATGTATCTCATTAGGTATTTTAACAATGAGTTATATACATAAAAATGAGACTATTAATTTAAGAAACTCGAAAACGATATATATAACGATTATCGTTATAACAACGTCTTACTAGGTACATATGAATCATATTAAGATATTGATACACTTGGTTAATTATGTTAAATTATAAGTAAATATATTATTAAGTGTATTAACAATGAAATACATATGTAAAAATAAGACTACTAACTTAATGATTTCGAAACGAGACATATATGTAACGATTATCGTTGTAACGACATTTAACTGTATATACATCATACTGAGATATATTATATATCATAATATCATGATAATATAACAATTTAACATCTCATTTGTTATAATAAACAATGGGTTAACAACATTCAACAAGATCATTAACCTAAAGGTTTCAAAACAACATTTACATGTAACGACTAACGATGACTTAACGACTCAGTTAAAATGTATATACATGTAGTGTTTTAATATGTATTCATACACTTTTGAAAGACTTCAATACACTTATTAAAATACTTCTACTTAACAAAAATGCTTACAATTACATCCTCGTTCAGTTTCATCAACAATTCTACTCGTATGCACTCGTATTCGTACTCGTACAATACACAGCTTTTAGATGTATGTACTATTGGTATATACACTCCAATGATCAGCTCTTAGCAGCCTATGTGAGTCACCTAACACATGTAGGAACCATCATTTGGCAACTAGCATGAAATATCTCATAAAATTACAAAAATATGAGTAATCATTCATGAATTATTTACATGAAAACAAAATTACATATCCTTTATATCTAATCCATACACCAACGACCAAAAACACCTACAAACACTTTTATTCTTCAATTTTCTTCATCTAATTGATCTCTCTCAAGTTCTATCTTCAAGTTCTAAGTGTTCTTCATATATTTTACAAGTTCTAGTTACATAAAATCAAGAATACTTTCAAGTTTGCTAGCTCACTTCCAATCTTGTAAGGTGATCATCCAACCTCAAGAAATCTTTGTTTCTTACAGTAGGTTATCATTCTAATACAAGGTAATAATCATATTCAAACTTTGGTTCAATTTCTATAACTATAACAATCTTATTTCAAGTGATGATCTTACTTAAACTTGTTTTCGTGTCATGATTCTGCTTCAAGAACTTCGAGCCATCCAAGAATCCGTTGAAGCTAGATCCATTTTTCTCTTTTCCAGTAGGTTTATCCAAGGAACTTAAGGTAGTAATGATGTTCATAACATCATTCGATTCATACATATAAAGCTATCTTATTCGAAGGTTTAAACTCGTAATCACTAGAACATAGTTTAGTTAATTCTAAACTTGTTCGCAAACAAAAGTTAATCCTTCTAACTTGACTTTTAAAATTAACTACACACATGTTCTATATCTATATGATATGCTAACTTAATGATTTAAAACCTGGAAACACGAAAAACACCGTAAAACCGGATTTACGCCGTCGTAGAAACACCGCGGGCTGTTTTGGGTTAGTTAATTAAAAACTATGATAAACTTTGATTTTAAAGTTGTTATTCTGAGAAAATGATTTTTATTATGAACATGAAACTATATCCAAAAATTATGATTAAACTCAAAGTGGAAGTATGTTTTCTAAAATGGTCATCTAGACGTCGTTCTTTCGACTGAAATGACTACCTTTACAAAAACGACTTGTAACTTATTTTTCCGACTATAAACCTATACTTTTCTGTTTAGATTCATAAAATAGAGTTCAATATGAAACCATAGCAATTTGATTCACTCAAAACGGATTTAAAATGAAGAAGTTATGGGTAAAACAAGATTGGATAATTTTTCTCATTTTAGCTACGTGAAAATTGGTAACAAATCTATTCCAACCATAACTTAATCAACTTGTATTGTATATTATGTAATATTGAGATACCATAGACACGTATACAATGTTTCGACCTATCATGTCGACACATCTATATATATTTCGGAACAACCATAGACACTCTATATGTGAATGTTGGAGTTAGCTATACAGGGTTGAGGTTAATTCCAAAATATATATAGTTTGAGTTGTGATCAATACTGAGATACGTATACACTGGGTCGTGGATTGATTCAAGATAATATTTATCGATTTATTTCTGTACATCTAACTGTGGACAACTAGTTGTAGGTTACTAACGAGGACAGCTGACTTAATAAACTTAAAACATCAAAATATATTAAAAGTGTTGTAAATATATTTTGAACATACTTTGATATATATATGTATATATTGTTATAGGTTCGTGAATCAACCAGTGGCCAAGTCTTACTTTCCGACGAAGTAAAAATCTGCGAAAGTGAGTTATAGTCCCACTTTTAAAATCTAATATTTTTGGGATGAGAATACATGCAGGTTTTATAAATGATTTACAAAATAGACACAAGTACGTGAAACTACATTCTATGGTTGAATTATCGAAATCGAATATGCCCCTTTTTATTAAGTCTGGTAATCTAAGAATTAGGGAACAGACACCCTAATTGACGCGAATCCTAAAGATAGATCTATTGGGCCTAACAAACCCCATCCAAAGAACCGGATGCTTTAGTACTTCGAAATTTATATCATATCCGAAGGGTGTCCCGGAATGATGGGGATATTCTTATATATGCATCTTGTTAATGTCGGTTACCAGGTGTTCACCATATGAATGATTTTTATCTCTATGTATGGGATGTGTATTGAAATATGAAATCTTGTGGTCTATTATTATGATTTGATATATATATAGGTTAAACCTATAACTCACCAACATTTTTGTTGACGTTTTAAGCATGTTTATTCTCAGGTGATTATTAAGAGCTTCCGCTGTCGCATACTTAAATAAGGACGAGATTTGGAGTCCATGCTTGTATGATATTGTAAAAACTGCATTCAAGAAACTTATTTTGTTGTAACATATTTGTATTGTAAACCATTATGTAATGGTCGTGTGTAAACAGGATATTTTAGATTATCATTATTTGATAATCTACGTAAAGCTTTTTAAAACCTTTATTTATGAAATAAAGGTTATGGTTTGTTTTAAAAATGAATGCAGTCTTTGAAAAACGTCTCATATATAGGTCAAAACCTCGCAACGAAATCAATTAATATGGAACGTTTTTAATCAATAAGAACGGGACATTTCACCTTGATTACAGAAAAGAAAAATAAAAATAAAAAAAAATTCCACACAGCTCGTTTAAACATAGAAGATGAACAAAAATTGATTTTAAATTTTAAACACTTTTAGGCCATGATTTCTATATGAAAGATGTAGTAAATTCTTCAAAGAATCATCTTGAATCATCAATTGATTCAGAAATATCAACAAGAACTCGAATTTCACGATGAACAAATATTTTGACTTTTTGAAATTAAACTTTGACTTCAAAATTAGGATTCGATAGAACGAATTGAAATCTAAAACTTTACAGATAGTTAGAATAGACAATTCCTAGCAAAACTGCATTATTACATTTTAAAAATACGTTCGAAATCAAAGTGTTGCAATTTGAGTTGGAAACAGAGGTAAACGACTCGTTTTATTTATTTTATTTTTTTTTATCTCTCTCCTTCAATTTCAATATGTAATATCAGTATATATGGACAATAATAATCCTGTTAGTCGACTTAATGAGTTTGACGTTTCAATTTTTAAGCAGACAAGAAGTACAGAAGGAAATTCAATCAGGGAGAAAAATGAAAAAAAAAAAAAAGGAAATCGACATCTAACAGCATTTGTTGTCTAATGGCAACTTGTAATCAAATAATTTGAAGATAGAAACAAAAATCATATACAGTTCAATCGTGATACTAAACTAATTTTCTTAAAATTCACTTATTATAATTAATTTAAATAAATAATTGTAAAAATAAAAATAATAATAATTCTATTAATATTAATAATAATAGTTGATAATAATACTAATAATAATAATTATTAATAATCATGTTCATAGTAACATTAATAATAAAAATAATATTGATAATGATAATAATAATAATAATAATAATAATAATAACCATAATGATAAAAGTAAATAAGATAATAATAATAATTTTAAATGATGATTTTTATAAATAATCATAATAATAATTATAGTTTTAATCATTATGCTAATAAGATTTATATTTGTCATCTTTATTTTATTAATCATAACTTTTTAATTACGATTATAACAATAATAATAATAACAATAATATTAATAATACTAATATTAATAATTTATGTATAATAATATAACAACTATAATTAAACTTGTAGTTAAATTTAATATGTTATTATTACATATTATTAGTTATATAAAATAATATATTATATAATAACATATACGGACTATTTTAATATTTATACATTATATATATATATATATATATATATATATATATATATATATATATATATATATATATATATATATATATATATATATTATATAATTTTGCATGTAAATATATTAACAATGTTCTATATATATAATTATTATATGTCTATTTACCTTATTATATTTTTCATAATAGAAGTAAATATTATAAATTTTAACACATAATATTTATATCTTTCATATAATAATAATTTAGTAATTATGTATATTTATATATATAGATTCCCTTATTATATTATATATCATTTTACATATTTAGTTTTATATTTTATTATTTCACATTATTATATATATACTCTTATATATATATATATATATATATATATATATATATATATATATATATATATATATATATATATATATATATATATATATATACACACATATACATATTTATTTACACACAATTGTTCGTGAATCGTCGGGAATGGTAAAAGGGCAAATGCATTCATGTAAATTGTTCCAAAGTTTTCGAGACTCGACATTACAGACTTTGCTTATCGTGTCAGAAACATATAAAGATTAAGTTTAAATTTAGTTGGAAATTTCCGGGTCATCACAGGAAGGAACTGTAACGACCCTACTTTTTCTGTTATCTTTTACCGTAATTATTTAACGACCGTTAACTGTTATTCATGCCACGTCATTTCCATGACCTATATTATTATTTTAGTAATAATATATTAATTATTATGTGTGAAATGAATATTTGTATTCATATTTTAAATTGTACGTTTACACGAATCGTGGATTTCCATCCGGCGAATCTTTTCGGTTTTCAAACCAACGGTCGAGCTTTTGGGATTTTTAAGTCCTAATTATTTTAAAAATGATATTTTAATGTCATATATTTATATTTAGTGTTTATATATATTTTTCGTCGCGTATTTTTTATCTCTCCGAATTTTCATTCGCGTAGTCGTGTTTTCGCGTTTCGGGTTTCGTTCGGGCATTCGGGCCACACAGAAATCATCAAATAGAAAAAGTGGGCCATGGGTGAAATTTCCCGTTCTTATTGATTAAAAACGTTCCATATTAATTGATTTCATTGCGAGGTTTTGACCTCTATATGAGACGTTTTTCAAAGACTGCATTCATTTTTAAAACAAACCATAACCTTTATTTCATAAATAAAGGTTTAAAAACCTTTACGTAGATTATCAAATAATGATAATCTAAAATATCCTGTTTACACACGACCATTACATAATGGTTTACAATACAAATATGTTACATCGAATTCAGTTTCTTGAATGCAGTTTTTACACAATATCATACAAACATGGACTCCAAATCTTGTCCTTATTTTAGTATGCAACAGCGGAAGCTCTTAGTATTCACCTGAGAATAAACATGCTTTAAACGTCAACAAAAATGTTGGTAAGTTATAGGTTTAGCCTATATATATCAAATCGTAACAATAGACCACAAGATTTCATATTTCAATACACATCCCATACATAGAGATAAAAATCATTCATATGGTGAACACCTGGTAACCGACATTAACAAGATGCATATATAAGAATATCCCCATCATTCCGGGACACCCTTCGGATATGATATAAATTTCAAAGTACTAAAGCATCCGGTACTTTGGATAGGGTTTGTTAGGCCCAATAGATCTATCTTTAGGATTCGCGTCAATTAGGGTGTCTGTTCCCTAATTCTTAGATTACCAGACTTAATAAAAAGGGGCATATTCGATTTCGATAATTCAACCATAGAATGTAGTTTCACGTACTTGTGTCTATTTTGTAAATCATTTATAAAACCTGCATGTATTCTCATCCCAAAAATATTAGATTTTAAAAGTGGGACTATAACTCACTTTCACAGATTTTTACTTCGTCGGGAAGTAAGACTTGGCCACTGGTTGATTCACGAACCTATAACAAGATATACATATATATCAAAGTATGTTCAAAATATATTTACAACACTTTTAATATATTTTGATGTTTTAAGTTTATTAAGTCAGCTGTTCTCGTTAGTAACCTAGAACTAGTTGTCCACAGTTAGATGTACAGAAATAAATCGATAAATATTATCTTGAATCAATCCACGACCCAGTGTATACGTATCTCAGTATTGATCACAACTCAAACTATATATATTTTGGAATCAACCTCAACCCTGTATAGCTAACTCCAACATTCACATATAGAGTGTCTATGGTTGTTCCGAAATATATATAGATGTGTCGACATGATAGGTCGAAACATTGTATACGTGTCTATGGTATCTCAAGATTACATAATATATAATACAAGTTGATTAAGTTATGGTTGGAATAGATTTGTTACCAATTTTCACGTAGCTAAAATGAGAAAAATTATCCAATCTTGTTTTACCCATAACTTCTTTATTTTAAATCCGTTTTGAGTGAATCAAATTGCTATGGTTTCATATTGAACTATATTTTATGAATCTAAACAGAAAAAGTATAGGTTTATAGTCGGAAAAATAAGTTACAAGTCGTTTTTGTAAAGGTAGTCATTTCAGTCGAAAGAACGACGTCGAGATGACCATTTTAGAAAACATACTTCCACTTTGAGTTTAACCAAAATTTTTGGATATAGTTTCATGTTCATAATAAAAATCATTTTCCCAGAATAACAACTTTTAAATCAAAGTTTATCATAGTTTTTAATTAACTAACCTAAAACAGCCCGCGGTGTTACTACGACGGCGTAAATCCGGTTTTACGGTGTTTTTCGTGTTTTCAGGTTTTAAATCATTAAGTTAGCATATCATATAGATATAGAACATGTCTTTAGTTGATTTTAAAAGTCAAGTTAGAAGGATTAACTTTTATTTGCGAACAAGTTTAGAATTAACTAAACTATGTTCTAGTAATTACAAGTTTAAACCTTCGAATAAGATAGCTTTATATGTATGAATCGAATGATGTTATGAACATCATTACTACCTCAAGTTCCTTGGATAAACCTACTGGAAATGAGAAAAATAGATCTAGCTTCAAATGATCCTTGGATGGCTTGAAAGTTCTTGAAGCAGAATCATGACACGAAAACAATTTCAAGTAAGATTTCCACTCGAAATAAGATTGTTATAGTTATAGAAATTGAATTAAAGTTTGAATATGATTATTACCTTGTATTAGAAAGATAACCTACTGTAAGTAACAAAGGTTTCTTGATCTTGGATGATTACTTGGAATGTATTTAGAAAACTTGGAAGTAAACTTGCAATCTTGGAAGTATTCTTGATTTTATGAAACTAGAACTTTTGGAATTTATGAAGAACACTTAGAACTTGAAGATAGAACTTGAGAGAGATCAATTAGATGAAGAAAATTGAAGAATGAAAGTGTTTGTAGGTGTTTTTAGTCATTGGTGTATGGATTAGATATAAAGGATATGTAATTTTGTTTTCATGTAAATAAGTCATGAATGATTACTCATATTTTTGTAATTTTATGAGATATTTCATGCTAGTTGCCAAATGATGGTTCCCACATGTGGTAGGTGACTCACATGGGCTGCTAAGAGTTGATCATTGGAGTGTATATACCAATAGTACATACATCTAAAAGCTGTGTATTGTACGAGTACGAATACGGGTGCATACGAGTAGAATTGTTGATGAAACTGAACGAGGATGTAATTGTAAGTATTTTTGTTAAGTAGAAGTATTTTGATAAGTGTCTTGAAGTCTTTCAAAAGTGTATGAATACATATTAAAACACTACATGTATATACATTTTAACTGAGTCGTTAAGTCATCGTTAGTCGTTACATGTAAATGTTGTTTTGAAACCTTTAGGTTAACGATCTTATTAAATGTTGTTAACCCAATGTTTATAATATCAAAAGAGATTTTAAATTATTATATTATCGTGTTATTATGATGTATGAATATCTCTTAATATGATATATATACATTAAATGTCGTTACAACGATAATCGTTACATATATGTCTCGTTTCAAAATCATTAAGTTAGTAGTCTTGTTTTTACATATGTAGTTCATTGTTAATATACTTAATGATATGTTTACTTATCATAATATCATGTTAACTATATATATAACCATATATATGTCATCATATAGTTTTTACAAGTTTTAACGTTCGTGAATCACCGGTCAACTTGGGTGGTCAATTGTCTATATGAAACCTATTTCAATTAATCAAGTCTTAACAAGTTTGATTTCTTAACATGTTGGAAACACTTAATCATGTAAATAACAATTTCATTTAATATATATAAACATGGAAAAGTTCGGGTCACTACAGTACCTACCCGTTAAAAAATTTCGTCCTGAAATTTTAAGCAGTTGGAGGTGTTGACGTATCTTCTGGAAATAAGTGCGGGTATTTATTCTTCATCTGATCTTCTCGTTCCCAGGTGAACTCGGGTCCTCTACGAGCATTACATTGAACCTTAACAATTGGTATCTTGTTTTGTTTAAGTCTTTTAACCTCACGATCCATTATTTCGACGAGTTCTTCGATGAATTGAAGTTTTTCGTTGATTTGGATTTCGTTTAACGAAATAGTGAGATCTTCTTTAGCAAAACATTTCTTCAAATTCGAGATGTGGAAAGTATTATGTACAGCCGCGAGTTGTAGAGGTAACTCAAGTCGGTAAGCTACTGGTCCGACACGATCAATAATCTTGAATGGTCTAATATACCTTGGATTTAATTTCCCTCGTTTACCAAATCGAACAATGCCTTTCCAAGGTGCAACTTTAAGCATGACCATCTCTCCAATTTCAAATTCTATATCTTTTCTTTTAATGTCAGCGTAGCTCTTTTGTCGACTTTGGGTGGTTTTCAACCGTTGTTGAATTTGGATGATCTTCTCGGTAGTTTCTTGTATTATCTCCGGACCCGTAATCTGTCTATCCCCCACTTCACTCCAACAAATCGGAGACCTGCACTTTCTACCATAAAGTGCTTCAAACGGCGCCATCTCAATGGTTGAATGGTAACTGTTGTTGTAGGAAAATTCTGCTAACGGTAGATGTCGATCCCAACTGTTTCCGAAATCAATAACACATGCTCGTAGCATGTCTTCAAGTGTTTGTATCGTCCTTTTACTCTGCCCATTAGTTTGTGGATGATAGGCAGTACTCATGTCTAGACGAGTTCCTAATGCTTGCTGTTGAAATGTCCCGTTCTTATTGATTAAAAACGTTCCATATTAATTGATTTCGTTGCGAGGTTTTGACCTCTATATGAGATGTTTTTCAAAGATTGCATTCATTTTAAAACAAACCATAACCTTCATTTCATCAATAAAGGTTTAAAAAGCTTTACGTAGATTATCAAATAATGATAATCTAAAATATCCTGTTTACACACGACCATTACATAATGGTTTACAATACAAATATGTTACAACAAAATAAGTTTCTTGAATGCAGTTTTTACACAATATCATACAAGCATGGACTCCAAATCTCGTCCTTATTAAAGTATGCGACAGCGGAAGCTCTTAATAATCACCTGAGAATAAACATGCTTAAAACGTGAACAAAAATGTTGGTGAGTTATAGGTTTAACCTATATATATCAAATCATAATAATAGACCACAAGATTTCATATTTCAATACACATCCCATACATAGAGATAAAAATCATTCATATGGTGAACACCTGGTAACCGACATTAACAAGATGCATATATAAGAATATCCCCATCATTCCGGGACACCCTTCGGATATGATATAAATTTTGAAGTACTAAAGCATCCGGTACTTTGGATGGGGTTTGTTAGGCCCAATAGATCTATCTTTAGGATTCGCGTCAATTAGGGTGTCTGTTCCCTAATTCTTAGATTACCAGACTTAATAAAAAGGGGCATATTTGATTTCGATAATTCAACCATAGAATGTAGTTTCACGTACTTGTGTCTATTTTGTAAATCATTTATAAAACCTGCATGTATTCTCATCCCAAAAATATTAGATTTTAAAAGTGGGACTATAACTCACTTTCACAGATTTTTACTTCGTCGGGAAGTAAGACTTGGCCACTGGTTGATTCACGAACCTATAACAATATATACATATATATCAAAGTATGTTCAAAATATATTTACAATACTTTTAATATATTTTGATGTTTTAAGTTTATTAAGTCAGTTGTCCTCGTTAGTAACCTACAACTAGTTGTCCACAGTTAGATGTACAGAAATAAATCGATAAATATTATCTTGAATCAATCCACGACCCAGTGTATACGTATCTCAGTATTGATCACAACTCAAACTATATATATTTTGGAATCAACCTCAACCCTGTATAGCTAACTCCAACATTCACATATAGAGTGTCTATGGTTGTTCCGAAATATATATAGATGTGTCGACATGATAGGTCGAAACATTGTATACGTGTCTATGGTATCTCAAGATTACATAATATACAATACAAGTTGATTAAGTTATGGTTGGAATAGATTTGTTACCAATTTTCACGTAGCTAAAATGAGAAAAATTATCCAATCTTGTTTTACCCATAACTTCTTCATTTTAAATCCGTTTTGAGTGAATCAAATTGCTATGGTTTCATATTGAACTCTATTTTATGAATCTAAACAGAAAAAGTATAGGTTTATAGTCGAAAAAATAAGTTACAAGTCGTTTTTGTAAAGGTAGTCATTTCAGTCGAAAGAACGACGTCTAGATGACCATTTTAGAAAACATACTTTCACTTTGAGTTTAACCATAATTTTTGGATATAGTTTCATGTTCATAATAAAAATCTTTTTCTCAGAATAACAACTTTTAAATCAAAGTTTATCATAGTTTTTAATTAACTAACCCAAAACAGCCTGCGGTGTTACTACGACGGCGTAAATCCGGTTTTACGGTGTTTTTCGTGTTTCCAGGTTTTTAATCATTAAGTTAGCATATCATATAGATATAGAACATGTGTTTAGTTGATTTTAAAAGTCAAGTTAGAAGGATTAACTTTTGTTTGCGAACAAGTTTAGAATTAACTAAACTATGTTCTAGTGATTACAAGTTTAAACCTTCGAATAAGATAGCTTTATATGTATGAATCGAATGATGTTATGAACATCATTACTACCTTAAGTTCCTTGGATAAACCTACTGGAAAAGAGAAAAATGGATCTAGCTTCAACGGATCCTTGGATGGCTCGAAGTTCTTGAAGCAGAATCATGACACGAAAACAAGTTCAAGTAAGATCATCACTTGAAATAAGATTGTTATAGTTATAGAAATTGAACCAAAGTTTGAATATGATTATTACCTTTTATTAGAATGATAACCTACTGTAAGAAACAAAGATTTCTTGAGGTTGGATGATCACCTTACAAGATTGGAAGTGAGCTAGCAAACTTGAAAGTATTCTTGATTTTATGTAACTAGAACTTGTAGAATTTATGAAGAACACTTAGAACTTGAAGATAGAACTTGAGAGAGATCAATTAGATGAAGAAAATTGAAGAATGAAAGTGTTTGTAGGTGTTTTTGGTCGTTGGTGTATGGATTAGATATAAAGGATATGTAATTTTGTTTTCATGTAAATAAGTCATGAATGATTACTCATATTTTTGTAATTTTATGAGATATTTCATGCTAGTTGCCAAATGATGGTTCCCACATGTGTTAGGTGACTCACATGGGCTGCTAAGAGCTGATCATTGGAGTGTATATACCAATATTACATACATCTAAAAGCTGTGTATTGTACGAGTACGAATACGGGTGCATACGAGTAGAATTGTTGATGAAACTGAACGAGGATGTAATTGTAAGCATTTTTGTTAAGTAGAAGTATTTTGATAAGTGTATTGAAGTCTTTCAAAAGTGTATAAATACATATTAAAACACTACATGTATATGCATTTTAACTTAGTCGTTAAGTCATCGTTAGTCGTTACATGTAAGTGTTGTTTTGAAACCTTTAGGTTAACGATCTTGTTAAATGTTGTTAACCCAATGTTTATAATATCAAATGAGATTTTAAATTATTATATTATCATGATATTATCATGTATGAATATCTCTTAATATGATATATATACATTAAATGTCTTTACAACGATAATCGTTACATATATGTCTCGTTTAAAAATCATTAAGTTAGTAGTCTTATTTTTATATATGTAGTTCATTGTTAATATATTTAATGATATGTTTACTTATCATAGTATCATGTTAACTATATATATATCCATATATATGTCATCATATAGTTTTTACAAGTTTTAACGTTCGTGAATCACCGGTCAACTTGGGTAGTCAATTGTCTATATGAAACATATTTCAATTAATCAAGTCTTAACAAGTTTGATTGCTTAACATGTTGGAAACATTTAATCATGTAAATATCAATCTCAATTAATATATATAAACATGAAAAAGTTCGGGTCACTACAGTACCTACCCGTTAAATAAATTTCGTCCCGAAATTTTAAGCTGTTGAAGGTGTTGACGAATCTTCTGGAAATAGATGCGAGTATTTCTTCTTCATCTGATCTTCACACTCCCAGGTGAACTCGGGTCCTCTACGAGCATTCCATCGAACCTTAACAATTGGTATCTTGTTTTGCTTAAGTCTTTTAACCTCACGATCCATTATTTCGACGGGTTCTTCGATGAATTGGAGTTTTTCGTTGATTTGGATTTCATCTAACGGAATAGTGAGATCTTCTTTAGCAAAACATTTCTTCAAATTCGAGACGTGGAAAGTGTTATGTACAGCCGCGAGTTGTTGAGGTAACTCAAGTCGGTAAGCTACTGGTCCGACACGATCAATAATCTTGAATGGTCCAATATACCTTGGATTTAATTTCCCTCGTTTACCAAATCGAACAACACCTTTCCAAGGTGCAACTTTAAGCATGACCATCTCTCCAATTTAAAATTCTATATCTTTTCTTTTAATGTCAGCGTAGCTCTTTTGTCGACTTTGGGCGGTTTTCAACCGTTGTTGAATTTGGATGATCTTCTCGGTAGTTTCTTGTATAATCTCTGGACCCGTAATCTGTCTATCCCCCACTTCACTCCAACAAATCGGAGACCTGCACTTTCTACCATAAAGTGCTTCAAACGGCGCCATCTCAATGCTTGAATGGTAGCTGTTGTTGTAGGAAAATTCTGCTAACGGTAGATGTCGATCCCAAATGTTTCCGAAATCAATAACACATGCTCGTAGCATGTCTTCAAGCGTTTGTATCGTCCTTTCGCTCTGCCCATCAGTTTGTGGATGATAGGCAGTACTCATGTCTAGACGAGTTCCTAATGCTTGCTGTAATGTCTGCTAGAATCTTGAAATAAATCTGCCATCCCTATCAGAGATAATAGAGATTGGTATTCCATGTCTGGAGACGACTTCCTTCAAATACAGTCGTGCTAACTTCTCCATCTTGTCATCTTCTCTTATTGGCAGGAAGTGTGCTGATTTGGTGAGACGATCAACTATTACCCAAATAGCATCAAAACCACTTGCAGTCCTTGGCAATTTAGTGATGAAATCCATGGTAATGTTTTCCCATTTCCATTCCGGGATTTCGGGTTGTTGAAGTAGACCTGATGGTTTCTGATGCCCAGCTTTGACCTTAGAACACGTCAAACATTCTCCTACGTATTTAGCAACATCGGCTTTCATACCCGGCCACCAAAAATGTTTCTTGAGATCCTTGTACATCTTCCCCGTTCCAGGATGTATTGAGTATCTGGTTTTATGAGCTTCTCTAAGTACCATTTCTCTCATATCTCTAAATTTTGGTACCCAAATCCTTTCAGCCCTATACCGGGTTCCGTCTTCCCGAATATTAAGTTGCTTCTCCAATCCTTTGGGTATTTCATCCTTTAAATTTCCCTCTTTTAAAACTCCTTGTTGCGCCTCCTTTATTTGAGTAGTAAGGTTATTATGAATCATTATATTCATAGATTTTACTCGAATGGGTTCTCTGTCCTTCCTGCTCAAGGCATCGGCTACCACATTTGCCTTCCCCGGGTGGTAACAAATCTCAAAGTCGTAATCATTCAACAATTCAATCCACCTACGCTGCCTCATATTCAGTTGTTTCTGATTAAATATGTGTTGAAGACTTTTGTGGTCGGTATATATAATACTTTTGACCCCATATAAGTAGTGCCTCCAAGTCTTTAATGCAAAAAAACTGCGCCTAATTCCAAATCATGCGTCGTATAATTTTGTTCGTGAATCTTCAATTGTCTAGACGCATAAGCAATCACCTTCGTTCGTTGCATTAATACACAACCGAGACCTTGCTTTGATGCGTCACAATAAATCACAAAATCATCATTCCCTTCAGGCAATGATAATATAGGTGACGTAGTTAGCTTTTTCTTCAATAACTGAAAAGCTTTCTCTTGTTCATCATTCCATTCAAATTTCTTCCCTTTATGCGTTAATGCAGTCAAGGGTTTTGCTATTCTGGAAAAGTCTTGGATGAACCTTCTGTAGTAACCAGCTAGTCCTAAAAACTGGCGTATGTGTTTCGGAGTTTTTGGGGTTTCCCACTTTTCAACAGTTTCTATCTTTGCCGGATCCACCTTAATACCTTCTTTGTTCACTATGTGACCGAGGAATTGAACTTCTTCCAACCAAAATGCACACTTTGAAAACTTAGAGTACAATTCTTCCTTCCTCAATACTTCTAACACCTTTCTCAAATGTTCACCGTGTTCTTGGTCATTCTTTAAGTAAATAAGTATGTCATCAATGAAAACAATGACAAACTTGTCAAGGTATGGTCCACACACTCAGTTCATAAGGTCCATGAACACAGATAGTGCATTAGTTAAACCAAACGGCATGACCATAAACTCGTAATGACCGTAACGTGTTCTGAAAGCAGTCTTTGGAATATCATCTTCTTTCACCCGCATTTGATGATACCCGGAACGTAAGTCAATCTTTGAATAAACAGACGAGCCTTGTAGTTGATCAAATAAGTCGTCGATTCTCGGTAGTGGGTAGCGGTTCTTGATGGTAAGTTTGTTCAACTCTCGGTATTCGATACACAACCTGAATGTACCATTTTTCTTCTTGACAAACAAAACAGAAGCTCCCCACGGTGATGTGCTTGGTCGAATGAAACCACGCTCTAAAAGTTCTTGTAATTGGCTTTGTAGTTCTTTCATCTCGCTGGGTGCGAGTCTGTAAGGAGCACGAGCTATTGGTGCAGCTCCTGGTACAAGATCTATTTGAAATTCAACGGATCGATGTGGGGGTAATCCCGGTAATTCTTTCAGAAATACATCGGGAAATTCTTTTGCAATGGGAACATCATTGATGCTCTTTTCTTCAGTTTGTACTTTCTTGACGTGTGCTAGAACAGCATGGCAACCTTTTCTTATTAGTTTTTGTGCCTTCAAATTACTAATAAGATGTAGCTTCGTGTTGCCCTTTTCTCCGTACACCATTAAGGGTTTTTCCTTTTTCTCGTATAATGCGAATTGCATTTTTGTAACAAACGATCTCTGCTTTCTCTTCTTTCAACCAGTCCATACCGATTATCACATCAAAACTCCCTAACTCTACTGGTATCAAATCAATCTTAAATGTTTCGCTAACCAGTTTAATTTCTCGATTCCGACATATATTATCTGCTGAAATTAATTTACCATTTGCTAATTCGAGTAAAAATTTACTATCCAAAGGCGTCAATGGACAACTTAATTTAGCACAAAAATCTCTACTCATATAGCTTCTATCCGCACCCGAATCAAATAAAACGTAAGCAGATTTATTGTCAATAAGAAACGTACCCGTAACAAGCTCCGGGTCTTCCTGTGCCTCTGCCGCATTAATATTGAAAACTCTTCCGTGGCCTTGTCCATTTGTGTTCTCCTGGTTCGGGCAATTTCTAATAATGTGGCCCGATTTTCCACATTTATAACAAACTACATTGGTATAACTTGCTCCGACACTACTTGCTCCGCCATTACTCGTTCCGACACCATTTGTTCCTTTCGTTCTATTAACCCCTGGTCCGTAGACCTCACACTTCACCGCGCTATGACCATTTCTTTTACACTTGTTGCAAAATTTGGTGCAGAACCCCGAGTGATACTTTTCACACCTTTGGCATAGCTGCTTCTGATTGTTGTTGTTGTTGCGGTTATTATTGTTGTTGGGATGATTGTTGTAGTTGTTGTTGTTGTTTTGTTGTCGATGTTGTTGGGCCGTTTGTTGTAGTTGCGATTGATGTTGCGATTGTTGGGATAATTGTTGCGATTATTGTTGTAATTGCTGTTGTTGTTGTATTGATGATTCTTATCACCGTTTTCCTCCCACTTTCTTTTGACTTGCTTCACATTGGCCTCTTCAGCAGTCTGTTCTTTAATTCTTTCTTCAATCTGGTTCACTAGTTTGTGAGCCATTCTACATGCCTGTTGTATGGAGGCGGGCTCTTGTGAACTTATATCTTCTTGGATTCTTTCCGGTAATCCTTTCACAAACGCGTCGATCTTCTCTTCCTCATCTTCGAATACTCCCGGACACAATTGGCACAATTTTGTGAATCGTCTTTCGTACGTGGTAATATCAAATCCTTGGGTTCGTAACCCTCTAAGTTCTGTCTTGAGCTTATTGACCTCGGTTCTGGGACGGTACTTCTCGTTCATCAAGTGCTTGAATGCTGACCACGGTAGTGCGTACGCATCGTCTTGTCCCACTTGCTCTAGATAGGTATTCCACCATGTTAACGCAGAACTTATGAAGGTATGCGTAGCGTACTTCACTTTGTCCTCTTCAGTACACTTACTTATGGCAAACACCGATTCGACCTTCTCGGTCCACCGTTTCAATCCGATCGGTCCTTCGGTTCCATCAAATTCCAAAGGTTTGCAGGCAGTGAATTCTTTGTAGGTGCATCCTACACGATTTCCTGTACTGCTGGATCCAAGGTTATTGTTGGTATGTAGCGCAGCCTGTACTGCGGCTATGTTTGAAGCTAGAAAAGTACGGAATTCCTCTTCATTCATATTCACGGTGTGTCGAGTTGTCGGTGCCATTTCCTTCAAAATAGTCAAATGGAACAAGTTAATCATGCAGAATATTAAGAGTAGTTAATAGTATTTCGTAGCATAATATGAACTCATTTATAAAAGCTTTTTCTTCATATTAGCATTTTATAAGTTTAAATTCGGGTAGTACCTACCCATTAAGTTCATACTTAGTAGCTAATATACAATTCAACTACTACAATTCTATATAAAAAACTGATTATAATAATATTTCGCGTTCAAACTTTTACACAATATTTTACAAACTTACAATACCGCTTATTTTACATATAGCATGAAATATAGCACACAATAAATTTGATACAAGATGATTGTGAAGATAATTCTAGCTAGTACACAAGTCGTTCAGCAAAGGCAATAAAGACACGTAATTCATACGTCCAGAAACAAGTCATGCATTCTGGTTTTACTAGGATTACTTCCCATCCTTGGTCTTGTGGAACATAACCGTTATGGCCGTTGATAAGACAGCGTGTTGTAACGTCGTCAAAGGGACGAGGGTTACGTAATGTCCAACATTCCCGTAACAATCTAAAAACCTCATTTCTTACCCCAATTACCGACTCCGTCACTTGTGGGAACGTTTTGTTTAATAGTTGTAGCCCGATGTTCTTGTTCTCACTTTCGTGAGAAGCGAACATTACTAATCCGTAAGCATAACATGCTTCTTTATGTTGCATGTTAGCCGCTTTTTCTAAATCACGAAGTCCAATATTCGGATATATTGAGTCAAAATAATTTCTTAACCCATTGCGTAAAATAGCATTTGGGTTCCCCGCAATATATGCATCAAAGTAAACACATCGTAACTTATGGATTTCCCAATGTGATATCCCCCATCTTTCGAACGAAAGCCTTTTATAAACCAAGGCATTCTTGGAACGTTCTTCGAATGTCTTACAAACTGATCTCGCCTTAAATAGTTGTGCCGAAGAATTCTGACTGACTCTAGACAAGATTTCATCAATCATGTCTCCGGGTAGGTCTCTTAAAATATTGGGTTGTCTATCCATTTTGTGTTTTTATACTGTAAAATAGACAAGAGTTAGATTCATAAAAAAAATACTTATTAATACAAGCAATTTTTACATATATCATAAAGCATAAGCACACTATATTACATATATTACACCACACGAATACAACTATCTTATTCCGACTCGCTTGTTTCTTCTTCTTCGATTTTGGATCGTTTTGCCAAGTTTCTAGGGATATATGATGTTCCCCTAATACGAGCCGTCGTTTTTGAAATGTCCCGTTCTTATTGATTAAAAACGTTCCATATTAATTGATTTCGTTGCGAGGTTTTGACCTCTATATGAGACGTTTTTCAAAGACTGCATTCATTTTAAAACAAACCATAACCTTTATTTCATCAATAAAGGTTTAAAAAGCTTTACGTAGATTATCAAATAATGATAATCTAAATTATCCTGTTTACACACGACCATTACATAATGGTTTACAATACAAATATGTTACAACAAAATAAGTTTCTTAAATGCAGTTTTTACACAATATCATACAAGCATGGACTCCAAATCTCGTCCTTATTTAAGTATGCGACAGCGGAAGCTCTTAATAATCACCTGAGAATAAACATTCTTAAAACGTCAACAAAAATGTTGGTGAGTTATAGGTTTAACCTATATATATCAAATCATAATAATAGACCACAAGATTTCATATTTCAATACACATCCCATACATAGAGATAAAAATCATTCATATGGTGAACACCTGGTAACCGACATTAACAAGATACATATATATAAGAATATCCCCATCATTCCGGGACACCCTTCGGATATGATATAAATTTCGAAGTACTAAAGCATCCGGTACTTTGGATGGGGTTTGTTAGGCTCAATAGATCTATCTTTAGGATTCGCGTCAATTAGGGTGTCTGTTCCCTAATTCTTAGATTACCAGACTTAATAAAAAGGGGCATATTCGATTTCGATAATTCAACCATAGAATGTAGTTTCACGTACTTGTGTCTATTTTGTAAATCATTTATAAAACCTGCATGTATTCTCATCCCAAAAATATTAGATTTTAAAAGTGAGACTATAACTCACTTTCACAGATTTTTACTTCGTCGGGAAGTAAGACTTGGCCACTGGTTGATTCACGAACCTATAACAATATATACATATATATCAAAGTATGTTCAAAATATATTTACAACACTTTTAATATATTTTGATGTTTTAAGTTTATTAAGTCAGTTGTCCTCATTAGTAACCTACAACTAGTTGTCCACAGTTAGATGTACAGAAATAAATCGATAAATATTATCTTGAATCAATCCACGACCCAGTGTATACGTATCTCAGTATTGATCACAACTCAAACTATATATATTTTGGAATCAACCTCAACCCTGTATAGCTAACTCCAACATTCACATATAGAGTGTCTATGGTTGTTCCGAAATATATATAGATGTGTTGACATGATAGGTCGAAACATTGTATACGTGTCTATGGTATCTCAAGATTACATAATATACAATACAAGTTGATTAAGTTATGGTTGGAATAGATTTGTTACCAATTTTCACGTAGCTAAAATGAGAAAAATTATCCAATCTTGTTTTACCCATAACTTCTTCATTTTAAATCCGTTTTGAGTGAATCAAATTGCTATGGTTTCATATTGAACTATATTTTATGAATCTAAACAGAAAAAGTATAGGTTTATAGTCAGAAAAATAAGTTACAAGTCGTTTTTGTAAAGGTAGTCATTTCAGTCGAAAGAACGACGTCTAGATGACCATTTTAGAAAACATACTTCCACTTTGAGTTTAACCATAATTTTTGGATATAGTTTCATGTTCATAATAAATATCATTTTCTCAGAATAACAACTTTTAAATCAAAGTTTATCATAGTTTTTAATTAACTAACCCAGAACAGCCCGTGGTGTTACTACGACGGCGTAAATTCGGTTTTACGGTGTTTTTCGTGTTTCCAGGTTTTAAATCATTAAGTTAGCATATCATATAGATATAGAACATGTGTTTAGTTGATTTTAAAAGTCAATTTAGAAGGATTAACTTTTATTTGCGAACAAGTTTAGAATTAACTAAACTATGTTCTAGTGATTACAAGTTTAAACCTTCGAATAAGATAGCTTTATATGTATGAATCGAATGATGTTATGAACATCATTACTACCTTAAGTTCCTTGGATAAACCTACTGGAAAAGAGAAAAGTGGATCTAGCTTCAATGGATCCTTGGATGGCTCGAAGTTCTTGAAGCAGAATCATGACACGAAAACAAGTTCAAGTAAGATCATCACTTGAAATAAGATTGTTATAGTTATAGAAATTGAACCAAAGTTTGAATATGATTATTACCTTGTATTAGAATGATAACCTACTGTAAGAAACAAAGATTTCTTGAGGTTGGATGATCACCTTACAAGATTGGAAGTGAGCTAGCAAACTTGAAAGTATTCTTGATTTTATGAAACTAGAACTTTTGGAATTTATGAAGAACACTTAGAACTTGAAGATAGAACTTGAGAGAGATCAATTAGATGAAGAAAATTGAAGAATGAAAGTGTTTGTAGGTGTTTTTGGTCGTTGGTGTATGGATTAGATATAAAGGATATGTAATTTTGTTTTCATGTAAATAAGTCATGAATGATTACTCATATTTTTGTAATTTTATGAGATATTTCATGCTAGTTGCCAAATGATGGTTCCCACATATGTTAGGTGACTCACATGGGCTGCTAAGAGCTGATCATTGGAGTGTATATACCAATAGTACATACATCTAAAAGCTGTGTATTGTACGAGTACGAATACGGGTGCATACGAGTAGAATTGTTGATGAAACTGAATGAGGATGTAATTGTAAGCATTTTTGTTAAGTAGAAGTATTTTGATAAGTGTATTGAAGTCTTTCAAAAGTGTATAAATACATATTAAAACACTACATGTATATACATTTTAACTGAGTCGTTAAGTCATCGTTAGTCGTTACATGTAAGTGTTGTTTTGAAACCTTTAGGTTTACGATCTTGTTAAATGTTGTTAACCCAATGTTTATAATATCAAATGAGATTTTAAATTATTATATTATCATGATATTATCATGTATGAATATCTCTTAATATGATATATATACATTAAATGTCTTTACAACGATAATCGTTACATATATGTCTCGTTTAAAAATCATTAAGTTAGTAGTCTTGTTTTTACATATGTAGTTTATTGTTAATATACTTAATGATATGTTTACTTATCATAGTATCATGTTAACTATATATATATCCATATATATGTCATCATATAGTTTTTACAAGTTTTAACGTTCGTGAATCACCAGTCAACTTGGGTGGTCAATTGCCTATATGAAACATATTTCAATTAATCAAGTCTTAACAAGTTTGATTGCTTAACATGTTGGAAACATTTAATCATGTAAATATTAATCTCAATTAATATATATAAACATGGAAAAGTTCGGGTCACTACAGTACCTACCCGTTAAATAAATTTCGTCCCGAAATTTTAAGCTGTTGAAGGTGTTGACGAATCTTCTGGAAATAGATGCGGGTATTTCTTCTTCATCTGATCTTCACGCTCCCAGGTGAACTCGGGTCCTCTACGAGTATTCCATCGAACCTTAACAATTGGTATCTTGTTTTGCTTAAGTCTTTTAACCTCACGATCCATTATTTCGACGGGTTCTTCGATGAATTGAAGTTTTTCGTTGATTTGGATTTCATCTAAAGGAATAGTGAGATCTTCTTTAGCAAAACATTTCTTCAAATTCGAGACGTGAAAAGTGTTATGTACAGCCGCGAGTTGTTGAGGTAACTCAAGTCGGTAAGCTACTGGTCCGACACGATCAATAATCTTGAATGGTCCAATATACCTTGGATTTAATTTCCCTCGTTTACCAAATCGAACCACGCCTTTCCAAGGAGCAACTTTAAGCATGACCATCTCTCCAATTTCAAATTCTATATCTTTTCTTTTAATGTCAGCGTAGCTCTTTTGTCGACTTTGGGCAGTTTTCAACCGTTGTTGAATTTGGATGATCTTCTCAGTAGTTTCTTGTATAATCTCCGGACCCGTAATCTGTCTATCCCCCACTTCACTCCAACAAATTGGAGACCTGCACTTTCTACCATAAAGTGCTTCAAACGGCGCCATCTCAATGCTTGAATGGTAGCTGTTGTTGTAGGAAAATTCTGCTAACGGTAGATGTCGATCCCAACTGTTTCCGAAATCAATAACACATGCTCGTAGCATGTCTTCAAGCGTTTGTATCGTCCTTTCACTCTGCCCATCAGTTTGTGGATGATAGGCAGTACTCATATCTAGACGAGTTCCTAATGCTTGCTGTAATGTCTGCCAGAATCTTGAAATAAATCTGCCATCCCTATCAGAGATAATAGAGATTGGTATTCCATGTCTGGAGATGACTTCCTTCAAATACAATCGTGCTAACTTCTCCATCTTGTCATCTTCTCTTATTGGCTGGAAGTGTGCTGATTTGGTGAGACGATCAACTATTACCCAAATAGTATCAAAACCACTTGCAGTCCTTGGCAATTTAGTGATGAAATCCATGGTAATGTTTTCCCATTTCCATTCCGGGATTTCGGGTTGTTGAAGTAGACCTGATGGTTTCTGATGCTCAGCTTTGACCTTAGAACACGTCAAACATTCTCCTACGTATTTAGCAACATCGGCTTTCATACCCGGCCACCAAAAATGTTTCTTATGATCCTTGTACATCTTCCCCGTTCCAGGATGTATTGAGTATCTAGTTTTATGAGCTTCTCTAAGTACCATTTCTCTCATATCTCTAAATTTTGGTACCCAAATTCTTTCAGCCCTATACCGGGTTCCGTCTTCCCGAATATTAAGATGCTTCTCTGATCCTTTGGGTATTTCATCCTTTAAATTTCCCTCTTTTAAAACTCCTTGTTGCGCCTCCTTTATTTGAGTAGTAAGGTTATTGTGAATCATTATATTCATAGATTTTACTCGAATGGGTTCTCTGTCCTTCCTGCTCAAGGCGTCGGCTACCACATTTGCCTTCCCCGGGTGGTAACGAATCTCAAAGTCGTAATCATTCAACAATTCAATCCACCTACGCTGCCTCATATTCAGTTGTTTCTGATTAAATATGTGTTGAAGACTTTTGTGGTCGGTATATATAATACTTTTGACCCCATATAAGTAGTGCCTCCAAGTCTTTAATGCAAAAACAACCGCGCCTAATTCCAAATCATGCGTCGTATAATTTTGCTCGTGAATCTTCAATTGTCTAGACGCATAAGCAATCACCTTCGTTCGTTGCATTAATACACAACCGAGACCTTGCTTTGATGCGTCACAATAAATCACAAAATCATCATTCCCTTCAGGCTATGACAATATAGGTGCTGTAGTTAGCTTTTTCTTCAATAACTGAAACGCTTTCTCTTGTTCATCATTCCATTCAAATTTCTTCCCTTTATGCGTTAATGCAGTCAAGGGTTTTGCTATTCTGGAAAAGTCTTGGATGAACCTTCTGTAGTAACCAGCTAGTCCTAAAAACTGGCGTATGTGTTTCGGAGTTTTCGGGGTTTCCCACTTTTCAACAGTTTCTATCTTTGCCGGATCCACCTTAATACCTTCTTTGTTCACTATGTGACAGAGGAATTGCACTTCTTTCAACCAAAATGCACACTTTGAAAACTTAGCGTACAATTCTTCCTTCCTCAATACTTCTAACACCTTTCTCAAATGTTCACCGTGTTCTTGGTCATTCTTTGAGTAAATAAGTATGTCATCAATGAAAACAATGACAAACTTGTCAAGGTATGGTCCACACACTCGGTTCATAAGGTCCATGAACACAGCTGGTGCATTAGTTAAACCAAACGGCATGACCATAAACTCGTAATGACCGTAACGTGTTCTGAAAGCAGTCTTTGGAATATCATCTTCTTTCACCCGCATTTGATGATACTCGGAACGTAAGTTAATCTTTGAATAAACAGACGAGCCTTGTAGTTGATAAAATAAGTCGTCGATTCTCGGTAGTGGGTAGCGGTTCTTGATGGTAAGTTTGTTCAACTCTCGGTAGTCGATACACAACCTGAATGTACCATCTTTCTTCTTGACAAACAAAACAGGAGCTCCCCACGGTGATGTGCTTGGTCGAATGAAACCACGCTCTAAAAGTTCTTGTAATTGGCTTTGTAGTTCTTTCATCTCGCTGGGTGCGAGTCTGTAAGGAGCACGAGCTATTGGTGCAGCTCCTGGTACAAGATCTATTTGAAATTCAACGGATCGATGTGGGGGTAATCCCGGTAATTCTTTTGGAAATACATCGGGAAATTCTTTTGCAATGGGAACATCATTGATGCTCTTTTCTTCAGTTTGTACTTTCTCGACGTGTGCTAGAACAGCATAGCAACCTTTTCTTATTAGTTTTTGTGCCTTCAAATTACTAATAAGATGTAGCTTCGTGTTGCCCTTTTCTCCGTACACCATTAAGGGTTTTCCTTTTTCTCGTATAATGCGAATTGCATTTTTGTAACAAACGATCTCTGCTTTCACTTCTTTCAACCAGTCCATACCGATTATCACATCAAAACTCCCTAACTCTACTGGTATCAAGTCAATCTTAAATGTTTCGCTAACCAGTTTAATTTCTCGATTCCGACATATATTATCTGCTGAAATTAATTTACCATTTGCTAATTCGAGTAAAAATTTACTATCCAAAGGCGTCAATGGACAACTTAATTTAGCACAAAAATCTCTACTCATATAGCTTCTATCCGCACCCGAATCAAATAAAACGTAAGCAGATTTATTGTCAATAAGAAACGTACCCGTAACAAGCTCCGGGTCTTCCTGTGCCTCTGCCGCATTAATATTGAAAACTCTTCCGTGGCCTTGTCCATTCGTGTTCTCCTGGTTCAGGCAATTTCTAATAATGTGGCCCGGTTTTCCACATTTATAACAAACTACATTGGCATAACTTGCTCCGACACTACTTGCTCCGCCATTACTCATTCCGACACCATTTGTTCCTTTCGTTCTATTAACCCCTAGTCCGTAGACCTCACACTTCACCGCGCTATGACCATTTCTTTTACACTTGTTGCAAAATTTGGTGCAGAACCCCGAGTGATACTTTTCACACCTTTGGCATAGCTGCTTCTGATTGTTGTTGTTGTTGCGGTTATCATTGTTGTTGGGATGATTGTTGTAGTTGCTGTTGTTGTTGCTGTTGTTGTTGTTGGGCCGTTTGTTGTAGTTGCGATTGATGTTGCGATTGTTGGGGTAATTGTTGCGATTATTGTTGTAATTGCTGTTGTTGTTGTATTGGTGATTCTTATCACCGTTTTCCTCCCACTTTCTTTTGACTTGCTTCACATTGGCCTCTTCAGCAGTCTGTTCTTTAATTCTTTCTTCAATCTGGTTCACTAGTTTGTAAGTCATTCTACATGCCTGTTGTATGGAGGCGGGCTCGTGTGAACTTATATCTTCTTGGATTCTTTCCGGTAATCCTTTCACAAACGCTTCGATCTTCTCTTCCTCATCTTCGAATGCTCCCGGACACAATAGGCACAATTCTGTGAATCGTCTTTCGTTCGTGGTAATATCAAATCCTTGGGTTCGTAACCCTCTAAGTTCTGTCTTGAGCTTATTGACCTCGGTTCTGGGACGGTACTTCTCGTTCATCAAGTGCTTGAATGCTGACCACGGTAGTGCGTACGCATCGTCTTGTCCCACTTGCTCTAGATAGGTATTCCACCATGTTAACGCAGAACCTGTGAAGGTATGCGTAGCGTACTTCACTTTGTCCTCTTCAGTACACTTACTTATGGCAAACACCGATTCGACCTTCTCGGTCCACCGTTTCAATCCGATCGGTCCTTCGGTTCCATCAAATTCCAAAGGTTTGCAGGCAGTGAATTCTTTGTAGATGCATCCTACACGATTTCCTGTACTGCTAGATCCAAGGTTATTGTTGGTATGTAGCGCAGCCTGTACTGCGGCTATGTTTGAAGCTAGAAAAGTACGGAATTCCTCTTCATTCATATTCACGGTGTGTCGAGTAGTCGGTGCCATTTCCTTCAAAATAGTCAAATGGAACAAGTTAATCATACAGAATATTAAGAGTAGTTAATAGTATTTCGTAGCAAAATATGAACTCATTTATAAAAGCTTTTTCTTCATATTAGCGTTTTATAAGTTTAAATTCGGGTAGTACCTACCCGTTAAGTTCATACTTAGTAGCTAATATACAATTCAACTACTACAATTCTATATGAAAAACTGATTATAATAATATTTCGCGTTCAAACTTTTTCACAATATTTTACAAACTTACAATACCTCTTATTTTACATATAGCATGAAATATAGCACACAATAAATTTGATACAAGATGGTTGTGAAGATAATTCTAGCTAGTACACAAGTCGTTCAGCAAAGGCAATAAAGACACGTAATTCATACGTCCAGAAACAAGTCATGCATTCTGGTTTTACTAGGATTACTTCCCATCCTTGGTCTTGTGGAACATAATCGTTATGGCCGTTGATAAGATAGCGTGTTGTAACGTCATCAAAGGGACGAGGGTTACGTAATGTCCAACAGTCCCGTAATAATCTAAAAACCTCATTTCTTACCCTAATTACCGACTCCGTCACTTGTGGAAACGTTTTGTTTAATAGTTGTAGCCCGATGTTCTTGTTCTCACTTTGGTGAGAAGCGAACATTACTAATCCGTAAGCATAACATGCTTCTTTATGTTGCATGTTAGCCGCTTTTTCTAAATCACGAAGTCCAATATTCGGATATATTGAGTCAAAATAATTTCTTAACCCATTGCGTAAAATAGCATTTGGGTTCCCCGCAATATATGCGTCAAAGTAAACACATCGTAACTTATGGATTTCCCAATGTGATATCCCCCATCTTTCGAACGAAAGCCTTTTATAAACCAAGGCATTCTTGGAACGTTCTTCGAATGTCTTACAAACTGATCTCGCCTTAAATAGTTGTGCCGAAGAATTCTGACCGACTCTAGACAAGATTTCATCAATCATGTCTCCGGGTAGGTCTCTTAAAATATTGGGTTGTCTATCCATTTTGTGTTTTTATACTGTAAAATAGACAAGAGTTAGATTCAAAAAAAAAAAATACTTATTAATACAAGCAATTTTTACATATATCATAAAGCATAAGCACACTATATTACATATATTACACCACACGAATACAACTATCTTATTCTGACTCGCTCGTTTCTTCTTGTTCAGTTTTGGTTCGTTTTACCAAGTTTCTAGGGATATATGATGTTCCCCTAATACGAGCCGTCGTTGTCCACATTGGTTTAGAAAAACCTGGTGGTTTAGAGGTTCCCGGGTCATTGTTACAACTTAAGGACTTCGGGGGTTGACGATACATATAAAGTTCATCGGGGTTGGAATTAGATTTCTCTAATTTTATGCCCTTTCGATTATTATTTTCTTTTGCCTTTTTAAATTCAGTTGGGGTAATTTCTATAACATCATCAGAATTCTCATCGGAATCCGATTCATCGGAGAATTGGTAATCCTCCCAATATTTTGCTTCCTTGGCGGAAACACCATTGACCATAATTAACCTTGGTCGGTTGGTTGAGGATTTTCTTTTACTTAACCGTTTTATTATTTCCCCCACCGGTTCTATTTCTTCATCCGGTTCCGATTCTTCTTCCGGTTCCGATTCTCCTTCCGGTTCCGACTCTTCTTCCGGTTCCTCTTCGGGAACTTGTGAATCAGTCCACGAATCATTCCAATTTACATTTGACTCTTCGTTATTATTAGGTGAGTCAATGGGATTTGTTCTAGAGGTAGACATCTATCACATAATATCAAACGCGTTAAGAGATTAATATATCACATAATATTCACATGTTAAAAATATATAGTTTCCAACAAAATTTGTTAAGCAATCATTTTTCAAGTAAACACGGTCGAAGTCCAGACTCACTAATGCATCCTAACAAACTCGATAAGACACACTAATGCAAAATTCTGGTTCTCTAAGACCAACGCTCGGATACCAACTGAAATGTCCCGTTCTTATTGATTAAAAACGTTCCATATTAATTGATTTCGTTGCGAGGTTTTGACCTCTATATGAGACGTTTTTCAAAGACTGCATTCATTTTAAAACAAACCATAACCTTTATTTCATCAATAAAGGTTTAAAAAGCTTTACGTAGATTATCAAATAATGATAATCTAAATTATCCTGTTTACACACGACCATTACATAATGGTTTACAATACAAATATGTTACAACAAAATAAGTTTCTTAAATGCAGTTTTTACACAATATCATACAAGCATGGACTCCAAATCTCGTCCTTATTTAAGTATGCGACAGCGGAAGCTCTTAATAATCACCTGAGAATAAACATGCTTAAAACGTCAACAAAAATGTTGGTGAGTTATAGGTTTAACCTATATATATCAAATCATAATAATAGACCACAAGATTTCATATTTCAATACACATCCCATACATAGAGATAAAAATCATTCATATGGTGAACACCTGGTAACCGACATTAACAAGATGCATATATATAAGAATATCCCCATCATTCCGGGACACCCTTCGGATATGATATAAATTTCGAAGTACTAAAGCATCCGGTACTTTGGATGGGGTTTGTTAGGCCCAATAGATCTATCTTTAGGATTCGCGTCAATTAGGGTGTCTGTTCCCTAATTCTTAGATTACCAGACTTAATAAAAAGGGGCATATTCGATTTCGATAATTCAACCATAGAATGTAGTTTCACGTACTTGGGTCTATTTTGTAAATCATTTATAAAACCTGCATGTATTCTCATCTCAAAAATATTAGATTTTAAAAGTGGGACTATAACTCACTTTCACAGATTTTTACTTCGTCGGGAAGTAAGACTTGGCCACTGGTTGATTCACGAACCTATAACAATATATACATATATATCAAAGTATGTTCAAAATATATTTACAACACTTTTAATATATTTTGATGTTTTAAGTTTATTAAGTCAGTTGTCCTCGTTAGTAACCTACAACTAGTTGTCCACAGTTAGATGTACAGAAATAAATCGATAAATATTATCTTGAATCAATCCACGACCCAGTGTATACGTATCTCAGTATTGATCACAACTCAAACTATATATATTTTGGAATCAACCTCAACCCTGTATAGCTAACTCCAACATTCACATATAGAGTGTCTATGGTTGTTCCGAAATATATATAGATGTGTCGACATGATAGGTCGAAACATTGTATACGTGTCTATGGTATCTCAAGATTACATAATATACAATACAAGTTGATTAAGTTATGGTTGGAATAGATTTGTTACCAATTTTCACGTAGCTAAAATGAGAAAAATTATCCAATCTTGTTTTACACATAACTTCTTCATTTTAAATCCGTTTTGAGTGAATCAAATTGCTATGGTTTCATATTGAACTCTATTTTATGAATCTAAATAGAAAAAGTATAGGTTTATATTCGGAAAAATAAGTTACAAGTCGCTTTTGTAAAGGTAGTCATTTCAGTCGAAAGAACGACGTCTAGATGACCATTTTAGAAAACATACTTCCACTTTGAGTTTAACCATAATTTTTGGATATAGTTTCATGTTCATAATAAATATCATTTTCTCAGAATAACAACTTTTAAATCAAAGTTTATCATAGTTTTTAATTAACTAACCCAAAACAGCCCGCGGTGTTACTACGACGGAGTAAATTCGGTTTTACGGTGTTTTTCGTGTTTCCAGGTTTTAAATCATTAAGTTAGCATATCATATAGATATAGAACATGTGTTTAGTTGATTTTAAAAGTCAAGTTAGAAGGATTAACTTTTATTTGCGAACAAGTTTAGAATTAACTAAACTATGTTCTAGTGATTACAAGTTTAAACCTTCGAATAAGATAGCTTTATATGTATGAATCAAATGATGTTATGAACATCATTACTACCTTAAGTTCCTTGGATAAACCTACTAGAAAATAGAAAAGTGGATCTAGCTTCAATGGATCCTTGGATGGCTCGAAGTTCTTGAAGCAGAATCATGACACGAAAACAAGTTCAAGTAAGATCATCACTTGAAATAAGATTGTTATAGTTATAGAAATTGAACCAAAGTTTGAATATGATTATTACCTTGTATTAGAATGATAACCTATTGTAAGAAACAAAGATTTCTTGAGGTTGGATGATCACCTTACAAGATTGGAAGTGAGCTAGCAAACTTGAAAGTATTCTTGATTTTATGAAACTAGAACTTTTGGAATTTATGAAGAACACTTAGAACTTGAAGATAGAACTTGAGAGAGATCAATTAGATGAAGAAAATTGAAGAATGAAAGTGTTTGTAGGTGTTTTTGGTCGTTGGTGTATGGATTAGATATAAAGGATATGTAATTTTGTTTTCATGTAAATAAGTCATGAATGATTACTCATATTTTTGTAATTTTATGAGATATTTCATGCTAGTTGCCAAATGATGGTTCCCACATGTGTTAGGTGACTCACATGGGCTGCTAAGAGCTGATCATTGGAGTGTATATACCAATAGTACATACATCTAAAAGCTGTGTATTGTACGAGTACGAATACGGGTGCATACGAGTAGAATTGTTGATGAAACTGAATGAGGATGTAATTGTAAGCATTTTTGTTAAGTAGAAGTATTTTGATAAGTGTATTGAAGTCTTTAAAAAGTGTATAAATACATATTAAAACACTACATGTATATACATTTTAACTGAGTCGTTAAGTCATCGTTAGTCGTTACATGTAAGTGTTGTTTTGAAACCTTTAGGTTAACGATCTTGTTAAATGTTGTTAACCCAATGTTTATAATATCAAATGAGATTTTAAATTATTATATTATCATGATATTATCATGTATGAATATCTCTTAATATGATATATATACATTAAATGTCTTTATAACGATAATCGTTACATATATGTCTCGTTTAAAAATCATTAAGTTAGTAGTCTTGTTTTTACAATTGTAGTTTATTGTTAATATACTTAATGATATGTTTACTTATCATAGTATCATGTTAACTATATATATATATATCCATATATATGTCATCATATAGTTTTTACAAGTTTTAACGTTCGTGAATCACCGGTCAACTTGTGTGGTCAATTGCCTATATGAAACATATTTCAATTAATCAAGTCTTAACAAGTTTGATTGCTTAACATATTGGAAACATTTAATCATGTAAATATTAATCTCAATTAATATATATAAACATGGAAAAGTTCGGGTCACTACAGTTTTCCACATTGGTTTAGAAAAACCTGGTGGTTTAGAGGTTCCCGGGTCGTTGTTACAACTTAAGGACTTCGGGGGTTGACGATACATATAAAGTTTATCGGGGTTGGAATTAGATTTCTCTATTTTTATGCCCTTTCCCTTATTATTTTCTTTTGCCTTTTTAAATTCAGTTGGGGTCATTTCTATAACATCATCGGAATTCTCGTCGGAATCTGATTCATCGGAGAATTGGTAATCCTCCCAATATTTTGCTTCCTTGGCGGAAACACCATTGACCATAATTAACCTTGGTCGGTTGGTTGAGGATTTTCTTTTACTTAACCGTTTTATTATTTCCCCCACCGGTTCTATTTCTTCATCCGGTTCCGATTCTTCTTCCGGTTCCGATTCTTCTTCCGGTTCCGACTCTTCTTCCGGTTCCTCTTCGGGAACTTGTGAATCAGTCCACGAATCATTCCAATTTACATTTGACTCTTCATTATTATTAGGTGAGTCAATAGGACTTGTTCTAGAGGTAGACATCTATCACATAATATCAAACGCGTTAAGAGATTAATATAACACATAATATTCACATGTTAAAAATATATAGTTTCCAACAAAATTTGTTAAGCAATCATTTTTCAAGTAAACACGGTCGAAGTCCAGACTCACTAATGCATCCTAACAAACTCGATAAGACACAATAATGCAAAATTCTGGTTCTCTAAGACCAACGCTCGGATACCAACTGAAATGTCCCGTTCTTATTGATTAAAAACGTTCCATATTAATTGATTTCGTTGCGAGGTTTTGACCTCTATATGAGACGTTTTTCAAAGACTGCATTCATTTTAAAACAAACCATAACCTTTATTTCATCAATAAAGGTTTAAAAAACTTTACGTAGATTATCAAATAATGATAATCTAAAATATCCTGTTTACACACGACCATTACATAATGGTTTACAATACAAATATGTTACAACAAAATAAGTTTCTTGAATGCAGTTTTTACACAATATCATACAAGCATGGACTCCAAATCTCGTCCTTATTTAAGTATGCGACAGCGGAAGCTCTTAATAATCACCTGAGAATAAACATGCTTAAAACGTCAACAAAAATGTTGGTGAGTTATAGGTTTAACCTATATATATCAAATCATAATAATAGACCACAAGATTTCATATTTCAATACATATCCCATACATAGAGATAAAAATCATTCATATGGTGAATACCTGGTAACCGACATTAACAAGATGCATATATAAGAATATCCCCATCATTCCGGGACACCCTTCGGATATGATATAAATTTCGAAGTACTAAAGCATCCGGTACTTTGGATGGGGTTTGTTAGGCCCAATAGATCTATCTTTAGGATTCGCGTCAATTAGGGTGTCTGTTCCCTAATTCTTAGATTACCAGACTTAATAAAAAGGGGCATATTTTATTTCGATAATTCAACCATAGAATGTAGTTTCACGTACTTGTGTCTATTTTGTAAATCATTTATAAAACCTGCATGTATTCTCATCCCAAAAATATTAGATTTTAAAAGTGGGACTATAACTCACTTTCACAGATTTTTACTTCGTCGGGAAGTAAGACTTGGCCACTGGTTGATTCACGAACCTATAACAATATATACATATATATCAAAGTATGTTCAAAATATATTTACAACACTTTTAATATATTTTGATGTTTTAAGTTTATTAAGTCAGCTGTCCTCGTTAGTAACCTACAACTAGTTGTCTACAGTTAGATGTACAGAAATAAATGGATAAATATTATCTTGAATCAATCTACGACCTAGTGTATACGTATCTCAGTATTGATCACAACTCAAACTATATATATTTTGGAATCAACCTCAACCCTGTATAGCTAACTCCAACATTCACATATAGAGTGTCTATGGTTGTTCCGAAATATATATAGATGTGTCGACATGATAGGTCGAAACATTGTATACGTGTCTATGGTATCTCAAGATTACATAATATACAATACAAGTTGATTAAGTTATGGTTGGAATAGATTTGTTACCAATTTTCACGTAGCTAAAATGAGAAAAATTATCCAATCTTGTTTTACCCATAACTTCTTCATTTTAAATCCGTTTTGAGTGAATCAAATTGCTATGGTTTCATATTGAACTCTATTTTATGAATCTAAACAGAAAAAGTATAGGTTTATAGTCGGAAAAATAAGTTACAAGTCGTTTTTGTAAAGGTAGTCATTTCAGTCGAAAGAACGACGTCTAGATGACCATTTTAGAAAACATACTTCCACTTTGAGTTTAACCATAATTTTTAGATATAGTTTCATGTTCATAATAAAAATCATTTTCTCAGAATAACAACTTTTAAATCAAAGTTTATCATAGTTTTTAATTAACTAACCCAAAACAGCCCGCGGTGTTACTACGACGGCGTAAATCCGGTTTTACGGTGTTTTTCGTGTTTCCAGGTTTTAAATCATTAAGTTAGCATATCATATAGATATAGAACATGTGTTTAGTTGATTTTAAAAGCCAAGTTAGAAGGATTAACTTTTATTTGCGAACAAGTTTAGAATTAACTAAACTATGTTCTAGTGATTACAAGTTTAAACCTTCGAATAAGATAGCTTTATATGTATGAATTGAATGATGTTATGAACATCATTACTACCTTAAGTTCCTTGGATAAACCTACTGGAAAAGAGAAAAGTGGATCTAGCTTCAATGGATCCTTGGATGGCTCGAAGTTCTTGAAGCAGAATCATGACACGAAAACAAGTTCAAGTAAGATCATCACTTGAAATAAGATTGTTATAATTATAGAAATTGAACCAAAGTTTGAATATGATTATTACCTTGTATTAGAATTATAACCTACTGTAAGAAACAAAGATTTCTTGAGGTTGGATGATCACCTTACAAGATTGGAAGTGAGCTAGCAAACTTGAAAGTATTCTTGATTTTATGAAACTAGAACTTTTGGAATTTATGAAGAACACTTAGAACTTGAAGATAGAACTTGAGAGAGATCAATTAGATGAAGAAAATTGAAGAATGAAAGTGTTTGTAGGTGTTTTTGGTCGTTGGTGTATGGATTAGATATAAAGGATATGTAATTTTGTTTTCATGTAAATAAGTCATGAATGATTACTCATATTTTTGTAATTTTATGAGATATTTCATGCTAGTTGCCAAATGATGGTTCCCACATGTGTTAGGTGACTCACATGGGCTGCTAAGAGCTGATCATTGGAGTGTATATACCAATAGTACATACATCTAAAAGCTGTGTATTGTACGAGTACGAATACGGGTGCATACGAGTAGAATTGTTGATGAAACTGAACGAGGATGTAATTGTAAACATTTTTGTTAAGTAGAAGTATTTTAATAAGTGTATTTAAGTCTTTCAAAAGTGTATAAATACATATTAAAACACTACATGTATATGCATTTTAACTGAGTCGTTAAGTCATCGTTAGTCGTTACATGTAAGTGTTGTTTTGAAACCTTTAGGTTAACGATCTTGTTAAATGTTGTTAACCCAATGTTTATAATATCAAATGAGATTTTAAATTATTATATTATCATGATATTATCATGTATGAATATCTCTTAATATGATATATATACATTAAATGTCTTTACAACGATAATCGTTACATATATGTCTCGTTTAAAAATCATTAAGTTAGTAGTCTTGTTTTTACATATGTAGTTCATTGTTAATATATTTAATGATATGTTTACTTATCATAGTATCATGTTAACTATATATATATCCATATATATGTCATCATATAGTTTTTACAAGTTTTAACGTTCGTGAATCACCGGTCAACTTGGGTGGTCAAATGTCTATATGAAACATATTTCAATTAATCAAGTCTTAACAAGTTTGATTGCTTAACATGTTGGAAACATTTAATCATGTAAATATCAATCTCAATTAATATATATAAACATGAAAAATTTCGGGTCACTACAGCTGTAATGTCTGCCAGAATCTTGAAATAAATCTGCCATCCCTATCAGAGATAATAGAGATTGGTATTCCATGTCTGGAGACGACCTCCTTCAAATACAGTCGTGCTAACTTCTCCATCTAGTCATCTTCTCTTATTGGCAGGAAGTGTGCTGATTTGGTGAGACGATCAACTATTACCCAAATAGTATCAAAACCACTTGCAGTCCTTGGCAATTTAGTGATGAAATCCATGGTAATGTTTTCCCATTTCCATTCCGGGATTTCGGGTTGTTGAAGTAGACCTGATGGTTTCTGATGCTCAGCTTTGACCTTAGAACACATCAAACATTCTCCTACGTATTTAGCAACATCGGCTTTCATACCCGGCCACCAAAAATGTTTCTTGAGATCCTTGTACATCTTCCCCGTTCCAGGATGTATGGAGTATCTGGTTTTATGAGCTTCTCTAAGTACCATTTCTCTCATATCTCCAAATTTTGGTACCCAAATCCTTTCAGCCCTATACCGGGTTCCGTCTTCCCGAATATTAAGATGCTTCTCCGATCCTTTGGGTATTTCATCCTTTAAATTTCCCTCTTTTAAAACTCCTTGTTGCGCCTCCTTTATTTGAGTAGTAAGGTTATTGTGAATTATTATATTCATAGATTTTACTCGAATGGGTTCTCTGTCCTTCCTGCTCAAGGCGTCAGCTACCATATTTACCTTCCCCGGGTGGTAACGAATCTCAAAGTCGTAATCATTCAACAATTCAATCCACCTACGCTGCCTCATATTCAGTTGTTTCTGATTAAATATGTGTTGAAGACTTTTGTGGTCGGTATATATAATACTTTTGACCCCATATAAGTAGTGCCTCCAAGTCTTTAATACAAAAACAACCTCGCCTAATTCCAAATCATGCGTCGTATAATTTTGCTCGTGAATCTTCAATTGTCTAGACGCATAAGCAATCACCTTCGTCCGTTGCATTAATACACAACCGAGACCTTGCTTTGATGCGTCACAATAAATCACAAAATCATCATTCCCTTCAGGCAATGACAATATAGGTGCCGTAGTTAGCTTTTTCTTCAATAATTGAAACGCCTTCTCTTGTTCATCCTTCCATTCAAATTTCTTCCCTTTATGCGTTAATGCAGTCAAGGGTTTTGCTATTTTGGAGAAATCTTGGATGAATCTTCTGTAGTAACCAGCCAATCCTAAAAATTGACGTATATGCTTCGGAGTTTTTGGGGTTTCCCACTTTTCAATGGTTTCGATCTTTGTCGGGTCCACCTGGATACCTTCTTTGTTCACTATGTGACCGAGGAATTGAACTTCTTCCAACCAAAATGCACACTTTGAAAACTTAGCGTACAGTTTTTCTTTCCTCAATACTTCTAGCACTTTTCTCAAATGTTCTTCGTGCTCTTGATCATTCTTTGAGTAAATAAGTATGTCATCGATGAAAACAATGACAAACTTGTCAAGATATGGCCCACACACTCGGTTCATAAGGTCCATGAACACAGCTGGTGCGTTAGTCAATCCAAACGGCATAACCATAAACTCGTAATGACCATAATGCGTCCTAAAAGCAGTTTTTGGAATATCATCCTCCTTTACTCGCATTTGATGATATCCAGAACGTAAATCGATCTTCGAATAAATCGACGAGCCTTGTAGTTGATCAAATAAGTCGTCAATTCTCGGCAGTGGATAACGGTTTTTGATGGTAAGTTTGTTCAACTCTCTGTAGTCAATACACAACCTAAATTTACCATCCTTCTTCTTAACAAACAAAACAGGAGCCCCCCATGGTGATGTGCTTGGTCGAATGAAACCACGTTCTAATAGTTCTTGCAGTTGGCTTTGCAGTTCTTTCATCTCGCTGGGTGCGAGTCTATAAGGAGCACGAGCTATTGGTGCAGCTCCTGGTACAAGATCTATTTGAAATTCAACAGATCGATGTGGAGGCAGTCCCGGTAATTCTTTCGAAAATACATCGAGAAATTCTTTTGCGACGGGAATATCATTGATGCTCTTTTCTTCAGTTTGTACTTTCTCGACGTGTGCTAGAACAGCATAGCAACCTTTTCTTATTAGTTTTTGTGCCTTCAAATTACTAATAAGATGTAGCTTCATGTTGCCCTTTTCTCCGTACACCATTAAGGGTTCTCCTTCTTCTCGTACAATGCGAATTGCATTTTTATAACATACGATCTCTGCTTTCACCTTCTTCAGCCAGTCCATGCCAACTATTACATCAAAACTCCCTAACTCTACTGGTATCAAATCAATCTTAAATATTTCGCTACCCAGTTTAATTTCTCGATTCTGGCATATATTATCTACTGAAATTAATTTACCGTTTGCTAATTCGAGTAAAAATTTACTATCCAACGGCGTCAATGGACAACTTAATTTAGCACAAAAATCTCTACTCATATAGCATCTATCTGCACCCGAATCAAATAAAACGTAAGCAGATTTATTGTCAATAAGAAACGTACCCATAATAAGCTCCGGGTCTTCCTGTGCCTCTGCCGCATTAATATTGAAAACTCTTCCGCGGCCTTGTCCATTCGTGTTCTCCTGGTTCGGGCAATTTCTAATAATGTGGCCTGGTTTTCCACATTTATAACAAACTACATTGGCATATCTTGCTCCGACACTACTTGCTCCACCATTACTCGTTCTGACACCATTTGTTCCTTTCGTTCTGTTAACCCCTGGTCCGTAGACCTCACACTTCGCCGCGCTATGACCATTTCTTTTACACTTGTTGCAAAATTTGGTGCAGAACCCCGAGTGATACTTTTCACACCTTTGGCATAGCTGCTTCTGATTTTTGTTGTTGTTGTGGTTGTTATTGTTGTTGGGATGATTGTTGTAGTTGATGTTGTTGTTGTTGTTGTTGTTGTTGTTGTTATTGTTGGGCCGTTTGTTGTAGTTACGATTGATGTTGCGATTGTTGGGATAATTGTTGCGATTATTATTGTAATTGCTGTTTTTGTTGTATTGGTGATTCTTATCACCGTTTTCCTCCCACTTTCTTTTGACTTGCTTCACATTGGCCTCTTCAAATGTCTGTTCTTTAATTCTTTCCTCAATCTGGTTCACTAGTTTGTGAGCCATTCTACATGCCTGTTGTATGGAGGCGGGCTCGTGTGAACTTATATCTTTTTGGATTCTTTCCGGTAATCCTTTCACAAATGCGTCGATCTTCTCTTCCTCATCTTCGAACGCTCCCGGACACAATAGGCACAATTCTGTGAATCGTCTTTCGTATGTGGTAATATCAAATCCTTGGGTTCGTAACCTTCTAAGTTCTGTCTTGAGCTTATTGACCTCGGTTCTGGGACGGCACTTCTCGTTCATCAAGTGCTTGAATGCTGACCACGGTAGTGCGTACGCATCATCTTGTTCCACTTGCTCTAGATAGGTATTCCACCATGTTAACGCAGAACCTGTGAAGGTGTGCGTAGCGTACTTCACTTTGTCCTCTTCAGTACACTTACTTATGGTAAACACCGATTCGACCTTCTCGGTCCACTGTTTCAATCCGATCGGTCCTTCGGTTCCATCAAATTCCAAAGGTTTGCAAGCAGTGATTTCTTTGTAGGTGCATCCTACACGATTTCCTGTACTGCTAGATCCAAGGTTATTGTTGGTATACAGCGCAGCCTGTACTGCGGCTATGTTTGAAGCTAGAAAAGTACGGAATTCCTCTTCATTCATATTCACGGTGTGTCGAGTTGTCGGTGCCATTTCCTTCAAAATAGTCAAATGGAACAAGTTAATCATACAGAATATTAAGAGTAGTTAATAGTATTTCGTAGCATAATATGAACTCATTTATAAAAGCTTTTTCTTCATATTAGCGTTTTATAAGTTTAAATTCGGGTAGTACCTACCCGTTAAGTTCATACTTAGTAGCTAATATACAATTCAACTACTACAATTCTATAAGAAAAACTGATTATAATAATATTTCGCGTTCAAACTTTTATACAATATTTTACAAACTTACAATACCGCTTATTTTACATAAAGCATGAAATATAGCACACAATAACTTTGATACAAGATAGTTGTGAAGATAATTCTAGCTAGTACACAAGTCGTTCAGCAAAGGCAATAAAGACACGTAATTCATACGTCCAGAAACAAGTAATGCATTCTGGTTTTACTAGGACTACTTCCCATCCTTGGTCTTGTGGAACATAACCGTTATGGCCGTTGATAAGATAGCGTGTTGTAACGTCGTCAAAGGGACGAGGGTTACGTAATGACCAACAGTCTCGTAATAACCTAAAAACCTCATTTCTTACCCCAATTATCGACTCCGTCACTTGTGGGAACGTTTTGTTTAATAGTTGTAGCCCGATGTTCTTTTTCTCACTTTGGTGAGAAGCGAACATTACTAACCCGTAAGCATAGCATGCTTCTTTATATTGCATGTTAGCCGCTTTTTCTAAATCATGAAGTCCTATATTCGGATACATTGAGTCAAAATAATTTCTTAGCCCGTTGCGTAAAATAGCATTTGGGTTCCCCGCAATATATGCGTCAAAGTAAACACATCGTAACTTGTGGGTTTCCCAATGTGATATCCCCCATCTTTCAAACAAAAGTCTCTTATAAACAAAGACATTCTTGAAACGTTCTTCGAATTTCTTACAAACTGATGTCGCCGTAAATAGTTGTGCCGAAGAATTCTGACCGACTCTAGACAAGATTTCATCAATCATGTCTCCGGGTAGGTCTCTTAAAATATTGGGTTGTCTATCCATTTTGTGTTTTTATACTATAAAATAGACAAGAGTTAGATTCATAAAAAAAAATACTTATTAATACAAGCAATTTTTACATATATCATAAAGCATAAGCACACTATATTACATATATTACACCACACGAATACAACTATCTTATTCCGACTCGCTCGTTTCTTCTTCTTCGGTTTTGTTTTGCTTTGCCAAGTTTCTAGGGATATATGATGTTCCCCTAATACGAGCTGTCGTTTTCCACAACGGTTTAGAAAAATCTGGTGGTTTAGAGGCTCCCAGGTCATTGTTACAACTTAAGGGCTTCAGGGGTTGACGATGTAGTGACCCGAACTTTTCCATGTTTATATATATTAATTGAGATTAATATTTACATGATTAAATGTTTCCAACATGTTAAGCAATCAAACTTGTTAAGACTTGATTAATTGAAATATGTTTCATATAGACAATTGACCACCCAAGTTGACCGGTGATTCACGAACGTTAAAACTTGTAAAAACTATATGATGACATATATATGGATATATATATAGTTAACATGATACTATGATAAGTAAACATATCATTAAGTATATTATCAATAAACTACATATGTAAAAACAAGACTACTAACTTAATGATTTTTAAACGAGACATATATGTAACGATTATCGTTGTAAAGACATTTAATGTATATATATATCATATTAAGAGATATTCATACATGATAATATCATGATAATATAATAATTTAAAATCTCATTTGATATTATAAACATTGGGTTAACAACATTTAACAAGATCGTTAACCTAAAGGTTTCAAAACAACACTTACATGTAACGACTAACGATGACTTAACGACTCAATTAAAATGTATATACATGTAGTGTTTTAATATGTATTTATACACTTTTGAAAGACTTCAATACACTTATCAAAATACTTCTACTTAACAAAAATGCTTACAATTACATCCTCGTTCAGTTTCATCAACAATTCTACTCGTATGCACCCGTATTCGTACTCGTACAATACACAGCTTTTAGATGTATATACTATTGGTATATACACTCCAATGATCAGCTCTTAGCAGCCCATGTGAGTCACCTAACACATGTGGGAACCATCATTTGGCAACTAGCATGAAATATCTCATAAAATTACAAAAATATGAGTAATCATTCATGACTTATTTACATGAAAACAAAATTACATATCCTTTATATCTAATCCATACACCAACGACCAAAAACACCTACAAACACTTTCATTCTTCAATTTTCTTCATCTAATTAATCTCTCTCAAGTTCTATCTTCAAGTTCTAAGTGTTCTTCATAAATTCCAAAAGTTCTAGTTTCATAAAATCAAGAATACTTTCAAGTTTGCTAGCTCACTTCCAATCTTGTAAGGTGATCATCCAACCTCAAGAAATCTTTGTTTCTTATATTAGGTTATCATTCTAATACAAGGTAATAATCATATTCAAACTTTGGTTCAATTTCTATAACTATAACAATCTTATTTCAAGTGATGATCTTACTTGAACTTGTTTTCGTGTCATGATTCTGCTTCAAGAACTTCGAGCCATCCAAGGATCCATTGAAGCTAGATCCACTTTTCTCTTTTCCAGTAGGTTTATCCAAGGAACTTAAGGTAGTAATGATGTTCATAACATCATTCGATTCATACATATAAAGCTATCTTATTCGAAGGTTTAAACTTGTAATCACTAGAACATAGTTTAGTTAATTCTAAACTTGTTCGCAAATAAAAGTTAATCCTTCTAACTTGACTTTTAAAATCAACTAAACACATGTTCTATATCTATATGATATGCTAACTTAATGATTTAAAATCTGGAAACACGAAAAACACCGTAAAACCGGATTTACGCCGTCGTAGTAACACCGCGGGCTGTTTTGGGTTAGTTAATTAAAAACTATGATAAACTTTGATTTAAAAGTTGTTATTCTGGGAAAATGATTTTTATTATGAACATGAAACTATATCCAAAAATTATGGTTAAACTCAAAGTGGAAGTATGTTTTCTAAAATGGTCATCTAGACGTCGTTCTTTCGACTGAAATGACTACCTTTACAAAAACGACTTGTAACTTATTTTTTCGACTATAAACCTATACTTTTTCTGTTTAGATTCATAAAATAGAGTTCAATATGAAACCATAGCAATTTGATTCACTCAAAACGGATTTAAAATGAAGAAGTTATGGGTAAAACAAGATTGGATAATTTTTCTCATTTTAGCTACGTGAAAATTGGTAACAAATCTATTCCAACCATAACTTAATCAACTTGTATTGTATATTACGTAATCTTGAGATACCATAGACACGTATACAATGTTTCGACCTATCATGTCGACACATCTATATATATTTCGGAACAACCATAGACACTCTATATGTGAATGTTGGAGTTAGCTATACAGGGTTGAGGTTGATTCCAAAATATATATAGTTTGAGTTGTGATCAATACTGAGATATGTATATACTGGTTCGTGGATTGATTCAAGATAATATTTATCGATTTATTTCTGTACATCTAACTGTGGACAACTAGTTGTAGGTTACTAACGAGGATAGCTGACTTAATAAACTTAAAACATCAAAATATATTAAAAGTGTTGTAAATATATTTTGAACATACTTTGATATATATGTATATATTGTTATAGGTTCGCGAATCAACCAGTGGCCAAGTCTTACTTCCCGACGAAGTAAAAATCTGTGAAAGTGAGTTATAGTCCCACTTTTAAAATCTAATATTTTTGGGATGAGAATACATGCAGGTTTTATAAATGATTTACAAAATAGACACAAGTACGTGAAACTACATTCTATGGTTGAATTATCGAAATCGAATATGCCCCTTTTTATTAAGTCTGGTAATCTAAGAATTAGGGAACAGACACCCTAATTGACGCGAATCCTAAAGATAGATCTATCGGGCCCAACAAGCTCCATCCAAAGTACCGGATGCTTTAGTACTTCGAAATTTATATCATATCCGAAGGGTGTCCCGGAATGATGGGGATATTCTTATATATGCATCTTGTTAATGTCGGTTACCAGGTGTTCACCATATGAATGATTTTTATCTCTATGTATGGGATGTGTATTGAAATACGAAATCTTGTGGTCTATTATTATGATTTGATATATATAGGTTAAACCTATAACTCACCAACATTTTTGTTGACGTTTTAAGCATGTTTATTCTTAGGTGATTATTAAGAGCTTCCGCTGTCAGATACTTAAATAAGGACGAGATTTGGAGTCCATACTTGTATGATATTGTGTAAAAACTGCATTCAAGAAACTTATTTTGTTGTAACATATTTGTATTGTAAACCATTATGTAATGGTCGTGTGTAAACAGGATATTTTAGATTATCATTATTTGATAATCTACGTAAAGCTTTTTAAAACCTTTATCTATGAAATAAAGGTTATGGTTTGTTTTAAAAATGAATGCAGTCTTTGAAAAACGTCTCATATAGAGGTCAAAACCTCGCAACGAAATCAATTAATATGGAACGTTTTTAATCAATAAGAACGGGACATTTCAGACGATACATATAAAGTTCATCGGGGTTGGAATTAGATTTCTCTATTTTTATGCCCTTTCCCTTATTATTTTCTTTTGCCTTTTTAAATTCAGTTGGGGTAATTTCTATAACATCATCGGAATTCTCATCGGAATCCGATTCATCGGAGAATTGGTAATCCTCCCAATATTTTGCTTCCTTGGAGGAAACACCATTGACCATAATTAAACTTGGTCGGTTGGTTGAGGATTTTCTTTTACTTAACCGTTTTATTATTTCTCCCACCGGTTCTATTTCCTCCTCCGGTTCCTCCTCTTCCGGTTCTGATTCTTCTTCCGGTTCTGATTCTTCTTCGGGTTCTTCTTCGGGAACTTGTGAATCAGTCCAATATATATTCGACTCTTCGTTATTATTAGGTGAGTCAATGGGATTTGTGCTAGAGGTAGACATCTATCACACAATATTAAACATGTTAAGAGATTAATATATCACATAATATATACATGTTAATAATATATAGTTTCCAACAAAAATGTTAAGCAATCATTTTTAAAGAAAACACGGTCGAAGTCCAGACTCACTAATGCATCCTAACAAACTCGATAAGACACACTAATGCAAATTTTCTGGTTCTCTAAGACCAACGCTCGGATACCAACTGAAATGTCCCGTTCTTATTGATTAAAAACGTTCCATATTAATTGATTTCGTTGCGAGGTTTTGACCTCTATATGAGACGTTTTTCAAAGACTGCATTCATTTTTAAAACAAACCATAACCTTTATTTCATAAATAAAGGTTTAAAAAGCTTTACGTAGATTATCAAATAATGATAATCTAAAATATCCTGTTTACACACGACCATTACATAATGGTTTACAATACAAATATGTTACATCGAATTCAGTTTCTTGAATGCAGTTTTTACACAATATCATACAAACATGGACTCCAAATCTTGTCCTTATTTTAGTATGCAACAGCGGAAGCTCTTAGTATTCACCTGAGAATAAACATGCTTTAAACGTCAACAAAAATGTTGGTGAGTTATAGGTTTAACCTATATATATCAAATCGTAACAATAGACCACAAGATTTCATATTTCAATACACATCCCATACATAGAGATAAAAATCATTCATATGGTGAACACCTGGTAACCGACATTAACAAGATGCATATATAAGAATATCCCCATCATTTCGGGACACCCTTCAGATATGATATAAATTTCGAAGTACTAAAGCATCCGGTACTTTAGATGGGGTTTGTTAGGCCCAATAGATCTATCTTTAGGATTCGCGTCAATTAGGGTGTCTGTTCCCTAATTCTTAGATTACCAGACTTAATAAAAAGGGGCATATTTGATTTCGATAATTCAACCATAGAATGTAGTTTCACGTACTTCTGTCTATTTTGTAAATCATTTATAAAACCTGCATGTATTCTCATCCCAAAAATATTAGATTTTAAAAGTGGGACTATAACTCACTTTCACAGATTTTTACTTCGTCGGGAAGTAAGACTTGGCCACTGGTTGATTCACGAACCTATAACAAGATATACATATATATCAAAGTATGTTCAAAATATATTTACAACACTTTTAATATATTTTGATGTTTTAAGTTTATTAAGTCAGCTGTCCTCGTTAGTAACCTAGAACTAGTTGTCCACAGTTAGATGTACAGAAATAAATCGATAAATATTATCTTGAATCAATCCATGACCCAGTGTATACGTATCTCAGTATTGATCACAACTCAAACTATATATATTTTGGAATCAACCTCAACCCTGTATAGCTAACTCCAACATTCACATATAGAGTGTTTATGGTTGTTCCGAAATATATATAGATGTGTCGACATGATAGGTCGAAACATTGTATACGTGTCTATGGTATCTCAATATTACATAATATACAATACAAGTTGATTAAGTTATGGTTGGAATAGATTTGTTACCAATTTTCACGTAGCTAAAATGAGAAAAATTATCCAATCTTGTTTTACCCATAACTTCTTCATTTTAAATCCGTTTTGAGTGAATAAAATTGCTATGGTTTCATATTGAACTCTATTTTATGAATCTAAACAGAAAAAGTATAGGTTTATAGTCAGAAAAATAAGTTACAAGTCGTTTTTGTAAAGGTAGTCATTTCAGTCGAAAGAACGACGTCGAGATGACCATTTTAGAAAACATACTTCCACTTTGAGTTTAACCAAAATTTTTAGATATAGTTTCATGTTCATAATAAAAATCATTTTCCCAGAATAACAACTTTTAAATCAAAGTTTATCGTAGTTTTTAATTAACTAACCCAAAACAGCCCGCGGTGTTACTACGACGGCGTAAATCCGGTTTTACGGTGTTTTTCGTGTTTCCATGTTTTAAATCATTAAGTTAGCATATCATATAGATATAGAACATGTGTTTAGTTGATTTTAAAAGTCAAGTTAGAAGGATTAACTTTTATTTGCGAACAAGTTTAGAATTAAATAAACTATGTTCTAGTGATTATAAGTTTAAACCTTCGAATAAGATAGCTTTATATGTATGAATCGAATGATGTTATGAACATAATTACTACCTCAAGTTCCTTGGATAAACCTACTGGAAATGAGAAAAATAGATCTAGCTTCAAAGGATCCTCGGATGGCTTGAAAGTTCTTGAAGCAGAATCATGACACGAAAACAATTTCAAGTAAGATTTCCACTCGAAATAAGATTGTTATAGTTATAGAAATTGAATTAAAGTTTGAATATGATTATTACCTTGTATTATAAAGATAACCTACTGTAAGTAACAAAGGTTTCTTGATCTTGGATGATTACTTGGAATGTATTTAGAAAACTTGGATGTAAACTTGCAATCTTGGAAGTATTCTTGATTTTATGAAACTAGAACTTTTGGAATTTATGAAGAACACTTAGAACTTGAAGATAGAACTTGAGAGAGATCAATTAGATGAAGAAAATTGAAGAATAAAAGTGTTTGTAGGTGTTTTTGGTCGTTGGTGTATGGATTAGATATAAAGGATATGTAATTTTGTTTTCATGTAAATAAGTCATGAATGATTACTCATATTTTTGTAATTTTATGAGATATTTCATGCTAGTTGCCAAATGATGGTTCCCACATGTGTTAGGTGACTCACATGGGCTGCTAAGAGCTGATCATTGGAGTGTATATACCAATAGTACATACATCTAAAAGCTGTGTATTGTACGAGTACGAATACGAGTGCATACGAGTAGAATTGTTGATGAAACTGAACGAGGATGTAATTGTAAGCATTTTTGTTAAGTAGAAGTATTTTGATAAGTGTCTTGAAGTCTTTCAAAAGTGTATGAATACATATTAAAACACTACATGTATATACATTTTAACTGAGTCGTTAAGTCATCGTTAGTCGTTACATGTAAATGTTGTTTTGAAACCTTTAGGTTAACGATCTTGTTAAATGTTGTTAACCCAATGTTGATAATATTAAAAGAGATTTTAAATTATTATATTATCATGTTATTATGATGTATGAATATCTCTTAATATGATATATATATACATTAAATGTCGTTACAACGATAATCGTTACATATATGTCTCGTTTCAAAATCATTAAGTTAGTAGTCTTGTTTTTACATATGTAGTTCATTGTTAATATACTTAATGATATGTTTACTTATCATAATATCATGTTAACTATATATATAAACATATATATGTCATCATATAGTTTTTACAAGTTTTAACGTTCGTGAATCACCGGTCAACTTGGGTGGTCAATTGTCTATATGAAACCTATTTCAATTAATCAAGTCTTAATAAGTTTGATTGCTTAACATGTTGGAAACACTTAATCATGTAAATAACAATTTCATTTAATATATATAAACATGGAAAAGTTCGGGTCACTACAATGGGACCCACCCCACACCCACCAATCACCCGAAGCCCCATGGGGGAGGGGTATACCCTCATTTGTTTTCCATTTTGTAATATTCATTCATTTTATTTTTACCACTAAACCTAGCCTTCTAAACTTTGCTCTCATTTCTCCTCTCCCTCTCCCTTTGGCTGCTGTTTTCATCACCAAACATCATCATCTTCCTTCAACAATTAAAAGCTTGGATCATTCTATTGTTTGTATAAACGCGTTCCTCTCGTTCTTCTCTACACGTTGATATCTCTTGATTCTCGATTAGGGTAAAAACCCTAACCCTAGATTTTTAATTTTTCATTTATTTTTCTATTTTATGTGATATTATGATAGTATGATGCTTATATGTTATTGTATTATTGATTGTATGCGTAGAAGTGCTCGATTATATATGTTTTCGGTTTGATTGTTTTGGGACAGCGGTTTGTTTGTTATTTTCTGAGAATATAACTGATATAAAAGTGAAATTAAAGTGTTAATATGAGTTCCTCTCATCAAGACATTAATTTTAGACTCCGGATTCATGTTATTTCGATTCCCGGAGCTCTAGATATGATTAAAATGGTGTTTAATTGAAATTGAAATTAAAATGTAAGAACGAATTGGTACAGGTATGGTCTGACTTTTTGACCACTTTTGGAGTCTTTAGGCTGTACTAGTGTGTTAGGATTGATGATTGAATGAACTTTCATGTTTGGGTCATCGAAATCCGAGCCACGGATCACCCGTTATGACTAAAACATGTTTTTGCACGGATTAAAGTTCCAAGTTGAATAATGGCTGTAGGTCACGACTTGGTGGCTGTTATTGGGGTGTTCTTGAGCACACTAAAGTGTCGGGTGGGTTGGTTAGGCGAAGATATATATAAGACTCGCCGAAAACTGATTCACGGGGCTCAAGTTATGACCCGATGAACTTTTAATTAAAACTTATGGTTGTTAAATAAGACTTATGATGTAAATAATGAAATTCATTATTAATAAATTACTTATGATATAAAAAGTAATTATTTTAATTTAAGACTTATGATATATATATTTATTATATCATTTATTAATTAATTATGATTTAATTAAACATTTAATTAAACTTATGATTAATAATATTTTTATTATTAATGAAAAATACTTATGATAAGTATTAAACTTATATTATGAGATTATTATAATAAGGCTTATAATAAGGAATAATTAATTATTTAATTATTATAAGGCTTAGTTATTATTTAATTATAATTTAATTATTAAATACTTATGGTTTAATAATTACAATTAGAAACTTATGATATGATTAATAATTCATTATTAATTAATAATACTTATGACATGATTAAAATTTATTATTAATTAAATATACTAATATTATGATTAATATTTAATTACTTAATTAAATACTTATGTTATATTAATTATATCATTTAAACTTATGTTAACTTTAATAATTCATTTTAATTTAATTAAACTTATGATATGACATAATTATACATATTTGACTTTAATTAACATTATAACTTATATTAATATTATAACTTATACTTTTAAAATTAATGTTGACTATGTTTGACCAAGGTTGACTTTTGAGTTGACTTTCGGTTGACTTTGACTTTCAGTTGACTTTTGTTGACTTTCTAATTAAGGAAACTTTCCTAACTTAATAACTTTCTAAAAATAGAAACTTTCTAAATATGGAAACTTTCTAAATTTAGAAACTTTCCTAAAATAGAAACTTTCCTAAAATAGAAATTTTTCTAAAATAGAAACTTTCCAAAAATTGAAACTTTTCAAAAATTGAAACCTGCTAAAAATAGAAACTTTCTAAAAATAGAAAGTGTGTGTCTGTACGCTGTTCTGATCAAACCGATGCATATTGAGTATTGTTCTATGTCTACTTGCAACATGTACCATAGCTATCATACTAAGACTTGACTTAAGTTAGTTATTTATATCGACATGCTTTATTTATAGGTCGGCGTTGTGATCATTCCTGATCACTTTACTTCATTTTCTGTTCGCATTTTTGTGTGGTTACTTCATTTGCTTTAAGGTGAGTTATAGTCCCATTTTTCTATTTTAAATCTTTTGGGATGAGAATACATGCATTTTATTTTTACGTATTAGACACAAGTGAAAGTTGGTTTAAATTATTCATTGTGAGTCGAACAAAAATATTCCCTAATATGGTAATTGTAATCACTGGTTTCTACTGGTTTCTACTGGTGAACGCGAATCCTATAGATAGATCTATCGGGTTTGACAACCCCATTTCGAGCTAGTCGCGCTAGCAATTTATAATCGGAATGTTTAGTACTTTGTATTTGGTTGAAGATACATTTGTTCGGTGTATATTATTTATTGTGTTTGGCAAGGGTAAATAAATGGTTAAGTGGTTACCAGGTGGCTCACGGAAAATGGAATAATGTTTTTATATGTTTTCTAGCATATAATTTTGTGGTCCAAAAAGGAATTTTTATGTTTTCAAACATAAATTTTTATGGTTTAAATTAAATATTGTTTGCAATATTAAACCTATAATTCACTCAACATTTTTGTTGACAGTTACTCGCATGTTTTATTCTCAGGTTCATGATGGATTGCTTCCGCTGTGCTTAGAGAGTCTGCATATTTATGATGGCAGCTTTTGTTAAACATTAACTTGCATTCTATTTTGATACATTTAATAGTGGATGTTGTTGACTTGTTTTGGTCAACTTTTGGTTAAGTAATAATGTATGGTTTTTCTAAACTTACACATTTTGGTAGGTTTCCCTTATAGGAAATCATTTTTAAATAAAGAATGCAAGGTTATTTATCAAATTCATATAGAGTTATGATCAAGCTGTAGGACCAAGATAACGATGGTCGTCAAGTGAACTTTGATGGGTCGTTAAAACTTACCTACTTACGTACTCACTTACTAAACCTATGATTTCACCAACGTTTTTGTTGACAGATTTTCTATGTTTTTTCTCTGGTCCTTGAACGATATGTGTTACATGCTTCCGCACTCTATTTTGATACTTGCTTCGATGTCGAGTATACTTGCATACTTGGAGCGTCTTTTGACTTTACATTAAACCGTGTCGCATAAGTTTCATTTGTACTTAAAAAACGTTGTATCGTATTGGTCGTTGAACTACTTTGTAAATTTTGAAACATCTTTACATATGAAATGAATGCGATATATTTTGGTCAAACGTTGTTTTAAAGACTTATGACCACGTAACGGGACCTAAGTAGACGGCGCCATCAATGACGATTTTATTGGGTCGCTATAATACCCTCTTTCGTAGTGACGCCCGTTGACATCAAATGGTGAAGGTGGAGCCGTTCCATCTTTTATAGAGTTGAAAATTGGTGATGTATTTAGAATGTTAATATCATTGTTCGAACCTGCCATACTAAAGAATGCATGCCATATCCACAAATCTTGTGAGGCGACTGCTCCAAGCATTACATAAGGCAATTTTTGATCACCTCTTATGTATTGCCCTTGCCAACCAACAGGACAATTCTTCCACTCCCAATGCATACGATCTATACTACCAAGCATACCCAGTAAACCATGTTTTTGTTCGTGAAAATTATAAAGTCTAGCGAAATCTTCGGCAGTGAGTTTTCGCAAATATTCTCTAGCAAATAAATGAAATACGCATTTAAAGAAATAATCTAAACATAAAGTGGCCGTTTTCTCACCTATTTTTATGTATTCATCAAACAAATCGGGTGTAGTTCCATACTCCATTTGACGTATGGCCGCTGTACACTTTTGAAGAATCGTCAAACTTTGATGACCTGTTGCATCGGGACGTTCCAGAAAAAACAAAAAATATTCAGGAATATTGGTACTATTAAAATTAGATATACCTTCCACAATTCGGAGAAATAACTGACGACTCATTCGATAACGTCTCTTAAATTTATTTTTGGGATACATTGGTGTCTCCGAAAAATAATCATTATATAACCTTAAAGCAGCATCTTCACGATCCCTAGCAATATAAACCCGGCTTCGAGGGAATCGCGAACTACTTGCTTCTCCATCGAATTCTTCTTCCGTTAAACTATTAATAAAACTAACAATTTTTTCATCATCGAAATCATCATCAAGAAACTCGAGCATCTTGTAAGTATCTTCCATTGTGAAAAAAATAAAATTGTTGTTTGTATGTTATTTGATTAAAATAAAAGAATAGAAGTAGGATTGATGATGTTTGTGTGTTAAAAATTCATGTAATGTATATATATATATATATATATATATATTGTGACGCCCCGCACAAAATCAACGTGTATGGATCATCAACAACAGGTTCTTTACAAGGTCAAACACTATATGCTGTTTAAAAACGAGTTTTGCATTCGTGAAAAAGATAACTTCAAATGTTTTACAAAAGATAACGTGACACAAAAGTCATTACAAAACCAGTAATCCAAAATAACATAAGTTACGAATGCAAAAATATAAGTTCCATGATTGAGACATCTCTAAGTAATGCAGCGGAATTCTAGCATAGCAGTTCCTTAACAGCAAGTTTAACACCAAGACAGCAAGTCTAAACAGCGGAAGCAACAACGTCTAAGCACCTGAGAAATACATGCTTAAAAAGTCAACACGAATGTTGGTGAGCTATAGTTTGTCTGTAATTAGTAATGTAATGTAGGCCACGAGATTTCAGTGCTTCAAACCAGCATTTCAAATCAGTATTTCAAATCAGTATGATAAAGTATTTTCTTAACCGTGGGCACCCGGTAACTAACTTAACGTAATATTACCCCCTAAAAGTACACTTGGCGAGTGCGTATGTTTATGAAGTATTAAACACCCGTTAAATGCTATCGTGACTAGCCTGAGTGGGGATGTCAAACCCTATAGATCCATATCTAAGATTCGCGTTCACCGGTTCAAAAACCAATGACTAAACGTTACCGAGCTAAGGGGAAAGTTTATGCCGTTGTATAACCCACACATATATAAAGTTTAAGTACTCGTGCCTAGTATGTAAAATGTAAAAAGCATGTATTCTCAGTCCCAAAATAGTTAAAGTAAAAAGGGATGCTATAACTCACAGTGAATAAGCAGTAAAAGTCGTCACGAAAGTGTGCAAGTAGTAAGTCGGTCCGAACGGTCGTTAACCTAAGTCAAAGGTTACTAGGTCAGTAGGTTGTCCTCATAAGTTCTAATAGTGCATAAAATAAGTTTAAGTGTCATCATCATCATCATTCATCATCGTAAAAGCTAAGTAAGTTTAACAAGTATAGAGGTCGAAATAATAGGCTGACTTTGATCAGCTGCTATGGCCTCTACGTAAATCAAAAAGATGCGTAATCAGTGGCCATGGCTCCGTATGGGAGTCCTCTAGTTTCTGACCAATTTCCAGAACCAAAATCGTCTTCGTTTGATCGTGGCGATGGTTTAAGTGCGAGTAGGTCAAAAATTTCAGCACAACGTTAATAGGGTGTACTGACTTTCGGAAGGCCATAAATCCTAAACCGTAACTCAGATTAAGACGAGACCTAAACGAAAAATCATCTACTCGAACCGAACTAACTAAAAATTAACTTTCCAGTAGCCCAGGTGGTCTGATCAGATCCCGAAAACAATAAGCAAGGTGCTCCGGTGGGGTTCTTAGTGCTTGATGCTCATCACGGTTCTCATCCTTGATGCTTGTAGCTTCAAGTGTACAACTCGTTGATGGGTTAGCATCACCTTGACCAATATTCTACCATCAACACACAATATGTTAAGACCAAGTAAGAACACAACTCATTTAAGAGTCTTAGATGGATGATGAACCAAGGTTACATCATATCCTTAGTCTTAACACAATTACAAGTTACATTTACAACTAAAGCTACAAACTTTACTTCAATCAAGCAAGTATGAACATAATCTATGTCAAATGAAGTGATGGAACCCTAAGCTAGAGAGCTTGGATCCTTTTCACACAAGTTACAAGATCACAAAGCTAGAAAGCTTGAACCTTTGGTGTTCTTGAAGATCTTGAAGCATAAAGCTTGGATCTTTAAGTTGCATGAAGATCATAAACACAAGTTTTGATCTTTATAACAAAGTAATGAGATCATAAGTTAGAAAACTTAGATCCATCAAAAGATATGAAGATTCAGGCTAGAAAGCTTGCATCTTGGTTGTTCTTGAAGATCTTGAAGCATAAAGCTTGGATCTTTAAGTTACATGAAGATTACAAACACAAGTTTGAATCTTTATAATAAAATAACAAGATTAAAGTTAAAAGATATAGATCTACAAAGTAGGTGAAGATTCAAAGCTAGAAAGCTTGAGTCTTCCATGTTCTTGAAGGATTCAAATCCATGTTTGAATGTACAAGATGTAATCAAGATCAAACCTAAAAAGCTAGATCCTTAGATGATGATGATGAATTCGAAAATGATAAGAGAAGAAGAAGAAGAAATTCAAAAACTTACAAGTTTTAGAGTGAGAAAGATTAGAGAGGAAATAAGAGAGTAAGTGTGTGTGAAATGTAAATGAGAGCAAGTGTAAAATGGGTGGAATAAGGCTTGTATTTATAGGTGAATGAGGTGAGGGGAGGGGTGGTATGGCCATGATTTTCAAGGGGGACAAGGGGGAACAACTTTTGCTTTTTGATTAATGGTTGTCTAAAGTTGGTGCTTATGTTAGGATCCCATGCAACATTAAGGATAATACTTGACAAAAATGCTAGCATGTTCCCTCTAATAAATGGGCATTTGTCTTACTTATTAATGGGTCACTAGTTACTTATAATTGGGCTAATTAAATAGTCCACTAACTAGTGTAGGGTGGGCTTAAGCCCAACAAGATAGAAAGTCCAACAAGACTAACTAGTAAGCATAAGTAAATTACTACGTGTAATTAAGCATCCAAAAACCCAAGTAATTGTTATTATAAAATAATAATTAAGATTTCATAGTCATAATATTCCGATTACGACAAAAGTTAAACGTGTACGCAGTACGCAGTTTGTTCGTAACGTCAAGTGACACTAACGGTCATAAAGGCTTCCGGTGATCAAGTTAAGTATCCTACATACTTAAAGGCATGTTTTAACATATAAATGAAAGTAAGACATGTGTATAAAGATTCCGGAGTATAAAGTAGCATAGTACGCATAAATACGCAGTTTCGCAAAAATCACAAGGCACAAAAACAAGTCGAAAAAGTCGGGTCGTTACATTACCCACCTGTTAATGGAAATTTCGTCCCAAAATTTGAGGAGTGACTAAGAGTGGTACCGTATTTTATTAAGAAGTAGCGTATTAAAGTTCCGTTAGACTCGTGGGCTCAGAAGTGAGTTATTTACCTTGAAAGGTACTCGGGCGTATAAAAGTAAGAATAGGTATATGCTATTAATTAAGTCTCTTGTCCTAAGAGGTCAACAAATTGATTTCGTTTCTTGCTAACATGAATATGTCATCCGAATATATATATACCCACAAAAGGAAATATGATGTTTTTAGCCCTACAGGCATCTTCAGTAAGCCGGATGCATGAAATACATCATGAATGTTTCTAAACTTACCTAAAACATTGAATGCTTATGTCGCTATACAAAGCTGACTGATAGAATGGGAAATATGGTGATCACAACATACTGCGTGTGAGCTTATCCTAAGATGAAATGAAAGCACAGTTCCATAATGTAACTTTATCCTTTCAGTTACATGTTAAAGTTATGGTTAACATCAACTAGAACAACATATAGTTGCAACCAACGAAGGAAGGAATACGTAGAGTAACCATATTAGTGTCGTAGATGTTTTAAGCAGTCCCCTTCCAAGAGGATAACGAGATTCATAGATTCCTAAAGTATCTTACACTACAATTCCGAAAGAAAATCGCACGAAAGGTGTGGTCCTTGAACCAGAGTGAACTCTTCGAGTGGATTGATCCGAATTTATCCTTATACTTATGGGGATGCGCGGATAAGAGGATATGTGAACCCTTGGTCATAAAGAACGGTTTACTCTAAGTGAAAAGAATCTCAAAAACAATTCCTTGTACCTCAACCTACTGATTCATAGAGATGACGTTTACGAGGGTGTTACAATTAAGCCGTGAAACATTGAGAGTAGAAATCCGCATAGTGCCTTTCCTAAGATAGGGTGACCACTGAGTGTTTCCCAGAAAACTTGACTTATCGGCCAGCGTTTTTTCCATGTCTAACCTTAAAAGAAACATTTCATGAGCGCAAAGACTTCTTAACAAATTTTATAAAACTGCCACCCAAAGTGGCTCAAGAGTTTTTAACAAAGATTTTAATAGTAAGCTTTATCCCCAACAGAGGGCGAGAAGAAGCTTGATCCATACATGGTGTAGTCTAATACGAAAACCTTCAATAAAATCAACCAAGGGAGTTTTGAAAAACCTTTAAACATTTGATGTGATAACATAAACGGAACGAAGTTCTTAGTAAATTCAGAAGTATGTACAATGTCTACCATTTTGCACAAACTATTTGACTTAAGTTAAACAACTCAATGAAGGAGCGACTTTTAAATATCTTGAAGGTATAACTTAGTATGTACTAACCCAAAATAAGTAAGGGTAAATTTATTCATATATGATTTTATAAATCGCATAAGTGATAGAAAATTTTTTAGTACTTTCATTTGTCCATAAATCTCGTGAGGACCGCACAAATAAGCAACATGTAAAATCAACGTGTAAAATTTTTGATAAACATAGTTTTTCGTATTTCAGAGGTTACGATTTGAAAAAGATTGAGTGGAAAATCTTTGAATCATCGGTTGACATGTTACTAGGTAGTGAAAACTCATGAATTAAATATAGTTTTGATAATTATAAGGACATAAGTCTTTGGATCAAAAATGTTCACGTGTGAAGTCGTTGCTAAAAAGTGAGGTATGAAGGATAGAGCATGAGGACGAGAAGTTAATCACTTCTTGACTTTGCAAAATGCCAAACAGGTTATGGCCAATATTAATGTCGGAGTACTGATGATGTTAATATCGCTAGATGAGAATCCCTTGGAATAAGTCAGGACTTAGAATTATGTAAGAAAGATCATCGCTCTGACAGGTGTGGCAAATAAGATCCCTGGGGTAACGCAAAAATTTTGAATGGTTTAAGTGTTAGTGGATGCCCGAAGGCTCTGCATGACGTGGTAGTAAGTGCCTTCATCACATACACACACACACACATGAATCTTTAGATTTCGACGATTGTAAAGTCTTCATGATGACTTGGATACGAATAAGCAACGAAAATTTTATATGACAAGCAACGAAAATTTTATAGAAATCGTTTAAGGTGACAATGTAAAAAAGAACGAAGTTCTTAGTAATCTAGGGTTACGTACAACCCGTACCATTCAAAGTAAAATATCTTTTAAATAAAAGATTTGGTTTGTAAAAGTGAAAGTAAAATTTCATATGTATTTGTCAAAAGTAAGTAATCATTTACTTTATTTTATATAACATATACGATTTCAAAATTTTGCACGAATGGCAAATAAAATAAATTTACTTTTATAAAACTTTGAGAGGATCGTACCGTAAAATAGTGTGTGAAAAATTTTTGGCAAACAAAATTTTCATATTTTGGAGGTTACAAGTTGGAAAAAAGATTGATGAGGTTTGAGTAAAAGAATTTAGAAAATTTCGGGTGATATTTTTGAGGTAATAAAAACTATTGAATTTAAATGTGGTTGATGGCTATTATTAGGGCATAAGTCCTTAGACCAAAAATGCTTAAGTGTGAAGTTGTTGCTTATAAGTGAGATATGAATGAAAGAGTGTGAGGATGGGAATTAACTACCCATTGATTTTGGAAAATTTTGAACTGGTATGACTAATATCGAAGTAAGAAGGATGATGGTGTGATTATCATCAAATAAGAAATCTCTCGAAATAAGTTAGGATTCAGAGTCGCGTAAGAATGAGTATCAAATAAGATTCCTGGCTAGTCCTTAAGATAGAATTTGAATCGTTGAAGTGACGGGATACAATTTCCTTTATGTATCGTCGTGTAAGTTTATCCATTGTATCGGTTTCTTTCATGGCTAGAAAGTGAGCAGATTTGGTGAGATGGTCAATGATAACCCAGATAGTGTCCTAACCGCCTACCGTTTTCGGTAGCTTCGTGATAAAATCCATTGTTATTCCTTCCCATTTCCATTGTGGGATTTCAGGTTGTTGTCATGCAACTAATAAGGTTCAGCTTCGGGCTACTTCTCTCCCCGTAAACTATTTGTAGGGATTTAACAAGTTTGAAAGTCTTAAGACCATTTAATAAACATAATCAAAGCGGAAGCATGTTAGTTACATTTTAACTTGTTAATCTTTAAACCATTTTAAAGTTAAACCCCATGGATCAAGTTGTGAAATAATGCTTACTAATTAACAAGAAAGGAAGAGTGTTTTATACCTCCTTAAACTAAGTTTAAGGGCTGAAAAATTGCTTGAATAATGATGAGGAAGATGATGAGACAAAGTACCAACACACCCTTGTATTGGCTAGACTTTAATCACCTTGAATCCTAGCTTCAAACCCACTTTCTTTGGCTAGTAAAATCGACCAGCAGCAGCAACTCAGAGATTGTAGAATGTTGATGGAAATGATGACTTGAAAAAGCTTCTAACTTGAAGCCTCAAGTTGTTATACCCCAAGCTTTTGATTACCAACACCTTGTACTTTTGTTTGGTTAGGATTTTAGCACTTAATCACTTAGAAAACAAGCTCAAGAACCTCTCTTTGTGTATGTTAGAAATCGACCAGCAGCTATGCTGTTAGAAAAGAGAGAGTTTTCTTAACTTAAACCTTGAATCAATGAGTCAATCTTAGGTACAAGTGTTGAGCATGCTTGTATGGGGTTGTGCAATCACAAGTCACAAGAAAACATGGCATGGGCTTCCCCTTGGATACCACAAAGTGGCCGGCCTCCATGAGGTTTTTTTAAAAAAAAAAATGTTGCTCATTTTTATAACATTATACTGTTACAAAAAAAAAAATCCATGTATTTTGTTACTTGCACATATATATTTATAAACCCTTTTATAAATATAAACACAAGTAATTATTTAAACCAATTAAATAATTAAACCCTCATTATATAAATTATCCAAATAATTTATCTCAAGTGAAAATATTTCAGAAACCCGATTTTTCTGAAATCCAAGTGTGGCGTATTTATCATAACGATCCGTTCGTTATGATTAAATACTTATAAGGTGTCGGTAAGCTTGTTATTGGGTATGACCCGACTTGGATCATAACATATTAGCCACATTGATTTAATACGTCTCTCGGGCATACGAAATACTTTCAATCTCCCACTTGCACGAGAAGCGTAAGAAATTAATGCAAGTGACGGATACCACCTAACGACCGTACATCACCCCCAATATGTTATGACTTTGTGCCATTCAATAACATCATCCCTTTCGAGTATCCAACTCGAATATGAATAGGTGAATCTTTTCATTATATACTTTCATCCTAGATGTCATGTTAAACCCAAGAGATACAGAGTGATCACTCTCCTATAGATTTAACTTTATCAGGCCTTAGACATCTGACTCTCAACGAATAAGAGGGACAAATTCCATCTTGACTACATACGTCCTAAATATATACCTTGCACTATGCCTGAGCTCTTCCTTGTGAGCTACCATATTTCAGAATAGCGAAGGAAAGAATCAAGGCACAATACTTGGTAGATATCCGAACCCAATATGTATCTCAGGTCAGAGGATACAATGATATTCCCCTTTACTCAAGATTACATGTGATCAACCACAAGGCTCTATACAGTAAATCTTGAGAGCGGGTCTTCCAATATTTGTATCCCACAAATATCTATGAACCTTGGTTGCAACCTTGCCCCACATTCAACCTGAATGTATACCAATCCAAGTTCATAATAGTCTAAACCTCACACTTGCTCCCACAAATGTGATCGACTACGGAATTTAGAATAATTGCTTATTCATGGATAAAATATGCAAAATAGGAACTTAGCTCAAAATAAATTAAACCATAATTATATTAATGAGTTTGAACAATTTCGTTCCGTTACAATACTTAAAACAGATCATGACCAATCACTAGAATATCGAAGCCCTAATGCACAAACATGTCCTGCATGTTTTGATCCATGTAAGAGCTTCGTGAGAGGATCCGCTATATTAAGATCTGTGTGAACTTTGCGAATACATATCTTTCCCTTTTCAACTTCATCCCTTATGTAGTTGAATCTCCGCTCAATGTGACGGGTCTTTTGGTGAGCACGAGGTTCTTTGATTTGAGCAATCGCACCCTCGTTGTCACAAAAGATCTCAAGAGGGTCCTGAATGGAAGGGACTACTCCTAAGTCGTCGATGAATTTCTTCATCCATGCAGCTTCCTGAGCTGCCAATGATGCGGCAATGTACTCCGACTCTATAGTGGATAATGCAACAACATCCTGTTTTGAACTCTTCCAAGAGACTGCACCTCCATTTAACGTGAAGACATAACCGGATTGTGATCGAGAATCATCACGATCAGTTTGGAAACTCGCATCCACGTAACCTTTCACGGCGAGCTCCTCCTCACCAGACCCATATATTAGAAACATATCCTTAGTCCTCCTAAGGTATTTCAATATACTTTTTACAGCAATCCAATGACTGTTTCCTGGGTTATTCTGGTATCTGCTTGTCAGGCTAAGAGCGCATGACACATCCGGTCTAGTGCATATCATTGCATACATGATTGACCCAATGGCAGATGCATATGGGACTTTCTTCATTCTCTCTTGTTCATCTTTCGTGGTGGGGCACTGAGATGAACTAAGGAGTGTTCCTCTTTGAACAGGTACCAAACCTTTCTTAGAGTTCTCCATCTTAAACCTTTTCAAGATCTTTTCAATGTATGCACTTTGATTCAAACCTATCAGTTTCTTGGATCTATTCCTGTAGATCCCAATCCCCAAAACATATTGTGCTTCTCCAAGATCCTTAATGGAGAAGCATTTACTTAGCCAAGTTTTAACTCCTTGCATTGCCGGAATATCATTTCCAAATAACAATATATCATCCACATATAGTACAAGGAACATGATAGTGCTCCCACTAGCTTTCTTATATACACAAGCTTCATCAGCATTTTTAATGAAGCCAAATTTCTCGGCTTCCTCATTAAAACGATGATTCCACATTCTAGATGCTTGTTTCAATCCGTAGATTGACTTCTTTAACTTGCATACCTTTTTAGGATATTTCGGATCAACAAAACCTTCAGGCTGAACCATATAGACATCTTCCACAAGATATCCATTTAGGAAAGCGGTCTTGACATCCATTTGCCATATTTCATAATCATAATGAGCAGCAATGGCAAGTAATATCCTAATAGACTTTAGCATTGCCACAGGCGAAAAAGTTTCATCATAGTCAACCCCTTGAGTTTGAGTGAAACCTTTTGCTACAAGTCTAGCTTTATATGTATCCAAGTTTCCATGTATGTCGGTTTTCATTTTGAAAAGCCATTTACAATCAACTAGCCTTGAGCCAGCAGGTTGTGTAACAAGTTCCCAAACTTGGTTGTCATACATGGATTGCATCTCAGCGTTCATGGCTTCCTGCCATTTATCTTTATCAATCCTTGATAAAGCATCTTGGTAGTTTATTGGTTCATCCAAATCAACCACATAGCAACCATCCATGAGAAACCCATATCTCTCAGGAGGATTACTAATCCTACCAGATCTGTGAACGTCTTGTGTATTTAGATCATCCATTTGATCACTCTCAACATTTTCATGTTGAGTGCTAGTGTCAACCAATTGTGTATCATCTACTTAATCTTGAACCTCTTCAAGATCTATCTTCCTTTCACTACTTCCTTCCATTAGGAACTTAGTTTCAAGGAATTCCGCCTTCCGAGCAACAAATACATTCTGCTCGGATGGATCATAGAAATAATATCCCATATTATCCTTGGGATATCCTATGAAGATACACTTTGTGGATCGAGCATTCAACTTATTAGGGACGTAACACTTAGGATAAGCTTCACATCCCCATACCTTTAAGTATGATAGAGATGGAGGTTTTCCAAACCACATCTCATGAGGTGTTCGTTCCACTTTCTTGGTTGGGGCCATATTTAAAATACGAGCCGCGGAGCATAGACAATAACCCCAAAATGATAGAGGTAACAAGCTTCTAGCCATCATAGATCGAACCATATCCATTAGGGTTCGGTTCCTCCTTTCGGAAACTCCATTCAGTTGGGGTGTTCCAGGTGGAGTAAGTTGTGAGATAATCCCATAACTCCTAAGATGATCTTGGAAAGCATCGCTTAGGTATTCACCTCCTCTATCGGTACGAAGTACCTTGATTGTCTTATTGAGTTGATTTTGTACTTCGCTTTGGTACTCTTTGAATGCTTCAAAAGTTTCGTCCTTATGTCTTAACAAGTAGACATATCCGAAACGACTGAAGTCATCAATGAAAGTAACGAAGTATCTTTCACCATTCCTAGTTATGGGCTTAAAGGGTCCACATACATCCGAATGTATTAATCCCAATAAGTCCTTAGCCCTTTCAAAGGTCCCTTTGAAAGGTGCTTTAGTCATTTTGCCTTGTAAACAAGATTCACATACATCAAACGAGTCTAGTTCATTTGATTTCAAAAGGCCATTCTTTTGAAGTGTATGCATTCGATTCTTGTTTATGTGACCAAGGCGACAATGCCATAAGTAGGAATCACTCAAATCTCTTTTGAGTTTCTTGGTGCTAGTATGGTATATTGAACTACTAGATGAGGTGTCATCATGAACCAATTCATAAATTCCATTTGAAGGCGAAGCCTTAAAATAAAATACATTATCTAAATAAACGTGGATATCATCATTAACAAAATTAAGACAAAAACCACATTCTTTTAAACGGGAAACTGAAATAATGTTTCGACATAAATCCGGTGCATACAAAACATTGTTCAAAATAAGTTCCAAACCACTTGGAAGCTTTAATACAAAGTCTCCTTGAGCCTTCACTTGCACTTTGGCTCCATTACCCATAAAGAGACTTGATGTTCCCGTTTGCTTGCTACTTCTTTTGAATCCCTGCAAAGAATTGCAAATGTGAGTTCCACATCCAGTGTCTAATACCCATGTATTAGAAGAAGTAATACTAAGCTCTATATATACCATATATATGTTACCTGAGGATTGCCCCGCATCCCTCTTTTCCTTCAACTCCTTAAGGTAGACCGGGCAATTGCGTTTCCAGTGACCCACTTCACCGCAACCGAAGCACGGGTCTTCCTTGGGGTTTGCTTGTCCGGCAACCTTTTGCTTCTTGTTCTTGTTTTTGGTTGGGGTAACCATCCTCCCCTTTCCCTTGCCTTGATGGGCGGATCCTTTCCTCTTAGCCGCCTTTGGCTTATAGGTGTTATTACCTTTGGACCCACCATCATTGATCATTAGCACGGGTGAAGCCCTCTTACCCATGCTAGTTTCGGCCGTCCTTAACATGCCATGAAGTTCACCAATGGTCTTATCCATCCCATTCATATTGTAATTAATTACAAATTGGTCAAACCTCTTTGACAGGGAGTTTAGGATAAGATCAGTGGCTAACTCATTAGATATGTTGAGATTAAGGCGGTTTGCGCGATCAATAAGGCTTTTCATTTTGAGGACATAAGAGGATACGGATTGGGTGTCATCCATACGACATGCATGTAACGCTCGAACCGTTTCGAAGCGCTCGACACGTGCTTGTTGAAGGAACATCTCCTTTAATTGCGTAATCATGTCATATGCACTATGATGTTCGAAATCCTTTTGGAGTTCGGGTATCATAGTCCCAAGCATTAGGCAAGCGACTTGCACCGAATCGGCGCAATACTTATCCCAATAAACCATGCCTTCCGTATCATCCTCGTCGGGTTGATCGGGAATGGGGTCTTCCAACACATACGCCTTATCCTCAAGTTTGAGGACAATCCTAAGATTACGGAACCAATCCATAAAGTTCGTATGGTTGAGTTTGTCTTTCTCGAGGAGAGACCTTAATGATAGGTTGTTTAGGTTAAGTGGTGCATTTTGCATGTTGTTGTTATTTGCGGCCATCTACAAAATTAACAAAGTTCATTTAAGTATCGATTTTAAATTTAATAAATAATACCCTTTTAAATATAATTGTTTTATTAAATATTAGAATCCAACGGTAAATCAAATTTCGGTTAGGTGACCTTTATCCCGTTATTTGATTTAGCTAGGTAGTCATTTATATGACAATTGCAATCCTTTTGCAACTTCTAAATTATGGGATCATGCAATCCTTTTGCATGGCATATTTATCCCATCAACGCCTATTTGTTCCTCATGCTTCGGTGACCCTAAGTTCATGATTCCCAAATCAAGTCGTCCTACTTGTGTAAACATGTAAAATTAACATACAAGTGGTTAGGTGACCTTTATCCCACAACCATGCGAATTTTACCTTAACCATATTAGTTAGCTCATAACGGTTAGGTGACCTTTATCCCATTAAGAGTTCCCTAATATTTTTAAGTGTTTCCACAAAAGGATGGCGTTAAACTTGTTTACCTTGTCGATTAAGGGATTTTAAGTTTTCGTTAATTCTAGTTTAAGAAAACATTTATGTCATACACCAACATGCATTTAGTGTATGGTTCATTTGAAATCCGTTTTCAAGTCTTGTAATTTTCCAATTACTTGATATAAACCATTTTATATATATGTGATCCTTTTCTTGTTCTTAATAACCATTTATTAAGGTCTTTAGTTGCTTTTAATTTAACCAATTAAATTGTCATCTTGCATGTTATTAATACGTCTAATTTAACCAATTAAATTGTCGTTTTGCTTGTTGTTATCTTGTGATTAATTGTATCAACCAAACATACAATACAATAAACAAACAAACAAACAATAATGCATGCAAAACAAGTATGTTCACAATCTAGCCATTTTGGTGGACGTTTGTTTAGCCGAAAACAAATGTCACCGGTTAAGGGGTTTCAACACAAAGCAAGAGATTTCCAATCTCCCACTTAACCTTGCATCCAAATGCTACTTGTGTTCTTCAAGTCTTCATTCATCATCTTGTATCTTCATTTTACAAAATATGTATCCTAATACATTTTTCTAGAAAATGAAAATACAACCTAATCTATTTTACATACCAAATATAAAATAAAATTACATAGCCTTATGAATGAACTATTACATGCCAAATGAATAAATATTACAACCATATGAATGATTAATAATTACATACCAAATGAATCATACAAATCATTCAAATATTCAACCAAACACAAGGTCAAGGCATAGATTGCGAACTTTAACATGCAACCAAGTATGATCAAAAGAGAGAGTCCAAAACCCATTTTTGGACTTCAAAACTTTCGGCCATTTTGAGTAACCCACCCAAACCCATGAATTTTTTGCATTCTTCTTTCATGCATGTACTTAGAATGCAAAGTTGATGGGTTTTAAAGCAACAATTCGAAGCATATTTCAACAACTTTGGCTCTAGATACCATTGTAGGGATTTAACAAGTTTGAAAGTCTTAAGACCATTTAATAAACATAATCAAAGCAGAAGCATGTTAGTTACATTTTAACTTGTTAATCTTTAAACCATTTTAAAGTTAAACCCCATGGATCAAGTTGTGAAATAATGCTTACTAATTAACAAGAAAGGAAGAGTGTTTTATACCTCCTTAAACTAAGTTTAAGGGCTGAAAAATTGCTTGAATAATGATGAGGAAGATGATGAGACAAAGTACCAACACACCCTTGTATTGGCTAGACTTTAATCACCTTGAATCCTAGCTTCAAACCCACTTTCTTTGGCTAGTAAAATCGACCAGCAGCAGCAACTCAGAGATTGTAGAATGTTGATGGAAATGATGACTTGAAAAAGCTTCTAACTTGAAGCCTCAAGTTGTTATACCCCAAGCTTTTGATTACCAACACCTTGTACTTTTGTTTGGTTAGGATTTTAGCACTTAATCACTTAGAAAACAAGCTCAAGAACCTCTCTTTGTGTATGTTAGAAATCGACCAGCAGCTATGCTGTTAGAAAAGAGAGAGTTTTCTTAACTTAAACCTTGAATCAATGAGTCAATCTTAGGTACAAGTGTTGAGCATGCTTGTATGGGGTTGTGCAATCACAAGTCACAAGAAAACATGGCATGGACTTCCCCTTGGATACCACAAAGTGGCCGGCCTCCATGAGGTTTTTTTTTTAAAAAAAATGTTGCTCATTTTTATAACATTATACTGTTACAAAAAAAAAAAAATTCCATGTATTTTGTTACTTGCACATATATATTTATAAACCCTTTTATAAATATAAACACAAATAATTATTTAAACCAATTAAATAATTAAACCCTCATTATATAAATTATCCAAATAATTTATCTCAAGTGAAAATATTTCAGAAACCCGATTTTTCTGAAATCCAAGTGTCGCGTATTTATCATAACGATCCGTTCGTTATGATTAAATACTTATAAGGTGTCGGTAAGCTTGTTATTGGGTATGACCCGACTTGGATCATAACATATTAGCCACATTTATTTAATACGTCTCTCGGGCATACGAAATACTTTCACTATTAACGGCTCACCATTCTTACGAGGTACACGAAGGACCTTCTCACTATAAATAACTTTCGCTTTCATCCTTGAAAGCCAGTCCATTCAAACTATTTCAACAAAGCTTCCTAACTTATTATACTTAATTTTCATTCCAACCAAATCTTATTATACTACCGTGAAAAATTCTATCATTCTCCTCAAATAACATCCGCTTGTGCGTAGGTAACTAATCATTTCCACTACTTCTTTAAACTTCCAAGTTTTGTTGACATGAGGTCATCTCCAAATGACCCACCTGTTAATTTTAAGGTACTACCTTAAATCATTCCTCTATATCTGCCAGCTTACCATTAGCTTGTCCTATAGAATACTTAACTCTCATGGTTGTTAATGGCTTATTAGTCATAACACTAAGGTTCTTAGATATAAGGTTTCAATCGCTCTAGTATTAAACAACTCCGAGACAATAAAACATCGTGACGAAACGTACCCTAACTAAAAATCAGGATCCATGCGAGTCTCCATAGCTGAGATAACGATTGCTCTACAGTAAGTAAGTCTAAAGTTTTTCCTATTTAAGAACTTTGTCCTTAAGTGTCCAGAGTGTCTATAACAAATTTTCGGGTTATCATTTCTGCAATCAAGGCCCTTCTTATACAGTATCTGGGCTATGTGGTTATTCTTTCCCTACCTCTAATAGACCATAATGCGTATACTCAAGTGGTTCCTACTAAGATTTTATCTGAATCACTTCATATTCCTTATATAGTAACATTGGGACTTCTGCATGATTCACTTCAATATAATTACGCTGGCCTGGCGTCATTATATTGTACTAAATCATACGTTCATTCCAATATCACTCCATATGGTCAATGTAACGTGATCACTTCCATTTCTACTCAATTTCATCCAACGGTGCTTTATCTATGCTATCTCAAAACCAAATATACATAATTAACCTCACGGTCTTTTGGTGTGGGTGCGTAGGTTCTGTAGGTCATGTATCAATGCCTAAATGTCCCAAAATTTCTTCAAAATGTTCTGGTTCAAGTAACGTCGTTAGGTTCCTTTCTAGAAATTCAATATGGGTCTCGCGTCAAATTGTACGTGTAGCAAGTAGTAATACGATATGTCTTGAGGCGACTCCCAAGTCTTTGGGTATGGCTGAGCCTTAGTAGAAGAAGCTCTGACCTTGTGGAAGGAGATGTCCTCTCGACTTCTCCAATTCCTAAGAGTGCTAGGGACCTAAGTCCAGAAGTGTCGTTAGATCGTCGAGTAGTGGTGAAGAATGAAAGAGATAAGTGACGGTCATGAAGACTTACGAGATACGGGTTAACTCGCGGAAACTGAACATCCTTCTAATGTTCATACATTGTACGTGGCTAATTAGAGTGAGCTCGGGGTGCGGTTACTCCGACAAGCCCTCACATGTCTCCTTCTCCGAGGATCAACTTTAGCGGGTGTGTAATCCGAGGGGTACTCTTCCTAGATTGCGTGAAGTAACGTTTCGATCTCTGGAACGGTGGAACGGTAGTAACAGATGGATTACAATACTAATCCTTAGGGTTAGACGTATGGGAAAAGGGTTCAGAAAAACATCTGAACTAGGAAAGGTAAGTTTTCCAAGTCGGTACAGCGAATAGCAGACGGGTAGCAAGCACGTAATCAGGCATAGTAATTACAGCAGCCTAGTGCGTCTACAGCAGTATATAGCATGGCAATATTAACAGTACTAAACAGAAGTAACATGCAATCGAAAGCAGATAGTAGTATGCAGTAGCGAGGATAAGCAATAGCATACAGCGAGTTCACATAGTAGTAAGAGTAAGCAGTAGCATGCAGCAGATCATATGGCAGTATAAGTAAGCAGTAACATGCAATAGTAGTAAGCAGTAACAAGTAAACGAGCAAGTTGTAGATTAGTCCTATTAGTGAATCCTACTTGGTCTGGTCTAGACTCACTAATGCAACCTAATTCCCTACAACCAATGCTCTGATACCAAATGTGACGCCCCGTACAAAATCAACGTGTACAGATCATCAACAACAGGATCTTTACAAGGTCAAACACTATATGCTGTTTAAAAACGAGTTTTACATTCATGAAAAAGATAACTTCAAATGTTTTACAAAAGATAACGTGACACAAAAGTCATTACAAAACCAGTAATCCAAAATAACATAAGTTACGAATGCAAAAATATAAGTTCCATGATTGAGACATCTCTAAGTAATGCAGCGGAATTCTAGCACAGCGGGTCCTTAACAGCAAGTTTAACACTAAGACAGCAAGTCTAAACAGCGGAAGCAACAACGTCTAAGCACCTGAGAAATACATGCTTAAAAAGTCAACACGAATGTTGGTAAGCTATAGTTTGTCTGTAATCAGTAATGTAATGTAGGCCACGAGATTTCAGTGCTTCAAACCAGCATTTCAAATCAGTATTTTAAATCAGTATGATAAAGTATATGTTTAACCGTGGGCACCCGGTAACTAACTTAACGTAATATTACCCCCTAAAAGTACACTTAGCGAGTGCGTATGTTTACGAAGTATTAAACACCCGTTAATTGCTAGCGCGACTAGCTCGAGTGGGGATGTCAAACCCTATGGATCCATATCTAAGATTCGCGTTCACTGGTTCAAAAACCAATGACTAAACGTTACCGAGCTAAGGGGAAAGTTTATGCCGTTGTATAACCCACACATATATAAAGTTTAAATACTCGCGCCTAGTATGTAAAACGTAAAAACCGTATGTATTCTCAGTCCCAAAATAGTTAAAGTAAAAAGGGATGCTATAACTCACAGTGAATAAGCAGTAAAAGTCGTCACGAAAGTGTGCAAGTAGTAAGTCGGTCCGAACGGTCGTCAACCTAAGTCAAAGGTTACTAGGTCAGTAGGTTATCCTCATAAGTTCTAATAGTGCATAAAATAAGTTTAAGTGTCATCATCATAATCATCATTCATCATCGTAAAAGCTAAGTAAGTTTAACAAGTATAGAGGTCGAAATAATAGGCTGACTTTGATAAGCTGCTACGGCCTCTACGTAAATCGAAAAGACGCGTAATCAGTGGCCATGGCTCCGTATAGGAGTCCTCTAGTTTCTGACCAATTTCCAGAAGTAAACTCGTCTTCGTTTGACCGTGGCGATGGTTTAAGTGCGAGTAGGTCAGAAATTTCAGCACAACGTTAATAGGGTGTAGTGACTTTCGGAAGGCCATAAATCCTAAACCGTAACTCGGATTAAGACGAGGCCTAAATGGAAAATCATCTACTCGAACCGAAATAACTAAAAATTAACTTTCCAATAGCCTAGGTGGTCTGATCAGATCCTGAAAACAATAAGCAAGGTGCTCCGGTGGGGTTCTTAGTGCTTGATGCTCATCACGGTTCTCATCCTTGATGCTTGTAGCTTCAAGTGTACAACTCGTTGATGGGTTAGCATCACCTTGACCAATATTCTACCATCAACACATAATATGTTAAGACCAAGTAAGAACACAACTCATTTAAGAGTCTTAGATGGATGATGAACCAAGGTTACATCATATCCTTAGTCTTAACACAATTACAAGTTACATTTACAACTAAAGCTACAAACTTTACTTCAATCAAGCAAGTATGAACATAATCTAAGTCAAATGAAGTGATGAAACCCTAAGCTAGAGAGCTTGGATCCTTTTCACACAAGTTACGAGATCACAAAGCTAGAAAGCTTGAACTTTTGGTGTTCTTGAAGATCTTGAAGCATAAAGCTTGGATCTTTAAGTTGCATGAAGATCATAAACACAAGTTTTGATCTTTATAACAAAGTAATGAGATCATAAGTTAGAAAACTTAGATCCATCAAAAGATATGAAGATTCAAGCTAGAAAGCTTGCATCTTGGTTGTTCTTGAAGATCTTGAAGCATAAAGCTTGGATCTTTAAGTTACATGAAGATTACAAACACAAGTTTGAATCTTTATAACAAAATAACAAGATTAAAGTTAAAAGATATAGAACTACAAAGTAGGTGAAGATTCAAAGCTAGAAAGCTTGAATCTTCCATGTTTTTGAAGGATTCAAATCCATGTTTGAATCTACAAGATGTAATCAAGATCAAAGCTAAAAAGCTAGATCCTTAGATGATGATGATGAATTAGAAAATGATAAGAGAAGAAGAAGAAGAAGAAGAAATTCAAAAACTTACAAGTTTTAGAGTGAGAAAGACTAGAGAGGAAATAAGAGAGTAAGTGTGTGTGAAATGTAAATGAGAGCAAGTGTAAAATGAGTGGAATAAGGCTTGTATTTATAGGTGAATGAGGTGAGGGGAGGGGTGGTATGGCCGTGATTTTCAAGGGGGGCAAGGGGGGACAACTTTTGCTTTTTTGTTAATGGTTGTCTAAAGTTGGTGCTTATGTTAGGATCTCATGCAACATTAAGGATAATACTTGACAAAAATGCTAGCGTGTTCCCTCTAATAAATGAGCATTTGTCTTACTTATTAATGGGTCACTAGTTACTTATAATTGAGCTAATTAAATAGTCCACTAACTAGTGTAGGGTGGGCAAAAGCCCAACAAGGTAGAAAGTCCAACAAGACTAACTAGTAAGCATAAGTAAATTACTACGCGTAATTAAGCATCCAAAAACCCAAGTAATTGTTATTATAAAATAATAATTAAGATTTCGTAGTCATAATATTCCGATTACGACAAAAGTTAAACGTGTACGCAGTACGCAGTTTGTTCGTAACGTCAAGTGACACTAACGGTCATAAAGACTTCCGGTGATCAAGTTAAGTATCCTACGTACTTAAAGGCACGTTTTAACATATAAATGAAAGTAAGCCATGTGTATAAAGATTCCATAGTATAAAGTAGCACAGTACGCACAAATACGCAGTTTCGCAAAAATCACAAGGCATAAAAACAAGTCGAAAAAGTCGGGTCGTTATATATATATATATATATATATATATATATATATATATATATATATATATATATATATATATATATATATATATATATATATATATATATATATAAGTGGTAGGATCAAGAGGGAAGTAACCAATCGGGGGGAAGCAAAAACTTTTTTTTTCGTTTTTTGAAAAAACTTTGTTCACGAACATTATAGATGAGATGAAAATATGAACATTTAGTAGAGATACTTTGTGATAAATGTTTTTATTTTGGCGAGAAAACGCTCGAAGAAGTAATATATAACAATTATCGTGTTTTTCGAGCGTACGTTGAGGTTTTAGCTATTGGGGTTTAGATATTAGGGTTTATAGGGTTTAGATATTAGGGTTTAGAAATTTAGGGTTTAGGGTTTAGATTTAGGGTTTAGATTTAGGATTTAGATTGAGTTTTTAACACGAACGGTTTAGAGTTTAGGGTTTAGGGTTTGGTGTTTTGGGTTTATGGAATAAACCCAAAACACCAAACCCTAAACCCTAAACCCTAAACCTTAAACCTTAAACTCTAAATCGGGCTAAATTTTACTTCACAAAACATGAAGAAGAAAAAAACGTTCATATTCTTCACGAACAATATTATCTTGAATGTTATTTTTGTCAATCGTTTTCCCGCCTAAATAATAACATTCATCACGAAGTGTCTCTTCTAAATGTTCATATTTTCGTGTGATCTTGATGCCGAAAAAAAAATTCCAAAAAAAACGAAAAAAAAAATAAAAATTTGCTTCCCCCGCTTCCCCCCAATTGGTTACTTCCCCATTGATCATGCCCCTATATATATATATATATATATATATATATATATATATATATATATATATATATATATATATATATATATATATATATATATATATATATACGTCGATTTATTGGCGATTTGACTCACTCTTTGAGCCTAAATTAAATTTCAGGCAGGATTTAAAACCAATGAAAATTAATTTTACCATTTTCATGGTGTCTCAATTTTATTTTTAATTTTATTTAATTTTATTTTTAAAAACGTTTTCCTACGTATTGGCCGGAGGTCCACTCGGAAGCAATCTCTCTATCCGTCGAATAGAGAGATGGATGACTTTCTCTACTTTTGAGGGTGTTTTCACTCTGGGTGGAGAAATGACTTGTCTTTATTCTCGGATAGGGGAATGATTGTCTACATCTCACCTCCCCCGTACACCACTTATGTGGTATTGGGTTTTGTTGTTGTTGTATAAAATTACTGAATTTTTTTTATAGCCAACGGCTATAAGAAACAGACCAACCAGAGTTGGCCACGTGTCACCAACGGCCGTGACCTCCCCCGCTTCTTCTCCCCAAACGCGAAAGTGATGCCACCATGTGCCGCCTGGTTACGGCCGAAATCTGACGTTTCTGGTACCAAGTGGACAAGTAACGGGGTCACTTAGGACCAGTTACGAATGGTCTAATCTTCATATCTCAAATTCATCATTTATACACACTACACGTGTTAATCATATGCATTCATACATTCATTGATATCATCTACTGTTGAATATTATTCTTCGTCTATATACTCCGTATTAAATAGCAAACGAAATTTTGTCGTTTGACCAAACGACAATGATATATCTAACTAGGTTTTTTTAATAAAGATGTCACTTTAATATAATGACCCGTAGAATTACGGGTTTGTTTAAACGAAACAGTTTAGTGATATTTTTAGATATTAAGTGAACGTAAATGCTAAAGTCATTTAGTTTAATGAACCGTGGAACCACAGATTCCGACTAAGAAACTTGTTATTTTTACAAATATATTGATATACTTAACATTAGAATAAATGAAGTACATTTATTCTCCCACGACTTTCTTCCAATTTTCATTACAATTACTATTTTCATTGTTATAAAAGCATACACTACAACATTTTATTGAGACATGTATTTCATATACATATGTAACGTAATTAATCCCGTAAAAAGCCAATAATAATAATAATAATAATAATAATAATAATAATAATAATAATAATAATAATAATAATAATAATAATAATAATAATAATAATAATAATAATAATAATAATAATAATAATAAAGTTTGCTCTAAAATTGAGTATGTATAATTTTAATAATAATTATTAGTAATAACAAATGTCTCTTTATTTTTTTTTAAATTTAAAATACAATTATCATATGAAGGTTGTACAATATACTTCAAAGTTTGTATATGTGTTCATGAGATTTCTTGTAAAAGATTGTATAATGTTTTAAAGTTTGTACATATAGTTATGGAGATGTTTTATCATAAGGTTGTACATAATGCTTCAAATATAGTACATATGGTATGGAGGTGTTTACCATAAGGTTGTACATAATGTTTCAAATATTGTACATATAATCATGAGGGTATTTTATTATATGGTTGTACATAATGTTTCACATATTATACAATGGACATTTTAATATTTTTATTAAATATAATTGATTATTTTAATGACATTATAATGGGGGCTTAGAAATTTTTTCTTTATTTTTTCTTTATTTTTTTAAGTTTGAATAATCCTTATTTATGACATCATTATTTTAGAGATTTATACTGTATAATACTATAGATAGTAATGGATAGTGGCTTTCATCTTTGTATTTTTTTTTTAAAAGTTTGGTAACTATCTTATTTTTTTCATTCTCGCACGGCTACAAGTTATATACTAACTATTAATAATAATTAATTTGATAAATTTCAAAAAATATGCAATAAAATTGAGACGACTTAGGACAATTAAGTTGGTACAATAAAAAAATATATATTTATATTTAACAATGAAATTGATCGTATATGTAAAAGCTATGTTACACCATTTTGAACAATTATCATTTATTGTACAGAAATAACCGATCATATATATAATATATTATTTTTTTATCGCGTTGGTTATATTTTATTTTTAACTAATTATTACTTTATTGTCATATAAGATCATTATAATAAAACGGGGACCCTCCTTACAACTTCATGTCGTTGTGTATTTTAAACGACAATGCACCCACATCCTTTTTTATACTCCGTACATTTTATTTATATTACTTTTACATTTTTAATAATAATAATAATAATAATAATAATAATAATAATAATAATAATAATAATAATAATAATAATAATTATTATTATTATTATTATTATTATTATTATTATTATTATTATTATTATTATATCATTTGGAAAAATACAATCGCTAACTTGATATGGAACGAAATCACTTTTTTTATAACGACAATTTAGAGATCGAATCCTCTCATTTGTCACCCACATACTCGTTAGAAAGAAACTCCATGCACCCATCGCGCAACGCGTACCCAGAATGCTTTAGGTTAACTTCTTGGCCCGTACAGAGTGAAGGATACCAGAGGCACAACTTTGGAGAAAACTCATCTCCCCTTCCCCTAGGATTTGAACCTGCACATATTTTTTCAAAGATATGGATCCAGAACCATCTGAGGCTTTTTACCACTCAATCAATCGTAGCATCATTTGAAATATTTCGATTTTTAATGTATAATTTGTTTCAATTTTTTTCATATGCTTTAGTAGAGACTATTTGTATTATTTTAATAAAAGGTTTGTATCAGTTATTAATGTGCAAATTATAATTATTAAGATATTGAGCCAAATCATTTTCTGCGGCAACGCGATTGCTATCTTTTTCACTTGTTGCACACATATACATACATATCATTCTATCGTTGATAATTCATCATTGAGATATTCTTTATACATACAATATTAAATAGCTTTCCTATTGTAAATATTTGTTAAAGGTTTTCATATATGCTATATTGATTGATGAGTTTCACGTGCTCTAAGCTCGCCAAAGCCACGAGAGGAATGAGTATTCTCACGAACAAGCATCTGAGGCCTCAGAGCTCACATCGATAGAAAATAGTAATTAAAAAATTAAAAATAAATAATACATAATTATTTTAAGAATTCAATTTCTCGAGTTAAAATCATAATTGTAGTTTTAAACCCAAAACTTATCCATAAACCATTTTATAATTCGGGTGGTACAAAAAATCTGAATCAAATCCAGATTGGCCGAACCCATTTCATCAAAAGTTATTTAGATTGGTCCATTTTTCAAGTTGAACCATTTAATGAACACCCATAGACTCACCCACGATTTTTAAATGAAGAAATTATATGCATTTCAAATTTATAAATATGAAGCCTGTGTTTTTTTTTTTTTTTTTCCAAGAGCCGATGTTTTTTATGAAAAGAAGACAGAAGGCTAAATATATTATGAAATTAAAATTTAATAATGAGGTGGGGGGGGGGGGGGGGGGGGGGGGGGGGTGGGGTGTATTTTGCTCCAAATTTCAAGATGCGAGTACAAAGAGAGTCACATGTGGGCTCCAATTTGGTTAAAACAAAACATTCGTTAAGTTGATGGTGAACCCAGTTAACGAACACCCTTAACGAGGCGGTGCCTATGGCACCAAGCCTTTAACGAGTGCCACATCAGCTGGTAACGAGTGGTAATGAGATCATAGGTAGTGGTCTTATAACCCTGACATATATTGCTTCTCAAAAATAGGATCCCACCGGCCGACCAGCCTCGTTCCACACGTTCAGCTCTTCTACCACTAGATTAATTGTTCGAAGTAGTGATGGTGGTGTCACCACTCACCAGATGAAGCTCAATACTATGTTACGAGTATCCACAAGAAATGGCGACTCTTTTGTGTTGATATCATCTAACAAGAAATGGCGAATCTCATATCCTATATGTGCTTATATAACACGTGGGAAACATATTTGGTTATTCTTTTCAACTTTCATCGTCTCACCATTCATATTTTACTTGAATTTTGTGTCTATTTACCAAAGGATTGAAGATTCTCGTAATTAGGCTCTATATACAAAAGATTAGCAGTCAAGCTGTTTGTTTGAGTCTTGCAAAGGATGAACATATTGTTAGGACTTAGGAACACTGTAAACAAACATCATGCTATTACCATCTTTTTACATTTTCAAAGAGTTTTATTAACTAAACAAACAAATGGCTAATGAACTATATGTAATTTATGTATACTGTATCAAAGAAAAAATAATTACATAAAATATTACTCTTCTAAGATTATCTCTTTAATAACTAACATGAACACAAGATGCTGATATTTTCTCCTGAACTTTATATTTAGACATCATTTTCATCTACTTACCATCATCAGCCAACGATACCTGCTCCATTTGATCACCATCATCTTCCTGCACAGCTTTTAGTCTTTTTACGTCATCAGTAGTCCTTACACTTTGCACAACTATTGGGGTTTGATCATCACTAACAACCTTTACATCAATATGCTCTTCTGTTGGCTTTGCCTGCAGTTATAATAAAATTTATTAGCTTCGTTAACAGGTTGCAACATAGAATGAACTAAGTGGCCACTGGAGTCGAGATTTAACCTTGTTTTTGTCACGCCAGCCGAGCCCAAATGGTCTAGATAACAGACTTATCTTTCTTGCAGGTATTTCTTGAGAAAGTTCTTGACTTGTTTTTATTGCTGATGAATCTTGATTCACAGATCTACAGGATAAAGTGATAAAGCAAACTTTTTTTTTTAACTACCAATAAAAGAAAAGAACAAAATGTATGTGGGTCAGCCTGACTCAACCCGACTGTTTTGCCATATCTACATAAGGGTTACATGGGTGGTACCTTGGAGAAGGTTGGGCTTTAGTCTGGCCAGACTGATATTGCAAAGTTGCCTCCAACATTGATTCTGCCATAACCACCCTCTTCTCCATTTCAGCAAGGGAATTAGTTGCTGCTTCATATTTTTCCTGAATAGACGAAATTTAAATTTGCTATTCAATTATTTTTATAATGGTAATTAGTAAAAGTATAATCTTAATTCAAATATTTGCATAATAGTTTGATAAAAGTATATGTGTTATAGATTAAACCTGCAGGACTTCAGTGGCATATCTCTGGGCTGCAGCATCTTGCTCGGCATATCTTCTAGCATCTTCTGTTACCTTTTGTTCTTGCTCTACCCGCATTAATACCTTTAGAAATTAACAACTTATAATTACCATCTAAATTTATTGTAATTATTATATTATTATTATATGTCAAGGTGTTTCTTATATCAAGCCTCAAATCAAAACCTGAAGCATGGCATTCTCTTGTTCCTGTTTGTCAGCAAGGGCATGTTTCAGGTCATCAACGTCTCGCTCTAATTGCTCAACCTAAGTAAATCGTTGCGTAAGATATCAAAGTGACATTCTTAATGGTTGAAACAGATATTTGTTATTGTTTTATTCGAAAGAATAACATTTTGGTGAAATTATTTGTAGCATACCTTTGCACTTAATTCTCGACGATTGTCCTGCTTGACCATCTCCATTAAGGCCATCTCCAACTCTTCAGCTCTGGAGAGAAGAAAGTATTGAATCATTTTCAAGAAGGGTTTATAATTTGGTAGTGCATCAAACTTTACACCTTTTACAACATCCTATTATATGATTTTTGCAATTTTTGGCTACATAAATCGATGTTTTTTTTTTTTTGTAAATTCTACACATACAGTAGTAAGTTAGATGCTAAAAAAAGACGGGTTTGAAACTTGCATAGATACAATAGGATGTGTTGAAGAAACATAAAATAGTAAAAGGTGTAAAGTTGCATACATTTCCAAACTATAAACCCTTAAAAGAAACATATTTAAGCAACTGAAGTTGAAGTTGAAGTTGAAGTTGAAGTTGTGAAGGCTAAATATGAATTTAACAAATAGTATAAGTTATGTATCAGTGTGCTATTAAGTGGAAACTAATTATACAGTAATATACTAAATACTAAATTCAAATAATGTCAAAAAAGTTCATAATATATATGTGAACAAGAAAATAGGCTTTCATAGGCAACAACAAATATATTATGCTAAACAATCTGCCAAAAACAATATTTTATAGCGACCTGAGTATCGCAGATCTTTTTTCTTCTAGTACTCTGCACAGCTCATTCTTTAACCATGCCACCTAGAAACATTTCAAAATCAATAAGTCATTAGAAACTACTACGGGGTATGATATTTACTTTTATCCTATTCCTAATTCTCTTTTTCAGTTGATCAATGAGTAATTTAATTTTTGTAGGTACATATGAGTTATGACTCTTATTTGAAATGAGATCAATAAGTCTTTTAAGTCTGACTAACCTGTTCTTGAAGATCTGGTACAGAATCAATTTCAGCATCATCCGTATTAGAAGACTCGGAATTCACTCGCGATAATCCACCATTTGTCGTTATATTTTCTGTTTTATTTTCATTAAGACCATATAACTTAGATGCCAAACCCTTATTTAGTCCCTTTGATCTTTCCTCAATAGCAGCTTCTACAGCCGGTCGATATTTGTTTCTCAATTCTTGTAGTCTGTCCTCATTGACATTTTGATAACCCATGCAAGCGGTCAACACAAGTTGACTACTATCGAATGTTGACCCAGCTAATGATTGCAAAAGCGTAACAGCATCTCCAGCATCTTTTGTTGTTACTAATGCAGGTCCTACACAAAACTATAGAAACTTAAATAAAATTGTAAAAAAACGTATAAACACAAGTAAATGCATATCTCCTTGACACATCACACATATCAAGAGCAATGACAAAAAGAAAGAAAACACAGTACCATATAATTCCATCAATGCAAGGGCTGTTCGAAAGAGCATAACACGATTTCCTTGAAATAAAAGTACATCCCAGACTCTGAGAACTGGAGCGAAAAGACACCAGTTATGAAAAGATATATAAGCACTTAAGCAGGGACTATTTTGTAATTTTTTGTTGAGTAATAAAGTAGATAAATTTATGAAACGAAAGAACTAACCACTTTCCCAGGGAAGCATATTCATAAATATCGAAAGGAACCATGGTCCCGAGATCCAGGCTATCTGGACTCCAAGGTAATCTAAATGGTTTACTGCATCAAATAATCAAGAAACATAAGAAACTAAGAGAGTATGTCACGCGCAGATGTGCAATGCAGAAACATTGGTGGAAGAATGAAAACGAACCCAATTTAGGAAACCTCTCACGCACCAATTCCTCGAAAACAAGTTGATCAACCTAAAAATAAACCAGATTGCAATATATAAAAAGCTCGTTTTTTTTAATCATCTTCAAGACTATGGATGGGGTTTAAACATGTTTAGTAAGTGTATAGTTAAAAAAGACATTATGTACCTGGGACTCAATCATTTCCTCTGAATAGTATCCCTCGAAATAGTCATCAAGAATACCCAACAAAGCCCTGAGATTGGAATATAATATGAGCATTTTATATTCAAATTGAGTTTTAGTAGTGATAAAAAGTTAAAACGTTTGATTAAGGCTCAAACGCACCAAAAAGCATTTTCTTCTGGCATCAGAAGCAGTAATAAGCCAGCAAAGAAATTCATGGCCTACATATAATCCAACAGATTACATAGATAAATGTACTTAAATCTTTATAACATTTTCTTACATAATTTATAAAACACATGTAAAAACATGTCCAAATATCAAACCTGGCAGTAACCAACAGAAGGATTATGCCGAGCATAAGCCGTGAGTAATCGTCTTAAAGCATTTCTACCACCCTCATCCAGAGCAGGATGACCTGGAAAAGTTCGAGGCAAATCCTGTATACATAAAATAATATATATAACCGAAAAAACATTAAAAGGATGTGGTTTTATGATAAATAGAATCGAATGCTTTGGAAAATTACCTTCTCAATCTGCCCTTTCCATTTTTCAGGTACGTCTACCAATTCAGTTTGCAACTTTTCACTTGCTTCGTCTACTTGATCCGAACTGTTATCATTCTTGTTATCAGGATATAAAAGATTCTGATAATAATTCTTCACGTGGCGACCCTTCACGCCCACAAAAGCTTGCCACAACTGAAATCACAAGTTGTATATTAAACACAAAATCTAATATTCATAAAACGCAACATCAGCTTGAGAACAAAAAGTTACCTCTCCCCTAAGAGCCATTGGAACTCCCCCTTGAACAAGAAACTCCAATTCTTCTTTCCAATGAATCGAAGATTCTGATGATGTCACACCTGGAATCGGGTTACTTGACCCATCACTTGACAAAACCTCTGAAACCAGGTCCCTATCCAAGTCATAAAACTCATCGTCTGAATCCTCTTCAGCTACGACATCTTCTTCTGTTTTTGTTTCAGTAACAGTTTTCTTAACACGAGCATTCATCATATCCTCAATGGCTCGAAGCGACGGCCTAATTTGAGTCCATATTTGGGCCTCACGAGTTTTTGGATCATTCTTGTCATCTCCTTCTGACGCCACCTTGATAATGTCACCATTAAGTAACGATGGTTTGTCTTCCTCTTCAATCGAGCCATTTACAGGCAACTGAGCAGACTCAGACTGCCGTTCTAGAAAATCCTTCCACCGATCTGACCGTTCTTCCTCTTCTTCCTAAAACCATACACTGGCGTAAAGTTACTTTCAAGACATATTTATTTGCATATAATTAATGTAGAAAGAATATAACCTGGTAGATATTTGAATATTCACGAAATCGTTGTACATGTTGAGGCCTCACTGCAAAACCGTAGGCGTCTCTGCACAACAAATAATATTATCAATTTCAAGCAAAATTCAATTTCCAATCAAATGTAATTATTAAGTATCAGCTCAAATCACATATAAATTAGAACGCAAACAGAGTTTACATGATGCTCCGTATTACACTGTATCAGATATTTGACAGGAAATAAAAAAATAATGTAAATACTAATCCGTACTATACTAAATGTATATGATATTAGTTTGATCCTAAAATGTAGCGAATCACTAATTCCTTAGCCAAAATTAGTAACTCTTCTGATAAATTTAGTAAGTTACAATGACACAACAGCATTAAATTACAGTTACAGCATCATATAATACCAAAAACAGCATAAATTAAATCAACCGTAAAAATAGGTTAAACTGATCAAGTATTACACATCGAAAAAAAGGGGTGAAATGATTGTAAAATTGAAAACCCTAAGAAAAGAGGTCAGAATTTAAGTATGAGTTGAAACAAGTACCTCTTATGTTCGAAAGTAACAATAGAAGGATTCAATATTTGAAGTTTAGCCGTCTTCATTAGTTACCGGTGTTCGATCTAACTTCCGATGAACCTATAGATATAGATACATATATGTATGCATAGAAAGATATATAAAGCTACGCAGCACAACTGCTTCTTCAGAGTAGTCTGTATAGTTTTGGTTGATGCATAATAACGAAAATAAAAAATTAAATAAATAAATATATATAATCACGTGATAAAGCCGAAATTAGCGAATCACGTTATGCATTCCACTAAATCACGAACTGTAATTGAGTATGTGATTGATGCATGTATAGGAAGAGAGACATGTGCTCATGAGTTCTTCACACGAAACCGAGTTTTTTTGTAGTGTGAATTTTATTTTAGGGGGTCAAAGGACGGGTACTACGTTTTTCTTTTTCTTTCAGATCTTAAAAGCTTACTTTATGGGATCCTTATTTTTGTTTTTATGAATAGGAAGTCCATTCTTTTAATTCTCTTATTGTATCCATTCAACTATATTAATTATTCTATTGTATCTTGTTGAGAAGGTATCAGGTTAATATGTAGAGAAATTTCATGATTAATCCATAAACTTAACGTCCGTTAAATTTTTCGTTAACTCTCATCTAATCCTACCATTCCCTTCATCATTTTCAAAAAGATAAATTTCATTAATAAAAAAGTAATCATTTTACCTTAATCTTCTTCTTTCTTTCACAAAAACACAAATCATTTATGTTCAGGAACTTCATAAATCCATTTAAACTTGAATAATCCAAAATCAATTCTAAATCCCTACAAACACTACATCGTACAGTAAAAAACAAAACTGTCATGGCCAATCTCATTACCATTTTTCAGAACCACCTCATTATATCACTCATTCTCTAATTGCAAACGAGTAGTTATGAAACTTTAAATCAGGTGTAGCAATTAGGGAACTTTATATACGAATTTACACTCCCCAATCTCTAAAAAAATAAATGAAGATAATATACAGAAATTAGGGAACTTTAATTGCAAATATAGCTGGTGTTGATTTTTCAGTTCTGAAAATCAAGTGTAGTTCATAACTTACCAAATTAAGTGGCAAACGAGTTTACAACCCCTGACCCACTTCAAAAGTATAATGCAAGGAAACTTATAAAAGGTAATATACCACGTCTGGTCAATCCTGCCAAGTATTCTGTTTGCAACATCCATCACCAACAAGAAACCGAAAACCAAGATATGAATTTCAAGCTTTGTTCTTCGATTTCACCGGCGTCGCTTTATAAACGACCACCGAACCCAATTTTCCTTCAATTTCATTGTTGACGGTAGGTCTGGAATGACGGTAGATCTCGAATGAGTTTCAGATCTGGGTTTCCAATGGGTTTAAAAATCAGGCCTGCTTAACGATGGTATTTATATGTCTTTGTTTTAGTTTAATTAGGGTCAGGATTTGAACATGAAAGTGTAAAGAAATTAGGGTTTGTATATGAAGGACTAATGTCGTTAAGAACTAATAAAGATAACTAGCTTGCAATATCTGATAAACATAAGGGACTAATAATGTAACTTTCTCCATCATGTGACATGAAGTTTACCTATTATAACAGGTTAACTACATACAATAGAACAATTAAAATAGTTTAATGCATACAATAGGAGATTTGAAAGTTCGATGCATACAATATGAATTTGGTGAAAGTTCAATGCATTTTCAAACAATTTTTCCATTTTATTTTAGGGGGTCAAAGGACGGGTACTACGTTTTTCTTTTTCTTTCAGATCTAAAAAGCTAACTCTATGGGATCCTTATTTTTGTTTTTATGAATATGAAGTCCTTATTTTTGTTTTTTTTGTTTTTTTTTTTTGAATATGAATAGTACTCTGTAATAATAATTGTGAACTTTTTAAAAAAAAAACAAGTCAGTTCAAAGAGAATAGTAACTCAAGCAGCATCAGTAGACAGTTTTTCAATTAGTATATTAGGATAATTTATGGTTGGGTCTTAAAGTTGGTACTAAAAATTAAGATGGGATCTCAAGTTTAATTTGATCATGGTTGGTCACAAGTTTTTTATATTGTACATGAATGATCTTAGAGTTATAGTTAACAGATCGTTAGTCTCCATAGTTAAGTAAGACACGAGAGTTAACTCTGAGCCCATTCGTATAAAATGTTTAAAAGTTGATACCAATCATGAACGATTTGAGTAACTTCTACATATTGTAATAGCCCGATTAGAGTCTCGTAGAGACTCCACCACAAGACTCATTTTATGTACCATAGTTCAACAAACTTAACAAAGGTTAGTCACAGACTAAATATATACAGATGTCTTAAACGAATTATACATATTGTTTCCACTTGATAAAAGGTTTGTCAAGTTTAACAAGGAGTAGAATCAGCAAGTCCCTGAAGCGGAATAACATATTTATCATTGTCTTTTTGAGTATTTAGTTATGAGCTAAGGGTATTATAATGGTATACACTGCAGAGTCAACGAAGTCAATGCTACAGATAATGGTCAAGTCAATAACATATCCAGTCAACATAGCAAACGCAGAAAATATCTCATCAGCTTAGATTGTATATAGCTAATTTATATTGATTGTTAGGGTTGTTAGAATTCTGTTAGCACTATTACATTATCTTAGGGTTTATATACCCTTGCTACTCCATTGTATTACTCAGTTGTTCATAATGAAAGCTATGTGTTCAATTCACTTTACTCTTATGGTATCAGAGCAAATCATCAACTGATTCAATCGATCCGCCATTTTCTCCGATCAATCAACTCAATCACTGATCCGCCATTTTTTCCGGTGACCTAAACATCTCAGGTTACCATTTCACTCTTCTCCGATCAATCACTAATCGATTATCACTCAATCAATCACTCGATTGTCATCTACTTTACCTAATTTCAAAAATAACACAATTCAGATCTACTTCAATTTAACCTAATCTCTCCATCTTACGAACAAAATTCAAGATGTCAATCAACTCTACAACAAATCTGATCACTGCTAAAGACACTAATTCACCTAATCATCCTCTTTTCCTTCATCAACATGATCATCCAAGTCTGATTCTCATCTCGAAGAAGTTAACTGGCTCAAAAAACTACAGTACATGGAGGAGATCGATGACTATTGCTCTCAATGCAAAGAACAAATTGCAGATTGTGACTGGAGACTACACTGAACCATCTGCAGATTCAGGAAACAAGTGTGACAACCCGGGAATTTCCGACCAAATTTAAGCTTACTCTTTATATGGTTTCGACACGATAAGCAAAGTCTATTAAACTGAACCTCAAAAATTTTTTTGAACTATTTCATATGTTCAATTAACTTCGACCATTCTTGATGATTCATGAACAACTATTTATAAATAGATACATGTATATTTAAATATGTGAATATATAATAGTAATTGAAAATATAATTTGAAATATTATATGTTATTGTTATTAAAATTAATTATGTAAAATAAAATAAAAATAGGATAATATAATAATAATTATTTAAAACATATCTATATATAAATAAAGTATATTAAATATATATTTTGTAATTTCAAATCTATTTAGTAAATGGCAGTAACACTCAAATGCCATTTGATGAATATTAAACAAGTTTAATACGAACTTACATGATTTTACAGTAAACGGCGATTCGAAAATGAGTTATATAATTTATAGGTTTATTCAATATGTATTTGGGAACTATTTGTTAAGTATTAAATCTTTTTATATTTTAGCTGGGATTGGGAGTGGATAGTGAGTTACTTTTTATTTAATAGTTAATGATCGAATTTTATATCATAATGGCCAAAATAAATAAATATAGTTAATTTACAAATTTGGAATTTTTCTGAACACTTTTAATTCGCCACCAATTCATCAACGGAGTACGATAATGCAGTCCATATAAACTGTCGGTAGAATTATCCAAATTTGAGGCTGCTTAATTGTTGAAATTATTCTACACGTTTTCTTTTCTTCCACTTTATCCTATCAATTATGATAATGTATATTATATATATATATATATATATATATATATATATATATATATATATATATATATATATATATATATATATATATATATATATATATATATATATATATATATATATATTAGAAGGTACATGAGTGTACAAATAACCAAATCACCCACTTACTTTCAATTAAATGCATCCGTAAATTTAGGTGATTGATGATTGATAATACTTTACTTTAATCAATATCTAATCTATATATTAATATACATAATACATATTTAGATACAATGGAGTGACATATATATATATATATATATATATATATATATATATATATATATATATATATATATATATATATATATATATATATATATATATATATATATATATATATATCCCCACCCATATCACCTCTCTTCCCTATAACCACCAACTATGACCAACTGAATCATCCTCTTCTTCTTGTGTTCTTTTCCTTCCTGTTTTAGACAAACTCAACGAAAACCATACACCACCATCACCCTTGATCAATACTCACTTAAGATCATCAAGACCCACTATCATCATGAATCACCTTCCATCACCTGCTACACCACAAAACACTGTGGTTAAACGCTATTGCAGTTGTTTTCATAATTACTGTTTCCACTTTTATTTTCTATGGAAACCCAAAACGAGGAACCCATTGAATTACTACTATTATGTTGCTACTGCATAACTGTATGATGTTTAATGCTTTCTGTTTGTATGTTACTCGAAACTCACCACCTTTGTAATCTCCACCACATCACCATTAACCCATCACCACAAGTCACCGCCATCGAGAACCCATCAAACTCCATTAACACCACCTTCATCTCACGGCTACCACTGAAATGTCCCGTTCTTATTGACTAAAAACGTTCCATATTAATTGATTTCGTTGCGAGGTTTTGACCTCTATATGAGACGTTTTTCAAAGACTGCATTCATTTTTAAAACAAACCATAACCTTTATTTCATAGATAAAGGTTTTAAAAAGCTTTACGTAGATTATCAAATAATGATAATCTAAAATATTCTGTTTACACACGACCATTACATAATGGTTTACAATACAAATATGTTACAACAAAATAAGTTTCTTGAATGCAGTTTTTACACAATATCATACAAGCATGGACTCCAAATCTCGTCCTTATTTAAGTATGCGACAGCGGAAGCTCTTAATAATCACCTGAGAATAAACATGCTTAAAACGTCAACAAAAATGTTGGTGAGTTATAGGTTTAACCTATATATATCAAATCATAATAATAGACCACAAGATTTCATATTTCAATACACATCCCATACATAGAGATAAAAATCATTCATTTGGTGAACACCTGGTAACCGACATTAACAAGATGCATATATAAGAATATCCCCATCATTCCGGGACACCCTTCGGATATGATATAAATTTCGAAGTACTAAAGCATCCAGTACTTTGGATGGGGTTTGTTAGGCCCAATAGATCTATCTTTAGGATTCGCGTCAATTAGGGTGTCTGTTCCCTAATTCATAGATTACCAGACTTAATAAAAAGGGGCATATTCGATTTTGATAATTCAACCATAGAATGTAGTTTCACGTACTTGTGTCTATTTTGTAAATCATTTATAAAACCTGCATGTATTCTCATCCCAAAAATATTAGATTTTAAAAGTGGGACTATAACTCACTTTCACAGATTTTTACTTCGTCGGGAAGTAAGACTTGGCCACTGGTTGATTCACGAACCTATAACAATATATACATATATATCAAAGTATGTTCAAAATATATTTACAACACTTTTAATATATTTTGATGTTTTAAGTTTATTAAGTCAGCTGTCCTCGTTAGTAACCTATAACTAGTTGTCCACAGTTAGATGTACAGAAATAAATCGATAAATATTATCTTGAATCAATCCACGACCCAGTGTATACGTATCTCAGTATTGATCACAACTCAAACTATATATATTTTGGAATCAACCTCAACCCTGTATAGCTAACTCCAACATTCACATATAGAGTGTCTATGGTTGTTCCGAAATATATATAGATGTGTCGACATGATAGGTCGAAACATTGTATACGTGTCTATGGTATCTCAAGATTACATAATATACAATACAAGTTGATTAAGTTATGGTTGGAATAGATTTGTTACCAATTTTCACGTAGCTAAAATGAGAAAAATTATCCAATCTTGTTTTACCCATAACTTCTTCATTTTAAATCCGTTTTGAGTGAATCAAATTGCTATGGTTTCATATTGAACTCTATTTTATGAATCTAAACAGAAAAGTATAGGTTTATAGTCGGAAAAATAAGTTACAAGTCGTTTTTGTAAAGGTAGTCATTTCAGTCGAAAGAACGACGTCTAGATGACCATTTTAGAAAACATACTTCCACTTTGAGTTTAATCATAATTTTTGGATATAGTTTCATGTTCATAATAAAAATCATTTTCTCAGAATAACAACTTTAAAATCAAAGTTTATCATAGTTTTTAATTAACTAACCCAAAACAGCCCGCGGTGTTACTACGACGGCGTAAATCCGGTTTTACGGTGTTTTTCGTGTTTCCAGGTTTTAAATCATTAAGTTAGCATATCATATAGATATAGAACATGTGTTTAGTTGATTTTAAAAGTCAAGTTAGAAGGATTAACTTTTGTTTGCGAACAAGTTTAGAATTAACTAAACTATGTTCTAGTGATTACAAGTTTAAACCTTCGAATAAGATAGCTTTATATGTATGAATCGAATGATGTTATGAACATCATTACTACCTTAAGTTCCTTGGATAAACCTACTGGAAAAGAGAAAAATGGATCTAGCTTCAATGGATCCTTGGATGGCTCGAAGTTCTTGAAGCAGAATCATGACACGCAAACAAGTTCAAGTAAGATCATCACTTGAAATAAGATTGTTATAGTTATAGAAATTGAACCAAAGTTTGAATATGATTATTACCTTGTATTAGAATGATAACCTACTGTAAGAAACAAAGATTTCTTGAGGTTGGATGATCACCTTACAAGATTGGAAGTGAGCTAGCAAACTTGAAAGTATTCTTGATTTTATGAAACTAGAACTTTTGGAATTTATGAAGAACACTTAGAACTTGAAGATAGAACTTGAGAGAGATCAATTAGATGAAGAAAATTGAAGAATGAAAGTGTTTGTAGGTGTTTTTGGTCGTTGGTGTATGGATTAGATATAAAGGATATGTAATTTTGTTTTCATGTAAATAAGTCATGAATGATTACTCATATTTTTGTAATTTTATGAGATATTTCATGCTAGTTGCCAAATGATGGTTCCCACATGTGTTAGGTGACTCACATGGGCTGCTAAGAGCTGATAATTGGAGTGTATATACCAATAGTACATACATCTAAAAGCTGTGTATTGTACGAGTACGAATACGGGTGCATACGAGTAGAATTGTTGATGAAACTGAACGAGGATGTAATTGTAAGCATTTTTGTTAAGTAGAAGTATTTTGATAAGTGTCTTGAAGTCTTTCAAAAGTGTATGAATACATATTAAAACACTACATGTATATACATTTTAACTGAGTCGTTAAGTCATCGTTAGTCGTTACATGTAAATGTTGTTTTGAAACCTTTAGGTTAACGATCTTGTTGAATGTTGTTAACCCATTGTTTATTATAACAAATGAGATATGAAATTGTTATATTATCATGATATTATGATATATAATATATCTCAGTATGATGTATATACAGTTAAATGTCGTTACAACGATAATCGTTACATATATGTCTCGTTTCGAAATCATTAAGTTAGTAGTCTTATTTTTACATATGTATTTCATTGTTAATACACTTAATAATATATTTACTTATCATTTAACATAATTAACCAAGTGTATCAATATCTTAATATGATTCATATGTACCTAGTAAGACGTTGTTATAACGATAATCGTTATATATATCGTTTTCGAGTTTCTTAAATTAATAGTCTCATTTTTATGTATATAACTCATTGTTAAAATACCTAATGAGATACATACTTATAATAAAAACATGTTAACTATATATATAACCATATATATGTCATCGTATAGTTTTTACAAGTTTTAACGTTCGTGAATCACCGGTCAACTTGGGTGGTCAATTGTCTATATGAAACATATTTCAATTAATCAAGTCTTAACAAGTTTGATTGTTTAACATGTTGGAAACATTTAATCATGTAAATATCAATCTCAATTAATATATATAAACATGGAAAAGTTCGGGTCACTACAGTACCTACCCGTTAAATAAATTTCGTCCCGAAATTTTAAGCTGTTGAAGGTGTTGACGAATCTTCTGGAAATAGATGCGGGTATTTCTTCTTCATCTGATCTTCACGCTCCCAGGTGAACTCGGGTCCTCTACGAGCATTCCATTAAACCTTAACAATTGGTATCTTGTTTTGCTTAAGTCTTTTAACCTCACGATCCATTATTTCGACGGGTTCTTCGATGAATTGAAGTTTTTCGTTGATTTGGATTTCATCTAACGGAATAGTGAGATCTTCTTTAGCAAAACATTTCTTCAAATTCGAGACGTGGAAAGTGTTATGTACAGCCGCGAGTTGTTGAGGTAACTCAAGTCGGTAAGCTACTGGTCCGACACGATCAATAATCTTGAATGGTCCAATATACCTTGGATTTAATTTCCCTCGTTTACCAAATCGAACAACGCCTTTCAAAGGTGCAACCTTAAGCATGACCATCTCTCCAATTTCAAATTCTATATCTTTTCTTTTAATGTCAGCGTAGCTCTTTTGTCGACTTTGGGCGGTTTTCAACCGTTGTTGAATTTGGATGATCTTCTCGGTAGTTTCTTGTATAATCTCCGGACCCGTAATCTGTCTATCCCCCACTTCACTCCAACAAATCGGAGACCTGCACTTTCTACCATAAAGTGCTTCAAACGGCGCCATCTCAATGCTTGAATGGTAGCTGTTGTTGTAGGAAAATTCTGCTAACGGTAGATGTCGATCCCAACTTTTCCGAAATCAATAACACATGCTCGTAGCATGTCTTCAAGCGTTTGTATCGTCCTTTCGCTCTGTCCATCAGTTTGTAGATGATAGGCAGTACTCATGTCTAGACGAGTTCCTAATGCTTGCTGTAATGTCTGCCAGAATCTTGAAATAAATCTGCCATCCCTATCAGAGATAATAGAGATTGGTATTCCATGTCTGGAGACGAATTCCTTCAAATACAGTCGTGCTAACTTCTCCATCTTGTCATCTTCTCTTATTGGCAGATAGTGTGCTGATTTGGTGAGACGATCAACTATTACCCAAATAGTATCAAAACCACTTGCAGTCCTTGGCAATTTAGTGATGAAATCCATGGTAATGTTTTCCCATTTCCATTCCGGGATTTCGGGTTGTTGAAGTAGACCTGATGGTTTCTGATGCTCAGCTTTGACCTTAGAACACGTCAAACATTCTCCTACGTATTTAGCAACATCGGCTTTCATACCCGGCCACCAAAAATGTTTCTTGAGATCCTTGTACATCTTCCCCGTTCCAGGATGTATTGAGTATCTGGTTTTATGAGCTTCTCTAAGTACCATTTCTCTCATATCTCCAAATTTTGGTACCCAAATCCTTTCAGCCCTATACCGGGTTCCGTCTTCCCGAATATTAAGATGCTTCTCCGATCCTTTGGGTATTTCATCCTTTAAATTTCCCTCTTTTAAAACTCCTTGTTGCGCCTCCTTTATTTGAGTAGTAAGGTTATTATGAATCATTATATTCATAGATTTTACTCGAATGGGTTCTCTGTCCTTCCTGCTCAAGGCATCGGCTACCACATTTGCCTTCCCCGGGTGGTAACGAATCTCAAAGTCGTAATCATTCAATAATTCAATCCACCTACGCTGCCTCATATTCAGCTGTTTCTGATTAAATATGTGTTGAAGACTTTTGTGGTCGGTATATATAATACTTTTGACCCCATATAAGTAGTGCCTCCAAGTCTTTAATGCAAAAACAACCGCGCCTAATTCCAAATCATGCGTCGTATAATTTTGTTCGTGAATCTTCAATTGTCTAGACGCATAAGCAATCACCTTCGTTCGTTGCATTAATACACAACCGAGACCTTGCTTTGATGCGTCACAATAAATCACAAAATCATCATTCCCTTCAGGCAATGACAATACAGGTGCCGTAGTTAGCTTTTTCTTCAATAACTGAAACGCTTTCTCTTGTTCATCATTCCATTCAAATTTCTTCCCTTTATGCGTTAATGCAGTCAAGGGTTTTGCTATTCTGGAAAAGTCTTGGATGAACCTTCTGTAGTAACCAGCTAGTCCTAAAAACTGGCGTACGTGTTTCGGAGTTTTCGGGGTTTCCCACTTTTCAACAGTTTCTATCTTTGCTGGATCCACCTTAATACCTTCTTTGTTCACTATGTGACCGAGGAATTGAACTTCTTCCAACCAAAATGCACACTTTGAAAACTTAGCGTACAATTCTTCCTTCCTCAATACTTCTAACACCTTTCTCAAATGTTCACCGTGTTCTTGGTCATTCTTTGAGTAAATAAATATGTCATCAATGAAAACAATGACAAACTTGTCAAGGTATGGTCCACACACTCGGTTCATAAGGTCCATGAACACAGCTGGTGCATTAGTTAAACCAAACGGCATGACCATAAACTCGTAATGACCGTAACGTGTTCTGAAAGCAGTCTTTGGAATATCATCTTCTTTCACCCGCATTTGATGATACCCGGAACGTAAGTCAATCTTTGAATAAACAGACGAGCCTTGTAGTTGATCAAATAAGTCGTCGATTCTCGGTAGTGGGTAGCGGTTCTTGATGGTAAGTTTGTTCAACTCTCGGTAGTCGATACACAACCTGAATGTACCATCTTTCTTCTTGACAAACAAAACAGGAGCTCCCCACGGTGATGTGCTTGGTCGAATGAAACCACGCTCTAAAAGTTCTTGTAATTGGCTTTGCAGTTCTTTCATCTCGCTGGGTGCTAGTCTGTAAGGAGCACGAGCTATTGGTGCAGCTCCTGGTACAAGATCTATTTGAAATTCAACGGATCGATGTGGGGGTAATCCCGGTAATTCTTTCGGAAATACATCGGGAAATTCTTTTGCAATGGGAACATCATTGATGCTCTTTTCTTCAGTTTGTACTTTCTCGACGTGTGCTAGAACAGCATAGCAACCTTTTCTTATTAGTTTTTGTGCCTTCAAATTACTAATAAGATGTAGCTTCGTGTTGCCCTTTTCTCCGTACACCATTAAGGGTTTTCCTTTTTCTCGTATAATGCGAATTGCATTTTTGTAACAAACGATCTCCGCTTTCACTTCTTTCAACCAGTCCATACCGATTATCACATCAAAACTCCCTAACTCTACTGGTATCAAATCAATCTTAAATGTTTCGCTAACCAGTTTAATTTCTCGATTCCGACATATATTATCTGCTGAAATTAATTTACCATTTGCTAATTCGAGTAAAAATTTACTATCCAAAGGCGTCAATGGACAACTTAATTTAGCACAAAAATCTCTACTCATATAGCTTCTATCCGCACCCGAATCAAATAAAACGTAAGCAGATTTATTGTCAATAAGAAACGTACCCGTAACAAGCTCCGGGTCTTCCTGTGCCTCTACCGCATTAATATTGAAAACTCGTCCACGGCCTTGTCCATTCGTGTTCTCCTGGTTCGGGCAATTTCTAATAATGTGGCCTGGTTTTCCACATTTATAACAAACTACATTGGCATAACTTGCTCCGACACTACTTGCTCCGCCATTACTCGTTCCGACACCATTTGTTCCTTTCGTTCTATTAACCCCTGGTCCGTAGACCTCACACTTCGCCGCGCTATGACCATTTCTTTTACACTTGTTGCAAAATTTGGTGCAGAACCCCGAGTGATTATTTTCACACCTTTGGCATAGCTGCTTCTGATTGTTGTTATTGTTGCGGTTATTATTGTTGTTGGGATGATTGTTGTAGTTGCTGTTGTTGTTGTTGTTGTTGTTGTTGGGCCGTTTGTTGTAGTTGCGATTGATGTTGCGATTGTTGGGATAATTGTTGCGATTATTGTTGTAATTGCTGTTGTTGTTGTATTGGTGATTCTTATCACCGTTTTCCTCCCACTTTCTTTTGACTTGCTTCACATTGGCCTCTTCAGCAGTCTGTTCTTTAATTCTTTCTTCAATCTGGTTCACTAGTTTGTGAGCCATTCTACATGCCTGTTGTATGGAGGCGGGCTCGTGTGAACTTATATCTTCTTGGATTCTTTCCGGTAATCCTTTCACAAACGCGTCGATCTTCTCTTCCTCATCTTCGAATGCTCCCGGACACAATAGGCACAATTCTGTGAATCGTCTTTCGTACGTGGTAATATCAAATCCTTGGGTTCGTAACCCTCTAAGTTCTGTCTTGAGCTTATTGACCTCGGTTCTGGGACGGTACTTCTCGTTCATCAAGTGCTTGAATGCTGACCACGGTAGTGCGTACGCACCGTCTTGTCCCACCTGCTCTAGATAGGTATTCCACCATGTTAACGCAGAACCTGTGAAGGTATGCGTAGCATACTTCACTTTGTCCTCTTCAGTACACTTACTTATGGCAAACACCGATTCGACCTTCTCGGTCCACCGTTTCAATCCGATCGGTCCTTCGGTTCCATCAAATTCCAAAGGTTTGCAGGCAGTGAATTCTTTGTAGGTGCATCCTACACGATTTCCTGTACTGCTAGATCCAAGGTTATTGTTGGTATGTAGCGCAGCCTGTACTGCGGCTATGTTTGAAGCTAGAAAAGTACGGAATTCCTCTTCATTCATATTCACGGTGTGTCGAGTAGTCGGTGCCATTTCCTTCAAAATAGTTAAATGGAACAAGTTAATCATACAGAATATTAAGAGTAGTTAATAGTATTTCGTAGCATAATATGAACTCATTTATAAAAGCTTTTTCTTCATATTAGCGTTTTATAAGTTTAAATTCGGGTAGTACCTACCCGTTAAGTTCATACTTAGTAGCTAATATACAATTCAACTACTACAATTCTATATGAAAAACTGATTATAATAATATTTCGTGTTCAAACTTTTATACAATATTTTACAAACTTACAATACCGCTTATTTTACATAAAGCATGAAATATAGCACACAATAACTTTGATACAAGATAGTTGTGAAGATAATTCTAGCTAGTACACAAGTCGTTCAGCAAAGGCAATAAAGACACGTAATTCATACGTCCAGAAACAAGTCATGCATTCTGGTTTTACTAGGACTACTTCCCATCCTTGGTCTTGTGCAACATAACCGTTATGGCCGTTGATAAGACAGCGTGTTGTAACGTCGTCAAAGGGACGAGGGTTACGTAATGTCCAACAGTCCCTTAATAATCTAAAAACCTCATTTCTTACCCCAATTACCGACTCCGTCACTTGTGGAAACGTTTTGTTTAATAGTTGTAGCCCGATGTTCTTGTTCTCACTTTGGTGAGAAGCGAACATTACTAATCCGTAAGCATAACATGCTTCTTTATGTTGCATGTTAGCCGCTTTTTCTAAATCACGAAGTCCAATATTCGGATATATTGAGTCAAAATAATTTCTTAGCCCGTTGCGTAAAATAGCATTTGGGTTCCCCGCAATATATGCGTCAAAGTAAACACATCGTAACTTATGGGTTTCCCAATGTGATATCCCCCATCTTTCAAACGAAAGTCTCTTATAAACCAAGACATTCTTGGAACGTTCTTCGAATGTCTTACAAACTGATCTCGCCTTAAATAGTTGTGCCGAGGAATTCTGGCCGACTCTAGACAAGATTTCATCAATCATGTCTCCGGGTAGGTCTCTTAAAATATTGGGTTGTCTATCCATTTTGTGTTTTTAAACTGTAAAATAGACAAGAGTTAGATTCATAAAAAAATACTTATTAATACAAGCAATTTTTACATATATCATAAAGCATAAGAACACTATATTACATATATTACACCACACGAATACAACTATCTTATTCCGACTCGCTCGTTTCTTCTTCTTCGGTTTTGGTTCGTTTTGCCAAGTTTCTAGGGATATATGATGTTCCCCTAATACGAGCCGTCGTTGTCCACATTGGTTTAGAAAAACCTGGTGGTTTAGAGGTTCCCGGGTCATTGTTACAACTTAAGGACTTCGGGGGTTGACGATACATATAAAGTTCATCGGGGTTGGAATTAGATTTCTCTATTTTTATGCCCTTTCCCTTATTATTTTCTTTTGCCTTTTTAAATTCAGTTGGGGTAATTTCTATAACATCATCGGAATTCTCGTCGGAATCCGATTCATCGGAGAATTGGTAATCCTCCCAATATTTTGCTTCCTTGGCGGAAACACCATTGACCATAATTAACTTTGGTCGGTTGGTTGAGGATTTTCTTTTACTTAACCGTTTTATTATTTCCCCCACCGGTTCTATTTCTTCATCCGGTTCCGATTCTTCTTCCGGTTCCGATTCTTCTTCCGGTTCCGACTCTTCTTCCGGTTCCTCTTCGGGAACTTGTGAATCAGTCCACAAATCATTCCAATTTACATTTGACTCTTCATTATTATTAGGTGAGTCAATGGGACTTGTTCTAGAGGTAGACATCTATCACATAATATCAAACACGTTAAGAGATTAATATATCACATAATATTCATATGTTAAAAATATATAGTTTCCAACAAAAATGTTAAGCAATCATTTTTAAAGAAAACACGGTCGAAGTCCAGACTCACTAATGCATCCTAACAAACTCGATAAGACACACTAATGCAAATTTTCTGGTTCTCTAAGACCAACGCTCGGATACCAACTGAAATGTCCCGTTCTTATTGACTAAAAACGTTCCATATTAATTGATTTCGTTGCGAGGTTTTGACCTCTATATGAGACGTTTTTCAAAGACTGCATTCATTTTTAAAACAAACCATAACCTTTATTTCATAGATAAAGGTTTTAAAAAGCTTTACGTAGATTATCAAATAATGATAATCTAAAATATCCTGTTTACACACGACCATTACATAATGGTTTACAATACAAATATGTTACAACAAAATAAGTTTCTTGAATGCAGTTTTTACACAATATCATACAAGCATGGACTCCAAATCTCGTCCTTATTTAAGTATGCGACAGCGGAAGCTCTTAATAATCACCTGAGAATAAACATGCTTAAAACGTCAACAAAAATGTTGGTGAGTTATAGGTTTAACCTATATATATCAAATCATAATAATAGACCACAAGATTTCATATTTCAATACACATCCCATACATAGAGATAAAAATCATTCATTTGGTGAACACCTGGTAACCGACATTAACAAGATGCATATATAAGAATATCCCCATCATTCCGGGACACCCTTCGGATATGATATAAATTTCGAAGTACTAAAGCATCCAGTACTTTGGATGGGGTTTGTTAGGCCCAATAGATCTATCTTTAGGATTCGCGTCAATTAGGGTGTCTGTTCCCTAATTCATAGATTACCAGACTTAATAAAAAGGGGCATATTCGATTTCGATAATTCAACCATAGAATGTAGTTTCACGTACTTGTGTCTATTTTGTAAATCATTTATAAAACCTGCATGTATTCTCATCCCAAAAATATTAGATTTTAAAAGTGGGACTATAACTCACTTTCACAGATTTTTACTTCGTCGGGAAGTAAGACTTGGCCACTGGTTGATTCACGAACCTATAACAATATATACATATATATCAAAGTATGTTCAAAATATATTTACAACACTTTTAATATATTTTGATGTTTTAAGTTTATTAAGTCAGCTGTCCTCGTTAGTAACCTATAACTAGTTGTCCACAGTTAGATGTACAGAAATAAATCGATAAATATTATCTTGAATCAATCCACGACCCAGTGTATACGTATCTCAGTATTGATCACAACTCAAACTATATATATTTTGGAATCAACCTCAACCCTGTATAGCTAACTCCAACATTCACATATAGAGTGTCTATGGTTGTTCCGAAATATATATAGATGTGTCGACATGATAGGTCGAAACATTGTATACGTGTCTATGGTATCTCAAGATTACATAATATACAATACAAGTTGATTAAGTTATGGTTGGAATAGATTTGTTACCAATTTTCACGTAGCTAAAATGAGAAAAATTATCCAATCTTGTTTTACCCATAACTTCTTCATTTTAAATCCGTTTTGAGTGAATCAAATTGCTATGGTTTCATATTGAACTCTATTTTATGAATCTAAACAGAAAAGTATAGGTTTATAGTCGGAAAAATAAGTTACAAGTCGTTTTTGTAAAGGTAGTCATTTCAGTCGAAAGAACGACGTCTAGATGACCATTTTAGAAAACATACTTCCACTTTGAGTTTAATCATAATTTTTGGATATAGTTTCATGTTCATAATAAAAATCATTTTCTCAGAATAACAACTTTAAAATCAAAGTTTATCATAGTTTTTAATTAACTAACCCAAAACAGCCCGCGGTGTTACTACGACGGCGTAAATCCGGTTTTACGGTGTTTTTCGTGTTTCCAGGTTTTAAATCATTAAGTTAGCATATCATATAGATATAGAACATGTGTTTAGTTGATTTTAAAAGTCAAGTTAGAAGGATTAACTTTTGTTTGCGAACAAGTTTAGAATTAACTAAACTATGTTCTAGTGATTACAAGTTTAAACCTTCGAATAAGATAGCTTTATATGTATGAATCGAATGATGTTATGAACATCATTACTACCTTAAGTTCCTTGGATAAACCTACTGGAAAAGATAAAAATGGATCTAGCTTCAATGGATCCTTGGATGGCTCGAAGTTCTTGAAGCAGAATCATGACACGAAAACAAGTTCAAGTAAGATCATCACTTGAAATAAGATTGTTATAGTTATAGAAATTGAACCAAAGTTTGAATATGATTATTACCTTGTATTAGAATGATAACCTACTATAAGAAACAAAGATTTCTTGAGGTTGGATGATCACCTTACAAGATTGGAAGTGAGCTAGCAAACTTGAAAGTATTCTTGATTTTATGAAACTAGAACTTTTGGAATTTATGAAGAACACTTAGAACTTGAAGATAGAACTTGAGAGAGATCAATTAGATGAAGAAAATTGAAGAATGAAATTGTTTGTAGGTGTTTTTGGTCGTTGGTGTATGGATTAAATATAAAGGATATGTAATTTTGTTTTCATGTAAATAAGTCATGAATGATTACTCATATTTTTGTAATTTTATGAGATATTTCATGCTAGTTGCCAAATGATGGTTCCCACATGTGTTAGGTGACTCACATGGGCTGCTAAGAGCTGATAATTGGAGTGTATATACCAATAGTACATACATCTAAAAGCTGTGTATTGTACGAGTACGAATACGGGTGCATACGAGTAGAATTGTTGATGAAACTGAACGAGGATGTAATTGTAAGCATTTTTGTTAAGTAGAAGTATTTTGATAAGTGTCTTGAAGTCTTTCAAAAGTGTATGAATACATATTAAAACACTACATGTATATACATTTTAACTGAGTCGTTAAGTCATCGTTAGTCGTTACATGTAAATGTTGTTTTGAAACCTTTAGGTTAACGATCTTGTTGAATGTTGTTAACCCATTGTTTATTATAACAAATGAGATATGAAATTGTTATATTATCATGATATTATGATATATAATATATCTCAGTATGATGTATATACAGTTAAATGTCGTTACAACGATAATCGTTACATATATGTCTCGTTTCGAAATCATTAAGTTAGTAGTCTTATTTTTACATATGTATTTCATTGTTAATACACTTAATAATATATTTACTTATCATTTAACATAATTAACCAAGTGTATCAATATCTTAATATGATTCATATGTACCTAGTAAGACGTTGTTATAACGATAATCGTTATATATATCGTTTTCGAGTTTCTTAAATTAATAGTCTCATTTTTATGTATATAACTCATTGTTAAAATACCTAATGAGATACATACTCATAATAAAAACATGTTAACTATATATATAACCATATATATGTCATCGTATAGTTTTTACAAGTTTTAACGTTCGTGAATCACCGGTCAACTTGGGTGGTCAATTGTCTATATGAAACATATTTCAATTAATCAAGTCTTAACAAGTTTGATTGTTTAACATGTTGGAAACATTTAATCATGTAAATATCAATCTCAATTAATATATATAAACATGGAAAAGTTCGGGTCACTACAACCACCACCCTCACCTCATCACCACTTACGGTTCACCTACACCATAGCCACCCTACTACCTCTATTTCCATCATAAATACATACAATCATCACATTGAAATCACTATCCTCTTTAAATGCACCACCACCGAACCCCTACAACAACTTCTTTTTATTCGATTGTTGTTCGCTGCTCAACAGACACCAAAGCCATCGAAAATATTCTGCAATTCGCTGCAACTGGTAATTGCTATTTTTCTGTTTCCATTTATATCGCAAACAACAACCATCATCATACCATAGAACAAGTTGCTGTACTATTTTAAAAGAAAAAGAAACCGAACAAACTGTTTATTTTTTTTTTTCTGTTTCCTTCCAGTTCATCCAAGCTGTAATTACACTTTAGTACTTCTGTTTTTAGATCGAATCATGAGCCAGGAAAGACTGATTATGTAATTCTTTTTCTTTATGGCGGACAACTACCAAACGATAACCCCACTTGTTTTATTAAAGGTATTATATTGATAAACATGAGTTTGGCGTTTATGATTTTGTTACAATTCTAAAACATACACTAGACCGTGAATTAGTTGGTTATTGGGTTGTCAGGGTGTTGGGCCATTTATATTTAAGTGGTTTTACAATATGGATATGTTGATATTGGGCCGAATCCTTTTCTTCTGTGTGGGCCGAGATGTATGATAACGGTGATGGGTATTCAAGAGTATGTTGAGATGATGGATACGATAATATAAAGACAACGATATGAGTATGACGCGATGATGATGAAAAAACGCATATTAATGATGCACGTTTAAATAATATATGATGATGACTAGGGATACGGTATGACGATGATGGTAGTATAAAGATGATGATGATAGTTTAGATGATTATGATTATTAGTTAATAAGAATGGTGATTAAACAATGAAAGTACACGATGATGATGAGAAACTCGATTAATGGGTGATGACGGTGGAAAAATGATATTGATGATGCGTTTTGTCAACAAAGTAAGATTTAGGATATTGCTTGTGGGCTCCTGCATATTTTTTTAAACCGAAACAATAGCTGTGATTTTTACTTTATGGACGTTATTTAACAAGTGGAAATACCCCACTTACCTTTATTTTGGTTAGTGGGTTTCAAAAAGTATAATTATTCAATAATAAATGGTGTTAGTAGCTAAGGAAAATATAAAGTAATTGACTCTTTAAATAAATGGGATTCTGTGATATCATAAGCATTCGTATTTGTTTTTCATGGCGTGCTTGTTAGGATATTAAAAATCAATAGTAACGTGATTAAGATAAGGATTAGCGAAGACAGAAAAGATGATAATGGTTTAGTATGATAATGAAGTTATGAGGTTGTGGTAATGTAGTGATGATGATGAGAACGATATGATAAAGTTGATAATGATCACGATGATGATATAGTTAGAAAAGGATGATGATCAGGTTATGTTAATGGCGATGAACGAGAAAGATTGTTTAAGGATGTTTTTGGGTTAGCGGGACGTCGCGGGTTCAAACCCGGACTTGGGCATTATTTTTAGGGCTACTTCCTTAAGGTAGTTATTTATCTATTTATTATTATTATTATTATTATTATTATTATTATTATTATTATTATTATTATTATTATTATTATTATTATTATTATTATTATTATTATTATTATTATTGTTATTGTTATTATTATTATTATTATTATTATTATTATTATTAAAATTATTATTAATAATATCATTAATATTATTATTAGTATCATTTTTATTAAAAACTATCATTTTTATTAAAAGTATCATTTTTACTATTATTATTATCATTATTAGAGAAATTATCATTTTTATCAAAATTATTATTATTACTATCCTTATTATTATTTTGACATTAATATTATTATTTTGTTTATATTATCAATAACATTATCATAATTACCATTATTATTATTGTAAAAATAAGACAACTTTTATTTATTATCACTATCAATATTATTTTATCAACTAACTATTAGTTATATAAAACTATATTTACTACACATAATATAACTATATTAATACTTTTATAATAAATATTGATAAATATAATTAATATGGTTATTAATGAAAAACCTAATTAAAATGACAATTAAATCTCTAATAATATATAAAATTGTTTGATTACCATTACATGTATTAATATACATGATTGAATAATAGGTTCGTGAATCCGAGGTCAACCCTGCACTTGTTAAATGACGTCATATGTATTTTTACTACAAAATACATTATGGTGAGTTTCATTACTCCCTTTTTAATTACTTTTGCATTATATATTTTTGGGCTGAGAATACATGCGCTGTTTTTATAAATGTTTTACGAAATAGACACAAGTAATCGAAACCGCATTCTGTGGTTGAATTATCGAAATCGAATATGCCCCTTTTTATAAAGTCTGGTAATCTAAGAATTAGGGAACAGACACCCTAATTGACGCGAACTCTAAAGATAGATCTATCGGGCCCAACAAGCCCCATCCAAAGTACCGGATGCTTTAGTACTTCGAAGTTTATATCATGTCCGAAGGAGGATCCCGGAATGATGGAGATATTCTTATATGCATATTGTGAATGTTGGTTACCAGGCGTTCAATCCATATGAATGATATTTTTGTCTCTATGCATGGGACGTATGTTTATGAGGAATGGAAATATGAAATCTTGTGGTCTATTAAAATTATGAAATGACTATTTATGTTAAACTAATGAACTCACCAACCTTTTGGTTGACACTTTAAAGCATGTTTATTCTCAGGTATGAAAGAAATCTCCCGCTGTGTATTTGCTCATATTACATGGAGTTGTTTATGGCATATAGAGGTCAGAATCTCGCAATGGGACCAACTTGAAATGTCCCGTTCTTATTGATTAAAAACGTTCCATATTAATTGATTTCGTTGCGAGGTTTTGACCTCTATATGAGACGTTTTTCAAAGACTGCATTCATTTTTAAAACAAACCATAACCTTTATTTCATAAATAAAGGTTTAAAAGCTTTACGTAGATTATCAAATAATGATAATCTAAAATATCCTGTTTACACACGACCATTACATAATGGTTTACAATACAAATATGTTACATCGAAATCAGTTTCTTGAATGCAGTTTTTACACAATTTCATACAAACATGGACTCCAAATCTTGTCCTTATTTTAGTATGCAACAACGGAAGCTCTTAGTATTCACCTGAGAATAAACATGCTTTAAACGTCAACAAAAATGTTGGTGAGTTATAGGTTTAACTTATATGTATCAAATCGTAACAATAGACCACAAGATTTCATATTTCAATACACATCCCATACATAGAGATAAAAATCATTCATATGGTGAACACCTGGTAACCGACATTAACAAGATGCATATTTATAAGAATATCCCCATCATTCCGGGACACCCTTCGGATATGATATAAATTTCGAAGTACTAAAGCATCCGGTACTTTGGATGGGGTTTGTTAGGCCCAATAGATCTATCTTTAGGATTCGCGTCAATTAGGGTGTCTGTTCCCTAATTCTTAGATTACCAGACTTAATAAAAAGGGGCATATTCGATTTCGATAATTCAACCATAGAATGTAGTTTCACGTACTTGTGTCTATTTTGTAAATCATTTATAAAACCTGCATGTATTCTCATCCCAAAAATATTAGATTTTAAAAGTGGGACTATAACTCACTTTCACAGATTTTTACTTCGTCGGGAAGTAAGACTTGGCCACTAGTTGATTCACGAACCTATAACAATATATACATATATATCAAAGTATGTTTAAAATATATTTACAACACTTTTAATATATTTTGATGTTTTAAGTTTATTAAGTCAGCTGTCCTCGTTAGTAACCTACAACTAGTTGTCCACAGTTAGATGTACAGAAATAAATCGATAAATATTATCTTGAATCAATCCACGACCCAGTGTATACGTATCTCAGTATTGATCACAACTCAAACTATATATATTTTAGAATCAACCTCAACCCTGTATAGCTAACTCCAACATTCACATATAGAGTGTCTATGGTTGTTCCGAAATATATATAGATGTGTCGACATGATAGGTCGAAACATTGTATACGTGTCTATGGTATCTCAAGATTACATAATATACAATACAAGTTGATTAAGTTATGGTAGGAATAGATTTGTTACCAATTTTCACGTAGCTAAAATGAGAAAAATTATCCAATCTTGTTTTACCCATAACTTCTTCATTTTAAATCCGTTTTGAGTGAATCAAATTGCTATGGTTTCATATTGAACTCTATTTTATGAATCTAAACAGAAAAGTATAGGTTTATAGTCGGAAAAATAAGTTACAAGTCATTTTTGTAAAGGTAGTCATTTCAGTCGAAAGAACGACGTCTAGATGACCATTTTAGAAAACATACTTCCACTTTGAGTTTAACCATAATTTTTGGATATAGTTTCATGTTCATAATAAAAATCATTTTCTCAGAATAACAACTTTTAAATCAAAGTTTATCATAGTTTTTAATTAACTAACCCAAAACAGCCCGCGGTGTTACTACGACGGCGTAAATCCGGTTTTACGGTGTTTTTCGTGTTTCCAGGTTTTAAATCATTAAGTTATCATATCATATAGATATAGAACATGTGTGTAGTTAATTTTAAAAGTCAAGTTAGAAGGATTAACTTTTGTTTGCAAACAAGTTTAGAATTAACTAAACTATGTTCTAGTGATTACGAGTTTAAACCTTCGAATAAGATAGTTTTTTATATATGAATCGAATGATGTTATGAACATCATTACTACCTCAAGTTTAGTAGGTAAACCTACTGGAAGTGACAAGAAATGATCTAGCTTCAAAGGATCTTGGATGGCTTGAAAGTTCTTGAAGTAGGATCATGACACAAAAACAAGTTCAAGTAAGATTTTTACTCGAATTAAGATAGTTTATAGTTATAGAAATTGAATCAAAGTTTGAATATGAATATTACCTTGAATAAGAAAGATAACCTACTGTATATAACAAAGGTTTCTTGATCTTAGATGATTACTTGGAATGGATTAGAAAGCTTGGAAGTAAATTAGTAAACTTGAAGGGATTTTTGAAGTGTTCTTGAAGTGTTCTTCCTATGATGATTATAGCTTGATTCTTGAAGTGATTTTTGATGAAGATGATTATTAACTACTGGAAAAATACGTTCATAATAGTGTGTGTGTTGAGAGAGAATTAGAAAGAGAATTGGAAGTGAAATGGAGTGAATGATGAGTGGTAATTGGTGAGTGGTGAGTGGGGTTAAAAAGAGTTCTAGTTAGTTGACTAGCTCATGGTAGAAGTTAAAATTGATTAGTCATACATGACATAATCAAGAGTGGAATCCCATGCTAGTTCCTATTGGTATATACTCATAGTAAGTACGTTTTGAAGCTGTGTATAATACGGGTAAGAATACGACTAGAATTCTTGATGAAAGAAAAGAATGGAAAAGTAACTGTAACCATTTTCGTTAAGTATGAGTGTTTTGATATATGTATTGAAGTCTTCCAAAAGTATTTTAATACATCTAAATACACTACATGTATATACATTTTAACTGAGTCGTTAAGTCATCGTTAGTCGTTACATGTAAGTGTTGTTTTGAAACCTTTAAGTTAACGATCTCAATTAATGTTGTTAATCCATTGTTTATTATATCTAATGAGATGTTAAATTATTATATTATCATGATATTATGATATATTAATATATCTTAATATGATATATATACATTTAAATGTCGTTACAACGATAATCGTTACATATATGTCTCGTTTCGAAATCCTTAAGTTAGTAGTCTTGTTTATATGTATATAACTCATTGTTAATATACTTATAGAGATACTTACTTATATAATCTCATGTTAACCATATGTATATCCATATATATATCGTCATGTCATTTTTACAAGTTTTAACGTTCGTGAATCGCCGGTCAACTTGGGTGGTCAATTGTCTATATGAAACATATTTCAATTAATCAAGTCTTAACAAGTTTGATTGCTTAACATGTTGGAAACATTTAATCATGTAAATATCAATCTCAATTAATATATATAAACATGGAAAAGTTCGGGTCACTACAGTACCTACCCGTTAAATAAATTTCGTCCCGAAATTTTAAGCTGTTGAAGGTGTTGACGAATCTTCTGGAAATAGATGTGGGTATTTCTTCTTCATCTGATCTTCACGCTCCCAGGTGAACTCGGGTCCTCTACGAGTATTCCATCAAACCTTAACAATTGGTATCTTGTTTTGCTTAAGTCTTTTAACCTCACGATCCATTATTTCGACGGGTTCTTCGATGAATTGGAGTTTTTCGTTGATTTGGATTTCATCTAACGGAATAGTGAGATCTTCTTTAGCAAAACATTTCTTCAAATTCGAGACGTGGAAAGTGTTATGTACAGCCGCGAGTTGTTGAGGTAACTCAAGTCGGTAAGCTACTGGTCCAACACGATCAATAATCTTGAATGGTCCAATATACCTTGGATTTAATTTCCCTCGTTTACCAAATCGAACAACGCCTTTCCAAGGTGCAACTTTAAGCATGACCATCTCTCCAATTTCAAATTCTATATCTTTTCTTTTAATGTCAGCGTAGCTCTTTTGTCGACTTTGGGCGGTTTTCAACCGTTGTTGAATTTGGATGATCTTCTCGGTAGTTTCTTGTATAATCTCTGGACCCGTAATCTGTCTATCCCCCACTTCACTCCAACAAATCGGAGACCTGCACTTTCTACCATAAAGTGCTTCAAACGGCGCCATCTCAATGCTTGAATGGTAGCTGTTGTTGTAGGAAAATTCTGCTAATGGTAGATGTCGATCCCAACTGTTTTCGAAATCAATAACACATGCTCGTAGCATGTCTTCAAGCGTTTGTATCGTCCTTTCGCTCTGCCCATCAGTTTGTGGATGATAGGCAGTACTCATGTATAGACGAGTTCCTAATGCTTGCTGTAATGTCTGCCAGAATCTTGAAATAAATCTGCCATCCCTATCAGAGATAATAGAGATTGGTATTCCATGTCTGGAGACGACTTCCTTCAAATACAGTCGTGCTAACTTCTCCATCTTGTCATCTTCTCTTATTGGCAGGAAATGTGCTGATTTGGTGAGACGATCAACTATTACCCAAATAGTATCAAAACCACTTGCAGTCCTTGGCAATTTAGTGATGAAATCCATGATATTGTTTTCCCATTTCCATTCCGGGATTTCGGGTTGTTGAAGTAGACCTGATGGTTTCTGATGCTCAGCTTTGACCTTAGAACACGTCAAACATTCTCCTACGTATTTAGCAACATCGGCTTTCATACCCGGCCACCAAAAATATTTCCTGAGATCCTTGTACATCTTCCCCGTTCCAGGATGTATTGAGTATCTGGTTTTATGAGCTTCTCTAAGTACCATTTCTCTCATATCTCCAAATTTTGGTACCCAAATCCTTTCAGCCCTATACCGGGTTCCGTCTTCCCGAATATTAAGATGTTTCTCCGATCCTTTGGGTATTTCATCCTTTAAATTTCCCTCTTTTAAAACTCCTTGTTGCGCCTCCTTTATTTGAGTAGTAAGGTTATTATGAATCATTATATTCATAGATTTTACTCGAATGAGTTCTCTGTCCTTCCTGCTCAAGGCATCGGCTACCACATTTGCCTTCCCCGGGTGGTAACGAATCTCAAAGTCGTAATCATTCAATAATTCAATCCACCTACGCTGCCTCATATTTAGTTGTTTCTGATTAAATATGTGTTGAAGACTTTTATGGCCGGTATATATAATACTTTTGACCCCATATAAGTAGTGCCTCCAAGTCTTTAATGCAAAAACAACCGCGCCTAATTCCAAATCATGCGTCGTATAATTTTGTTCGTGAATCTTCAATTGTCTAGACGCATAAGCAATCACCTTCGTTCGTTGCATTAATACACAACCGAGACCTTGCTTTGATGCGTCACAATAAATCACAAAATCATCATTCCCTTCAGGCAATGACAATATAGGTGCCGTAGTTAGCTTTTTCTTCAATAACTGAAACACTTTCTCTTGTTCATCATTCCATTCAAATTTCTTCCCTTTATGCGTTAATGCAGTCAAGGGTTTTGCTATTCTGGAAAAGTCTTGGATGAACCTTCTGTAGTAACCAGCTAGTCCTAAAAACTGGCGTATGCGTTTCGGAGTTTTCGGGGTTTCCCACTTTTTAACAGTTTCTATCTTTGCCGGGTCCACCTTAATACCTTCTTTGTTCACTATGTGACCGAGGAATTGAACTTCTTCCAACCAAAATGCACATTTTGAAAACTTAGCGTACAATTCTTCCTTCCTCAATACTTCTAACACCTTTCTCAAGTGTTCACCGTGTTCTTGGTCATTCTTTGAGTAAATAAGTATGTCATCAATGAAAACAATGACAAACTTGTCAAGGTATGGTCCACACACTCGGTTCATAAGGTCCATGAACACAGCTGGTGCATTAGTTAAACCAAACGGCATGACCATAAACTCGTAATGACCGTAACGTGTTCTGAAAGCAGTCTTTGAAATATCATCTTCTTTCACCTGCATTTGATGATACTCGGAACGTAAGTCAATCTTTGAATAAATAGACGAGCCTTGTAGTTGATCAAATAAGTCGTCGATTCTCGGTAGTGGGTAGCGGTTCTTGATGGTAAGTTTGTTCAACTCTCGGTAGTCGATACACAACCTGAATGTACCATCTTTCTTCTTGACAAACAAAACAGGAGCTCCCCACGGTGATGTGCTTGGTCGAATGAAACCACGCTCTAAAAGTTCTTGTAATTGGCTTTGCAGTTCTTTCATCTCGTTGGGTGCGAGTCTGTAAGGAGCACGAGCTATTGGTGCAGCTCCTGGTACAAGATCTATTTGAAATTCAACGGATCGCTGTGGGGGTAATCCCGGTAATTCTTTCAGAAATACATCGGGAAATTCTTTTGCAATGGGAACATCATTGATGCTCTTTTCTTCAGTTTGTACTTTCTCGACGTGTGCTAGAACAGCATAGCAACCTTTTCTTATTAGTTTTTGTGCCTTCAAATTAATAATAATATGTAGCTTCGTGTTGCCCTTTTCTCCGTACACCATTAAGGGTTTTCCTTTTTCTCGTATAATGCGAATTGCATTTTTGTAACAAACGATCTCTGCTTTCACTTCTTTCAACCAGTCCATACCGATTATCACATCAAAACTCCCTAACTCTACTGGTATCAAATCAATCTTAAATGTTTCGCTAACCAGTTTAATTTCTCGATTCCGACATATATTATCTGCTGAAATTAATTTACCATTTGCTAATTCGAGTAAAAATTTACTATCCAAAGGCGTCAATGGACAACTTAATTTAGCACAAAAATCTCTACTCATATAGCTTCTATCCGCACCCGAATCAAATAAAACGTAAGCAGATTTATTGTCAATAAGAAACGTACCCGTAACAAGCTCCGGGTCTTCCTGTGCCTCTGCCGCATTAATATTGAAAACTCTTCCGCGGCCTTGTCCATTCGTGTTCTCCTGGTTCGGGCAATTACTAATAATGTGGCCCAGTTTTCCACATTTATAACAAACTACATTGGCATAACTTGCTCCGACACTACTTGCTCCGCCATTACTCGTTCCGACACCATTTGTTCCTTTCGTTCTATTAACCCCTGGTCCGTAGACCTCACACTTCGCCGTGCTATGACCATTTCTTTTACACTTGTTGCAAAATTTGGTGCAGGACCCCGAGTGATACTTTTTACACCTTTGGCATAGCTGCTTCTGATTGTTGTTGTTGTTGCGGTTATTATTGTTGTTGGGATGATTGTTGTAGTTGCTGTTGTTTTTGTTGTTGTTGTTGTTATTGGGCCGTTTGTTGTAGTTGCGATTGATGTTGCGATTGTTGGGATAATTGTTGCGATTATTGTTGTAATTGCTGTTGTTGTTGTATTGGTGATTCTTATCACCGTTTTCCTCCCACTTTCTTTTAACTTGCTTCACATTGGCCTCTTCAGTAGTCTGTTCTTTAATTCTTTCTTCAATCTGGTTCACTTGTTTGTGAGCCATTCTACATGCCTGTTGTATGGAGGCGGGCTCGTGTGAACTTATATCTTCTTAGATTCTTTCCGGTAATCCTTTCACAAACGCATCGATCTTCTCTTCCTCATCTTCGAATGCTCCCGGACACAATAGGCACAATTCTGTGAATCGTCTTTCGTACGTGGTAATATCAAATCCTTGGGTTCGTAACCCTCTAAGTTCTGTCTTGAGCTTATTGACCTCGATTCTGAAACGGTACTTCTCGTTCATTAAGTGCTTGAATGCTGACCACGGTAGTGCGTACGCATCATCTTGTCCCACTTGCTCTAGATAGGTATTCCACCATGTTAACGCAGAACCTGTGAAGGTATGCGTAGCGTACTTCACTTTGTCCTCTTCAGTACACTTACTTATGGCAAACACCGATTCGACCTTCTCGGTCCACCGTTTCAATCCGATCGGTCCTTTGGTTCCATCAAATTCCAAAGGTTTGCAGGCAGTGAATTCTTTGTAGGTGCATCCTACACGATTTCCTGTACTGCCAGATCCAAGGTTATTGTTGGTATGTAGTGCAGCCTGTACTGCGGCTATGTTTGAAGCTAGAAAAGTACGGAATTCCTCTTCATTCATATTCACGGTGTGTCGAGTAGTCGGTGCCATTTCCTTCAAAATAGTCAAATGGAACAAGTTAATCATACAGAATATTAAGAGTAGTTAATAGTATTTCGTAGCATAATATGAACTCATTTATAAAAGCTTTTTCTTCATATTAGCGTTTTATAAGTTTAAATTTGGGTAGTACCTACCCGTTAAGTTCATACTTAGTAGCTAATATACAATTCAACTACTACAATTCTATATGAAAAACTGATTGTAATAATATTTCGCGTTCAAACTTTTATACAATATTTTACAAACTTACAATACCGCTTATTTTACATAAAGCATGAAATATAGCACACAATAACTTTGATACAAGATAGTTGTGAAGATAATTCTAGCTAGTACACAAGTCGTTCAGCAAAGGCAATAAAGACACGTAATTCATACGTCCAGAAACAAGTCATGCATTCTGGTTTTACTAGGACTACTTCCCATCCTTGGTCTTGTGGAACATAACCGTTATGGCCGTTGATAAGACAGCATGTTGTAACGTCGTCAAAGGGACGAGGGTTACGTAATGACCAACAGTCTCGTAATAACCTAAAAACCACATTTCTTACCCCAATTACCGACTCCGTCACTTGTGGGAACGTTTTGTTTAATAGTTGTAGCCTGATGTTCTTGTTCTCACTTTGGTGAGAAGCGAACATTAATAACCTGTAAGCATAACATGCTTCTTTATGTTGCATGTTAGCCGCTTTTTCTAAATCACGAAGTCCTATATTCGGATATACTGAGTCAAAATAATTTCTTAACCCGTTGCGTAAAATAGCATTTGGGTTCCCCGCAATATATGCGTCAAAGTAAACACATCGTAACTTATGGATTTCCCAATGTGATATCCCCCATCTTCCGAACGAAAGCCTTTTATAAACCAAGGCATTCTTGGAACGTTCTTCGAATGTCTTACAAACTGATCTCGCCTTAAATAGTTGTGCCGAGGAATTCTGATCGACTCTAGACAAGATTTCATCAATCATGTTTCCGGGTAGGTCTCTTAAAATATTGGGTTGTCTATACATTTTGTGTTTTTATACTGTAAAATAGACAAGAGTTAGATTCATAAAAAAAAATACTTATTAATACAAGCAATTTTTACATATATCATAAAGCATAAGCACACTATATTACATATATTACACCACACGAATATAACTATCTTATTCTGACTCGCTCATTTCTTCTTGTTCGGTTTTGGTTCGTTTTGCCAAGTTTCTAGGGATATATGATGTTCCCCTAATACGAGCCGTCGTTGTCCACATTGGTTTAGAAAAACCTGGTGGTTTAGAGGTTTCCGGGTCATTGTTACAACTTAAGGACTTCGGGGGTTGACGATACATATAAAGTTCATCGGGGTTGGAATTAGATTTCTCTATTTTTATGCCCTTTCCCTTATTATTTTCTTTTGCCTTTTTAAATTCAGTTGGGGTAATTTCTATAACATCATCGGAATTCTCGTCGGAATCTGATTCATCGGAGAATTGGTAATCCTCCCAATATTTTGCTTCCTTGGCGGAAACACCATTGACCATAATTAACCTTGGTCGGTTGGTTGAGGATTCTCTTTTACTTAACCGTTTTATTATTTCCCCCACCGGTTCTATTTCTTCTTCCGGTTCCGATTCTTCTTCCGGTTCCGATTCTTCTTCCGGTTCCGACTCTTCTTCGGGTTCCGACTCTTCTTCCGGTTCCTCTTCGGGAACTTGTGAATCAGTCCACGAATCATTCCAATTTACATTTGACTCTTCATTATTATTAGGTGAGTCAATGGGACTTGTTCTAGAGGTAGACCTCTATCACATAATATCAAACACGATAAGAGATTAATATATCACATAATATTCATATGTTAAAAATATATAGTTTCCAACAAAATGTTAAGCAATCATTTTTAAAGAAAACACGGTCGAAGTCCAGACTCACTAATGCATCCTAACAAACTCGATAAGACACACTAATGCAAATTTTCTGGTTCTCTAAGACCAACGCTCGGATACCAACTGAAATGTCCCGTTCTTATTGATTAAAAACGTTCCATATTAATTGATTTCGTTGCGAGGTTTTGACCTCTATATGAGACGTTTTTCAAAGACTGCATTCATTTTTAAAACAAACCATAACCTTTATTTCATAAATAAAGGTTTAAAAGCTTTACGTAGATTATCAAATAATGATAATCTAAAATATCCTGTTTACACACGACCATTACATAATGGTTTACAATACAAATATGTTACATCGAAATCAGTTTCTTGAATGCAGTTTTTACACAATTTCATACAAACATGGACTCCAAATCTTGTCCTTATTTTAGTATGCAACAACGGAAGCTCTTAGTATTCACCTGAGAATAAACATGCTTTAAACGTCAACAAAAATGTTGGTGAGTTATAGGTTTAACTTATATGTATCAAATCGTAACAATAGACCACAAGATTTCATATTTCAATACACATCCCATACATAGAGATAAAAATCATTCATATGGTGAACACCTGGTAACCGACATTAACAAGATGCATATTTATAAGAATATCCCCATCATTCCTGGACACCCTTCGGATATGATATAAATTTCGAAGTACTAAAGCATCCGGTACTTTGGATGGGGTTTGTTAGGCCCAATAGATCTATCTTTAGGATTCGCGTCAATTAGGGTGTCTGTTCCCTAATTCTTAGATTACCAGACTTAATAAAAAGGGGCATATTCGATTTCGATAATTCAACCATAGAATGTAGTTTCACGTACTTGTGTCTATTTTGTAAATCATTTATAAAACCTGCATGTATTCTCATCCCAAAAATATTAGATTTTAAAAGTGGGACTATAACTCACTTTCACAGATTTTTACTTCGTCGGGAAGTAAGACTTGGCCACTAGTTGATTCACGAACCTATAACAATATATACATATATATCAAAGTATGTTTAAAATATATTTACAACACTTTTAATATATTTTGATGTTTTAAGTTTATTAAGTCAGCTGTCCTCGTTAGTAACCTACAACTAGTTGTCCACAGTTAGATGTACAGAAATAAATCGATAAATATTATCTTGAATCAATCCACGACCCAGTGTATACGTATCTCAGTATTGATCACAACTCAAACTATATATATTTTATAATCAACCTCAACCCTGTATAGCTAACTCCAACATTCACATATAGAGTGTCTATGGTTGTTCCGAAATATATATAGATGTGTCGACATGATAGGTCGAAACATTGTATACGTGTCTATGGTATCTCAAAATTACATAATATACAATACAAGTTGATTAAGTTATGGTTGGAATAGATTTGTTACCAATTTTCACGTAGCTAAAATGAGAAAAATTATCCAATCTTGTTTTACCCATAACTTCTTGATTTTAAATCCGTTTTGAGTGAATCAAATTGCTATGGTTTCATATTGAACTCTATTTTATGAATCTAAACAGAAAAGTATAGGTTTATAGTCGGAAAAATAAGTTACAAGTCATTTTTGTAAAGGTAGTCATTTCAGTCGAAAGAACGACGTCTAGATGACCATTTTAGAAAACATACTTCCACTTTGAGTTTAACCATAATTTTTGGATATAGTTTCATGTTCATAATAAAAATCATTTTCTCAGAATAACAACTTTTAAATCAAAGTTTATCATAGTTTTTAATTAACTAACCCAAAACAGCCCGCGGTGTTACTACGACGGCGTAAATCCGGTTTTACGGTGTTTTTCGTGTTTCCAGGTTTTAAATCATTAAGTTATCATATCATATAGATATAGAACATGTGTGTAGTTAATTTTAAAAGTCAAGTTAGAAGGATTAACTTTTGTTTGCAAACAAGTTTAGAATTAACTAAACTATGTTCTAGTGATTACGAGTTTAAACCTTCGAATAAGATAGTTTTATATATATGAATCGAATGATGTTATGAACATCATTACTACCTCAAGTTTAGTAGGTAAACCTACTGGAAGTGACAAGAAATGATCTAGCTTCAAAGGATCTTGGATGGCTTGAAAGTTCTTGAAGTAGGATCATGACACAAAAACAAGTTCAAGTAAGATTTTTACTCGAATTAAGATAGTTTATAGTTATAGAAATTGAATCAAAGTTTGAATATGAATATTACCTTGAATAAGAAAGATAACCTACTGTATATAACAAAGGTTTCTTGATCTTAGATGATTACTTGGAATGGATTAGAAAGCTTGGAAGTAAATTAGTAAACTTGAAGGGATTTTTGAAGTGTTCTTCCTATGATGATTATAGCTTGATTCTTAAAGTGATTTTTGATGAAGATGATGATTAACTACTGGAAAAATACGTTTATAATAGTGTGTGTGTGTGTGTTGAGAGAGAATTAGAAAGAGAATTGGAAGTGAAATGGAGTGAATGATGAGTGGTAATTGGTGAGTGGTGAGTGGGGTTAAAAGGAGTTCTAATTAGTTGACTAGCTTATGGTAGAAGTTAAAATTGATTAGTCATACATGACATAATCAAGAGTGGAATCCCATGCTAGTTCCTATTAGTATATACTCATAGTAAGTATGTTTTGAAGCTGTGTATAATACGGGTAAGAATACGACTAGAATTCTTGATGAAAGAAAAGAATGGAAAAGTAACTGTAACCATTTTCGTTAAGTATGAGTGTTTTGATATATGTCTTGAAGTCTTCCAAAAGTATTTTAATACATCTAAATATACTACATGTATATACATTTTAAATGAGTCGTTAAGTCATCGTTAGTCGTTACATGTAAGTGTTGTTTTGAAACCTTTAAGTTAACGATCTCAATTAATGTTGTTAACCCATTGTTTATTATATCTAATGAGATGTTAAATTATTATATTATCATGATATTATGATATATTAATATATCTTAATATGATATATATACATTTAAATGTTGTTACAACGATAATCGTTACATATATGTCTCGTTTCGAAATCCTTAAGTTAGTTGTCTTGTTTATATGTATATAACTCATTGTTAATATACTTATGGAGATACTTACTTATCATAATCTCATGTTAACCATATGTATATCCATATATATATCGTCATGTCATTTTTACAAGTTTTAACGTTCGTGAATCGCCGGTCAACTTGGGTGGTCAATTGTCTATATGAAACATATTTCAATTAATCAAGTCTTAACAAGTTTGATTGCTTAACATGTTGGAAACATTTAATTATGTAAATATCAATCTCAATTAATATATATAAACATAGAAAAGTTCGGGTCACTACACAACTGTTGAAGACTTCGTCCAGATGGATTAGGACGGGGCATTTCAGTTGGTATCAGAGCGGTGGTCTTAGCGAACCAGGTCTGCATTAGGGTGTATAACTGATAAGTCGTTAGGATGCATTAGTGAGTCTGGACTTCGACCGTGTCTACATGTCAAAAGTTTTGCTTATCATTAGTGTCGAAAATTATTTGCTTATCATCCTTAAAGTCTAGACACACCTTACTGCCTCTATTGCATAGACAGTGTATAGATAAATTCATATCTTAACGTATCTGTTATTGTTACCTTTGCCTGACAGCTTCTGAAGATTCCTCCGTAATTTATGGGATTTTAGTATTATATATGCATATGTAAATTATGTATTGCAGGGTAATAATCTATATACTTTAATCTATTTCTTATCGAAAATCCTTCATCTGATTGTATGAGATGAATCCCTCAATCGGTTCGAGTCCCTTAGATTACGATAGCTATTCCAATAGTTATTCCGACAGCTATTCCGATATGGATTTTCACTCGAACTCTGAAAGCAGTGTAACCGGAATGGAGCAACCAATCAGCCATCCCCAATTCATCTGATGAGTTCGTAGTCGACCTAATCAATGGAGACGCAAAGAAGGCGATCTTTTTCACCAACCGAATTTACCTCTTGACGATGAACCTAAAGCACTTACCGGCGAACCTATCCGCAACACCATTTTCATCCTCATTTCCTGAATATCTCGCCACGATTATATACTATCTCAAATTCTAAACCTTATTCATCCGCTCGTTCCGACCGACAATCATCCTGGAATAATAGAAGAAGTCAACGAACATCGCGCTCGAGTAATCAATCTGGAGAATATGGTGCAAAATTTACCAGCTTCAACAACATCACCGGCACCAACAGTACCATCAATAACATCACCAGTACCATCAACAATCTATGCCTCAACATCTCATTCTGTACCTCAAGTATAGTCATCGTTCTACGTATCGTTCTACATCAATTATCTTCGTTCGGTATGGCAATTATGTAATCTCTAATGTTTTAGAGATTATATATTCTTGTTCTAATAATAAATCAAATGAGATTAATATCACATTAACTCATTAAATCCATGATTATATCTGAAGAAAATATATATGTATATATATATTTTTTCATAAAGATTGTAATTAAAAATTCTTTCGTACAAACTGTTAATGGTGAAAATATTTTAAAGTGTAGGTAATACCCGAGGAATTATAGATTTCACATTATTAAGTTACACTGTACATTCTTCGAATTTGATTCAACAGTCATTTACTATCCTACTTACATACAAATCCGTTCACCACAGAATAACCATATTCATCCAATTTCATATCTGGATTTTGATTTATCAGAATCCAACAAGTGGCATAATGAAGAAAACATTTGACAAAAATAAAATTTGTTAGAAACAAACAAATTAACTATGAGAAATTTTGTTAAGAATCCACGCTAACTGTTCCTAGCTAACTGTTCCTAGCTAACTGATTACATTTTATTTATCGCAATTTAATTATCGTAATTTTATTTATCGTCATTTAATTTCTGTTATTTACTTTACGCACTTTATTTATCGTTATTTAAATACTGTTATTTACGCATTTTAAATATCGGGACACATATACAAGGTTTTGACATATCATATCGACGCATCTATATATATTATATGGAATCACCATAGACACTCTATATGCAGTAATGATCGAGTTCTCTATACTGGGTTGAGGTTGATTCTACAATAATATATATACTTTGAGTTGTGATCGAGTCTGGGACATGTACACGGGTCACAATACGTATAAATTAATTCGAATATTATATATTAAATTATATATGAATTATTGGACTGTTAACTGTGGACTATCGACTATGGACTAATCATATTGGACGATTAAAATAAATTAAAATATTAATTATAACATATGAAACTAAATAATTCTTCAAGCTTGCCACTTGATATCATCTTAAACCTCATTTGTATCTTGATGATTACAATCTACGTTCAAACCTTTCATGATCCTTGAAAACACCTCAATCGAGAGGATGAACCAACCACACTTCATCCATGGAAGAAAAGATTGATGCATATAATTATGCACCTGAAAAACTCTCGAAAACTGAGTGAACGTTTAACACGTAGTTGTGCTAATTCCTTAGTGTTATTATTACCCAAAACAACTTGATAATCCCTTTCAAAGTAGCAAATTTTGTCACAGCTCCAGCAAGTCAACTTCGACTTTTCGTTCGAAACAACCTTATTATAATCTTGATATATATGCGTGCTCTTTTATTGTTACCGGGGAACCTTTTATATTCCACCATATTACCATCAGCGTTTAATCATCTAAAAAAACACAATTCTCCTGAAAACACCTCGAATTGATAACCGACCATTCAGATATGGCTGCATTAAATGCAGAGGAAATAGTAAAATTGTAGATGGCCTAAATGGCCAAGGGTTTGATTATAAAGAATGGAGTGTTGGGAACACTCGATAGAAAATTTGGTACTGAAAAACGGATTGAGCTAACCACGAAAGAGAATGCGGACAAATACAAGGACCAAACCCTATATTCAAAGAATCCAGGTACATCTGGATCCGACGAAATCTTTAGAGAATATCTTGCTCCGAAGTCATGTTAAAATCTTGCGGAAAATTTTTCTTCATCAACCTTCGAACTTAGAAATTCCAAAATATCATCATAAATATCTTCGATATTTCTGAGGATATTTTCATAAATATTCTTGTCTGAAATTATCTACCTCTTCGTGTTTTCTGTATTCCATTATATTGAAAACCTCTGTAAAATCTAAATATAAATTATGAATGAATTATGGAGAAGTGTTGGGAATTGAAGCATGGGTTAGTATAATATAACGACGCTTGGCCAACGTGATTATATTACAGTAAGTCATGCTGAATTTCTAATGGAACGTGATGATTCCCAGATAATACCGTCATCATGTGCCATGTTACATAACTCTTTCATTCTACTTAATCTCTAAGTGTATCATGGAAATATTTCCTTGGTATTTCTGTTTTCCCGTAATTCCAATAGTTGCTAATTAATCGTACTATTACATTTCCTTTCTGATTAGAAGATTTCCTTAATCCCTTCAATTCCGGAAATTTAACGAAGACAACGTCAAAAGATTAGATGCACCTTATTTTCTAAATTCAAACGTGACTCCGTCAAAAGTTAAGAAGAATCTCTATTTCTTCAGTTCACTCTTTTGTGATAGCTTCATTCGTACTTTTCGAATAATCGAATCGTTTTATCTATATTAAATAATAATGATGAAACTCTATTTATCAACTCTCATACGTCAGGAAAACATTCTTATTGTTAGCCATTACCACCTCGATCAAATTTCGGGACGAAATTTCTTTAACGGGTAGGTACTGTGACAACCCGGGAATTTCCGACAAAATTTAAGCTTACTCTTTATATGGTTTCGACACGATAAGCAAAGTCTATTAAACTGAACCTCAAAATTTTTTTTGAACTATTTCATATGTTCAATTAACTTCGACCATTCTCGACGATTCACGAACAACTATTTATAAATAGATACATGTATATTTAAATATGTGAATATATAGTAGTAATTGAAAATATAATTTGAAATATTATATGTTATTGTTATTAAAATTAATTATGTAAAATAAAATAAAAATAGGATAATATAATAATAATTATTTAAAACATATCTATATATAAATAAAGTATATTAAATATATATTTTGTAATTTCAAATCTATTTAGTAAATGGCAGTAACACTCAAATGCCATTTGATGAATATTAAACAAGTTTAATACGAACTTACATGATTTTACAGTAAACGGCGATTCGAAAATGAGTTATATAATTTATAGGTTTATTCAATATGTATTTGGGAACTATTTGTTAAGTATTAAATCTTTTTATATTTTAGCTGGGATTGGGAGTGGATAGTGAGTTACTTTTTATTTAATAGTTAATGATCGAATTTTATATCATAATGACCAAAATAAATAAATATAGTTAATTTACAAATTTGGAATTTTTCTGAACACTTTTAATTCGCCACCAATTCATCAACGGAGTACGATAATGCAGTCCATATAAACTGTCAGTAGAATTATCCAAATTTGAGGCTGCTTAATTGTTGAAATTATTCTACACGTTTTCTTTTCTTCCACTTTATCCTATCAATTATGATAATGTATATTATATATATATATTAGAAGGTACATGAGTGTACAAACAACCAAATCACCCACTTACTTTCAATTAAATGCATCCGTAAATTTAGGTGATTGATGATTGATAATACTTTACTTTAATCAATATCTAATCTATATATTAATATACATAATACATATTTAGATACAATGGAGTGACATAGATATATATATATATATATATATATATATATATATATATATATATATATATATATATATATATATATATATATATATATATATATATATAACCCCACCCATATCACCTCTCTTCCCCATAACCACCAACTATGACCAACTGAATCATCCTCTTCTTCTTGAGTTCTTTTCCTTCCTGTTTTAGACAAACTCAACGAAAACCATACACCACCATCACCCTTGATCAATACTCACTCAAGATCATCAAGACCCACTATCATCATGAATCACCTTCCATCACCTGCTACACCACAAAACACTGTGGTTAAACGCTATTGCAGTTGTTTTCATAATTACTGTTTCCACTTTTATTTTCTATGGAAACCCAAAACGAGGAACCCATTGAATTACTACTATTATGTTGCTACTGCATAACTGTATGATGTTTAATGCTTTCTGTTTGTATGTTACTCGAAACTCACCACCTTTGTGATCTCCACCACATCACCATTAACCCATCACCACAAGTCACCGCCATCGAGAACCCATCAAACTCCATTAACACCACCTTCATCTCACGGCTACCACTACCCTCACCTCATCACCACTTACGGTTCACCTACACCATAGCCACCCTACTACCTCTATTTCCATCATAAATACATACAATCATCACATTGAAATCACTATCCTCTTTAAATGCACCACCACCGAACCCCCTACAACAACTTCTTTTTATTCTATTATTGTTCGCTGCTCAACAGACACCAAAGCCATCGAAAATATTCTGCAATTCGCTGCAACTGGTAATTGCTATTTTTCTGTTTCCATTTATATCGCAAACAACAACCATTATCATACCATAGAACAAGTTGCTGTACTATTTTAAAAGAAAAAGAAACCGAACAAACTGTTTATTTTTTTTTTTCTGTTTCCTTCCAGTTCATCCAAGCTGTAATTACACTTTAGTACTTCTGTTTTTAGATCGAATCATGAGCCAGGAAAGACTGATTATGTAATTCTTTTTCTTTATGGCGGACAACTACCAAACGATAACCCCACTTGTTTTATTAAAGGTATTATATTGATAAACATGAGTTTGGCGTTTATGATTTTGTTACAATTCTAAAACATACACTGGACCGTGAATTAGTTGGTTATTGGGTTGTCAGGGTGTTGGGCCATTTATATTTAAGTGGTTTTACAATATGGATATGTTGATATTGGGCCGAATCCTTTTCTTCTGTGTGGGCCGAGATGTATGATAACGGTGATGGGTATTCAAGAGTATGTTGAGATGATGGATACGATAATATAAAGACAACGATATGAGTATGACGCGATGATGATGAAAAAACGCATATTAATGATGCACGTTTAAATAATATATGATGATGACTAGGGATACGGTATGACGATGATGGTAGTACAAAGATGATGATGATAGTTTAGATGATTATGATTATTAGTTAATAAGAATGGTGATTAAACAATGAAAGTACACGATGATGATGAGAAACTCGATTAATGGATGATGACGGTGGAAAAATGATATTGATGATGCATTTTGTCAACAAAGTAAGATTTATGATATTGCTTGTGGGCTCCTGCATATTTTTTTAAACCGAAATAATAGCTGTGATTTTTACTTTATTGACGTTATTTAACAAGTGGAAATACCCCACTTACCTTTATTTTGGTTAGTGGGTTTCAAAAAGTATAATTATTCAATAATAAATGGTGTTAGTAGCTAAGGAAAATATAAAGTAACTGACTCTTTAAATAAATGGGATTCTGTGATATCATAAGCATTCGTATTTGTTTTTCATGGCATGCTTGTTAGGATATTAAAAATCAATAGTAACGTGATTAAGATAAGGATTAGCGAAGACAGAAAAGATGATAATGGTTTAGTATGATAATGAAGTTATGAGGTTGTGGTAATGTAGTGATGATGATGAGAACGATATGATAAAGTTGATAATGATCACGATGATGATATAGTTATAAAATGATGATGATCAGGTTATGTTAATGGCGATGAACGAGAAAGATTGTTTAAGGATGTTTTTGGGTTAGCGGGACGTCGCGGGTTCAAACCCGGACTTGGGCATTATTTTTAGGGCTACTTCCTTAAGGTAGTTATTTATCTATTTATTATTATTATTATTATTTTTATTATTATTATTATTATTATTATTATTATTATTATTATTATTATTATTATTATTATTATTATTATTATTATTATTATTATTATTATTATTATTATTATTATTGTTATTATTATTATTATTATTATTATTAAAATTATTATTAATAATATCATTAATATTATTATTAGTATCATTTTTATTAAAAACTATCATTTATATTAAAAGTATCATTTTTACTATTATTATTATTATCATTATTAGAGAAATTATCATTTTTATCAAAATTATTATTATTACTATCCTTATTATTATTTTGACATTAATATTATTATTTTGTTTATATTATCAATATCATTATCATAATTACCATTATTATTATTGTAAAAATAAGACAACTTTTATTTATTATCACTATCAATATTATTTTATCAACTAACTATTAGTTATATAAAACTATATTTACTACACATAATATAACTATATTAATACTTTTATAATAAATATTGATAAATATAATTAATATGGTTATTAATGAAAAACCTAATTAAAATGACAATTAAATCTCTAATAATATATAAAATTGTTTGATTACCATTACATGTATTAATATACATGATTGAATAATAGGTTCGTGAATCCGAGGTCAACCCTGCACTTGTTAAATGACGTCATATGTATTTTTACTACAAAATACATTATGGTGAGTTTCATTACTCCCTTTTTAATTACTTTTGCATTATATATTTTTGGGCTGAGAATACATGCGCTGTTTTTATAAATGTTTTACGAAATAGACACAAGTAATCGAAACCGCATTCTGTGGTTGAATTATCGAAATCGAATATGCCCCTTTTTATAAAGTCTGGTAATCTAAGAATTAGGGAACAGACACCCTAATTGACGCGAACTCTAAAGATAGATCTATCGGGCCCAACAAGCCCCATCCAAAGTACCGGATGCTTTAGTACTTCGAAGTTTATATCATGTCCGAAGGAGGATCCCGGAATGATGGGGATATTCTTATATGCATATTGTGAATGTCGGTTACCAGGTGTTCAATCCATATGAATGATATTTTTGTCTCTATGCATGGGACGTATGTTTATGAGGAATGGAAATATGAAATCTTGTGGTCTATTAAAATTATGAAATGACTATTTATGTTAAACTAATGAACTCACCAACCTTTTGGTTGACACTTTAAAGCATGTTTATTCTCAGGTATGAAAGTAATCTCCCGCTGTGTATTTGCTCATATTACATGGAGTTGTTTATGGCATATAGAGGTCAGAATCTCGCAATGGGACCAACTGTTGAAGACTTCGTCCAGATGGATTAGGACGGGGCATTTCAACAAGGCACTCTGGGATCGTACAAATGACATGATCATCTCTTGGATTCTAAACACCATATCAGATCAGATAGGTAACTCTTTAAGCTTTGTGAACTCTGCTACTGCCTTATGGAAGGAACTGCAAGAGAATTATTCTCAACTTGATGGTCACAGAATTTATCAATTAACTAATGACATAGCTCAATTGAAACAAACTGATTGTACTGTAGAGATATACTACCAGAAACTTAAAGGTATTTGGGATGAACTTGATGCCTTAGAATCACCTTATGCTTGTACATGTCAATGCAACTGTGAAAATGGCAGAACTAATGGTGAAAGAGATTAAAGAAAATGCCTCATGCAATTCTTAATGGTACTAGATGAATGCTATGCTAACATAAGAGGGCAACTACTGCTACTACAACCTCTTCCAACTGTTGCCAAGGCTTATAGGATGATTGGGCAAGAAGAGAAACAAAGAGAAAATCATTCAATCAAAGCAACCAACTTAGTAGCTCTCTCAAGTTACACCAACAACAGAAACTACAACTCTTCTGCAAACAGATGGACCTCAAACAAAACTGCTAGCACATATGAAAGGAGAAGTCCATTCAAAAAAGGCATTTTCTGTGGAAATTGTGGTCTAGAAGGTCACAATAAAGAAGAATGCTACAAAATTGTGGGTGTAACGACCCGTCAAAATCGCTATTGACGCGACACGTTAATCATTGATTCCACAGTGAGGTTTTGACCTCTATATGATACGTTTTGATAAAATATTACATTCATTAAAATAAGTGACTTTCTAAACATAGAAAGTTATAAACATGTGGGCGAGTGCTTAGGTATAAGCAAAACCCCAAAATACATAAGTCTTTAATTTACAGGTTGACATCACAGTCCAATTATTTATTACACAACGCAGTTTTATTTTGAATGCAATAAACTTTGTACAAAGCATGAGAGACTCCATGCAGGCAACAAGCACATCACAGCGGAAACAGTCTAAGGACCTGAGAATAAAACATGCTAAAAAGGTCAACACGAATGTTGGTGAGTTATATGTTTAATTGCTCGAGTCATAAATATATATAAATATAGACCACAAGATTTCATCAAAAGTTTATCAATAGATTCTACGTAACAGAGCACCCTGGTAACTAAACTTAACGCTATAAGGATAATTACCCCATTCGTTTTAATACACGCAAACCAACTTGTCATAAACTCAAATAACATACGTCCGTTAAAAGGCTAGCGCTCTAGCTCGGACGGGGATGTCAAGCCCTATGGATCCATATACAATTATTCGCGTCCACCAGTCCATATCCTATGTACTGGCAGCTACTAGTTACCAAAGCTAAGGGATTTTCGGTTTAACTCAGTGTAGAATTTAGTATGAACTTGTGTCTTATTGCATTTAAAATAAATTGCATGTATTCTCAGCCCAAAAATATTTAAAGTATTTAAAAAGGGAGACTATAAACTCACAGTTCAATATTGAGACTCAATATTGTAGGCAAATTGCGTAGACGTAATGATGGTAGACGACTGTATGGTTGGCCTTGGATTCAAGAACAATACCCCGAACAATACCCAATATTTCCTTAGCTTAAAGCGGTTTGAAACCCGAATTAAAAATACCCTCGAATATACTTTATTATTATTAAACTTAAAATTAAAATTATAATTATAAATATAAAATTTAATTACAGAAGAAGAAAAATGATGTGTTGATACGAGCAGAAAACTGGCGTATTTATAATAATTTTCCATTTACTGTAGCTCATGCGATCGCATGAGTTTTCAGTGTTTTTTCCATGCGATCGCATGGCCGCCTTTTCCGTTTTTGTTTGCTAGTTCGTCGACATCAAATAGTGTTCACTATAGCAAATAGTGTTTACTGTAGCAAATAGTGTACTGTAGTAAATAGTGTTACTGTAGCAAATCACTGTAGCAAAATACGGTTTCACTGTAGTACTGTAGCAAAGTACGGTTTCACTGTACCAAATAGTGTTTTACTGTAGCAAATAGTGTTTTACTGTAGCAAATAGTGTTTTAATGTAGCAAGGTCGTTTTTACAGTAGCAATTAGTGTTTTACTTGTACATCTTATAATATATATATATATATATATATATATATATATATATATATATATATATATATATATATATATATATATATATATATATATATATAAATATATATATGTATGTATATTTATATAATATTGAATCATATAGAGAATTAGTTTAAATTAGTCAAAATTTTCCGGGTCATCACAGTGGGATACCGTATAGGACATCCATTACATGGAAAATTCAAGCCTCAACCAAAACCACAATTCCCCAAAGCAATAAACTCACTTACCACAAGCAATGAATCTTCAGACATGGCCATGAATGCAAGAATGGATCAACTCCAAAATCAATTGAATCAAGTCCTTCTCATGATGCAATCATCCCAAACTACCTATGCAGCTAATGACATGCCTTCTACCTCATCTGCAGGTAATCACAAAGTCATAGCATCTCATATTTTTGTGCAGAAATACAAGTTCATAGCCAACATTATTTCTCATTTAACACATGCTTGGGTTGTTGATAGTGGGGCCACAGATCATGTCTCTACCTCCCTTGACTATATGCACAACATCCAACCCTATAACACACCAATTTATGTCACACTACCTGATGGCCATAACACCAAAGTAACAAAATGTGGATCTGTCTCAATAAATTCCGAAATAACTCTACATGATGTTCTTTACATCTCAACCTTCTCATACAATCTGTTATCTATTAGCAAGATGTCTAATCATCTACCACTCTCTGTTCTATTTACTCCCTTATCTTGCTATTTTCAGGACCACAACAACAAGAGGATTGCTCATGGCACCCTTTGTAATGGTCTATACATCATCCAACAAACCACAAGTTGTGACGACCCGGAAATTTTCGACCAAATTTAAACTTAATCTTTATATGATTTCGACATGATAAGTAAAGTCTGTTAGGTCGAGTCTCAAAATTTTTAAACTGTTTCATATATTCAATTGATCTTCGACCATTCCCGACGATTCACGAACATGTACTTGTAAATAAATATGTATATATATATATAAATGTAATATATATATATATATATATATATATATATATATATATATATATATATATATATATATATATATATATATATATATATATATATATATATATATATATATATAAAATGTATAAGTATCAAATATTCAAAGAATGTTATCATATAATGAATGATACAATTACATAATTAATAAATTGTAATATTAATATATTAAATGTAGTTACAAGTTAAAATATAATTGTTATACTAATATTATTATTACTTTCATTATTAATATAAAAATTAGTATTAGTTATTTTATTATTTTCAATATATAATATATGAAAGTTAACACATGTAATTTGTTATATCATGATTATTACTAAAAATTATCATTTTTATTCAAAAATTATTATTATCACTATTTCTAATACTTCTAATCATTATTCTTATTATTATTATTAGTATTATTTGGATATTATTATTATTATTAATATTATTATTATTAGTTCTATTATTATTATTATTAGTATTAGTATTTTGATTATTATTAATGTAATTATAGTCATTAATTAATAATATTATTTATAAAAAAAAATGATACAGACTTAAGCAAAATCAGTTTAGGGTCTCTATCTGCTTTTCATTTTTATTGTTTCTTCTTTTATACAGATTGATTCCTGCCTCTATTCTCAGTACAATGCAATCGAATCCCTATCAAGCTTTATCCATTTTTGTTTTCTGTCTTCAGTTTGTTAAATATCAAAGTCAAGAATCGTACGAATGAAATTGCAATCTCTTTCTATATTTTTGTAGCACTGTAGCAAAATACGGTTTCACTGTAGCAATAGTGTTTTACTGTAGCAAATAGTGTTTTACTGTAGCAAATAGTGTTTTAATGTAGCAAAGTCGTTTTTACAGTAGCAATTAGTGTTTTACTTGTACATCTTATAATATATATATATATATATATATATATATATATATATATATATATATATATATATATATATATATATATATATATATATTTACATAATATTAAATCATATAGAGAATTGGTTTAAATTAGTCAAGATTTTCCGGGTCATCACATAACCTCCCCGTTAAAGAAAATTTCGTCCCGAAATTTTGAGTTGTACCTGTTTTATGAGCGATATCAGTGAACAAATGTGGATACTTTTGCTTCATTTGATCCTCACGTTCCCAAGTAAACTCGGGTCCTCGTCTATCGTTCCAACGAACCCTAACTATCGGTATTTTGCTTTGTTTTAATTGTTTGACCTCACGGTCCATGATTTCAACAGGTTCTTCGACAAAATGGAGTTTATCATTGATTCGTATTTCGTCAAGAGGAATTACGACATCCTCTTCAGCTAAATATTTCTTTAAATTTGACACGTGAAATGTGTCATGAACACTACTAAGTTCTTGCGGTAGCTTTAATCGATAAGCAACTGCTCCAATTCTTTCGGTGATTTCAAAGGGTCCTACGTACCTAGGACTTAACTTTCCTCGTTTACCGAATCGTTCTATGACTTTTCAGGGTGACACTTTCAACATGACTTTGTCGCCCACTTGAAATTCTAGCGGTTTTCTTCTTACATCAGCATAACTCTTTTGGCGACTCATGGCCGTTTTCAATCGCTGTTGTATTTGAATGATCTTTTTGGTGGTTTCATGAATAATTTCTGGTCCAGTAAGTTGTCTTTCTCCTACTTCACTCCAACATATAGGAGATCTGCACTTTCTACCATAAAGTGCTTCAAATGGCGCTGCGTTGATGCTCGTATGATAGCTGTTATTGTATGAAAATTCTGCCAACGGTAAGTGTCGATCCCAACTGGTTCCAAAGTCAATCATGCATGCCCGTAACATGTCTTCCAATGTTTGTATTATTCTTTCACTTTGACCATCTGTCTGTGGGTGATAAGCGGTGCTCATATCTAATCGAGTTCCTAATGCTTTTTGTAATGACCGCCAAAAACATGATGTGAATCGGGTGTCGCGATCAGATATTATGGAGATGGTACACCATTCCTGGAAACTACTTCCTTCAAATATAGGTGTGCTAATTTCTCCATACTGTCTGTCTCCTTTATTGGTAGAAAGTGAGCTGATTTAGTTAGACGATCAACTATCACCCAAATAGTATCATGACTACTTGCAGTCCTTGACAATTTCGTAATGAAATCCATGGTTATTCTTTCCCATTTCCACTGTGGAATTTCCGGTTGTTGCAGTAATCCTGACGGCTTTTGGTGCTCAGCTTTGACCTTTGCACACGTCAAACATTTGCTTACATAAGTAGCAATTTTTGTCTTCATATTAGGCCACCAATAGAACTCTTTGAGATCGTGGTACATTTTCCCATTTCCTGGGTGAATTGAGTACCTCGTTTTGTGTGCTTCATCCAGTACTAGTTGTCTTAGGTTACCATGTTTTGGTACCCATATCCTACCAGCAAAATACAGGGTTCCATTGGCTTTTACTTCAAGTTGTTTTTCTAACCCTTTGCTCATTTTGCCTTTTTTGTTTTCTTCTTTTAAAGATTCTAAATGTGCTGCTTGAATTTGCTTTGTGAGATCAGTACGAATTGTAATATTCAAAGCTCGGACCCTAAGAGGTTTTACTCTTTCTTTTCGACTTAGGGCATCAGCTACAACATTAGCCTTTCCGGGGTGGTAACGTATTTCACAATCGTAATCGTTTAACAACTCTACCCAGCGACGTTGCCTCATATTGAGTTGTTTTTGATCAAAAATATGCTAAAGACTCTTATGGTCAGTGTACACTGTACACTTGGTGCCATATAGATAGTGTCTCCATATTTTGAGTGCAAAAACTACTGCTCCAAGTTCCAAATCGTGCGTCGTATAGTTCTTTTCATGAATTTTTAGTTGTCGTGAGGCATATGCGATAACTTCGGTGCGTTGCATTAATACACATCCTAAACCTTGGCGCGAAGCGTCACAATAGATCACGAAATCATCATTTCCTTCTGGTAATGACAAAATGGGTGCAGACGTTAACTTCTTCTTTAATAACTGGAATGAGGATTCCTGTTCCATGGACCAATCATACTTCTTTCCCTTTTGAGTCAATGCAGTTAAGGGTTTGGCGATTCTAGAGAAATCTTGGATGAATCTTCGGTAGTAACCATCAAGACCTAAGAATTGGCGGATTTGTGTTGGAGTCTTCGGTGTTTCCCATTTACTAATGGCTTCGATCTTGGCATGGTCGATTTTAATTCCATGTTTACTGACAACATGGCCCAAAAATTGTACTTCTTGTAACCAGAAATCACACTTCGAAAATTTTGCGTACAATTCTTCTTTCTTGAGTATCTCTAGTACCAATCTTAAGTGTTGCTCATGTTCTTCCTTGTTCTTCGAGTAAATCAATATGTCGTCGATAAAAACAATGACAAATTTGTATAAATACGGTCTACAGATGTGATTCATTATATCCATGAATACTGCTGGAGCATTAGTTAATCCAAAAGGCATGACTAAAAATTCATAGTGACCGTAACGGGTTCTGAACGCAGTTTTAGGAACATCTTCTTCCTTCACTCTCAGCTGATGATATCCGGAGAGTAGATCAATCTTAGAATAAACACTTGATCCTTGCAATTGATCAAACAAATCATCAATCCTCGGTAATGGGTACCGATTCTTGATCGTTAATTTATTTAATTCTCGGTAATCTATGCACATTCTCATAGATCCATCCTTCTTCTTGACGAACAGAATAGGAGCACCCCAAGGTGAAAAACTGGGACGAATAAATCTACGGTCCGATAATTCTTGCAACTGGTCTTGTAATTCTTGCATTTCTGAAGGTGCAAGTCTATATGGAGATCGGGCTATAGGTGCAGCTCATGGTATGAGATCAATCTGGAATTCTACACATCTGTGTGGAGGTAGCCCCGATAATTCTTCTGGAAATACTCCGGAATATTCTCTTACAACCGGCATGTCATCAATGCTTCTTTCTTCAGTATCGATCTTCTTTACATGTGCTAGAATAGCATAACAACCTTTTCTTATAAGTTTCTGGGCCTTCATACAGCTGATAAGGTTCAGCTTCGAGTTGCTTTTCTCCCCATAAATCATTAATGACGTTTCATCCTTTCGAGGGATGCGGATCGCTTTCTCAGCGCAAACAATTTCCGCTCTTATTTTGGACATCCAGTCCATGCCAACGATTACGTCAAAACTTTCTAATTCTACGGTATCAAATCGATTTTGAAGGTTTCACCAGCGACATTTATTTCGCAACCGTGGCAAATTTTATCGGCTTTTATCAGTTTACCATTAGCTAATTCAATAGTATATTTATCATCTAGAGATAATGATGCACATTTTAGTTTAGAACTAAAGTCTTTACACATATAACTTCTATCAGCACCCGTATCAAACATAATAGAAGCTAGTTGATTATTAACGATAAACGTACCCGTGACAAGACTAGGATCCTCACGTGCTTCACTGGTACTAACATTAAATGCCCTCCCACGTGCGGGTTCTTTGTTCTTGTCCTTATCAGGGCATTGATTTATAAAGTGACCAGACTTCCCGCATCCAAAACATTTCTTGACATCGGTCGGTTTTGTCTTTACTTCAGAAACGGTGGCATAACAATCTTTCTCCACATGTCCTTTCTTGTTGCACTTATCACAGACCACTTGGCAATAACCTGCATGATGTGTGTAACATCTTTTGCAGAACAGATGGGGTCCCTTATAGTTTGGACTTGCAGTTTCCCCATCTTGTTTACCTTTAAAAGTTTCTTGTTTCTTCAGGTGAGTACTTTTTCCCTTATAGTCTTCCCATTTCCTCTTTCCTTCAGTTGTCTTGACTTCGGTAATTGGTGCCTTAATCGAACTCTCTGTGATTTGGTCCATGAGTTGGTATGCCATTTTCATGACTTCCTGCATCGTATTCGGTTTGGACGATGTAACATTTCCTTTGATATTGATCGATAAACCATCAATATACATTTCTATCTTTCGTTTCTCATTTGGCACCAATTCGGGACACAATAAGGCTAGTTCCATGAAACGCTTTTCATAGTTATTGAGATTCGCGCCGAAAACCTTCAGATTACGTAACTCAGATTCCATTTTTCTGATCTCGTTTCGAGGACAGTACTCCTCGATTAGCATCTTTTTCAGTTCTTCCCAAGAGATATCATATGCCGTATCTACTCCTTCTGCTTTAGCATAATTGTTCCACCAAGTAAGTGCACCGTCTTGCAACGTGCACGAAGCATACTTTGACTTGTCTCCGTCCGCACAATTACTGATTTTGAAAACGGACTCCATCTTTTCAAACCATCGGGTTAGACCGACTGGTCCCTCGGTTCCACTAAACGTCTGTGGTTTGCATCCTTGAAAAGTTTTGTATGAGCATCCGTTTCATGAGTTTGTGTTTACGGCTGCTGCTTTGGCTGATGCTTCGGCTGTTGCTTTTGCTGCCTCAGCTGCAGCAATTCTTTCATTCACACGTTTCTCGACTAGTTCTTCAAACTCAGCATCCGACATTTGAGACATGTTTCTTTAATAAACACAACGGAGATAATTTAATCATATAGAATATTATAGGTAAAATGAGTTGTCAATAGTTAATCGTAGCATATTAATAATATGAACCAATTATTATAAAAGCTTTTTCTTCTTATTAGCATTTTATAATTATTTCTAGGGTATTACCTACCCGTTAAGTTCATACATAATAGCTAGTACAAGGAATTAACTACTAAAATCCTAATAATATTCCACTATGAAAAATTATAGTGAGTTACTACGTTATTATGTAATAATAATAATAAGAAGTAGTAATAATACAAATAATCATTCCATGCATTTATTATTAATAAACCAAAATAATACAATACCATACAATACCGATATTTTACATATGCTTATTTTACATAACAAGATAGAGTAGCACACATAAGCAATAGAATAGCGCATGGAAGATTTATGGTTGCGAGGTCGTTTATTCAGAACTATCAGAAACTTCTTCCCATTTGGTTCTCTCTGCCAATTGTTTGTGTGCACATGGTCCGACAGACATTCTGGCAGTGTATTTAATTTTTGGTTGGGGTTTTGAGGTACCTGTTGCCTCAGTGGGTTTAATACAATAAGGGTGGTTACGGATCGAATGGTCCTGTTCCTTTTTAATAATTAAGGTCTTTTTATTACTGTGGTTGTTTTTATTATCTATAGCAAGTTGGAATTTCTCCTTAGTGACTTCTTTTATTTCATTAGCGAAATCCTCCTCTTCACTGATCTCGTCTGATGAAAAACTATCTGAGTCATGTGTAGGAGAATATGATGACGAACTGTTTGCATCATGTGTACGAGAATATGTACCGATGGTCATGAACCGAAATCTGCCAGGCGTAATATTCACAACCCGCCCGTCGGTGGTGTATCTGGCCCAATGTCCATGTTCGTTTAGAAATGGACGATCCTCGTTTACTCCAGGGATCATGGGTCCATGCCAACGATACTGTGCCTCCGGAAAACTAAAGCTGGGTGGAGCTGGGATCTCCTCTGGGTTAACCTGAAGTTGAGATTCCCCGGCTAACACAATTTCTTCTTTAATAGGTATTGGAATGCCCTTTTCAGTTGTGGATATAATAGATTCAGTGTCCGATTCCGAGTCGTACAAAATGATAGGATTAGAAGAAGTCATCTATCACATAATTGAAACAACAATTATGTTAGCATATAAATATATCACATATAATGTTTTTGACCAAATGATAAGTAAAAATAGTAAAAACATATATGGTAATAGTCCAGACTCACTAATGCATCCTAACAATTACCAGTTAAACACACTAATGTAATTTATGGTTCCCTGTGACCTCAAGCTCTGATACCAACTGTAATGACCTGTCAAAATCACTATTGACACGGCACGTTAATCATTGATTCCACAGTGAGGTTTTTACCTCTATATGATACGTTTTGATAAAATATTGCATTCATTAAAATAAGTGACTTTCTAAACATAGAAAGTTATAAACATGTGGGCGAGTGTTTAGGTATAAGCAAAACCCCAAAATACATAAATCTTTAATTTACAGGTTGACATCACAGTCCAATTATTTATTACATAACGCAGTTTTATTTTGAATGCAATAAACTTTGTACAAAGCATGAGAGACTCCATGCAGGCAACAAGCACATCACAGCGGAAGCAGTCTAAGGACCTGAGAATAAAACATGCTAAAAAGGTCAACACGAATGTTGGTGAGTTATAGGTTTAATTGCTCGAGTCATAAATATATATAAAGATAGACCACAAGATTTCATCAAAAGTTTATCAATAGATTCTACGTAACAGAGCACCCTGGTAACTAAACTTAACGCTATAAGGATAATTACCCCATTCGTTTTAATACACGCAAACCAACGTGTCATAAACTCAAATAACATACGTCCGTTAAAAGGCTAGCGCTCTAGCTCGGACGGGGATGTCAAGCCCTATGGATCCATATACAATTATTCGCATCCACCAGTCCATATCCTATGTACTGGCAGCTACTAGTTACCAAAGCTAAGGGATTTTCGGTTTAACTCAGTGTAGAATTTAGTATGTACTTGTGTCTTATTGCGTTTAAAATAAATTGCATGTATTCTCAGCCCAAAAAAAATTAAAGTATTTAAAAAGGGAGACTATAAACTCACAGTTCAATATTGAGACTCAATATTGTAGGCAAATTGCGTAGATGTAATGATGGTAGACGACTGTATGGTTGGCCTTGGATTCAAGAACAATACCCCGAACAATACCCAATATTTCCTTAGCTTAAAGCGGTTTGAAACCCGATTTAAAAATACCCTCGAATATACTTTATTATTATTAAACTTAAAATTAAAATTATAATTATAAATATAAAATTTAATTACAGAAGAAGAAAAATGATGTGTTGATACGAGCAGAAAACTGGCGTATTTATAATACTTTTCCATTTACTGTAGCTCATGCGATCGCATGAGTTTTCAGTGTTTTTTCCATGCGATCGCATGGCCGCCTTTTCTGTTTTTGTTTGCTAGTTCGTATACATCAAATAGTGTGCTACTGTAGCAAATAGTGTGTTACCGTAGCAAATAGTGTTACTGTAGCAAATAGTGTTACTGTAGCAAATAGTGTTTACTGTAGCAAATCACTGTAGCAAAATACGGTTTCACTGTAGCGAATAGTGTTTTACTGTAGCAAATAGTGTTTTAATGTAGCAAAGTCATTTTTACAGTAGCAACTAGTGTTTTACTTGTACATCTTATAATATATATATATATATATATATATATATATATATATATATATATATATATATATATATATATATATATATATATATATATATATATATATACACACACATAATATTGAATCATATAGAGAATTGGTTTAAATTAGTCGAAATTTTCCGGGTCATCATAGTGGGATACCGTATAGGACATCCATTACATGGAAAATTCAAGCCTCAACCAAAACCACAATTCCCCAAAGCAATAAACTCACTTACCACAAGCAATGAATTTTCAGACATGGCCATGAATGCAAGAATGGATCAACTCCAAAATCAATTGAATCAAGTCCTTCTCATGATGAAATCATCCCAAACTACCTATGCAGCTAATGACATGCCTTCTACCTCATCTGCAGGTAATCACAAAGTCATAGCATCTCATATTTCTGTGCAGAAATACAGGTTCATAGCCAACATTGTTTCTCATTTAACACATGCTTGGGTTGTTGATAGTGGGGCCACAGATCATGTCTCTAGCTCCCTTAACTATATGCACAGCATCCAACCCTATAACACATCAATTTATGTCACACTACCTGATGGCCATAACACCAAAGTAACAAAATGTGGATCTGTCTCAATAAATTCTGAAATAACTCTGCATGATGTTCTTTACATCCCAACCTTCTCATACAATCTGTTATATGTTAGCAAGATGTCTAATCATCTACCACTCTCTGTTCTATTTACTCCCTTATCTTGCTATTTTCAGGACCACAACAACAAGAGGATTGCTCATGGCACCCTTTGTAATGGTCTATACATCATCCAACAAACCACAAGTTGTGACGACCTGGAAATTTTTGACCAAATTTAAACTTAATCTTTATATGATTTCGACACGATAAGTAAAGTCTGTTAGGTCGAGTCTCAAAATTTTTAAACTGTTTCATATATTCAATTGATCTTCGACCATTCCCGACGATTCACAAACATGTACTTGTAAATAAATATGTATATGTATGTATGTATATATATATATATAAAATGTATAAGTATCAAATATTCAAAGAATGTTATCATATAATGAATGATACAATTACATAATTAATAAATTGTAATATTAATATATTAAATGTAGTTACAAGTTAAAATATAATTGTTATACTAATATTATTTTTACTTTCATTATTAATATAAAAATTAGTATTAGTTATTTTATTATTTTCAATATATAATATATGAAAGTTAACACATGTAATTTGTTATATCATGATTATTACTAAAAATTATCATTTTTATTCAAAAATTATTATTATCACTATTTCTAATACTTCTAATCATTATTCTTATTATTATTATTAGTATTATTTGGATATTATTATTATTAATATTATTATTATTAGTTCTATTATTATTAGTATTTTGATTATTATTAATGTAATTATAGTCATTAATTAATAATATTATTTATAAAAAAAAATGATACAGACTTAAGCAAAATCAGTTTAGGGTCTCTATCTGCTTTTCATTTTTATTGTTTCTTCTTTTATACAGATTGATTCCTGCCTCTATTCTCAGTACAATGCAATCGAATCCCTATCAAGCTTTATCCATTTTTGTTTTCTGTCTTCAGTTTGTTAAATATCAAAGTCAAGAATCGTACGAATGAAATTGCAATCTCTTTCTATATTTTTTCTTTCCTGAGTGATATTCTGTTGACTCCAATTGCTACTAGAAAACAACCTACTAAAACAATCAATTACTGTGTATAGAAAGTGATATACAACTGAAATCGAATCTTGATACTGTATTACTCTCTCTTTTACATTCTATAATTGATACAATTCAGAAAGAGACAGAAGAAGAAAAATCAATAAAAATTAGGGAATATGTTTTACAACGATTCAATTGTCCTTCTTGTCTGATAAGAATAAACACGTCGAATTCAATCACAGATACAAAACAAAATTTGTTAGAAATAAATATCAAATAGGTGTACGAATTTGTTACCAGTCATATTCAACTTGTATATATATATATTTTTTATCTGTACCCGATTGATTCTTCTGTCGACCCAATCAAAGCTACGAAACAAACTGTAATCGAATCTTGTGATGTATATAGCGTACGAACCTGCTTCATTTCATTGTCTCTGCACTAGTACTATTTTCTTGTTAACATTATATGTGATAATGATATATAATTTATGATATTGTAAAATCTATATATAAACTTATATGTATGCACATATATATACACCTTACATGCTCGACTAAACTCGATCACCTTCAAATGGGAGACACTTTGAACCACCACTTGGTATTTTAGTTCTATTTCTCTTTATGATTATGAAACAATCATCACCTTCATTATCTTGATCAAACAACCTCCATCACCATAGCTCATCATGGTAACATTCTCTCTCCCTCTCTTAATTCTTGTCACCGAAGACACCACTCTTACTTCTTCCTATTTTGAATTCGAACACCACAACAACGAAGGAACTACTACAACAACTATTGTTTCTCTGTTTACTGCCGTTTGTTGCAGCCATAATCAAACCGCCACTATCAGTACATAACATATCTCTCTATCTTTCTTCTCTCTCTTCATTTTTTTTTACTTCATGAACACACAAAACCACCTTCCACCTCGATTAAACACCACCACAACTCCTTACTATAACCTGAAATTTCTGCTGCACCGATTGTTTCTATTAAAATGGTGAAGAAAATGATGACATATAATGAGATAATGCGTTAATGATATCCAAGTGTATGCTTTCTCCTATGGTGGGCCGAAGCACTACCACATGTTGTTATTATAGTAATAGAATTAATAACAAAAAGGAAAGGTATCGATAATGTCTTATGTGATTAAGAGAGGTTTGTATCTTTTTGCAAAATGGCCGAAAATGTGTCACTGTCTTTTTGTGGTGGAGGAAATCGAGTGTTTGTGGAGCCAATAATCGTTCAATTATGTACGTAAAACCCCACATGATAAAGTGAGTAGATTTTTCGGTTTATGCTTTCTATCAAAAACAATAATATGGACCACATACCATTCCTTGTTGTTGGGTCATATGTGATCTAGACATTTTAGATTGGGTCATTTAAATAGAATTGCAATAAGAATTGTTGAGGGCCGACAATATTAATTAGTGTAGGTTTATAATAATAGCACCTGATTCGTAAATAATGGTACTGAATGAAAAGCAAAGATGATGATGAAAAAGGATACATTAATGGGACGTCTAGGATCCCTTTAAGTTTAAATATATATGGTATTATTGCTGTAATGGTTATGATGTGGCGGGGAGGTCTATAGAAATAATAAACAATTGCTATTGGATTAATATATTGATCGTGGGCTTCTAATTCATTGTTGGGCTGAGCTCCAATTTTTCTGAGTGGACCGAGAATTAGTCTATCTAGTGAGCTGTTTTACTTGACGATCTACTACCACTACAACTTCGCAATCCTATTTCCTTGTTCGAACTCCACTATTGCAGCTGCTGAGCTGCTACTACTGACGCGTTTTATTCTATTCTGTCGAGCAGTCATGAAACAAATGACAAAGATGGTGATGACTCGATGTTAGTTCGTGATGATGATATGTGTTACATGATGAAGATAAGATGGGTTACATGATGATACGTTAATAATGATAATATAATCATAAAGATAATGATGATATACGATGGTATGACAATAATAACTAAGTAATTAATGATGCGAATTAATACAAGGAAAGTAACAACGGTTCAATGGTTAGGGAAGATGTCGGATTAGTGTGTGGTCGCGAGTTCAAGCCCGGGCTGGAGCGTATATCTTTTTAAAGCTTGTTACTTAAGGTAGTTCTTATTATTATTATTATTATTATTATTATTATTATTATTATTATTATTATTATTATTATTATTATTATTATTATTATTATTATTATTATCATCATTTTTATTATTACTAGAATCATTATTTTTATTATTATCATTAGTATTATTTTTATAACAAATTACTGATTTTGATATAATACCAACTACAAGAATATATATATATATATATATATATATATATATATATATATATATATATCGTAATATAACTATATGTATGAATATTGATTATTTTACAAAATAACTATATACAAAATATAACTAAAGATATAAAGTATAAATAAAAGTATATATATATATATTATATAGAAGGAATTATGTGATTATATGTGTTAATATATATACTTGATTTAGGTTCGTGAATCTGAGGCCAACCTTGCATTGTTCAGTTCCGTCGTATGCATATTGTTACTACAAAATATCGTATTGTGAGTTCATTTGATTCCCTTTTACTCTTTACATTTTTGGGACTGAGAATACATGCGCTGCTTTATAACTGTTTTACAACTGCTTTATTAAATGCCTTTGAAATCTATATTTTTGGACTGAGATGCTTTTATAAATGTTTGACGAGATAGACACAATCAAAACATTCCTCGAATGAATTATTATACAGACAGAAGTTCTGTTGATTATTATTGAATTAGGTGGACATGATAATTGCCACCAATTGATGAATATATTTTCCCCTGATTATTATTGCTTGGTAACCTAAGAATTAGAATCGGGTATGGCCCTAATTCACGCAAATCCTAAAGGTAGCTACCGGGTTTAACACCCCCACCCAGAATGTTCACTAGACGGAAGAGCTAGTGGGCGTGGTGTTTAGTACTTCGAAGTTTATATATTATACAGACGAGATGTTCTGTTTTGGGGATATTATTGATGCGCATTATATGTTAAGGTCGGTTACCAAGCCAAGCAATGAATGTAAAATGAATGTTATGTATCGAGAGAATGATTTTTATACACAGGTTATGTGTATTATATTTTGTACACGAGATATGTGTACGGTTATTTAAAAATTGCGAGGCAACCTACGGAAGAGAAAAGGATACGAACCTACTCTACCAAGCATTATGAAAAATGGTTTTGTACACGAGATAGGTGTATTGTATTTAAATCTTGTGGTCTATCAAAATGATGAATTTTATTGTTTATGATAAACCTATGAACTCACCAACCTTTTGGTTGACACTTTAAAGTATGTTTATTCTCATGTACGAAAGAAATCTTCCGATGTGCATTTGCTCATTCTAGAGATATTACTTGAAGTCATTCATGGCATATAGAGGTCAGAACCTCGCAATGGGACCATCTGTTGAAGACTTCGTCCTGGTGAATTAGGACGGATCGTCTCACAAGTCAACCTCTTCATTCAATCAATCAAGCTAGCTCAACTCAATCAACTTCAAACTCTGCTCTTCTATGGCATTCAAGACTTGGTCACTCATCATTTAATGTGTTAAAACAAATTCAGTCAATTTCTGATGTAATAAACTGTCATAACTCTGTCATACACAATTGTAATATCTGTCCATTAGCTAAGCAACATGCTTTACCTTTTTCTACCAGTCAATCACATGCTATCTTACCTTTTGATCTTGTACATGTTGATGTATGGGGGCCTTACAAACACACAACCATGAACAAATGCAAATATTTCCTAACCATAGTAGATGATTTCTCTAGGGCCATCTGGACATTTATTATTCCAAGCAAACAACATGTCACTTCACATATTAAATCATTTCACAACTATATCAAAAATCACTTCAATATCACCATAAAAACCATCAGATCTGACAATGGATCTGAGTTCATGAATCAATCTCTCACAGATTTCTTTACAACAAATGGTATCCTTCATCAATCTTCTTGTCCATACACACCACAACAAAATTCCAGAGTGGAAAGAAAACACAAACAGCTTTTAGAAATAGCAAGAGCTATTAGGTTTCAATCTCACATTCCTATTCACTTGTGGGGCTACTGCATTTTGGCTGCCACATACATCATCAATAGACTCCCATCCAAGCCTCTTCAAAATCTTAGTCCCTATGAACTACTTTATCATCATCCTCCTGACCTCACACACCCTAAAGTTATTGGTTGCCAAGCAAATGTTCATACACATACTCCTGATAAATTTCATCCAAGATCCATACCTTCAGTTCTCCTTGGATACCCAACCACTCAAAAAGGATACATCCTCTATGACTTACATACTCACAAAATCATTATCAGCAGACATGTGACTTTCAATGAGCATATCTTTCCTTTCAAACAACTCAACACCACTTCCACACATTCCACTATGCCCTATGAAATCTCACCTCCTGTCAATATCACACATTCTGAAACATACTCACATTCTCCTCAATCTACTCAACATTCTTCTGCCACTCCTTCCACAACTCCTACATCCTCAACACACTCCAATATACATACTAATCCTACCTCTGACCAACCCTTATCCTGTCCTCACAGCCCATCTTCTATCCCTGCACCCACTCCTGTCTAATCTACTCCATCCACTACCTTCACCTCACCATCTAATACTCCACCACCACAAATAAAATCACAAAGAACACGTTTCATTCCAACTAAATTCAAAGAATATCAACACTCCATACCCACAATCAATTCTGTCTCCAAATATCATTTTTCAAAATACATCAATTACTCAAACATAAAGACTCCCACTACAAGATATCTTATCCATTCCATTAACACATCCCTGGAACCACATTCATATACACAAGCATGCAAAAATGAGAAATGGTCTGAGGCTATGAACACAAAAATTCAAGCCCTTGAAGCAAACAACACTTTGCTGATCACCACAATACCACCAAACAAGCAAGCCATTGGATGCAAATGGGTCTACAAAGTCAAACTCAAAGCAGATGGTACCATAGAAAGGTATAAAGCCAGATTGGTTGCTAAGGGCTTCACACAACAAGAGGGTATAGACTATAATGAGACTTTTGCACCAGTTGCAAAAATGGTGACTGTTAGGGTTTTTCTATCCATTGATGTTCATAATCAATGGGACATTGCTCAACTAGACATCAACAATGCTTTCCTTCATGGTGATCTCCATGAGGAGGTTTACATGACCCTACCACCAGGTTACAAGCATAATCATCTACCTAATTCAGTCTGCAAACTTCTCAAGTCCCTATATGGCTTGAACAAGGGAGATGATACTTCCAAATTGATATTTGATAGATCCACACCAATTTGATGTTAACTTCCCAAAATAACCTCAAATAATTTCAAACATAAAATTTGTGTAGGTTATCATTTAAGGTCATGTTAGTACATTGAAGTGGATTTATCAAATTTGTGTTTGGAAATATCACTACCCCTTGAACAAGCCAACAGACAATGGTTTACAAAACTCACCACTTACCTCATAGGTCAAGGTTTCACACAGAGTTATTCTGATACATCTCTGCTAACATACAATAAAGATTCCACCTTTCTAGCCATTATCATCTATGTAGATGCCCTCTTGATCACCGGCAACAATCCAAACACGATTCTTTAACTCAAAGACAATCTTCACACAACTTTTAGCATCAAAGACCTTGGTACCATTAATTACTATCTTGGCATAGAATTTCTTAAACACAAAGATGGCATAACCATGTCCCAAAGAAAATATGCATTGGAACTTTTGAACATGGCTGGCATTTTAGATCAAAAACCCTTCAATGTTCCTCTTGACCCAAACACAAAGCTGTCAGCAGATGAGGGTACACCACTTGAAGATCCTTCTCTTTATAGGACCTTAGTTGGCAAACTTATTTACCTGACAGTTACAAGGCCATATCTTTCTTATGCTGCTCAAGCTCTCAGTCAATTTGGTCAACAACCAAGAACAAGTCATCTCACAGCTCTTTATAAGGTCCTCAGATATGTCAAACTTTGTCCAGGTCAAGGGCTCCATTTCCCATCTGATAATCAACTACAACTCAAGGCATTCTGTGAGAGTGACTGGGCAAACTGTCCTATCTCTAGAAGATCAATCACAGGGTACTGTATTTTCTTAGGAAATTGTCTTATTTCCTGGCAATCCAAAAAGCAAAAAGTGGTTTCTAGATCCTTGATATTGCTCAATTACATCATATATATATCTTGCAATATCGTGTAAAATACTCTCGAATCAAGGATAGTTAAGGCAGTTTCTACAAGTAATACACAAAGGTATGAAAAGTGTATCGGAAAGTGGTTTATAAAGAGTTTTGATGAATTATGACCATTCTATAAGTTGTGATTTCATCATAGTTGATCCCGATACAAGTTATGGTCAAATTAGCGCTCTAAAATGATAAAACAAGGCTTCAGGTATGTTGGACGCCGTCCAAAATGATTGGGACGCCGTCCAAATGAAGGGAGATTACAAAAAAACGAGACAGAACAATTCAGCACAACTGGACGCCGTCCAGAAATCTGGACGCCGTCCAACCCTTCTTTACTGGACGCCGTCCAGAAATCTGGATGTCGTCCAGAAGTAGGTTTCAGCCTACTTTTTACTGTTGACCAACTTTCACCACTTTAAAAAAGAGAGATATGATCAGATTCTAACAGTTACGAAACAGAGGAGTTCCAAGACGATTTTAGGAGCAAAATTGGAAAATTCCAAGCTCTTGGAAGAGGCTTAACATCCAAGAATCAAGATTCAACACCTTCTCCATTCAAGATTCATTCTCTATTAGGTTGATTTCTTGTTCTTCACAATGAATTCTACTTATCAATTGATTGTTATTTTGTTTATTAATATGATTGTTGGCTAAACGCTATAATGTTTGTCTAGATTAATAACTGAGGTATTGGATGTAATCTTATCGATTGAATGTGTTATGTGTGATAGTTTAAAGCTTGAATTAAAGAGCCATGCTTATTAATGTTAAATCATTTGTATCTAGTTAATTGATATGTTGTTGATAAAGAGAACTCTTGTTGATGTATCATATTGATTTACAATCAACTTGTCTTAGATTGATTGTTTACTAAACCGGACCAAGGGGGTAAATTAGATCAAAATGATTAGATGATATAGGAATGAATTGTGTAGAGCGAACGTAAAAGATAATTGTTATTCGAGTCTTTGATCTAGCTAATCAACTAGTCACAAACGAAAAGGTCTAGGTGATAGGGAACCCTCCACTTAGTAATTCTAGTTTGAATACTTGCTAAAGAGAACTCTTGGCAAGTCGATTTGGGTGATTAGCATATATATAATAGTTATTTGGTTACAAACACGAGAACTATAGAGAAAAGGGAACCCTTGATCTTGTAATCGAGTTTGCGTGTTTACTAAAGAGAACTCTTGGTAAATCTATTAGGTAACTCACACACATAGTCATTCAATCGGGTCTTAACAATAAAACTTACATCCAATACCGAGGGTAAAATATCTAGATGAACATTTCGTATCTTTGATCTTAATCAAACTATCTTGTTTGCTTTCTTTGCACTTGTTTTCATTATATAAACTTAAAAGACCAAAAATATTGTTTTTACTTTTAAATCTTCTCTGATTTGGCTAAATCGTTAAATAGCCACAAAAAACATAATATCTTGTACCTTCAAGTTTCATTTACTTAGTTAATCACAATATAGTTTCTAATTTTAGTTTGACTAATCCAACTGTCCTTGGAACAATACACGGAACTAAACCATTATTTATACTACTACACGATCGGGTACACTGCTCGTTAGTGTGTAACAATCTTTAATCGGTATTTTTTCATACTATTTCATATAACAATTCATATACCACGTTTTGCACATCAAGTTTTTGGCGCCGCTGTCGGGGACAGTTTTGTGTCAAAATAGAATTGTTAACTAATTTGTGATTAAGTAGTTTCTTAATAATTTTAAATTATTAATAGTCTTTGATTTTAATTTTATAGAATCGGTGCATTTAATAGTTTTGTTAGTTGTGTGATTGACAGATTTTAGGTTGCATATGCCACATACCCGAAGTTCAGATTCTCCATTACTTACACCGCTTACAGAACCTGATAGAAGGCTTGGTAGGATCCCAAAAGAAGTACTTGAACTTTTTGAATCTTCATCAAAGCAGGAAAGAATCAAGTACAACCAAGCCGAGATATTCTGAATTTAGTGAGCCCGCTCCTCCTCCAAAATTTGAAATGGAAGGAGAAGCAAGACCGGTGGTACCAAGATAATCAATGGCAGCCAAGATGAAGGCAACCCGAACCGGACAAGGTAGTGCTATTACTTCGCCCACTGGTGAGGTAAATTTTGAAATAAACGGACCTATTCTTCAAATGATTAATAACAGGTGTCAATTTGGTGGTGGTCCGAATGAAGATGCAAACGAACATATTCGTCTTTTTCAAGAGATATGTCTTCTTTTCAAACTTAAACCAGACACTGACCAAGCCATATTTTTAAGACTTTTCCCATGGACACTCCACGGGGAAGCACGAAGTTGGTTAGATTCATTGGCCAAGGCTACTATAGAAACTTGGGATGGTATGTTGGAAAAATTTCTTAAGAAATATTTTCCAGCTTCTAAGTCCGCGAGACTCCAACACAAAATTACCCAATTCTGTCAAAAGCAGATGGAAACCTTGTACGAAGCATGGAATCGATTTTTCAAAATGCTAAGAGGTTGTCCAAACCATGGTTTGGATACCTTCCAAAAAGTCCAAATCTTTTACAAGGGTTGTGATGTTGCAACCCGAATTTCCATTGATCAATCGGCCGGAGGTTCACTTATGGACAAAACTGAGCAAGAGGCTTATGAGATAATCGAGAAGCTAGCCGATTATTCTCATGAGTGGCATCAAGAACGACCAATTACTCGTAATGCTTAAGTCCAAAGCGCCGGTTCTTATGATGACCTTAGTTCCCTAAGTGTGAAAATATACGGTGTTGCTCGAAACATGGACAAAATCACCAAGGAAATTCATAGTATGAAAGTAGGTTGTGAATACTGTGGTGGTCTCCATTTAGGAAAAGATTGTGATGCCGGTTTAACAATGGCTCAAAAAGAAGAAGTGGTTTTCATAAGCCAAAGAAATAATACTCAATTTCAAGGAAGAGCCCAGTTTAACCGGAACTTCAACAACCCCTACAACCCTCATGGTCAAAATTCCAATTACCAATAAGGGTCAAGTAGTGGGTTCCAACAACAAACTCCGGGTTTTTATCAAAAACCCCAACAGGAAGATAAAAAGTCAAATTTGGAGAGTATGTTGGAAAAGTTGATTGCATCACAAACTCAGCTTGTTACAAACATAAACCAAACAAATGAGAAAAACGAACACCAGTTTAGAAACCAACAAGCCACAATTCAGAATTTGGAGAAGCAAATGAGTGGTTTAGCTAGTTTACTTAGTGAAAGAAAACCAGGGAGTTTACCGGGCGATACCAATAAGAACCCCCGAAATGAGCACGCCAATGTTATCACCACACGGAGTGGTCTAGCATACGAAGCTCCAAGAATGCCCGAAAATTCTGATTTCAGTGTTCCGTTGAACCGAAATGATGAACCGGTTAAGGAGCCGGAACAAGTGGTTGAAAAGGAAGAACGGGAGAAACCCGTAGTGAAGCCATATCAACCATCGCTCCCATACCCAAGGAAGCAACAACAAGAAAGGCTAGAAGCTGAAAGGTCAAAATTTCTAGATATGTTTAAATAAATTAACATAAATATGCCTTTTATTGATGTGATCTCAGGTATGCCAAAGTATGCTAAGTTTTTAAAAGACTTACTTACTAATCAGAAGAAAATGGAGGAACTTTCATCCGTCACCATGAATGCTAATTGTTCAGCTATTTTGATGAACAAAATACCAAAGAAGTTAGCAGATCCTGGGAGTTTTACCATACCATGTCTCGTAGGAGATTTGGAATGCATTAAAGCATTAGCGGATTTAGGGGCTAGCATAAATTTAATGCCTTATTCATTATATGTAAAGCTAAACCCCGGGGTACTAAAACCAACCCTAGCAGACCGCTCTGTTAAATTCCCTCATGGAATTTTAGAGAATATATTAGTAAAAGTGGGTACCCTAGTATTTCCGGCCGATTTTGTAATTTTAGACATGGAAGAGGACACACGTGTGCCTCTTATATTAGGTCGACCTTTCCTCAATACTGCTAGAGCTATGATAGATGTTCATGGGCAGAAATTGACCCTTAGTATTAAGGATGTTAAGGTTACCTTTTCCGTTGACCATGCCTTGCAATACCCTGAGTCTACTGATGGCCAATGTTATTATTTGCAAACCATAGACGCATATTCGGAGTTGTTGCAGGAATTTCCAGAATTGCAAGGTTCGGGAGAATGCATTTTGGCGGAAGGTGATGAAGAAAACATGGTGGAAGAAGTGGAGATGTTGACCACCTTGATGGCTAACGGTTATGAGCCAAATGATGAAGAATACAGAAATTTGAATTTAAAAAATGAGTACCGATGTAAAATATCGATTGAAGAACCTCCCGTTTTGGAACTCAAACCACTTCCAAGTCACTTGGAATATGCTTACCTTCAAGAGGATTCTACTCTCCCGGTTATCATTTCATCCGAACTCTCTGCAAATGAGAAGTCTAAACTTGTTTCCATGTTAAAAGCCCATAAACCGGCTCTAGCATGGAAAATTCATGACATCAAGGGTATAAGTCCCTCTTACTGTACACATAAGATATTAATGGAAGATAACTATAAGCCATGTGTACAAAGACAAAGGCGACTGAACCCTAATATGCAAGAGGTCGTTAAAAAGGAGATTGTCAAACTCCTAGATGCGGGTCTTATTTACCCAATTTCAGATAGTCCTTGGGTGAGTCCGGTCCAATGTGTACCCAAAAAGGGTGGCATGACCGTTATCACCAATGAAAACGATCAATTAATTTCCACTAGGACTATCACGGGTTGGAGGGTATGTATTGATTATAGAAAATTAAATGATGCTACCCGAAAAGACCACTTTCCCCTTCCTTACATTGATCAAATGTTGGAAAAGTTAGCAGGAAAGAACTTTTATTGTTTTCTTGACGGTTTTTCGGGATATTTCCAAATCCCTATAGCACCCGAGGACCAAGAGAAAACCACCTTTACATGCCCTTATGGTACTTTCTCCTATCGACGTATGCCCTTTGGCTTATGCAATGCTTCTGCTACCTTTCAAAGGTGTATGGTAGCTATTTTTCATGATATGATTAAAGACTTTATGGAAGTATTCATGGATGACTTTTCAGTCTTCGGTGATTCTTTTGATTCATGTCTTCATAATCTTGTGCGTATGTTGATTAGGTGTGAAGAATCTAATCTTGTACTTAACTGGGAAAAATGTCATTTTATGGTAAGAGAGGGCATTGTTTTAGGTCATAAAATTTCCTCTGCGGGACTGGAGGTGGACAGAGCTAAAGTGGAAGTCATAGCCAAATTACCACCACCGTCAAATGTGAAAGGTGTAAGAAGTTTTCTGGGGCACGCCGGTTTCTACCGTCGGTTCATTAAAGATTTTTCTAAAATTGCAACCCCGATGAACAAACTTCTTGAGAAAGACGCTCCATTTGTCTTCACGGACGAGTGTCTTAACGCCTTTAACCTCCTTAAAGCAAAACTCACACAATTACCCATTCTCATATCACCGAATTGGTCAATTCCATTCGAACTTATGTGTGATACTAGTGACTTTTCTATTGATGCCGTCTTGGGGCAAAGAATTGAAAAACATTTCCAGCCCATTTATTATGCTAGTAAGACATTGCAAGGAGCCCAAATTAATTACACTACCACCGAGAAGGAACTCCTGGCAATTGTCTTTTCGTTTGATAAATTCCGATCCTATTTGGTAATTGCAAAGACGGTTGTCTATACATACCATTCAGCAATAAAGTACTTGCTTGCTAAGCAAGATGCTAAACTCCGGTTAATACGTTGGGTCTTGCTTTTGCAAGAATTCGACATCGATATTAAAGACCAAAATGGGGCCGAAAACCTAGCTGCCGATCACCTTTCTCGACTTGAGAACCCGAATCTTGAGGTTCTCCATGAGACTGTTATCCAAGATAACTTTTCGGACGAAAATCTCATGAAAATTGAGAAAATTGATGATCCTTGGTTTGTTGACATAGCCAACTATCTTGTTGGAGGGTACTTAGAAACCGGTTGGTCACATCAGAAAAGAAAAAAAATCTTTAGTGACCTGAAATACTACTTCTAGGAAGACCCTTATCTTTTTAGGCGTTGCACAGATGGTATGATTCGGAGGTGCGTTTCGGTAAAGGAATGCACTCAAATTCTTCTTGATTGTCACCGTGGTCCAACGGGTGGGCACTTTGGTCCCCAAAATTACGGGGAGGAAAGTTTACGAGGCCGATTTTTATTGGCCTACAATATTCAAAGATGCCTACACTATTTGTAAGGCTTGTGACGCGTGCCAACGGGCCGGTCAAATCACTAAACGGGATGAAATGCCTCAACAAAGCATCCAAGTATGCGAGGTGTTCGATGTTTGGGGAATTGGCTTTATGGGGCCCTTTCCAAAATCTCATTCTTATCTCTACATACTCGTAGCCATTGATTATGTTTCCAAATGGGCGGAGGCAAAACCTCTCCCCACAAATGATGACCGAGTTGTAGTAACCTTTTTAATGGAACTTTTCTCAACGTACCTTATCAGTGACCGGGGCACCCACTTTTGCAATAAGCAATTAGAAAAGGTGTTGAAAAGATATGGAGTGATCCATAAAATTTCAACATCTTATCACCCTCAAACAAGTGGGCAGGTAGAGAATACCAATCGATCTCTAAAACGCATACTTGAAAAGACCGTTGGTGCAAATCCAAAAGAGTGGTCTGTTAAGTTAAACGATGCATTGTGGGCCTTTCGCACAGCCTACAAAACACCTATTGGAACCACTCCTTTCCGAATGGTATACGGAAAAGCATGCCATCTGATATTGCTAAAAATGAACACGTATTTAGTCGCAATATCGGTCCGAGATAATAAGTTTTTATTAGTATTTGTTTCATTTTCAAGTTGTAACTGTATAAATATATAAAAGTGAAGACGGAGTGCAAAAATGAATAATTAATCAAGAAAACATCAAAATACGAAGAGGTACAAGCAACATAGTAGAATGTACGAGAAAAAAAGCATGGACACCAGTTCTAGAATGATTTTCGAGTCCAAAGTGGCGGCCATCACAAGCCAAATCCCTTCTGACACGGGTTGCACATTGGATTAGAGTAATAATATAAAAGATGGGACAGTTACCTAACTTTGGTACACTATCATATAAAATACTCCGTATTGTTCAATTGCTTTGCACTGTAGTAGGATGGTGAGCATAAAAGTCAGTAAAAGAATAATTAAAAATGGAGAAGGGATCCACAAGTTTTGTCAAGGAGAATCTCACAAATGATATATACTCCCTGCACACAAACGTAAGAGGAGAGAGAGAAGAGGGGACATCAAGAAAAGAAAACTCTCACATTTTAAGAGTCAAAAGACTCACGAACTCCCAGACACACACACACACGAGTTCCATGTTCCATTTCTATTTTAATTTCCATGTACTAGTTTATTGTGGACTGTGAATTATATTGTACGGGTGTTTTTATTTCAAGTTTCAACCGTTTGAAGAGAATGAAAGTGAAGATGTTTGTAAGTTGTATTTTTTCTCTCCGTCCTATGGCTCGTAGCTAAATTTATACTATGTTCATCTAGTCCAAATAATCGTAATGTTTGATTAAAAATAACAGTTTGGGTTAATTAAATTTATACTTTTATTTAATGTTTACACAAATTAACATTCTTATTAATACTTTTAATCAACTTAATTGGTAGGTGTGATTGTCTAATAGAGTGATAACTCATTGGAGTCTATTACACTTATTTTCAAAACATCTAAATTCCTTATTCATTAGGTGATTATGATTATCCCATTTAGTGACGTTTATAGGGAGCTGTTGCAATCATTTTAAATGAATATTTGGGTTGGGTAATTGAAAATTACTCTTGAACAAGGAAATGAATTAAGTTTTACTAATAGTTAAGATAAGGGTGGATTATATACAGTGACAACTGGTGTAATTGTTGACATAAGTGAAAACCGCGTCATAGTGTAAATCATTATTTATAGGCATATTTAATTATAGTCGTTAGGACCCCGGTGACAAGGACACTTGCGTTGGGTAGTTTTGACTATATATCCGCGCTAGAGAATTCTAGGTGAAGTCATTAAATATTTCTGGTATAAAGGAAATTAACCCATAATTTATAAAGAAAAATATCAAACATTACGTATTAAAATGACTAGATGAACATAGTCCTTTTTATTATATTTATATCTCTTTGCATAATTATTGTTTTTATTTATTATTTTAAATATTTGAAAATCAATCGACAAACCGGTCATTAAACGGTAAATCCCCCTTTATAGTTATAGTTATATATAGATTATAATCCTTAAACTATAAAAGAAAAGCAAAAAAATATATATATATATCAAGTCCGGTGGAACGAACTTCGGATTTACCCTAGCTATATTACTATACAATAGGTATACTTGCCTATTATGTTGTAGTAGAATTTAGGTATATTACGTCCGTAATTTTATATAAAACTTGTAGCCATTTTATATACCCCTACGTCGACATCAAGTTTTTGGCGCCGCTGCCGGGGACTTGATTTAGAATTTCATTGTTAAGTATTTTGAATATTTTTTTAGTTTTTTTTAATTAATTAGGTTTATATATTTATATATATATATATTTAAATTTCATTTTTATTTTATTTTTATTAAAATTTAAATCACCGAATTTGTTAAAGCCAAATGATTGATGTGAAATCACCCACTTTAAATCACCCAATTTGTTAAATCACCCAATTTGTTAAAACAAGATTTCTAAAAGCATAAAAGCATATAGATTGATGTGACTGAATTGGAATCTTAACTCATTTACGTTTTTAATTTTTTTATTATTTATTTATTTTATTTAAAATTTAGGTTAATTAATTAATTAGTTTAATTATGTTTTAGTTTTATTATTATAAGTAGTATTAATTTAAGTTTTTGACTAATTTTAATTAATTAGGTATTTTAAGTTTTTTAGTAATAAAATATAGAAAATATAAAATTAGATAATTAATATAATATATATATATAAATATATATATATATATATATATATATATATATATATATATATATATATATATATATATATATATATATATATATATATATATATATATATATATATATATATATATATATTTGTTTTTTTTATTTCTAGTTTTATCTTTTTACTTCTATTTTCTCTCCAAACTGTACTACTTACAAACTCCCACATGGGTGGGTTCCATGGTTTGCAACAACCCAAAAATAATTGGCTTCCTTTTTGACCACAAAAAATTAAAAAAAAAAAAAAAAAAATTTTGTCTTCTCAATTTTTTTTTTTAATGTCATATGACCAATTTCCTTTAACTCCTTATTATTCGCAGGGTCATTTGATACACTATCTTTAAAAAAAAAAATGTTTTCCCATCACTTCCCTTTGTTTTATCATATCTATCATCCCACCCAATTTATCATCTCAACATGAACAAAACATTTATCAATTTTTTTTATTAGGAATTTTAATTTAATAAATTGTACAATATTTAATTAGATAGATACAGAGTTATGGATTTTTATAAGTTTTATAATAAAATTATTTTACTATAAGCAATTAAATTGATAGACATCCAAATTTTCTGGTTCGTAGTAATAGTTGGATTTGTTAGTGGCGAGTTGTGGGCTTCCGATTTAAAGGGTCCTGGCTACCTGCTGCATCTATTGGCTATTCGAAACGTGGGCAAAATCAGAAAAGTCTGTTAATTTGATAACTTATATAATTTTTATCTTTATAACTAATAGGATATTCAGTGAATGCACCGAGAAAAACGTTCACCACCTTTTATACGTTCACCACCTGTAACCAGATCAAAACATCTAGCCAATATTGTCGCCACTGATTTTTCTTTATAATCATCATCAAGTCGAACAAGTACTCCAATTCAAATTTCTGATAATCCATTTTTTGAACCCGAATTCAAAATTGAAAACCCGGGGGATATTCAAGGACAATTCCAAGATCCAGAACTACTAATCATTCCTCCTGAACCACAAACCGTTAAATCAGAATCTTCTAGTGATTCGGATTCAACAATTTCAAATATGGAAATAACGGAACCTCAAAGTATGGAAGACCGAATGAGAGCCACATGCACGGGCCAAGGTCACGCAATTATTCAGCCAGATGTTAATGCGCCAGATTTTGAAATCAAAGGACAAATCCTACACATGGTCACCAATCAGTGCCAATTTAGTGGTACAACAAAAGAAGATCCAAATGAACATCTTCGAACTTTTAATAGGATTTGTAATCTATTTAAAATTCGAGAAGTTGAGGATGAAACTATTTATCTTATGTTGTTCCCCTGGACTTTAAAAGGAGAAGCCAAAGATTGGCTAGAATCGTTACCTGAAGGAGCGATTGATACATGGGATGTTTTAGTTGAGAAATTTCTTAAAAGATTCTTTCCGGCATCTAAAGCCATGAGACTTCAAGGAGAAATTGTTACGTTCGCGCAAAAGCCAAATGAAACATTATATGAGGCGTGGACAAGATTCGGAAAGTTGTTGAGAGGATGTCCTCAACACGGTTTAGATACTTATCAAATAGTACAAATATTCTACCAAGGATGCGACATTGCTACACGAAAAGACATCAACATAACAGCTGGTGGTTCCATTATGAAAAAAACCGCAACCGAAGCTCACAAAATCATTGATAACACAGCCTCCCACTCACATGAGTGGCACCAAGAAAAAGATATCTTTCGTTCATCTAAAGCGGCTAGAGCCGATTCTAGCCATGACTTTGATTCCGTTTCCGCAAAAATAGATGCTTTCGAGAGACGAATGGAAAAGATGAATAAAGATATTCACGCAATACGAATCAGTTGTGAGCAATGCGGTGGACCACACTTAATGAAAGATTGTAATGTTGAACAAACGATGGAACAACGTGAGAATGTTTCCTACATGAACCAAAGGCCGGGAAATAATTATCAAAATAATTATCAACCGTCAAGGCCAAACTTCAATCGAAATTAAAACATTATTTACAATCCAAATGGACCCAACAATAACTCATATAACCAACAAGGTCCGAATAACCAATCAACTCAAAACAACACTTTCAATCAACAAAGACCTGGCTTATATAAACCACCACAACAAACCGAAGAGAAAAAGCCAAATCTGGAAGAAATGATAGCAAAGCTAATGGAATCTTAAACACAATTTATTACATCTCAAACCCAAACAAATGAGAGGTTTGATCAGTCATTAAGAACTCAACAAGCTTCCATTTTGAATCTAGAAAAACACGTAGGTACTCTTGCTAGCATGATGAGTGAGAGGGAACAAGGAAAGCTACCGAGTAACACTGAAGTAAATCCTCAGAATGAGAATGTTAATATGGTTTCAACGAATTCTGAAAAATCAGCATCAGAAGATGGGAAGGTTTTAGATGTAAGTAACGATGAAGAAGTTACACCACCACCACCACCCGAGTATGTAAAGCCAGTGGTTGCACCATACAGACTACCCATCCCGTTTCAAAAAAAAAAAGGAGTTGAGTATGAGCAAGTGATAGGTAATAAAGTTTGTGATACCTTTGGAAAGAAGAAGAAGAAGAATAAGAAAGTACAAGAAACTAAAACCGTAAAAATAAACCCGGTAAAGACAGTTCCACCGAAACTTCCACCCAGGTTGGTTGATCCGGGTGAATTTATTGTTCCTTGTCTACTTAGTGATTGTGTCATGTATGATGAACTAGCAGATTTAGGTGCAAGTGTGAGTGTTATGCCTCTTTCATTATATAAGAGATTAGGAGTAGGTGAGTTAAGTCCAACAGAGATGAGTTTTCGACTCTTTGATCAAACCATTAGGCACCCAGTTGGAATTGCTGACAACCTACCCGTTCAAGTAGGTAATTTAACCTTTCTAGTAGAATTTATTGCCATTGACATAGAAGAGGACTCAAACATTCCTCTAATTTTAGGTCGACCATTCTTAGCGTCCACCGGGGCGTTATTTGATGTAAGAGAGGGTAGAATGACACTTAGTAATGATGAAAAATCGATCACCTTTTTGATTCAAAAGTCTAAATCTCCACCAACCAGAACCGTTGAACCAGCAAAAACGATTGGTAAGAACCATGTTGTTTTACCAACCCCAACGGTAGTGCTTAGCAATAATAAAATGCCTAAGTGTGGGGAAAATGAAGTAACACCTAATGATGACCTGATAACAAAGAACCCCGTTGTTGATACGAAATTAAATGATCCCGTTATTAATAGTTCAATGAAGAAACTTATTAAACGGATTCGCGATGCTAGAACCAAGGGGAACTTTAAGTTATGTAACCGGTTAGTATCCAATCTATCGCCTAAAGAAAAGGCAAAACTAGTTGAATTTGTGGATATTACATAGGAATCCGACCAATGGCTTAAAGCAAAAGTCACAGATATGCAAGTTGATTATGGTCAAAGAGAAATTGACAATGAAGTTAACTACAATTTCGACACCACATCTACCTAAGTCTGGGGAGATTCAAATGTTCTAAGAAATAATGCCATCTAGGGTTAGTTGTTCTGTTCTCGTGTAGTTCCGAGAATGGAATTCGATTGGTCTTTTGCACTAGCAGACACTAAAGAACTAGTTTTCTCCCCCCATTCTGAATTTTTATTTTGTAGGAAATTAATATGCATTTTTAAATTTAATTTTTGTGTGATTTTAAAAAAACAAAAATTTACTTTATTTCATTAAGTTAAAAATTGATTTCCAAAATTCATCGTAAGTTGAAGACTAGGTCTTTGAACTGAAATTGCTTTACCCAAGAGCGGGACGAGAAATTTTGTTATCATTATTTTTAATCTTATTGATCTAAAGTAAACCAAAAAAAATTAAAAAAAAATTAAAAAAAAACCCAAAAATCTTTGCTTTTAAAACAATCGCTTTAAAAACGACAAATTTTAAATTTTGTCGAGGGACGGACTAGGTAAACATACCGAAACTACCTAAAGTAAAAGGAAACAAAATTTTAAAAAATTATTCATTTAAATTGTTTTAATAAATAAAGGTTTTTATAAAATATATATATATATATATATATATGTTTGTAGTTTATCTTATGTACAAAACAGGGTAAAACAGCGCACTTGTAAAGATTAAGTTCAGCAAAAGCTACTAATTTTGACGATAAGACGCAAAACATATGTGAAATTACAACAAAAGGAATGAACGATGAGGCGCGCCATCTATCATTCGACGACCTTAGTAATTACAAACTCGGTATTTTTAATCACTTTTCTACACTAATCACCCTCATGAATTTATAATTATAGTCTGATTTCATGCAAATGAGGGCATTGCATGATCTCAAGTGTGGGGAAGGGTTATAAATTCTCTCGGGTTTACACTTAGTTTCATGTTTATACATATTTATGAACGATAAAACTAGGTGTTAATGCCGAAATTATTGTTACCTCGGAGAGAACATAAATGGAGAAACAACCCAAAACGTTAGAATTCATTTAAAATGGAATAAAGGAGAATAAAAAGGCAAAGAAATAAAATAAAAAGCTAAGTGTGGGAAGAATTTACCAAGTTCTTCAAAACATATATCACATATTTGTACAAGATTATTGCAGGTACTTTTGCTTTGGACGATTTTAATCAGTTTTACCTAAATTACTGTAATATATTTGAAAGAATAAATGGATCTACACGATGAATCAATTCCATCATTAAAAGGAAGTAAAGTCTTCCGAAAAAGACACGCGCTTCTTGATTTAGGTCAGGAAGTTGTCGCCCAGACCAGTTGTAGAGTCTACGAAAAACCTTGAAAAGTTTTCTCGAAAATCAGCTGGAAATCCACGGACCTCAACATCAAACAGGGTCACCAAGTGGTCAGACTTATCCTAACCATGAGAGGATCTGTCTCGTAAAATGGGGAGGGCGCCGTGCAAATTAGCTTGATAAGACTAATGAATCAGACCCCCAGAAAGGATAATCTCCTTAAAAGATTAAAATCAGCCTTTAAGCCTGATATTACTCAATCCTTGAGATTGACCTTAAAGATTGAGAATTAAAAACTCATGGAATTCGATGATATCTAAACTCGAGCTTGAACGAGAAAATATTTTGATCAAAATAAAACCGATTTGATTTCTGAAAACCCATTTTCAATGCGTTCATTACCATTGAACGTAAAATCCTAGAAATTCACCTGGAATTCATTAGGTCACCTGAACCAAATCGGGTGCCAACCGTAAGAACGGTGGTTGCATAGCATGGTCGAAGACAGGACCTTGTGCCAGACCGAAAAAATATAGGGTGATCTTTACTATTGCTCCTACAAAGGATAGTAATTACATCCAACACGATATAGACCATAATCAAAAGCATGTCACGGGACATTGCCTTAACAGTTGCTTGTTCAACGCTTTCCTTTACAACCGGACGGTAGTTTACCGAAAGGTAATATATGGAGCAAGTATACTGGACGTGTTGCTTTCCCAATACAAGGTTAGCAAGTAGGTGACACAAAACCATAAGTTTTGAGCTAAAATTTTCAAATCTGAAACCCACAAAACCCACAAACAATTTGCAAACACCGGTGAAGGGTCATTTCAGAAAACTTATCTAGGATAAAATCTAGAATGAATTTTTAAAAGATCAAATGTTTTCATAAAGATCCAATTTCCTTAAAGGATCTAAATTTTTATAAGTCATGTGGGACTGTAAATGTGATGACCCGGAAAATTCTGACCAAATTTAAACTTAATCTTGTATGATTAACGTTTCCGACACGATAAACAAAGTCTATGAAGTTAAATCTCAAAATTTTGAACTGTTCAATTAATCTTCGATTGTTCTCAACAAAATGCGAACAATTATATATAGATACATATACTATAACTTGAAAACGTACAAAGTGTTGAGGATATGATACTGTGCATTTAACTTATTGGTTTAATTATCTGATTGATATATTTAACTACAGAGTTAAAAGATTATGCCAAACGATTCAAGTAAAAGATATTTACCGAGTCTCTTAAGAATTATGATATTATTACGAGTCTCTGTTGAGAGATCCACTTGGTTTGAGAAATCATTCATTTTAACGGTATTCAGAATAAATGGTGAATTATTTATTTAAATAACGTAATTTGGACACATACAATAATAAGGAATATTAACTGTTAAGAATTAATTATATGAATAACTTGCGATACGTATTTTAAAACGTGTTTATAAATATTGAGAATAGATATTAACTTGGTTATGAAACGTTTGATAAATACTATTATATTAATAAATAACGAGACAATGATTTATAGAAGTAAATGACCAAAATACTCTAAAGTTTAAGATATACTCTGGGTGGTATAATTTAGGGATAATTTAAGGCTATATTTTGACAAAGGTACGTGTCCCAGAATGAAAATTACAAGTTTTCTCAGCGTACGAAGGGACACTCGAAAAACTGGAACCGGGACATAAGTCGCGTAACAACGTACGACTTATCGGAACAAAAATTACAAGTTAACTATGCATGTGAATTTAATATAATATATAATTAATTATATAAATTAAATATATTATATATATTATTAATTATTATGTCGACAAACAAAAAACAAAAATATGTGAGCTGGATCTGACGGCCATGCGATCGCATGAGAAATAGGCATAAAACCCATGCGATCGCATGGGCATCAGAATCAGGAATTATGCCTATAAATACCAGGTTTCTGCGCGAGTTGTTTTACACATATATTACTATGTGTAAATTTATTTATTTAAATTATTATTATTATTATTATTATTATTATTATTAAGATTATTATTATTTATTTTATTATTATTAATAGTATTATTATTATTATTATTAATTATATCACTTAAAATACTACGACGAGGTCATGAGCGTGTCACTTTCAAAATGGGTTTTCAAGTGGGATAGAGCTAAGGAAACTATGGGTTATTACTAAGGAGGTTATGGGTATTGTTTGAGGGTTTTGCTCGTAAGTCAAACCTAGTGTTTATCATCTCCGTTACTTCTACGTACTATCCTACAATATTGAATCTCAATATTGATACGTAAGCACTCATATTTTATCTTTTATATATTAATTGTGTATCCATGTCTAGTGCTCGAGTATATATATTTATACATACGTGTATGCTAAATTTCGTCGTTAAACAGTTTATAATAGATCACGAATTAAATACATATATTACTGGTAAAAGGTATATGATATACATGTTTTTGGAAAGCTGGCGAAAAATCAATAACTTTTCATTTAGATATCGAATAATTTCGATGAACGGATTAAAAGATATGAGCAACTGAATTATGATTGAAGTTAATTGAAATTGCTTTTGAATCTACAATTAAGATTTAAACAACTTGTTTACGAGATTGATAAATTGGATTTTTGAATATTACCAACCGAGTAAATGAATCCTTATATAAGGTACGTCTCGTTTTGTTAAACTATTGTCAAAATTGACTTTTTGAAACGACTTTGGATAACTTTTATATGTCGATCTCGAGCATTAGGATTGTGATACACTATGACCTGACCTAGATTGATAGACATTTATTGACCAACATATGTTCTCTAGGTTGAGATCTACGATTCTTTGATATACCGAGTTTCGGTTACATTACGATGAACAACTGTATGTGCTGCTAAGGTGAGTTTCATTTGCTCCCTTTTTAATTGCTTTTGCAATATATATTTTTGGGCTGAGAATACATGCAATATATTTTAAACACAATGGATACAAGTACATACTTAATTCTACACTGAGTTTGAACCGAAAATCCCTTAGCTTTGGTAACTAGTAACTGCCGGTTATAAGAACTGGTGGGCGCGAATAGTGGTATATGGATCCATAGGGCTTGATATCCCCGTCCGAGCTAGAGCGCTAGCCTTTTAACGGACGTATGCTATTTGAGAAGCGTACACGTTGGTTTGCGTGTATTATTAAGATGATTATAGAAAGGGTACAAATTATATATACGTTAAGTTTAGTTACCAGGGTGCTCAATTTCGTAGAATATTTTGATAAACGTTTCTGGATGAAACAACTGAAATCTTGTGATCCATCTTTATATACAGATTATGCGAAACATACAAACTATGAACTCACCAACCTTTGTGTTGACACTTGTTAGCATGTTTATTCTCAGGTTCCCTAGAAGTCTTCCGCTGTTTGCTTATATGATAGACAAGCTATGTGCATGGAGTCTTATATGGCATATTTTTCAAGAAAACGTTGCATTCACCAATTCATCATCATGTACCTTATTTTGACTGCATTGTCAACGGAAGTACTATTGTAAACTATTATATACGGTGATTGTCTATATGTAGAAATCATCAGATGTCGAAAACCTTTGATTTAAATATTCATTTATGGTATGCCTTTTCAAAAGAATGCAATGTTTACAAAACGTATCATATAGAGGTCAAATACCTCGCAATGAAATCAATGAATGACGTGTTCGTCCATATAGATTTAGAGCGATCACCACAGTTGGTATCAGAGCATTGGTCCTAGCGAATCAGGTCTTGCATGAATGTGTCTAACTGATAGTTGTTAAGATGCATTAGTAAGTCTGGACTTCGACCGTGTCTGTAAGTTAAAAGTTTTGCTTATCATTTCTTGTCGGAAATTACATGCTTATCATTCTTAAGTCTAGACACATTTTCCTGCATTTATTGCATAAATAGTGTATAGACAAAAATTCATATCTTAGCGTATCTGTTACTGTAAACTTTTCCTGATATCTTCCGAAAATTTCTCCGTGATTTATGGAATTTGGTATTATATATACATATGTAAATTATCTTTTGAAGAATACCAAACTAAATTCTATAATCTAATTCATATCAAAAATCATCTCCCTATTTATACAAGATGGATCTCGTATCTAGTTCAAACTCTGACAGCTATTCCGATATGGATATTCACCTGAATTCCGAAGACAGTGTAACCGGAATGGATCAACCAATTAGCCATCATCTATTCTGGATGAACTGGGGATGGGTTCGTAGCCTACTTAATTATTGGAGACAAGAAGAAGGCGATCCCTTTCACCCACCACATTGCCCTCTTGGCGAAGAACCTGAAGCACTTACTGGCGAACCTGTTCGAGACACCATCTTCTCTCTCATTTCCAGAGTATCTCGTCACGATAATATACTATCTCAAATTCTGGATCTTATTCATCCGCTCGTCCGAACCGCCAATCATCCCGGTGTAGTAGAAGAAGTCAACGAGTTTCGTGCTCGGGTAGTGGCTTTGGAGAATATGGTGCAAAGGTTACAAACACCAGCAGCATCACCGGCATCAACAGTACCACCGACAACAACACCAACAGTACCATTACCACCACCAACAACATCCGCATCGCAAACCTCAACTTCACAATCTATTCCACGAGCATCAACGTCATACGCACCGTAGTTACCAAGAAATACCAGCAACAATAACCGATGAAGTATTAACTCATTTCCCCTGAAGAAATTTTATGTATATTTAATATATATGAATTTTGAAATCAAAATAAATATTTTCGTACTAAGCTATTACGTGTGAATCTTAACTGGTAGGTACTACTCGGTTAGTTCATATTACTAATATGCAATGATGTACATCCTTCATTAACGGCTTAATCGTCGATAACTACAATCTCTGTTTCAATTCAATGAATTTCATTTCATAATAAACCAAGTGTATTATTCAATAACATGGTTGATTTTACACTTTCATCTTCGATGCACTCGAAACTTTCTAGAAAACATCATTTGCACCTTGCGAAGTTTGCAAGAATTCCACGAATATCAACACCCTTCACCAAGGAATATCAATAAGAATAAATAATGAAGTATTGATTTCATTAGTGAAATACTCCGCGAAGATTATGTAATCTCTAATGTTTTAGAGATTATTCATTTCTAATTCAAGTTAAAAATCAAATGAGCTTAATATGATATTAACTCATTAAATCTGTATTACATCTGAAGAAATATACATACATATATTTTCATAAAGACTGTAATGAAAATTCTTTTGTACAAAATATTAATTGTGAAATCTTTAACGGGTAGGTAATACTCGGGAATATATAAGTTCACAATTAATATGTTACACTGTACATTCTTCAACGTTGATTCAAAAATTATTAACTATGCTCACAGCGATATACAATCGTTTCCATACAAATTCAATTACATATTCTGATATTGACGGATCAGAATCCAAGTCAAGATTTAACGGGTGACATCATTCTTAGATCTCTACATCTTTCAAAGCTATACTTTGACTTCAAAAATGTGAAAGATCCTTTAGCATTGTTATTAATGAAAATAATCTTGCCATCCTTTTCAAAGTATCCAGTTTTATCACACTTTCAACCAGTCAACTTCGACTTTTCAGATTATCCTTATTATAACCTTGACATATACGTTTTTATTACCGGGGAACCTTTTATGTTCCACCATATTAGCAGTAAATTTACTAACAACTTCATTAATCCTTGACCTTCTGAAAAATCATTATACTCATTAAAACCCTATCATGTACTCATCCACATCTTGTAACAATAATTGCCATACCAACTACCGAGAATTAGCAACCAGTATTTTGAATTTCGCAGCAATTCTACGCCAATAGTTATATATATACATATAATGTCTATCTTCTAGACTTACATACTTCGAATGTGAAGTTTCTGAAAAACACCCCAAACTACGAAACTAGTTCTACGAATTTTGGAAAAATGCTGATGAATAAGCAAAAACTATAAACGACTTTAACAGTCGAAAGTTTGATGATAAAGAGTAGTGTGTTGGAAAAGCACAGAAAAAGAGAAGGTTTGAAACTGGAAAACGGGTTGAGCAAAGTATGAAGGAAGCTGTAGACAAATCACAAGGACGAAATCTACCTTCAAAGAATCCAAATGATTCAGTGTCTGCTGAAACCATTAGTAAGAATCTTACTTCTTATTCTAAACCTTCACAGACAGATTTTCCGCATCATTCTCCGATATTAAAAATTCTAAGATATCATCTTATCTTCCATTATAAATATCCTCCATATTTCTGAAGATATTTTCATAACTATTCTTATCTGAAATCATTTATCTCTTCACGCTATCTGTGTTACATCATAAAAGAAACTATTTTAGTTTCTAATTTCTGAAAATTTCAAAAAATGGATGTTTTTGAAGTTGTGTTGGGAATTGAAGCATGAGTTAGTATAATATAATGACACTTGATCAACGTAATTATATTACAGTAAGTCATGCTGAGTTTCTAATGGAACGTGATAAAGGTTCACAGATCATACCCTCATCATGAACCATGTTACATAACTCTTTCATTCTATATAATCTCTAAAAATATCAAGAAAATATTTTCTTAATGATTCGGTCTTTTTCAAGGTATTCTGGTAATTTGACAAGTTAGATTGTGCTATTACCGTTTCTTTCTTAGAACATTAATTATGTTCATTCCGAAATGTATAGCTACGAATTTAGGACCATTATTCGCTTGACTTAAAGTCGGGAAGAGAAAACGAAAGCATGAAGCTCTAAAATATAATGGAAAATATAAAGCCCGAAAACAACCCCGAAATTTACAAACCGTGTATATCAATACGTATTGCAACGTAAAGACACGGGAAAATTAATAACACTGTAACCCCAAGATAAAAGTAAAAGTAAATAAAATCCTCCGGTGGTAAATGAAAGAGAAGAATGACAGATATGAAGGTTAGAAGTATATCAAGAATCAGAACTGGATGAAGCATTTCACAATCTTTTGGAAGTATGAAATGAGAAAGAAGATGTGGGAGTGGTGAAAATAATGAAATGGAAGTGGGCAATTTATAGTAAAATATCAGACATAACAATCGAGGCAGATTACGCAATTAATCAAAGGAAATCTTAATTCTCTTAATTCCCGAAGAATCAAATCTTATTTAGATTATGAAGATTTTCTATTCCTTAAATTCCGGAAATCAATCGTTACTACGTCAAGAGATAAGATGCATCTCTATTCTCCATTTCACTTTATTACGACGGCTTCTCTCATACGCTTCAAGTAATTGGATTGTTTTATCCATATTATTCAACGGTAATAAAACTCTATTTATCGACTCATATTCGTCATAAAAACTTTTTTTTTATTATTAGCCATGACAACCTCACTCAAATTTCGGGATGAAATTTCTTTAACGGGTAGGTACTGTGATGACCCGGAAAATTCTGACCAAATTTAAACTTAATCTTGTATGATTAACGTTTCCGACACGATAAACAAAGTCTATGAAGTTAAATCTCAAAATTTTGAACTGTTCAATTAATCTTCGATTGTTCTCAACAAAATGCGAACAATTATATATAGATACATATACTATAACTTGAAAACGTAACAAAGTGTTGAGGATATGATACTGTGCATTTAACTTATTGGTTTAATTATCTGATTGATATATTTAACTACAGAGTTAAAAGATTATGCCAAACGATTCAAGTAAAAGATATTTACCGAGTCTCTTAAGAATTATGATATTATTATGAGTCTCTGTTGAGAGATCCACTTGATTTGAGAAATCATTCATTTTAACGGTATTCGGAATAAATGGTGAATTATTTATTTAAATAACGTAATTTGGACACATACAATAATAAGGAATATTAACTGTTAAGAATTAATTATATGAATAACTTGCGATACGTATTTTAAAACGTGTTTATAAATATTGAGAATAGATATTAACTTGGTTATGAAACGTTTGATAAATACTATTATATTAATAAATAACGAGACAATGATTTATAGAAGTAAATGACCAAAATACTCTAAAGTTTAAGATATACTCTGGGTGGTATAATTTAGGGATAATTTAAGGCTATATTTTGACAAAGGTACGTGTCCCAGAATGAAAATTACAAGTTTTCTCAGCGTACGAAGGGACACTCGAAAAACTAGAACCGGGACATAAGTCGCGTAACAACGTACGACTTATCGGAACAAAAATTACAAGTTAACTATGCATGTGAATTTAATATAATATATAATTAATTATATAAATTAAATATATTATATATATTATTAATTATTATGTCGACAAACAAAAAAACAAAAATATGTGAGCTGGATCTGACGGCCATGCGATCGCATGAGAAATAGGCATAAAACCCATGCGATCGCATGGGCATCAGAATCAGGAATTATGCCTATAAATACCAGGTTTCTGCGCGAGTTGTTTTACACATATATTACTATGTGTAAATTTATTTATTTAAATTATTATTATTATTATTATTATTATAATTATTATTATTATTAAGATTATTATTATTTATTTTATTATTATTAATAGTATTATTATTATTATTATTATTAATTATATCACTTAAAATACTACGACGAGGTCATGAGCGTGTCACTTTCAAAATGGGTTTTCAAGTAGGATAAAGCTAAGGAAACTATGGGTTATTACTAAGGAGGTTATGGGTAATGTTCGAGGGTTTTGCTCGTAAGTCAAACCTAGTGTTTATCATCTCCGTTACTTCTACGTACTATCCTACAATATTGAATCTCAATATTGATACGTAAGCACTCATATTTTATCTTTTATATATTAATTGTGTATCCATGTCTAGTGCTCGAGTATATATATTTATACATACGTGTATGCTAAATTTCGTCGTTAAACAGTTTATAATAGATCACGAATTAAATACATATATTACTGGTAAAAGGTATATGATATACATGTTTTTGGAAAGCTGGCGCAAAATCAATAACTTTTCATTTAGATATCGAATAATTTCGATGAACGGATTAAAAGATATGAGCAACTGAATTATGATTGAAGTTAATTGAAATTGCTTTTGAATCTACAATTAAGATTTAAACAACTTGTTTACGAGATTGATAAATTGGATTTTTGAATATTACCAACCGAGTAAATGAATCCTTATATAAGGTACGTCTCGTTTTGTTAAACTATTGTCAAAATTGACTTTTTGAAACGACTTTGGATAACTTTTATATGTCGATCTCGAGCATTAGGATTGTGATACACTATGACCTGACCTAGATTGATAGACATTTATTGACCAACATATGTTCTCTAGGTTGAGATCTACGATTCTTTGATATACCGAGTTTCGGTTACATTACGATGAACAACTGTATGTGCTGCTAAGGTGAGTTTCATTTGCTCCCTTTTTAATTGCTTTTGCAATATATATTTTTGAGCTGAGAATACATGCAATATATTTTAAACACAATGGATACAAGTACATACTTAATTCTACACTGAGTTTGAACCGAAAATCCCTTAGCTTTGGTAACTAGTAACTGCCGGTTATAAGAACTGGTGGGCGCGAATAGTGGTATATGGATCCATAGGGCTTGATATCCCCGTTCGAGCTAGAGCGCTAGCCTTTTAACGGACGTATGCTATTTGAGAAGCGTACACGTTGGTTTGCGTGTATTATTAAGATGATTATAGAAAGGGTACAAATTATATATACGTTAAGTTTAGTTACCAGGGTGCTCAATTTCGTAGAATATTTTGATAAACGTTTCTGGATGAAACAACTGAAATCTTGTGATCCATCTTTATATACAGATTATGCGAAACATACAAACTATGAACTCACCAACCTTTGTGTTGACACTTGTTAGCATGTTTATTCTCAGGTTCCCTAGAAGTCTTCCGCTGTTTGCTTATATGATAGACAAGCTATGTGCATGGAGTCTTATATGGCATATTTTTCAAGAAAACGTTGCATTCACCAATTCATCATCATGTACCTTATTTTGACTGCATTGTCAACGGAAGTACTATTGTAAACTATTATATACGGTGATTGTCTATATGTAGAAATCATCAGATGTCAAAAACCTTTGATTTAAATATTCATTTATGGTATGCCTTTTCAAAAGAATGCAATGTTTACAAAACGTATCATATAGAGGTCAAATACCTCGCAATGAAATCAATGAATGACGTGTTCGTCCATATGGATTTGGAGCGATCGCCACAGTAAACCACATCGTTACTATCATTGTTTATACCGCCATATCAAAATCACTGATGTATAAAGTGTGAGAATAAAAAAGTGATTCGAGTGAAGTGTGATTTTATTTCAAGTTCTATATTGCTTGAGGACAAGCAACGTTCAAGTGTGGGAATATTTGATATTGCTAAAAATGAACACATATTTAGTCGCAATATCGGTCCGAGATAATAAGTTTTTATTAGTATTTGTTTCATTTTAAAGTTGTAATTGTATAAATATATAAAAGTGAAGACGGAGTGCAAAAATGAAGAATTAATCAAGAAAACATCAAAATACGAAGAGGTACAAGCAACATAGTAGAATGTACGAGAAAACAAAGCATGGACACCAGTTCTAGAATGATTTTTGAGTCCAAAGTGGCGGCCATCACAAGCCAAATCCCTTCTGACACGGGTTGCACATTGGATTAGAGTAATAATATAAAAGATGGGACAGTTACCTAACTTTGGTACACTATCATATAAAATACTCCGTATTGTTCAATTGCTTTACACTGTAGTAGGATGGTGAGCATAAAAGTCAGTAAAAGAATAATTAAAAATGGAGAAGGGATCCACAAGTTTTGTCAAGGAGAATCTCACAAATGATATATACTCCCTGCACACAAATGTAAGAGGAGAGAGAGAAGAGGGGACAACAAGAAAAGAAAACTCTCACATTTTAAGAGTCAAAAGACTCACGAACTCCCAGACACACACACACGAGTTCCATGTTCCATTTCTATTTTAATTTCCATGTACTAGTTTATTGTGGACTGTGAATCATATTGTACGGGTGTTTTTATTTCAAGTTTCAACCGTTTGAAGAGAATGAAAGTGAAGATGTTTGTAAGTTGTATTTTTTCTCTCCGTCCTATGGCTCGTAGCTAAATTTATACTATGTTCATCTAGTCCAAATAATCGTAATGTTTGATTAAAAATAATAGTTTGGGTTAATTAAATTTACACTTTTATTTAATGTTTACATAAATTAACATTCTTATTAATACTTTTAATCAACTTAATTGGTAGGTGTGATTGTCTAATAGAGTGATAACTCATTGGAGTCTGTTACACTTATTTTCAAAACATCTAAATTCCTTATTCATTAGGTGATTATGATTATCCCATTTAGTGACGTTTATAGGGAGCTGTTGCAATCATTTTAAATGAATATTTGGGTTGGGTAATTGAACATTCATCTTGACCAAGGAGATGAATTAAGTTTTACTAATAGTTAAGATAAGGGTAGATTATATACAGTGACAACTGGTGTAATTGTTGACATAAGTGAAAACCGCGTCATAGTGTAAATCATTATTTATAGGGATATTTAATTATAGTCGTTAGGACCCCGGTGACAAGGACACTTGCGTTGGGTAGTTTTGACTATATATCCGCGCTAGAGCATTCTAGGTGGAGTCATTAAATATTTCTGGTATAAAGGAAATTAACCCATAATTTATAAAGAAAAATATCAAACATTACGTATTAAAATGACTAGATGAACATAGTCCTTTTTATTATATTTATATCTCTTTGCATAATTATTGTTTTTATTTATTAGTTTAAATATTTGAAAATCAATCGACAAACCGGTCATTAAACGGTAAATCCCCCTTTATAGTTATAGTTATATATAGATTATAATCCTTAAACTATAAAAGAAAAGCAAAAAAAGAAAAAAAAATATATCAAGTCCCGTGGAACGAACTCCGGATTTACCCTAGCTATATTACCATACGATAGGTATACTTTCCTATTATGTTGTAGTAGAATTTAGGTATATTCCGTCCGTAATTTTATATAAAACTTGTAGCCATTTTATATACCCCTGCGTCGACATCACCATCTCCCGTTGGAGATTGAACACAAAGCGCATTGGGCGCTAAGGGCATGTAATTTGGATTACCAAGAGGCGGGTCGTTTACGTTTGACCCAGTTGAATGAATTAGACGAGTTGAGGCTTGAATCCTATGACAACTCTCTAATTTATAAGGAAAAGACCAAACAATGGCACGACAAGAGATTGAAAAATCCAAAAGAATTCATGGAAGGAGATCGTGTCCTTGTTTATAATGCCCGTTTCAAGTTATCACCAGGAAAGCTTAAGTCCCGATGGTCGGGACCATTTGTTGTTAGAAGGGTGTACCCTTAAGGTACAATTAAAGTGGTGAACTGGAAGGGCGATATTTTTAAAGTGAATGGCCACCGGGTCAAACACTATGTCGATGGTCCCCTGGAAATTGAAGATGAGGTTAGCCTCAACTTCGAGAACAAAGCCTAAATCAAAATGGGGACGAGTTGGGTGAACGACTCGTTAAAGAAAGTTCACGTGTGTAAATAGTGTGAATTGAGTGTTTTATGATTGGTTTGATTGTTTTTAATGTACAAAATGATCTATGATGATGATATGAGCTTTTGTGTATTGAAAATGGGAATTTTTATGAGTTTTATGAAGATTTTGAACCACCAGACCATTGGGACGCCGTCCAAAATCCCTTGGACGCCGTCCAAATTCAAAGGATTTTCGAAAAAAGAAGTCAGTAAGTTTTAGTGTAACTGGACGCCGTCCAGCTTTTCTTTACTGGACACCGTCCAGATTTCTGGACGCCGTCCAGCTCTTCAATACTGGAAGCCGTCTAGAATGTTGGACGCCGTCCAGATGTCTGACCCAGAAAAAAACGCGTATTATATCATTCTAACCCAATTTTCAACCACAAAACACACTTCTCTCTTATTCCTTATCCCATAAACGAACCAACTCTCAAAAACCCTAATTTCTTACTTCAAATTCGTGCATTCTTCCTTCAAATTCAAGCTTGAATCATGTTTTCTAGGGTATTGCTAATCTCTTTTCATACTTTTCTTTCTCAATTACTTGATTTGTATGTCTATATGCATAATTTAGTGAAAGATAAGTGTAGGGTGTTTGATTTGCATGATTCTTGTTTAGATTAACATGCCTTAGTTGTTTAATTACCCATTATGTCTTGATTTTGCAATAATTACATGTTTAAGGGGTATGCTCATGATTCTAGGGTTTGTGATGATTAAATCCGAAATTAGGGTAATTAATTCAAGATATTGAGTTTGTTTGTGTTATTTATGAAGCTTGTGAAGTGTTTAATTGTTGTTGATGATATAGATGTTAATTTGGCCGGGTCATAAATTGAATGTTCTTGAATTTTTAGCATGCTTTGAATTGTAATGATCTTATGAAGGATGTATGCTTGATTTTCATTTGTTTAAAGCCTACTGAAGTGGATGGATGGTATGAAATGCTATAATGTAGTGGCGTTATAATGGTCATTTTGAACTAAATTGTGATAACTAGTGCTATGATTGTAATGAATATCATTAGAATGCAAGTTTAAATGTCATGACCTATGAACGCCACATGCTTGAGTCCTAAGTTGATGCCTAATTGTGAATTTTGTGATCCACATTTTTGTGAGAGTGTATTTGCTAGTTTATGTTGACTTTGGTTGACTGTGATCAATTATTATGAACATACGCCTTTGCTTATATGAATCACAATGCTTATGAACTTTGAATAGCATGACTAATTCCCCTTGCTACTCGGTTATGTTTTTAGCTAACATTAACACAACGGTTTCTATGTTCTTTGGTTTGGTGTTATTATGTTTTGCAGGGACAATCTAGCAGGGGTGGACAACCGAAAAGGGGCAGAACATCAAGAAACATTCCACCACCACCACCGGTTCAACAACATTCATCATCATCATCTGGCGAAGAAGAAGACGCTCAAAATAATCCAATAGTTTGGTTAAAACATCTTCGGGACAATGATGATTACGGGAAAACTTTTGCTCGAATTACCAGTCGACCAATTAATGCTACATGGTATTTGGACTGGGCTCCTTTGATTGAGGCGGGTATGCATGCCCATGTCACTCGTTTGTTAGCTATACCATATAGTAACAGATTGACCTACGCATGGGAACAAATTTTCAGTCTACACGATCAAGTGTTTCCCGTGCTATGTAAAGAATTTTACTCAACTTTCCGATTCAATAATGTTCGCGATCCACTCTCGGATGCTTTCTTTAGATTCTGACTAGGGGGTGATGAAAGAAGTTTAAGTAGTTTTGGGTTATGTAGAGTTTTGGGTATTTTTCACGAGCTTACTGACGCACAATTAAGGCAATATTTGGTAAGCTCAGAGTATCATGGGGGAGTGAGTTTTAATGAACAATCCTTTTGGAGAAGGATTAGAGGGCCAAATTCATCTAGCTCGTTTAAATCAAGCAGACACAGGTATACTGAAATAGCAACCCCTGACGATAAGCTACTCCATCGACTTATCGCATGTACCTTTAATGCGAGAGTCGAAGGACATGAAAATGTTAAGTCTCTGGATCTATGGATAATGGATAAAATAAAAAGGGGATGTCACACAGATATACCGGGGTTAATTGGGAACTATTTGCTGGGTATCGCTACGGATGCACGAAGAGACAAACTGCTTCTAGGGGGCCACTACATTACGCGGATTGCTCGTCACTTTAATATTGATCCTAATCGCCTGATAGAATGTAACCATACAATGAAACCCCTGAAAAAGGTTTCTTATGTTAACACCGAGATTTTGATGTACGATGGAAATAGGCGTTTGGTACCTTTTGTGGCAGGTGGCGCGAGTGGTAGTGGAGCGAATGTACAACAGGAACAACAAGAGGAAGAGGAAGCAGAAATGGAGGCCCAGACAAATGTTCAAGGTCAAGGTCCTTGGTATCCGTCTCAATCTGGTTGGGATGATTTGGTCAATAATATGAACAACATGAGGGTGAGTCAGCAAGGAATGGAGCAACGCCAGATTGCTCAAGTACATAACCAGGGATGGAACAGTTATGGTATTGATTGGAATAACCATAACACCGAGTTATATTATTCCAACCCCGATAAGTACTATGGAACAACACGTCTGACACCCCAATACTACACTGATCCTGAAAACCCACCTCCGCCTTACCCAATTTATAATACTAACGATGTGATGCAGGATTCCAGGAACAGATTTGAGCAGGAATACCCACAAGTACGCCGAAGCAGAGATGGCTCAGAAAACTACTTTTGGCCTTACGATAACTGAAGTCCTGCGAGCCAATGATCATCTTGTTACATTTTCAAACAATCTATTTATTTATTATGGTGTGTATTAAAACAATATTGGTTTGTATTTTTAAACTAATTGTGTGGTTTGATAATGGATGTGATTGTAAAAACACTGTTATTTTTATTATTATTTGTGTGGTTTGTTAATTTGTGCAGCATGGTTGAACTTCAAAGACTGGCATTAAGTTCAGCAACATTTGATATTATGATGTATGTATGTTGATAATCGAGGAATGGACGATGCTCTTATGCTGGCAGTAAGTTCAGCGGCATTCGTCTACATGTTCCACGATTTACAGGTTAAAAAAATTTGAAAATTTCTACAATCACCCTATCACTTTGCCCTTTAAATTTAATCATTTTTCTGATTTCATGCAATGAGGGTCTTGCATGATCTTAAGTGTGGGGTGAGAGATAGAAATTTATCGGGAATTCGTTATACAAAAATTAAGGCGTTTATGATCAAAATTTTAAAATTTTCAGGTAGCCTTAGAAACGAAAATTGTCCAAAAAAAAAAAAACCATTTTACATACATTGTGTTTTAAAACTAGAAAAGAAATATTGAGTTATGTTTTAAATTATTAATAGTCTTTGAAGTTGTACTATCATTCAATTATTTGAATGAAAATCCTATTAGTTTAGTAAAGCTAACTTGTAGGTCACTTGTACCAAAACGAGTGTAAACCGTGAGAGAGCGGTGATTGCATAGCATGGTCGGAAAACGGACCTCGTGCCAGATCGAAAACTAAACAGGACGATCCTCATTGTTTCTCCTAACAAGGACAATGTTGCATCCGACCACTTTATTATTACCCATAGGATGTATCCATTCCATCCTCAAGGAAGTAAAGTCTTCCGAACGACACACTTGCTGATTTATTTCAGAAGTTGTAGTCCAGACCAGTTGTAGGGTGACGAAAAATCTTGAAAAGTCATTGCTAAAATCGACTGGAAATCTACCAGGCCTCAACGTCAAACAGGGAAACTGGTAGTCAAAGCTTATCTCAATGAGGGATATTTGCTGGCCAAATGGGAAGCGCAGCACGATACACAAAATGTCAGTGAATTGATCAGATTCCCAGTGGATAACCTCCGAAAAGGTAAGATATCAGCTTTTAAGCCTGATGAACCTCAATCTTTATGGTTGACTTAACGGATTAGATGATTGCCTCATGATTATCGATGATATCTGGAGGTAATGTGTATCCTCCCAAACGCATTATTTTCTTACCAACATCTAACGATGTTAGGTACTGTGGGAGGGATTGGCTTAACCAATAGCGGGAAACCCGCACTCATTTTCCAAAAATTCAGAAAATCCGACAAAAAATGGGAAAACGTGCCTAGTGTAAAAACTAGCATTATATTTTCAAAAACATAAAACGTTTTTCATAAGGTCCTGATTTCCGTAGGATCAAATTTTTCGGATACTTGGCTCTAAACCTCCCAAAAATGTGTGCGTGTGTTCTCATTGTGTATATAGCGTGAGTGTGATTACAATAAATGTGTGTGTTATACTTAAAGTGTGTGTTTCATATAGCGTGAGTTTGCGTTTCAAATAAACGTGTGTGTTTCATGTGTTTTGCGTGACTTGTGTGATGTGTGTAATCTATATTGTGTAAGTGTGTTTGATAGTTTTCTACTTTGTAAGAATGAATTGCTTGAGGACAAGCAAGGTTTAAGTGTGGGGTGTTTTGATATTGCTCAATTACATCATATATATATCTCGCAATATCGTGTAAAATACTCTCGAATCAAGGATAGTTAAGGCGGTTTCTACAAGTAATACACAAATGTATGAAAAGTGTATCGGAAAGTGGTTTATAAAGAGTTTTGGTGAATTATGACCATTCTATAAGTTGTGATTTCATCATAGTTGATCCCGATACAAGTTATGGTCAAATTAGCGCTCTAAAATGATAAAACAAGGCTTCAGGTATGTTGGACGCCGTCCAAAATGATTGGGACGCCGTCCAAATGAAGGGAGATTATGAAAAAACGAGACAGAACAATTCAGCACAACTGGACGCCGTCCAGAAATCTGGACGCAGTCCAGCCCTTCTTTACTGGACGCCGTCCAGAAATCTGGACGCCGTCCAGGCCTTTACTACTGGACGCCGTCTAGAAATCTGGACGCCGTCCAGAAGTAGGTTTCAGCCTACTTTTTGCTTTTGACCAACTTTCACCACTTTAAAAAAGAGAGATATGATCAGATACGAACAGTTACGAAACAGAGGAGTTCCAAGACGATTTTAGGAGCAAAATTGGAGAATTTCAAGCTCTTGGAAGAGGCTTAACATCCAAGAATCAAGATTCAACACCTTCTCCATTCAAGATTCATTCTCTATTAGGTTGATTTCTTGTTCTTCACAATGAATTCTACTTATCAATTGATTGTTATTTTGTTTGTTAATATGATTGTTGGCTAAACTCTATAATGTTTGTCTAGATTAATAACTGAGGTATTGGATGTAATCTTATCGATTGAATGTATTATGTGTGATAGTTTAAAGCTTGAATTAAAGAACCATGCTTATTGATGTTAAATCATTTGTATCTAGTTAATTGATATGTTGTTGATAAAGAGAACTCTTGTTGACGTATCATATTGATTTACAATCAACTTGTCTTAGATTGATTGTTTACTAAACCGGACTAACGGGGTAAATTAGATCAAAATGATTAGACGATATAGGAATGAATTGTGTAGAGCGAACGCAAAAGACAATTGTTATTCGAGTCTTTGATCTAGCTAATCAACTAGTCACAAACGAAAAGGTCTAGGTGATAGGGAACCCTCCACTTAGTAATTCTAGTTTGAGTACTTGCTAAAGAGAACTCTTGGCAAGTCGATTTGGGTGATTAGCATATATATAATAGTTATTTGGTTACAAACACGAGAACTATAGAGAAAAGGGAACCTTTGATCTTGTAATCGAGTTTGCGTGTTTACTAAAGAGAACTCTTGGTAAATCTATTACGTAACTCACGCACATAGTCATTCAATCGGGTCTTAACAATATAACTTACATCCAATACCGAGGGTAAAATATCTAGATGAACATTTCGTATCTTTGATCTTAATCAAACTATCTTGTTTGCTTTCTTTGCACTTGTTTTCATTATATAAACTTAAAAGACAAAAAATATTGTTTTTACTTTTAAATTTTCTCTGATTTGGCTAAATCGTTAAATAGCCACAAAAAACATAATATCTTGTACCTTTAAGTTTCATTTACTTAGTTAATCACAATATAGTTTCTAATTTTAGTTTGACTAATCCAAATGTCCTTGGAACGATACACGGAACTAAACCATTATTTATACTACTACACGATCGGGTACACTGCTCGTTAGTGTGTAACAATCTTTAATCGGTATTTTTCCATACTATTTCATATAACAATTCATATACCACGTTTTGTATATCAGTCCTCCACAGAGGCTGAGTACAGGGCTCTTGCAGATTGCACATGTGAACTCACTTGGTTACAAAGCTTACTTCATGATTTCAAGTGTACCTATTCTTCACCAATTCCCATTTACTGTGACAATGCTTCTGCAATTGCTTTGGCTTCTAATCCTGTTCAACATGCTCGTACCAAACATATTGAAATTGATTGTCACTTTAGTCGTGATAAAATAAGGGCTGGTCAAATTGCTACAATCTTCATCCCTTCTTCAACTCAAGTTGCAGATGTTCTTACCAAGAGTTTGAGTAAATCTCCACATCACAAGTGCATTTCCAAGTTTGGCATTTGTGACCCTTACACAATGCCAACTTGCGGGGGGATAATGGTATACACTGCAGAGTCAACGAAGTCAACGCTACAGATACTGGTAAAGTCAATAACATATCCAGTCAACATAGCAAACGCAGAAAATATCTCATCAGCTTAGATTGTATATAGCTAATTTATATTGATTGTTAGGGTTGTTAGAATTCTTTTAGCAGTGTTACATTATCTTAGGGTTTATATACTCTTGCTACTCCATTGTATTACTCAGTTGTTCATAATGAAATCTATGTGTTCAATTCACTTTACTCTTGGGTATACAATATTAGAGCGAAATCATATCTCGCAGCAACGCGCGAATCATATCACGACTCGTTTATATGGGAAACTATAGATAATATTCGGTAGCATATTGTCTTAATTGTATAGTATAGTGGATGTAATGTAAATATACAAAGTGTACACTATTCTATATCCGATGAAATACACATAACCTTAATTATAGGGATTATCACTTAACAATATATTAGGTATGTTCGGTAAGATTAGCTAGTAGCTAATAGATGTTTGTTTTTTAAAATGTATTTAGATGTTTTGCTTAGTAGCTGGAATTGTTCAATTAACGAGTAAATTGACAAAAAGTTACAAGTTTGTTCAAATGCTAATTCTGGTGACTTCTTGTAGTTTTTCATGATGCCTAAAAGCTTTAAGTTATTTTAATCAAACAAATCTTTTTATTGAATAAAAGTTTTTTCGTAAAAACTACTCCATATAAATTAGATACTCCTAAAAGTATAAAAAAAACTTCTTACCAAACATATACATATATACATATGTATGTATGTATGTATGTATGTATGTATGTATGTATGTATGTATGTACGTATAATTATATGTGTGAAGATTAAAGTCTCAAATATCACCACTATACTTGTTATCCTTGTAAGACTATAGATGTCGGTGCGTTTGTAAGGCCTCCACTCCTAGGTGTCACCACAAACGCCTCCCTAACGTCTGTAGTGGAGCGTTTGCGGTAGAACTTTAGGGGGCGTTTGTCAAAGATAAACGACGGGTAAACTTTGAGCGCTTTTTATTTTTAAATTACTTTTTAATTTTCTTTTTTTTTGTTACATTTTTGTGTCCCTTTTTAACCCAACCTCTAATTATAGTTTGTCACATCACTCACAACCCTCTTCAACAACCTTTCCCATTGCAACTCAATACTTATCACGTCACGGGTATACCCAAAAAAACACTTCTCATTTACTCTACGTTCCAATCACCACCATTTTGCGTGGTAATGAGGGATAAACGATATTCTTGTGCTATATTAATCTGGTTTTATTTTTTTTGGACCAATTTTTAACTCCCCCTATCTTATATTAATAGTCCACAGACAAAAAACACATAGTTTAAAAAAATGTTATAAAAGTACTTTACTTTCTGTTTACTTTTCAATTTTACCTTTATTTCTTTTTTATCTTTTAATCCTATCAACATACATTAAGGACATATTGAAATTTTACCTTATTATTCTTATCTATATATGAACGTGCACTATTAATTTAGAACAACCCAAAATGAAATACTGAACTATCAATATGGAACGGAGGGAGTATATCTTTTAGTTGACCCTTTTCGATTAAGATTTCATGAGCAAGCTCTAGACGATCGTGTCATGCTCAATATTCTGCTTTTTAAACATGGTCACGGATGGTTGGTTTTGTAAGAGTGCAATTTCAGTTGGCATGATCATATTAACTTTGTTTATTTTTTCTTAATAAATAACTTAATAAATTAAATGAATTTACGTGCTTCTAAAGATAATTATTTCATGAGCAAATTATTTTGTACTCAACATTGACTTGAGAAAACCAGATAGTTGTCCCACTACTATTATTATTATCGCATTTCAAATTTCAATAGCAACCATAAAGATGTGTCGGTCACAAGGATTTAAACAAATCCATTTATAACATCACCATCTGAAAAACCAGCCCATATTATTAGTTTTAAAAAAATATAATTGAGAGTATATAGAACATGTTTGACTTCTATACATCACATTAAAATTAGATTACACTCCTATAGCGTTATATATTAGTATCATAGATAGAACACAACACCATAACTAAACTGTTGATAAAAATCGCATTTTGCTTTGTGTATGGCTAAATTCAAAATAACTATGACTTTTTATTCGTTTCCGGAAGTAATCAAATCTGGTTATGTTGTTTATTGTAGATGAACTTAGGAAAGGCGTTTGGTGCGTTTTTAGATCATGTAGCTAGCTGATAAGGTATGCCTCCACTTATTTAGAAGTTTACACATTAAAAGCTGCACGTTTTCATGAAAAGCAACAGGTATCATATTTTGTAGGTTTATAGGATTGCATGTTTGTTTGTGGTTGCTGTTTATGGTTGCTGCTACATTGGTTTTGTTATGTACAAGACCTTCAGATGCTGGCCATGTTTGGGCAATACCATGGTTATTAACTGTACCAGCAATTGCAATAATTGGCAGAGAAGTAATATTCTTTGGTTAACACATTGTTCTTAGAGATGCATAGATGGATGGAGAGACCACTCATTATATGTTTGTAACTTGTTACTTGACCTTTATGCATATAAACCTAGTTTTGATTCAAAGATATGTTCATAAACAATCACCATTTATCACTGCTATAAGAAGCCTTCACTCGAAAGAAGATCAAAAGGCTTCTTCCCAAGTGCATCTTTCAGTATCGTGATCTGCCCTTCCTTCATCAACACGTCTTCATCCAAAGTCTCTACTTTCTTCTTTAACATTTCAACTTCACAACTCAACAGCATGTTATTCTCGCTATACTTCTTCACTTCCTCCCACATCATGTCACGTTCTTCCGACACTTTCGGTAAGATCCCATTCACAATCGCTAGTTCTTTTTTGCAATCTTGTACTTCGTTTGTCAGACGATAAACACTCTCATCTTTCTTGATCAACTGTTAGAACATGACCACAAAAAAAACATTACAAAGTTCGAACCACAGATCATATTACAAAGAAATTTTTTAAACTAGTACTCTGATATCATTATTACCTGCATTTCTAGGTCTTTCAATCTGTGAGTAACGCAAGAAAGGTTATCCATCGCGTTTTGCACTTCACATCTCAGAACATCGTTTCCTCTGACAGCTGTCGCCAGCTCAGCCTCTAGTCGCTCGACCTCCACCTCTTTCGAATATAGCTTCTCCCTCAGCAAACTCGTCATCATCGCTTCTGCTTTCAAATCAGATTTCACAGCATCCTGCACACCAAAGGTTCACAAATCAATTAAATTATCAACTTTAAATGTATTAAATAAGTTTTTATTTCAAAAGCACAAAGTCAACTCTACCTCACAACGGTCATTATCTAGAGTTTCTTGGCAGGACTTTTCGCGCAACACATCAGATACAGTCATCAAACTTCTCGTTAGGCTTTCGCTTTCCCTTTTAAGCCCTTGGAGTTTCATGTCAGATTCAACAATAAATTGGCTATCTAAGCCGTTTTGTAAAGCTTCATTCCCCTGCTTATTTTCAACCGCCAAAAGCGACACTCTTTCTTTGTAATTTCCGATTAATTTCGAGCATAAATCTGCAGCATCGTTGATCAAGCTCGTGCCTTGATTCTGCAAGCAATGGATACGGCTCCATAGTTCGTGATCAAGTTTAAACGTCGAAAATCCATCGTCATTAGAACTTCCTTTTAATCGATGTAAAAGGTTTATATTCTCATGTCTGAGCGAATCGACTTCAAGCCTATAAGATTCAACTTCTTTTCTTAAATCTTGTTCGACACCCGTTAATCTCAACAGCTCAGTTTGCATCTTTGACTGCTGGTTATGGTCAAAGTTTCCCGCTTGTTTACTAAACCCTTCACGTAGTCCTTCGATTGTTTTTTCTTGTTCATTGCACGTTCTTAGGAATTGTGTGACAGCTCGATGTAACTCTTTGCATTCTCTATCTTTCTCTTCGTAGTTTCGTTTGAACAAATCAAGATCTTCTTTAGCCGCTTTGTAATCGTCTTGTACATCCGAAAGATTTCGACGGATATTTTCATTTTCTTTGACTATTTCATCCATCTTTACGGTTAAATCCTTGACTTGTTGACCTGAGTGGACTAGTTTACTTTGATTCTCCGATTCTTTTTCTCGAAATATCGATACTTCTCGTTGAAGAGACACGTTTTGTTCAGCAAGCTCTCGTACTCTCTCCCGAAGCCTATGTTCTTCCGTTTGATATTTCTCGAGCCTCATTGACCATTCGGTTGACCTTCTATCTAACTCGTTCTCCAATTCCACCTGCAACTCGTTTTTCTCTTTCTCAAGTTTTCGTCTTATTAACGTACATTCATCGGTCTTGTCTGTTTCTTCGTACTCCAAAACCTTATTACAATTATCATCAAACTCGTAGTTTCTTTCTTCATAACTCGAAGTTTCTTTACCTCGAGGAAAATTCTTTTGGGACCCACCATAGAGATCTTCAACCGTGATCGGAATATCATGGTCAATCTCCTTAGCAAAAACACGAGACTGAGAGAGTCGCTCGATGACCTGTTTCGCTAGTTTTCTGGGGGACCCATTTGCAGCAAGTCCGTTCTCGACCCAGTCTCGAGTAGACATATAGAGTTTGGATTCTCTTTTAGGGTCTCTAAATGAATGAGACCTCGGTTTCTGAGTTAAATCACCATGACGAAACCGTGGTGGTCTTTTTCCTCCGTCATTTGGTTGTTGACTTTTTGTATTGTAATCCATATGTTGTCTGCAACTCTTGTCTTGGTGTTGTTCCCCGTCAATGTATCGATCTAAAACCTTAATTGACGAAAAAGATGAGCTTTCAGATGACATATTATCGAGTCCATAAAAAGACGATTTCTCCGGCCTACATGATTCATCAAACGTAGAAGTATCTTGAAACCAATTTTGCCTCGAATGCCTCTCTGGGGTAAGAGCTCGACTGAAACCATCAACAACGAGAGAAAATGTTAACCAATAAAAGATCAAAATGAATTATATTTGAGATGCATTTGTCACAATCATAATAACATAATGTTAGTAACATAAATGAATTAACCCTTATCAAAAAGCTACCACAACAGTAGAACCTGCATATGAAGTCAAAATTGGTCATAATGTCTAATTATATACTTATATACTACTTGGCATAAAATTTTGAATTTAGAATCTGAGTTGTAAAAGTCAACTTCAAAAACAAAAACCGCAATGAAAGAAAGTTGAAGAATGAATTACCAATAAGTCCGAGAAACAGACTGCTTTTGAGAGACATTACTACTGCTATTACAAGGAGAATCACATTGAGTTCTTAGCAGCCCACTTTCGCGAATATTGCCAGAAGAATACGATCTACTCTTTCTAAGACACAGACTAGTTTGACTTTGACTTTGAATTTGATCTTCATAAACAGCCTTTTTAGATCGTGATTTGCGACTCACTTGAAGTCCATCCCCTGACAAATTCTCTGAACACGTTTGATTATCTTTCGATTGCGATGATGCTACATTGTTTGTTACATTACTAGATGTGGATGACTTGAAGAAAAAGAGCTTCTTCATCGTTTTCCCCTATTAAATCTTAATCAGTGAACTATCTGGAAGAAAAAAAAAAAAAATGTTACTAGGATCATCAAATTACAATGAGAAATGCATGGTATAATGACTATTTTATCTACTAAAATAAAGAATCCAAGAAAGTTTATTAATTGCAGTCTGACATAGAATTATTTAAAATATGATAAACAATATGCACAAAAAAAAACAAGAACTAACTAAGTTCAAGACTTTAAAACCCTAAGAATCACAAAATAAACGGTAATTATAATTTACTACAACAGCAAAATATAAACTGACATTGACTTCAGGAAGAAGCCATTTTTATATTTTTATAATATTTAGAATTAGAATATTTAAACATAATAAAATAAAGAATCAATCAACGTGTATTTGATTCAGAACTATATATCATCTGTATGATTACCAAACTGATCATATGAAAAATACCAAATACCCCCATACCCCCATATTCTTAATCACTTCTAAAACCCTAAATTCTCTTATAATCAAGAAACCCCAAAACACATTTATTTAATTTTAATTTTAATCAAAATCGAAAGAATACATTAAAAGTTTAATGCTTGCAAGAAACCCAGTAATCATAATTAAAAAAGAACTTACTAGTAGTACTCTGTCCGTTGAGTTGTGTGTATTTACAAAATCAAGAATTCACGTTGTGTGTATTTATTTATCATCAAGACAAGATATAAAAGAGAAAAAAATCAAGAATTTAAAATGAGTTGAATCGTTAACTACTTACTGTAATTAATACCCACAATAAAAGAGATTGAATTTCCTTAAATAAATTGCCCAAATTCAAAAATTCAAAAATTATGATAATAACTGACTGAGCAATTCAAAACTAGGGATTGGTAATTATAACGAGATTAATGAGTGAAAATCAATATTCTTTTTAGGTAATAACGCAATATATACTTAATAATAATTGAAATAAATCCTATAAAGTTATAGATATATACATTACATATTTTACATCACGAAAAACGAAATGTACTTTAATTGTCACGGAGGTAGAGAATTAGCGTCTGCGGCGGTGCCGGAAGAGTGGCCGGCGGTGACTGTTGTAGAGAGAGAAAGTGATGATATCGAGAAAGATACTCCAAATGGTTACGTTATGACTGCTTTTTTGTGTTTACGGCCATCTTTATCGTTGGGTCAATAACAGGGACTGGAAGAAGAAAAAATAAGAAACTGAGGGGGTGAGGTCGTCAATAGATAAATATTTGAAAGTTTTTATACCGCGGAGACAGGCGAAGGGAGGAGCGTGTTTTTTTTTTTGGGTGCTGATACAGTGTGCAATGGTGCAAGGATTATCGGTGCACCTGCATATATGTTTTTTTCAAAGGCGAACTCAAACATTCATACACGAACTATTGAACGAATATATCCATGTTCAACCCTGCACACAGACCCCAACCTCTTAATTGAAAGAGTCATCTCGATATTGCTAGGGCCAATGACCATTTGATTTTAACTTTTCGTTTAGATGATGTTAGATTTTTATAAGGACATTTTTACATAGGTAATACATGATCAAATTTAACTGATTTTTTTAAAATAATGTTAAAGCGACTAACCACATAATTTGTGTAATTCAAGGTGACTACTGACTAACCAAGTCAAAGAAAAAAATTTAAGGACACATATGCAATATGATACATATTAAGATCGATGTGATATTCTATATTTTAATAATTGAACTATAAACTTTGGTTAATCTAAAAATATTAAACACACTCATGGTTATATGTCTCATTTGGTTAATTCTATTCGATTTTTAAAGTTTAATTAAATTGTGCACTGATTGATTAATCTGGTTTTTTCTCAAACGTAATTTTTTTAACAAAAATAACGCGAAATCGTATAAGAACTTTCAAAAAAACGTCCGCATGCAACTAAAAGATACAACCAAAAGATACAACAAGTGATCGAAGAAGCTCGAACTTAAAGAACGAGAACAATCCATAACTATCTAACACCTAGTCTCAACTACACCAAAAGAAAATCGCAAAACTAACTAAACAAAGACTGCATGGATGACAACTAAACATCAAGATAAACTACCGCTCCACACTAAAACAAAACAAAAACAAGCCAAACAACAATCACGCTCTGAAAACCGTCTTTTTCATTTTACCATTAACAATCTCTCGGCCGACTCTTTTTCCGGCCTAGTTAGCGATCTTGTACGTTAAAACATTTGATGAACCGTATCCAACTAATATTGCCCGATGAAGACTTGATGATACCATGATCCTCTATATTTTGCATCCAACCTGCCGTTAATTAAACGCCCCTATAAAATTAAAGTTTTTACTCCATCCGTTCCAGTTCAATTGTCATGTTTTAATTTTGGAGGTATTTCCTTTTCAACTTTGACTTTAAATATTTTTATTTGTATTATATATTATTTGATGAAATTTGTATCAATGAATTGATTTTTGAATCAATTTTTACTGGTATAATGCTCATCAAATCAAATATTATATAACAAACAAAAAGAAATATAAAGTTAAATTTGAAAAAAAAACTAATAAAGTTAAAATAGAACAATTAAACTGAGACGTAAGAAGTATTAAACTAGTCCGGACCGGCCCGCGCGTTGCGGCGAGGGCTTTCGGGCTGCGTATTCATATTTAACGTAGCGTTGTATATTTACAGAGGGGAACACGGTCCATGTGTTAAGCGCCGTTTTAGATGTTGTTGTGTTAAGCGTTTTTTAAAAAGTATCAGTTTCGAACGTAGTTAGTTTTGTTTTGTTCAATAAATTTTTTCGAGTGTAACGGTGTTGTCGGAAAAATTTAACTCTCGGCGAGCAGAAAGATACGGGATGTCGTTGTGTTTAGCGTTTTTTAAAAAGTGTCCGTTTCGAACGTGGTTAGTTTCGGTTTGTTCATAAAATTATTTCGAGTCTGACGCTGCCGTCGAAAAAATTTAACTCGTGGCGAGCGGGAAGATACATATTGTCGTTGTGTTTAGCATTTTTTAAAAATTGTCCGTTTCGCGTATAGTTAGTCCCGTTGGGTTCGTAAGATTTTTACGAATTGAACGGTGGTCTCGAAAAAATTTAACTCGCACCGAGCGAGAAGATAGGGCCCGTTATAAATTCGGGTGGAATTAGTTTCTTTTATTTTAATAAAATTATATATTTACACTTTTAACCCCTGAAAAGTGTAAACTTGAGGGGTCGTTGTGTAAATATAGCCGAAGTTGAGAGACCGTTTGTAATGTGAACGCGAACTCAAAACTACAATCGGATATAACTGAAACTACATGTATCCCCATCACATTTATTATATAAGGATTAATAATTAATAACATACTCCACAATTAGATATCCACAATTAGCTATAACTAGATTTGTGATCCGTGCTTCGCGGCGGATTAGTGTCATTTTAACGTTACTATATCGTTAGACAGTTTTCGGCCTGAGAGTCATCAAAATGTTGTCCACTCTTTTCAGACCATTTACGCAATGGCCGGCAACTGTTATGGTAATATTCTACTATATAATGAAAAATACGTAAACAACCGAATTAAGTTTTGAGACTTCTAAACAAATTACTTATTCGGCAAAACTTTATGGTCCATATAATTTTAGTAGATTTTTTAAAAGGTAAAAAATCAAATAATATACAGTATACTGAAAAAGGTGATGAAAAATAAAAATATAACCCCTTTTTACCTATATTTTTGTAGGCTTCTATTACGATAGGATTGTATTAGTAAAAAAATAAAAAATAATAAAAATTGCTACAGTGCTACAGTGCTGCTACAGTGTAACAGTAAAAAAAAGGTACTTGACGCATCCGTATTGGTTCGTCATATATATATATATATATATATATATATATATATATATATATATATATATATATATATATATATATTAATACACCCAACCTCATATATATATATATATATATATATATATATATATATATATATATATATATATATATATATTAATACACCCAACCTCGCAAATAAAAAACACATAAAGAACACAATTAGACAACGAATATATACTTTTTCAAAGGAGGTTGAGTGTTCTTCAATAATTTATAAAGTAGATAATATATGCATGTAAATTGAAACATACCAAAAGCATATATGGTATGTGGTACTATATTATGTTTATCTTAGTTTTTATCATGATGCATCATTACATGATTTCATCATCCATATGGGGTCCTTGCATGAGTTTCACCCTACCTTTCCAGTTTCCACCATACTTTAGAATTGAAGCTCTTATTGAATGCTTATAATCCTCCCCTAATCATGGGTTTAATGCCTAAAGATATATACTTTTCATAAATATACAAGTTTAGCCCCTAAGTTATAAACTTATGATATGACAGTCCTTTTAATTTTTAAGATGTCTTATGTAAGCATGGTTTCTTCGTTTGTAGCCATTTGGCACGTGAAGAAGTCACTTTCAAATGTCTAAAAATACATATACACTATATTTCGGTTGATGTAGTCATGCATGGATGAAAATATAGAGTTATAATGTTGATGCTGATGTGCATGTTTTTACTTTTGAAATATATCCATTCCATTCAAAACTTTTGAATAACTGTTAAACAGTTAAAGGTATTACATGTTCACAGTATATATTAATCATACATAGCCATAGTCTAACCGGGTTATTTCTTGATTGATTGTGATCTTTCCATGACCATCCCAATATATGGTGATATTGAGGTTTAAACACAAAACCTCTTGTGAGGATAACATAATCTCAATCACTAGACTAACTTGTTATGGTTTCAATAACTTTTAAATTTATCAAGCAAATCTCTTAATAATTTGATGTTAATGTAAAAGTAAATGTTTCTTTTTCTTTCTTTTTTCTCAGCGATGGTTACATTCTAACAAGACAATAGCAAAACGTTGTTTTTGATTTGAGATGAAAACCTTTTGATAAAATGCTCTCTTTGTTGTATTGATATGAATCATATCATGATATGATGTGTCTTTTATTTATCATATACATATACATCGTTATCACATGTACTTATTAATAATGTTTGACATGGTCTTAGTTATTTGACTTACTTCTACTTGTTATGAGCGGTCTTACGACCATAAAATAAATTTTTTGCGCTCCGAAAACAACGTTCGACTTGCATGTGTTAATCATATAGCTAGCGTTCCTTCTGAGCCTGAATGAGAAATGATATAGCCACTTAATTTTTACAAAAAGTTATCCCTAAAATGATATGGACAAATAAAAAAAAATTATGAGAGAGAAATAAAAAATAAAATATTATTTTTTTTCTGAATACTTTAAACAGAAAAAACAATTACACGTATTTAAAGCCAATGACAAAATGCTTCCAAACATTTAAAATGATATATGTTAACGTTATGTTTTATTTAACCATCTTTTTCAATGAATATAATTTTATTCTTATTTAACATAAGACAATATGAGTGAGTTTTTTTTATATAAACTTAATTTTTAAGAACTAATTTAAGATTTAAGATAAAGCCTTATAATATAGACGCCCCTTATATTTATATTTCATGGAGCGATCCTCTCTATCCAACTTTCTCTTTTGTCGAACCAAACCACGCATTCGCCGCAAGATACATATCTAGAGCGAATCACCGCCAAATAGCAATTCGAGGTCTAAGTTGAAATTATCCAACTAATGTCTAAACTAGACGTGAGTGATGATTGGCTGGGCAACGGCTCAAGCTTTCGGCTCCCCCAATAGCGCTGCAGGGGAGTCGTGTTAGTATGGATGCTTGGCTGGGGCAAAGGCTCGCGCTTTCGACTTCCCCAGTGCTACAGGGGAGTCGTCTTCTCATACTAACGATATCAAATCTATTCAGTATTAACTCAATATAAGTGCCCACAATTTTATTTTGAGTTGTTCCATATTAAATGTTCATTTTGTGTTTGAACTAATAAAAAGGAATTAATTGGAGAGAGATGATAGTTGATTAGTGGCTAGTAAAGTTAGTGAAATTTTCAAACTTTGTACAGTTTTAAAATGACCAATTAAGAAGCTGATTGGAACTAAACTCTTAGATGCAGCATGTAGCCGCCTCCATCCATCGGCATACCCTGGCTCGACAGGGTGCTTCTAACACCTTTGTACAGTTGACTTTGTTTCAGGCCATGTTATTCACTCTCATGGAACTAAACTCTTAGAAGCAGCATGCAGCCGCCTCCATCCATCAGGGTGCTTCTAACACCTTTGTACAGTTGACTTTGTTTCAGGCCATGTTCTTGTCATGTTATTCACTCTCATGGACCTTGCTCGTCAGGGTGCTTCTAACACCTTCTCGCGTCAATTGAAGTCCACCTTATTGTTGATGAGGACATTCGATCAATCGGCTCAACCGGATCCGGAAGGGTGACGGTAATGAGACGGAGAGATTAAAGAGTAGTAACTTATGGCAATCACGCTAATGGAGCGTTTGATAAAACCGAATGCTTATGCGCCGAGTGGTTCATAATTTTAATAATTCAAAGGTTTTGAATGAGCTCACATGACAAGAACAATCATTTTGAATGATCAATGTAATTGATGTAAACATACATTATTAACCTTTTTAAATATATAAGAAAACAATGAATAGAGTAGTTGTTTAATTAATAATTTCACCGCTAAACACCTAATTTTTAACCATTCAAAGCATCATATAGAAGTAAGAAACAAGCGCAGTGTTGAATGGTTCGGCTCTTAGCGATGAATCATTCAGGCAATTAAACGCACCCCAACTTCTATTTTACATGGGAACCGGTTGTAATTTTATTATGTGATCAAATGATTTCAATGATCCAGTCGCTCATAGCCGAATTTCTATCAGGCCAAGGACCAGTTCAACCATGCAAATTTATGCACTCTAGTTTGAATTTGATAATCTACTCTGATTACCATACCAACACTTAATCTTGACATGGCATATCACTGAGATTATCTCAGTTAACCAACCAAGTTTGATCATGTGTGCGATTAAGGAGCACATAACATCTAATACCATTTAGCATACCTGCACGATCAAAACTAAAAACAGCAAATCAAGTTGTCTCAATCTCTTCTTTAACACCAGACTTCAAAATCAAGAAATTATTATGGTTCACAATAGTTCCTTTTACCTTTGACAAGTTCCTAGTTTCAAATTCAGATTACACATTAAACATCCACACCATTAAGATCACAATTGACTCGGCAATTAACCAGACTCACTAGCTTCTGGTGAACCATTGGCTACATAGTCATCCTCAATTGGAGTTCCATTGTCTCTCTCCACAGGGCTAGGGCTTCGGCTTTGCCCGTTTTCTTCAGCCGGACTCTTAATATCAGGGCTGCGGCTCCCGTCACGAACATCATCTTCAATTAGATTCCCACTTGTTGCTTTTGGTGATGGTGTACCTTTCTCTTGCATGTCTCGGTCATCATCGGGAGATGGACTGTGTTTCCTCCCTTTAGATGGTGGTGGTGACGACCGGCTTTTCCTCGGACTTCTTGATCTTCTTTCGCCACGTTCAACGCTGCGCTCACGTTTTGCAGGTGACCTCGAACGGCTGAAAAAACCAACCGGAAGTACAAATAAGTAGATGAATCAACGTATAAATATGTTTAGGATTTTTCTAATGACGGCCGTAACGGCTGACGTTAACGCTCATAAAGGTATTGTACAATTCGGTAACCGTCACCTTAAAGTCTACGTATAACCGACATGTACAACACATGTATGCGCGTTATCGACAACCCTTAGGACAGTCAGTAGAAAAATCCATATGTTAGATTTGAATTATGAAATTTAAAATAAAAGGTAACCTGTAGCTGCGACTCCGGCTTACACTACGGCTACGACGACCCCCACGTCGAGGTGGTGGAGACGGGGTACGAGAGTAACTCCTTCCACGCCTGCTTTAATCACTTGGTAAGAAAATGTATTTATCATAAATTGCCTAGAACTATAAAATAAAAGACAAACTATGATAAGCTTACGTCACTTTCTTGGGACTGTTTTGACAATTTCTTTCAATATGACCACGTTCTCCACAACGATAGCATTTGTTCTTCCAATCACCAGCCTTGCAGTCTCGTGCCCAATGGCCATCAAGTCCACAATTGAAGCAACGGCCTGCTCCTGGTGGCGGACCTCTGCCAAGAAAATCACGAGAACCGCCGCCACCGCCACGGTCGCGGTCACGGTAGTGATCACCGCCGCCGCCGCCTCGTGGAGCCTATGACATATCAAAGGATGTATTATTTGTGGCATGTTATGTATTATTAAAATTAAATTGTCAATATGGAAAATCAAAAATCAATACCCCTTTTGCAAATTCCACCACAATACGACTTCCATCGACATCACGCCCGTTTAAGCTGTATCGTGCATCATCTGCATCTCTAGGGTCGCTAAATTCCTATATAAGCATATAAATAAAGAGAAACAAAACAAAAAAAAAGGTGAAATCTTTCAAGAGAAGTATGCAATACATGAAAAAAAAAAAAAAAAATATATATATATATATATATATATATATATATATATATATATATATATACACACACCCTGTATTATAGAGTAACCAAGTAAGAAAATGTGTACCACAAAGGCAAAGTCACGCTTCATATCCACATCACGTATTCTGCGTTAAACGGGTTCCATAAATAGTAAGGCCATCATGACATTATGAACCAAAGGGTTGATACTTCGCCCCTCAAAGAATCACTAAACACCATTTTCAGCCATTTTTTCCATCAAAAAGAAAATGCAAAACATTTATAGAAAGAATCGCCAGTCTCCTACACAATCAATCTGCATGAATAACGACTCTTTCCACCAAAGGCAACCTCCCACCATTTAGACCTTCAAAAGATCATCAAGTTAATTTTACTTGACACGTGTAGAGGGGGGGTCTTTTTTTACAATGGATTCGTTAATGTTAAGTTAGCCAATAATGGCACTTATTTAACTTTCCGATATGGATCAGACCACGTAAGTCGTAACTCGCGAGTGAGTACACAAATGTCTAGCCATGTTTTAGTTAAATAATGATATTTCCACCCAGTGCACCAAGAAGGTACAATAATGCATAAACATGAGTCAACGGATTCATATTTAAAAAAAAAAAAAAAAAAACTCAATTGGTCAAAGTTAGTATCAACAAAATATGCATAAAAGATAGATCTTCAAACAAATACATACATATTACATATATAAATGAAAAGAGGCTATATATTACATATATACATATACATATATAAATGAAAAGAGGCTATATAACGTCAATGCCAGCTAAACTACGAACCTTCCATATCTGCTGAAGATGTCCTCCAAGTCACGTGATCTTGTGCGTGAAGCCAAATGTCCAACATAAAGACGGGTAGTAGTGCCATGGCGATCATCATAGCGCGGCATAATTCCTATAAAAACACTACTGGAACCATTATAAACAAAGGCATATTTACAATTTTTCAAAGCATACAAATCAGCAACCACTTTCCAACTAACTTATTATTTATAATATATATATATATATATATATATATATATATATATATATATATATATATATATATATATATATATATATATATATATATATATATATATAGTGTTTTAATCCGGAGAGAAGTAGATTTTAGGAGGGAAGGTGAGTAAATTTTTTTATTTTCACAAACATTAAGATCGGGTGAAAATATGAACATTAAGAAAAGACACTTTGTGATGATAACGCTCAAAGAGTAACATTCATCACGATGAATGTTTCACCTGTAAACAGTCACGCATAACATTCATCGTGATGAATGTTATTCTTCGAGCATTTTCTGGTCAAATTAAAAGCATTCATCACAAAGTGTCTTTTTTGAATGTTCAATATTTTCAGTTTTTCACCTGATCTTGACATTCATAACTAATTTTTTTTTTTTAAAATAAATACAGAAAAATTTACTTCCCACTTGATTAGCCCCCTATATATATACATGTATCTATATGTATATATACATCTATACATGTATCTATATGTATATATATGTATATGTACAGATATGTATATATGTGTGTATATCTATATCTATATGTGTGTATATATATAACTTTAAGCAAATTTTCAACCAGCATCCTTACTAGCATACCACTAACGCACGTTTAATAGCACAAGCCACAACCAAATAATAATACCACTAATATAGCCAAGAGTGTAGAATTATTATTCTTAGTGATAATTTTTTGTTAATGCATCTGACTCCTATTTCACCAACATTTCATCAATGATACAAAGTAAGATTTTAAACAAGATACTGTCATCATTTTCAGGCTCTTTCCACCATAACACTACGAGAAAAATCGCCATTGCAACAGAGGAAAAGATTACTTTGGAAAGACACGGACAGCTAGGTATTTATAAAAACATAGCGTCAGCAATAAGAGTAAAATTCTCCTGACTAAAAGATAATAAGGTCAACGGGTATTTAAACGCTTACTTTGACATGTTATTCATCGTAAAACTAAAAAAAAAGTGTCTATAAAGGGGGCTATTTTGATGTCACCGGCTAATGGCTTTGTAATATTAGTATTTTAAACGTAAACAAAGCACTGTGAAAAATCAAAACACGTAATAAACACTGCTGCTTACATCTAATATACATTATACCTAAGGAGTCAACCCTAAAACTTCAGAATTCATAATTTATTTGCTTTTTATTAATTTTATTAAAAACACACACATCTAATCTAATCTAATTACAAATAGTAAACCAAATTAAAATATTGTTTTAAAGCAGTAGTTTACAATAATCAGCACAAAACATATGGATTAATTCAATTCAATAATAACAAAAATTAGTATCTTGCTTGTGAAATAAGAAAAAAGAAGAAGCGTGAAGTGAACAGATCCAGATCTAGCGAACTAAATATCACAAATTAAATAACTACAAATACACAAATCTTAACATATGAACTAACCACAAGTAAAAGTAGAAAAATTAATCAATCAATTAGATTCAGGCTAATAAAGAAAGAGGTACCTTAAAGAGTAGAGTTGTAGATGAAACCCTAGATTTGAGTTTTTTTTCTTTCTTGTTGGGAGCTTGGAAAGAGATATGTACTCCGTATCTGACTGTCCTTATCTTAGTTTTTGTCAAAGGGATTAATAACACCCTCGTAAGTGGTATCCACAAAATTTACAAGTCCAAATTAGCATACTCATGGGCCATAGTATAGGGCTTAATTATCTCATGGGCCATAGTATAGGGCTTAATTATTGAGCTTACTTATAAATAAAATGTATGTATAACTGAGTATAAAAATAAAATGATTAATTTACATACATACTAAAACTCCACCGAATATTTGGTCGTATGGGGCCAAAAAACAAAACCAAACGACAAAACACAAGAAAAAAGGAAACAAACAACTTTAACCCCCCACGTTTAAACAATACGCAACTTCACCCCCCCAAACCAGGGGTACTAAACTCCACCGAATATTTGGTCGTATGGGGCCAAAAAACAAAACCAAACGACAAAACACAAGAAAAAAGGAAACAAACAACTTTAACCCCCCACGTTTAAACAATACGCAACTTCACCCCCCAAACCAGGGGTAAACAACGTCAACTCCTTACATACATACTAACCTCCACCGAATATTTGGTCGTATGGGGCCAAAAAACAAAACCAAACGACAAAACACAAGAAAAAAGGAAACAAACAACTTTAACCCCCCACGTTTAAACAATACGCAACTTCACCCCCCAAACCAGGGGTAAACAACGTCAACTCCTTACATACATACTAACCTCCACCGAATATTTGGTCGTATGGGGCCAAAAAACAAAACCAAACGACAAAACACAAGAAAAAAGGAAACAAACAACTTTAACCCCCCACGTTTAAACAATACGCAACTTCACCCCCCAAACCAGGGGTAAACAACGTCAACTCCTTACTTTTATTAATAAACTCCACCCAATTTTCCAAAGAGGCATATCTACCCGCTCGGTGCGAGTAAAATTTTTTCGAGACCACCGTTCAGCTCTAAAAAATCTCAAGAACCCAACGGGCCTAACTACACGCGAAACGGACATCGTTAAAAAAACACTAAATAACGGGCCCTATATTCTCGCTCGGTGCGAGTTAAATTTTTCCGAGATCACCGTTCAACTCGAAATAATCTTACGAACACAACGCGACTAACTTTACGCGAAACGGACATCGTTAAAAAAGCTTTACATACATATACATACACGTCCAACAAACAACCCAACCTACTAGATATATTAGGTACCAAACAACGTATATCCAAATTCGACCGCGCGTCGAATACAACCGCAGCAACGCGCGGTCGAATTTTTTCTAGTTATTAACTTATATACATAATATATAAGTTAATTTGGACCCGGGCGCCAAGAGGATCCGCATGACTTGGGAATAAGACAATTCCAGAACAACAATTTCTGTAGGAGAATCAGTCAGGAAGAAGTAAGATCAACATTACGAAAGATGGGTAGAAACAAAGCTGTAGGACCTGACCAGATTCCAATAGAGGCGTGGCGGTGCCTTGGCGATGATGGTGTCAGGTGGTTGACATGTCTTTTCAATAAGACGCTTAGATGTTATAAAATGCCTACAGAATGGAGACTCAGCGAGATTATCCCCATCTACAAAAATAAGGGGGATGCCCAAATATGCGGTAATTATAGAGGCATAAAATTACTTAGTCATACTATGAAACTTTGGGAGAGAGTGATCGGAAAATTTTCTCTCTCCTCCCAACGTTTCTCTCTGACTCTGACTCTACATCTCCAAAAAAACAAAAACCCACTTTGGACTTAAATCGACGATTGCTGCCATTCTAGAACAAATTAGAAGCTGAGACCTACACCATTCAACTCGCGCAATTTTCCCGGACCCAACCGTACCTTTTTTTCTGGCTATTGTTGTGCCACCTGCCGCCACTCGCCGCACGCGCCGTCGCGAGAACTAACCCATAACCGTTATCTTTTTCTAAATTTTGCAGGGCTCCATCACCAAGAGGGTGCTGACTGCTAGCCGTGTACCGCCGAGGACTGCTGCCGGTTAACGCCGCTAATTGTGGACGTGTACCGCCGCTGACCAGGGCCGCTTCAGCTGCCTATTGAATTAGAAGCCGTAACCTACATCATTAAACTTGCGGCATTTTTCTGATTCTGTGAGTTTGATTTTAGCCGGCAAGCGTTTCGAAACGCGCCGCCACGCGCCGTCGCTCAGTTCGCCGGAATTTTTTCCGGGCACTTTCTCTGTTCTTTTCGCAGGTATTAAAACGAAGCCTCGCTAATTCCGCCGCCTCCTGCTGCCCTTGTGCCGTCGCTAGCCACCTCTGCCGGAATTTCCTTGTTTACACAAGGATGTGTTTGTTTCTTTCTACCCTTAAACTTCTTTTACCCTTAACCTTACTTTGACTGTATTATCCTAATCTTGTGAGCCTTACTTTTTTGTATACTAGTTACGTGATTGGTATTATTAGAATATACGGAGTATTTTTCTAACTTGCTGAACTTGTTTTTTTATTTATTTTCTTATCTCATCTATTTATTTCTTACCATTTGCTATCTTTTTCCTATCTTTTGCCTTACTTTGACTGTTTACTGTTGTATAGCCCGGTCTTTATTGTATTTTACTTTTTTGTTTTGAATTCTCTCAAATTTTATTTTCTTTATAGGTTAATATAGACCCTACTAGCACCTATGATCACCTAAGGTCATGTCCTCCTAGATTAGGGGCGGATAGGACTAGAGGGGTTAGAGAGGGTAATAGGGTTGCTACCCCGGGTGGGATTAGAGTGGGTAGTTGGAATATAGGAACCTTGACGGGCAAGAGGATTGAGCTCGTTGATACATTTCTTAAGAGTAATGTAGACATAGGGTGTGTTCAAGAGACTAGATGGAAGGGTGAAGGGGCGGTAGATATTAAAGACTATAGGTTGTGGTACTCGGGTTCTAGGATAGCACGAAACGGGGTAGGTATCTTTTTGGGCAAACTACATAAGGATAACGTTGTTGACGTGAGTAGGCTTAGCGATAGGATTATGTCAGTTAGTCTAATTATTAAGGAGGAGACTTTCACGGTCATAAGCGCATACGCACTTCACACGGGCTTAAGTGATGCGGAGAAGAAGAGTTTTTGGGAATTGTTAGATGAGGTAGTGAGGGGGTGCCCAGCGGACCATCGATTGATTATAGGGGGTGATCTGAATGGACACATAGGAGTGGAGGCAGAAGGTTACGAGGGAGCCCATGGGGGCTTTGGGTTTGGCCCTAGAAACGAAGAAGGGCGCTCAATCCTGGAGTTTGCCATTGCCCACGAGATGGTCGTAGCAAACTCTTTCTTCAAGAAGAGGGATGCTCAGTTAGCTACTTTTCATAGCGGGGGTCGTAGCACCCAGATTGACTTTTTGCTCCTCCGTAAAGGGGAACTTAGGACTTGTAGGGACTGTAAGGTCCTTCCAGCATTGACTTGCTCCTCCCAGCATCGATTGTTGGTCATGGACCTAGTCACTCGGGGAAGAGTTGGTAGGAGGGCCAGGGTTGTGCAACCTAGAGTCCTTTGGAAGAACCTGCACGGAGAGAATGCAGAGACTTTTAGAGCGACTGTTGCTGATAGATTGAGGGTAGAAGGGGATTACGTAGCCCCTACTGATGTAGATCAGATTTGGAACCGCATGGCGTCCACTATCAGAGATGTGGCAAAAGAGACTTTAGGGGTGGCAATAGGGACATCGAGAGCCCATAAGAGTAGTATAGAATCGTGGTGGCTTAATGACGATGTCCAAACGAAAGTCGCGTTAAAACAGACGAGGTTTAGGGAGCTCATTACTTTTGGAGAAGGGACACCTTCAGAGAGAACTAGGATAGAAGAAAGATATAAAGAAGCTAAAAGAGAAGCAAAGAAGGTCGTAGCTATTGCTAAAGACAAAGCATATGAAGATTTATATAGGAAACTAAACTCTAAAGAGGGAGCTAATGACATATATAGGATAGCTAAAGCTAGGGAGCGAAGAAGCAGGGACTTGGTTAACGTCAAATTTATCAAGAATGAAGCGGGTCAAACTATAGTGAAAGAAGACCTTATTAGGAATAGATGGGAGGAGTATTTTTCATCCCTCTTCTGTAGGGAAAGACCCGAGTGGAACGGGGAACTCCATGAGGTTCGTGAGTATCAAAACAACTGTTTCTGTACGAGGATTAACCAGGAGGAAGTTAGATCGTCTCTACGAAAGATGGGGAGAAACAAAGCAGTAGGACCAGACCAAATTCCGATTGAGGCATGGAGGTGCCTAGGAGATGAAGGGGTTAGATGGCTGACAAACCTTTTCAACATGACGTTTAGAAGCGCAAAGATTCCTATGGAATGGAGACTTAGTGAGGTTATTCCCATTTACAAGAATAAGGGAGATGCGCAAATATGTAGTAATTATAGAGGCATAAAGTTACTTAGTCATACAATGAAGCTTTGGGAGAGAGTGATTGAGACGAGGCTCCGACATGAGACAAAGGTTTCAGAGAACCAGTTCGGTTTCATGCCAGGACGTTCGTCGATAGAAGCGATCCACATCGTTAGAAGCCTTATGGAGAAGTATAGGGAAAAACAAAAGAACCTACACATGGCATTCGTAGACTTGGAAAAGGCTTATGACTGTGTCCCGCGTGAGCTGATTTGGAAGACCCTTAATGTTAGGGGTGTCCCAAGTAGATATATAAGGACTATTAGAGATATGTATGAGGGGGCGAAGACTCGTGTACGTACGACGGTAGGAAACACTGAGTTTTTCCCAGTAGAGGTAGGTTTACATCAGGGATCGGCCCTTAGCCCATATCTTTTCGCTTTGATTCTAGACGAACTGACTCAAAGGATACAAGATAACATCCCATGGTGCCTAATATTCGCGGACGATATTGTATTAGTTTCGGATTCCCAGGATGAGCTTAACAGAAGGATAGAGCAATGGAGGAGCGCCCTAGAATCAAATGGCCTACGGATTAGCAGACTTAAGTCGGAGTACCTTAGATGCGATTTCAAGACGAGCGAAGAGGAACAAGAGGATATTGTGGACGTCCGAATTGGGGACCAAATTTTACCTCCACAAGAGTCCTTTAGATATTTAGGCTCGATGCTTCATAAATCGGGAAGGATAGATGAGGACGTGACACATCGTATACGAGTAGGATGGTTGAAGTGGAGGGCAGCGAAAGGGGTATTGTGCGACAAGAAGGTACCCCTTAAATTGAAAGGGAAATTCTTCAAGGTGGCAATCAGACCGGCCATGTTGTACGGATCGGAGTGTTGGCCAATGACGAAAGCCCAGGAGAGAAGGATGGAGGTGGCAGAAATGAGGATGCTTAGGTGGACGTGTGGTAAGACAATGCTAGATTTGATACCAAATGGAGTTTTTAGGGAGAACTTGAAAGTTGGGAACATAACCAACAAGCTGAGGGAAGGACGACTAAGATGGTTTGGACATGTTTTGAGGCGCCCACTTTTAGCCCCGGTTAGGAGAGTCGAGACCCTTGTTGTTGGGGGCGTAAGGAGAAGGGGTAGACCCAGACGTAGGTTGGAGGATAGATTGAAGCTTGACATGAAGGAGCTCTTATTGACTGAGGACATGACTTCTGATAGGAATTTGTGGAGGAGTAG